>NW_012267217.1:22992758-23066800 GCF_000151885.1 Dipodomys ordii | reverse complement strand
CCTCCTTCTCCTTCTTCTTCTTCCTCTTCCTCTTCCTTTTCCTCTTCCTCTTCTCTTTTCAGGGACCCTTCCTAAAGAAATAAGATGTGTCACTTTTCTTATAATCTATTCACTTCTCACTCCATTGAAAACAGGCTTCCTTGCTTCCTTTGGCATTGAGCCTTCGCTGGCAAAGGGAACCATGTGACTTTGTAAACACTAAATTCAATAAACCCTTTTATGTTTTCATATACTTGGGGACCTTATAATGCTTAACATTTAAATTCTCTAAGATGCTTCAGTCATCATTCTCACCCGGTTCCCCTTCTTTCATTCTTCCCAGTCTTTCTTTTACCTCCTGATAACCTTGGCTGTTTCCATGGATCTCCTGAAAAATATTATGGGGTTATTTTTCAAGATGTGGCTCAGAATTTGAAAGCATGATGAAGTCTTTGTTCACCCACTCTAGTTAGTCAAAACAACTTGACTTTGCAAAGGAAGATTCACATTGAAGTTAAAATTAAAAAGTAAGAAAACAAGAGGATGAATCAAGATGGCAGATTAGTGACAGGGATTAACTTGAGCCTCTAGCACAGAATTCCACTTCAAGAGACCACATTTAACAAGCTAGAAATAATCAGAATTTGGCACCAACCAAGAAGATTGAAATTTAAGTCTACAAGAGGGGAAACAAACATACAGAAACTGAAGCAGACGTTCACTAAGGCTGAAATGTAGCCACAGGCTCTGACCAGAGAACTACCTCGATTTTTTTTTCTTTTCCTTTCCTCCCTCTTTTTTTCCCTTTACTACCCTCAACTCAACTAAGATTCAACCTCACTAGCAGACAGCAACAATATACTTGTGTTCCAGAAGTTGAATCTAAGAACTGGATAAGGCAGCCACAGCCTCACGTACCAGGAATGCCATTTTCAGAGACAAAATGACGCTATGAGGTAGCTACAAAAGTCTGGTGGGTCCTCTAACCCTGGAAACAAACTCCGAGGGTCGCCTCATGCTGTAACAGAGGCTTTGGGGCCTCATGCTTGGGGAATGATCTTGGCAGGGCCTCTAACCCCAGGAATGGTCTCAGCGGGGCCTCTATCTCTGTGAACAATCTCTATGAGACCTCTAACACTCGACCAGTCTTGGCAGGTCCTCTAAGACAGACTTGGTGGGTCTCTTAACGCCAGAAAGCAGACACAGGAGCCTCTACAATCCCATACATGCAGATACCACAGGCCAAGCAGAGTGCCACAGGTCTGTACCCAGCCAGACTCCAAATCCTACCATTACATTTCCAGGTGGCAACCGTTGGCCTCTGAGACCCAAAAGCTTGTGTGCACTCTTATGTGAGAAACTATCACCCAATGTTAAGGGTTATGCCCAGACAGCCAAAAAAAGTCCTCTGGGGCATCCCTATTTAGGATACTCCTACCCATAGTACCTGGGATCTGCATCAGCCGGCCCCCCAAAACCTATCTGTGTTTTTCTGCATAAAATGCCCTCATTGACACCACTGAGGGGGGAGGGGGTCTATGCCCAACCACTCCTGAAGCCTGCCTGAACATCCTTATGCAGAATGCCACTGACAGCCCACAGTACCACGGTTTGTGCCTAACTGGGCCCAAAAGCCCCGACCATGCATCCCTGGATATAACATGTGCCAGACACAGTGCCAAAGATTGCACTAGCCTTGAGCTGAAGAGCTGAGGGACAACGCCCAGGCCCAGAGTTCAGGCCCCACAACCGACAAAAAAAAAAAAAAGATTGCATTCAGATAGACCCCCAAACCTGCCCACACTTCTCCAAGTGACACAAATCCGTCACCCCTGAACCTAATACCTAATCTTAACAGCCTCTACAAATCTTGAACCCAGATTCACAACTCACTGTGAAAGATCACAAAAGTCAAAGACTCAAGGGAGGACTTTAGTGAGACCACATAAGAAAAGAGAGAATAAAAAAATCATTAAAGTGATGATGAGATCATTGACCAGTGAAATAAAAGGGCAGATCCACAAATAGAAGAATACAGAGAGGAAATGATGACCATGATGACCAAAAGGCAGGACATAGCAGATAACATTAACAAGACAGAACCTTTGCAAACCTCAATGAAGGAAATCAAATTGAAGTTAACAAGGAGGTAGACACCATGAGAAATGACATCAACAAGGAACTTGGAAGCATGAAAAGCTCTATCTCCCTGTTGCAAAGCACAGTGGAAAGCATCGGAAATAGAATAAATGAAGTAGAAAACAGGATATCCAGTCTTGAGGAGAAAGTGGAGGAATTAGAAGAAACTATCAACGGCATGGGAAAAAACCATTCAGAACATACCAAAGGGACATTCAAGAATTGGCAGTTTCACTAAAAGACAAAATCTTGGGATTAAACAAGGGAAAATTGTAAACTAAAGGCACTGAATTCCTATTTCACAAAATAATACTAATAAATGTGCTCAATCTCAAGAGAGAGAATTTCACCCACCTGACAGAGGCATACAGAACTCCTAGAAAACAGGATCAAAGAATAAATTCTTTGAGACACATCATTGTGAAAACTTTGAATTTAGAAAAACAAAGAATTATTTTTAAATGCAGCAAACATTATTACAACAGAAAGAATATTAGACTCTGAATGCAAAGAAATCTTGGAGTGGTATAATTCAGGTTCTGAACAATAACAATTGTCAAGCTAAACTAGCATACCCAGCAAAGCTAACATTCACAATTGATGGAGAAACTAAAACCTTCACAACAAATAAAAATTAAAGAAATTCATGAACACGGAACCAACACTACAAAAGATATTACAGGAAAGCATACTATCTGAAGAAGGCAATAAACATCAAGGAAACACACAGTGAATAAAAATCACTAGAAAACTAGTTTAGCAAACACAAGACGAGTAAAGAAGCAAGCTAGAGGAAAACAATAAAATGTTAAGAAACATGAGATATTTCTTCATTGTAATGTTTAAGATCAACAAGCTCAACTCCCCAACCAAAAGATTTAGAGCAGCAGATTGGATAAAAAAAAAATAGAATCCAAACATTTGTTGTCTCCAAGAAACTCATCTCACAGTCAAAGATAAACACAAATTCTGAGTGAAAGGATGGAAAAAGATCTTTCATGTAAATGCATGAAATCTTGCAAGAAGGCAAGAATAGCCATAATGTTACCTAATAACATAGACTTCTCATTAAAATTAGTACAAAGATGCCGGGCGCTGGTGGCTTACACCTGTAATCCTAGCTACTCAGGAAGCTGAGATCTGAGGACTGCAGTTCAAAGCCAGGTTGGGCAAGAAAGCCTGTGAGATTCTTATCTCCAGAAAACCTCCAGAAGACCAGAAGTGGTGCTGTGGCTGAAGTGGTAGAGTGCTTGCCTTCAGCTGAGTCACTGAAGGACAGCACCCAGGCCCAGAGTTCAAGCCCCATGACCCACAAAATAATTAGTACAAAAAGACATGGAAGGACAATGCATATTAATAAAGGGAATGATCCATGAAGAGGAAATCTCAGTGGCTGCTGTATATGCATAAAGCAATGGGACACCCTGTCAGCCCAGGCAAGAAAGATTGTGAGACTCTTACCTCCAATTAACCAACAAAAAAACTGGAAGTGGATCTTTGGCTCAAGTGGTAGAGTGGTAGCCTTAAGCCAAAAAGCTCAGCACCCAGGCACTAAGTTCAAGCCCCAGGACCAGCACCAAAAAAAAAAAAGTAAGTAAGTAAATAAATAAATGTAAAGCCTTGAATCATAGGACAGATACTTGAAACAGCAAGCAAAATAAAGAAAATTAAATTCATTTCCTAGTAGCAAGAAAGATGCTTACCTCATCTAAGAAGAAAAGGCAACTAAACCAAGGATACAACTTCTCACCCTTATGGGTCTATATTAGAACACAATGAAGAAGGTATAGAAGCAAGTGTTGAAGATAGATATTCTTCATAGCTTGCTTTTTATTTTTTTAAAAGAAAACCCCTAGATCTTTCTGCGCTGTATTTTGAGATCTGATATTTAAAAGAATAGGTAGATTAAAATAGAAACAACTAGCACAAGAAATGTATAAAGTTAAAGAGGGAATAGTTAATAACTTTATTTATATGACAGTTATGTGGAGGTAGATTCAAAGTATATCCAAGCCTGAAAATACAGGAACAATGCATTTCAAAGGCAGTAATATTTGCTTCTTGCTATGAATAAAGTTGGTATGACTCCAAGACCTAGCTACTCATAATTATATCTTTCAGAATCATTAATTCAAAATTAATTAACAATAATCTCAAACTGGAGTTCTTTCAGTCCCTTTGAAAAATTGCTTGTGGGTGTTTCTGAAAAGGAGCTATACCACGGTTGCATTTTACCTTTTCAGAAGGCCTGACATTTTGTCACCATCACATAAGGCTTTTCTACCAACATTGGTTTAATTTGTGCTCAAAGAATAGAACATTTCAGGGCAGTGTCACCCCATGAGAAAAGAAAAGGCTGGGAACCCAAACCTACATCACCTGATCTTGGCCAAACGTAGAGACTGGCATTTCACGCACAGTGAGATTGCCTACTTGTGGTTAGAAAGCTTGCTTTATTCAATATCCAGGACAAATGCACACATTTTTTTGGCAAAGAAAAGGTTCTCCATAGGAAAACAGGATGTTGTAGGATTTCACCATTCCCAAGCCACCAAATTTATATCTTGGAGGGGACAAAGACCAGTAACAGTGTCCACCCTGTTCTTTGTCCCCCTTCCCACTATGCCCTAGCGCTACAGAATTTCTAGGGGTTGGGAACCAGGTGTGAACCTAGCATGATGACCAGCACTTTTAATTCATGAAGAATGCCCAGAAAGGTCATCCCAGAGTGGTAGAGGAACAGCAAAAAGAGTAAAACAAAATGGTGCTTTATTTCCTGCTATATTCTAGATTACACTGGGCCCCCCCCTCCACAGCCCCCTCCCTCCAAAAAAAGACTTTCCAAGTCCATTTTACAGCATGGTATGGTAGATGAATAAATATTATACTGTGAAGGCAGGTAAAAAATTTCTGATTACAGTAAACAAAAAGATTAAAGATATATAAAAGCACTCCTATTCTCTCCTATACCCCCTGCCCCCATTCTTAAATCTGTGTAGGGCTCCCAACTCTGGCAGAGGACAAGCAAATTACATGGTATTGTGTCCCAGAAGGATACTCAAGCTCATAAAAAACAAGTTTAGTTTCCTGGGGAGGTACTGAATAGCCTCACTGTTTTCAAAGGAAAATGCTTATGTGTCCACTTTGTGCTTAATCAACCAAACCCCCAAATAACCCAAGCAAGGAGGCACTATAAAGAGTTGCACATTGAATTGTTTTGGACTTTTTATTTTTAGCAAGAATTAAAATGCTCTGACTTAGATCCAATTTTCATACTAAAGTGGTAAGCATCACTTGACTGACTGAAAGGTGTTGTGGCCATGAATCAAATTCTAGCTGAGTTCTGCAACTGACCATTGACCAGATCTGCACTGACCAGATCCATCTGGTTCTATACAAGTTCTTTAACACTGATCCCAAAGGGAATTCATATATCTTAGAAATAGTTCCACAAAATAATTGGAGCCAGGCTGGGAATGTCTTTGTGGTAGAGTGCTTGCCTCACATGCATGAAGCCCTGGGTTTGATTCCTCAGTACCACATACACAGAAAAAGCAGAAGTGGCACTGTGGCTCAAGTGGTAAAGTGCTAGCCTTGAGCAAAAGAAACTCAGGCACAGTGCCCAGACCCTGAGTTCAAGGCCCAGGACTCTCTCTCTCTCTCTCTCTCTCTCTCTCTCACACACACACACACACACACACACATAATGATTGGAGCCATATTACTTGAATACAAGGGAAATATCTAACAATAGAGATTTATCTGTTTTTGATGACCTCACAAAACTGATTATTATTTCAAATCAATGTGTCAGTGAAGCTTTATATAAGTGAGACTCAAGAATGACATCATCATTTTTAAAAAACATGGCCCTAATATTTATTCTTTCACACCTTTATTGAGATGCAGGTCCATTCTCCCTCTCTATAAACATCGTGACTGCTTTAATTAACCAAATTCAGAGAAAGAAACATCGTATTTTCACTTCAGATTCTCAAACTTAAGATGCAAGAATCCTATTGTAAGGAAACATGAGCTGCAGATGAACAGACCCATGTGGAAAGGAAGCAAGGTCCCTGGCTTACATCCTTCCTGACATCTCAGTTCACAGCATCAACCCTCAAGACTTCTTAGTAAGACTTCATGAAGTGCACCTCATGTGGAGCAGATCAGCTGACCTTGATGAGCCCCTAGGTGATGGAAAATAATTTGAACTGAATGCACACACCTTTGGCCTTGATGTGGCCATGTCTTAGAAATGTTCTTGTTGCCAACCCACCACTAAATCATCTTCCTTCCCCTCCCCCTGGAGTAATACTCCCAGTCATTTTGGAAGAGAGCATGAGACCAAGGCCATGTCTGACTCTGACACTCCTGCCAAGCATAGATGCTGCAAAGACCTTGAAACTCCTCATTCAAAATAACATTGCTAGCCAGGCACTGGTGACTCACGCCTATAATCCTAGTTACTCAGGAGACTGAGCTCTGAGGATCATGGTTCAAAGCCAGCCTGGGCAGGAAAGTCCATGAGACTCTTATCTCCAATAAACTACCAGAAAACCAGAAGTGGTGTTGTGGCTCAAGTGGTAGAGTGCTTGCCTTGAGCTGAGGAACTGAGGGACAGTGCCTAGGCCCAGAGTTCAAGCCCCATGACCGACAAAAATAAATAAATAAATAGCATTGCTCAACTACCCTGCCTCCATCTCACCCTGCTTCTACCCGCCCTTCCACCCCATTTCACTTTTTCTGCCTAATATTTAAAGGGACCCTAGTTGTAAGGGGGAGTGGCACCACTTTATCTTCAGCCAGGAGGAGACTTGGTTGCCTCTCTCAGGTTTTCCTCTTGAACAAAACCAGTTGTTTGGTTGTAGTGTTTGCTTTTCAGCTCTTTTTGTTGTTATTGTTTTGGTTTTTTTTACTCCAAAGTTTACTTTCTAAGCTCTTTTTTTTTCTTTTTTTTTTTTTTGTTGGTCATGGGTCTTGAACTCTGGGCTTGGGCACTATCCCTCAGCTCTTCAGCTCAAGGCCACTGGCGCTTGGCTAAGCTCTTTTCTTTATTCATACTCGAAATATTTCCTTACAGTAGCTATTGCAAATTCATGGGAAAAATTAATTCTTTGTTTTAAATGTCTAAATTTTAGAGTGACACTACATAACGACATAATTTGACACAATATATTTTTGGGCAATCTATCTAACAATTGAAAGCATTTACTCCTTAATCCAGCATCCGTTTTGCAACCTAAGAGTTTAAAGAAGCAATACTTTACAGCAAACACAAATTTGACTTTGGTGTCAATATCCTACAGGACTCTAATTAAAGAATGATACTAATAACAAAACCCAAGCACTAGTGACCAATTCAAATGTAATGTTCTTACTAAGATGGGAGTTTTATTGTTGTTACCTTTGCTATGTTTGCCTTCAATTGCATCCCTCTCCATGGACTATTTTTATGTTAACTTCTCTGGAACATTAGATTTCACAGAGAGAACTGTGATTACATAATTATAAAGATGTTCAGCAAGGGACAGAATGCATTAACACAAAGCCTTCTGAGTTAATGAAACACTAGGGGAGCCAATAAATTTACTTCATCACATCTCAAGCACTTACAACAAAGACATAATCATTTATTTACTCATTCATTCAACAAAAATGTAATAAACTTCAACCATGCTCCAAGTATCTGCTAGTATCTAAACATAAAGATAGAGAAGGCACAGTGGGTAATAATAAATAATAATGGCTATTTTCTTAATTTTTCTCTGCTATAACACATCTGAAACTAGGTAATTTATAAAGAAGAGAAATGTATTTCACACAGTTCTAGAGGATTGGAGCTCACATCAGGACTCCAGCAACTTAAACTGTTTGGTAGTAAGTGTTCAAAGGAGGAACACCATGACCTTACACAACACAAGAGCAAGCTACCTAAATGCAGTATGAAGCCTCTTTTCTCAGGGCCTTAATCTCACTAACAAGGAAAGAACTCTCACCACCCAACTACTTCATAAATCCCTGTCTCTAAATACTATCATATTGGCAACACCCAAGTAATGAAGGGGACATAAAGAAACCATAGCTTCTGAAATAGGAAATCTTGGGTTCAAACATCTTCCACTCTTAATCTGCAAAGCATTTCTACCTTTAAAACTGTGGAACCTGTGTTCATGGACTTGGAGCCACTTCTGCTGCCCAAGGGAAATTGTCTATGGCAACCTGTGCATTTGCTTTGGTTGAAAGGTCTGAATGCCTTGAAAAGGGTGGTGCATTAACCTTATCTTTTATGTATGTGCTACCCAGTGTGGTGGTTTGTTACTTTGATCCTGCTTGAAGTTAGCCCTTTCTATCTGGTAATAACATCTTGGTTTTCTTTATTCGAACTACCATCAGAGTACATGCTCACTGCTGCGCAAGCAAGCCAAGATAACACTTGCCATTCTATGCTTCTTGGCCATAACAATGGGTTTAAAGTTGGGTAGGAGACATAAGTTTGGAAATGTTGGACATTCCTTGTAGCTTTCAGGAATAAGAACCTCTGTTTTCACCTGAGGTTGCAAGGTAAGTCTAGAGCTTATAGAATAACTACAAGGAGACTATCTGACTCGGAGTGAATTTAATACAGAGAGCAGCACAACAAAAATATGGAGGTATTCGCTAGGCACTATGGGCAGAAGCAAGCCACATGAGCTAGTACTTTCTGTCTTATTGCAGACACTCATTTGAATGTACTTTTTCTCATTTTTAAGCAAAACCTTCCTAGAGCAGCTAATTTCTCAGATAAACCTGAGGGTGGGGGAGATATATGGTACTATTTGAAAAAAAGTTAAGAAGAGCCTAGAGTTTGGGGTTGTTCAGGGAGCTTCAGATAAATAATAAGGACCCCAGGCTGGGTGCCAGTAGCTCACAGCTATAATCCTAGCTACTCAGGAGACTGAGATCTGAGGATCGGAGTTTGATGACAGCTTAGGCAGAAAAGTCTGTGAGATTCTTAATCCAATTCATCACCAAAAGTCCAGTAATGGGGCTGTGGCTCAAGTGGTAGAAAGCTAATCTTAAGCAAAACAAGCTCAGGGATAGTACCTAGGCCCTGAGTTCAAACCTCTGGACTGAAAAAATAAAAATAAGAAAGGTCCTGAAGATTGAAGATGGCCAGAGTTTGGCACCAGAGTCTGGTAAGGAAAAGTGAAAACCAAAGGCATAGGTTGACTTTCAGAAATCTCCTCCCTTATGTCTATGGGGTCAATGCTTCTTAACCATACATAAACTAAAACTAATTTTTCATGAAGATCTAAATCAGGAGTTAGGGGTTTGAGTCATCATCTCTATATTTGTTTTAACCAGTCCTTCCAACCTTTGTTGTTTTACCACTAACCTCCATCAGATATGTAACCAAAGTCCAGAGGTTGAAAGAACAATGATTTGGACCTCACTCCCTTAACTTTGTTTTCAGTGTTCTCTTGATTATTCCGTCCCTGTCTGAGAAAATGTAGGTGATATTTCCTGCAATCCTCCCTGTAAAATGTTTTCTTTGGGAGAAAAAACAAAGGAGATCTCAAATATCTGATTTTAACTGTTTTAGAAATTTGTCTCGAATGAAGGAACAGAAGCTAAAAATTGCCATCCCAACATGGTAAACTGAAAATAAAATTAAAGTCTCTTTTTAATCTCATTAGGATAAAACGGTAATTTTCTTAATTGTTGTGAGATTTTTCATTTTTCTGAATATATGACATTTCCCCTCTTCAGGTCAGATAGGTTATGGGTCCATCAGAGGAGTTAGAGGAAAATTTAAATCCCTCTCTAAATCTCCAGTTAGGAATTCACAGTACAACATCAGAGATGATAACATTATTAGGGAAAGGATATGCCACATTAACTTGGCTCCATTTAAAAAAGAAGCTAGTCAGGAGGATCAAATCATAGTTTTATATAACAAAAGGTCAGAGAATAATAGAAAGTAAAGGAATTCTGCCAAGTATTGTGCAGGTGGGCAGAGTACAGAGCTAAGAGAGAGAGAGAAGTAGAAAGTCAGAACCTGAGATCCTTATCTTAGATATCCATGCACAGCTACTTAAGTTGGGTCCCTGAACAGGCTTAGGAGTTCCTGGGCAAAGGGACTTCATGGAGATGAGGCCCAGCACATTTAGGAGAATAGGAGGCCCAATCAAGTAAGAAAAGGGATTTTGTGTGATTTCTAAAGCTCTCTCGGTTTCTGTTTAGTATGGTAATAGGTTGAAAAAACTGTAGGGCCTGAAATAAAGAGGTCACAAACAATCATTTCAAAGCTGTACAAGCAGAGGCATGTGGCAGATGTAGGAAAACCCAAAGCAATTTAAATGTCAGGAAAACCAAAGAGCAAAAGAGTTGGCAGGAAGAGACCTTGGATCAGCACAAGAAAAAAAATCATAAAGCTGCCAACCACAGATATCAACAGCAAAAACAGACCTAGCTCTACTAACAGATGAAGAGGTCTCTCTTTCCCCCATACCCTGCAGGTATGTTCCTCAATCACCCAAGTTAACTCTTTAGAGAGAGTTTCAAGAAGAGAGAAAAAACTGAAAACCCAAGGTATTGATTTAACCCAAGAAGACTATTTCAATACCATACCACATTGGACTAAAATTAGTGTATGTGTGTGGGGGTTAGGGAGGCAGTTACAACCTTCCAGTACATTTATTTCCAAAGGATTTTCTATACCATGACCCAATGTCTGTGCTAAATCCTGACCCAGGCCTTGACAGCTTTCTTATTCTTTCCAGCGCACCGATTCGTTTTTCTTTGAAACACCATTCCCAAGTATTGTCTGATCATAAGTATTACTCGGGGAATTTATTAAAAATAGTGATTCTTACATTTCATAGACCCAGTTGATCTACTAAATTAAAATCAGTAGAGGAATCAGCACTTTTCTAAGGATGTCTGGGATTCATCTGACAAATGCTGCTCTAGATTTTCCACTAAGCTTTACCATGTTAAATGCAATCCCAGACAACCTCTAAATTGTGCTGCCGTGCACAATTTATGCAACTACCACGGGGATGTGTGAATGTTCTTCTTCAGCTGTCATTCTTCCTGGTAGTATTTCTCATTTCTTTAATGCTTAGGGGACCAGGGGCCATCATTTCATGACCATGCTCACACAAAGGCAAATTATATTCTGTCAGTTTGGTTAAAGATGTTAAGTAAGCCCTTTGTTTGTGAGTCATACTGGCAAATCAACATGACTACGTTGAATGTCTACAGTCTACATATTTGGACCTGGCTGTCAGAGGGCCAGTGAGAGAAAAGCTGATAGTTTATTTTCTGTGGCAAATCAAAGGGTGTCTTTTTTCTCACATATGAACACAGAGGATATATCCATGTTTGCCAGGGACCAGTCGCAATCTTGTGGGGAAAGACCCAGAAATCTACATGTTCAAACAGTTTACACAGTTTTTCTCTAACTCTATTATACAAAGCAAGAACCTGTGCGCATATAGAACACAGTTTGGATTCTGGAGAAAATAAAGGCATAGCAGCCAAGAATCACTGTAAATTTCCAGTAAAGACAGAAAATGACAAGAAAAAAGTACATTGCTCCAAGCCAAATGATGAAGAATCTGTGAAAGGAGAAAAATCCTTTCCCTTCCAGGTGCTGAGTAGTCTGAGTGAGTCTGGGAGGGGACCGTGGTAATGTAGTTCAGTAGTTCTGGACATATCAGACACTGTAGACATGGACCCTGGAAAGGAGAGATTCTTTGACCTCTCAAAATAGACAATTCTCAGCCCATGTGAGACATGTCCTATGCTTGATGCCAGGTCTTCTCTGCTACTTTCAAATCAGGAATCTGAAAATGAGATGTTACATATTAAATGAGGTTGTTGTCTTACCATCCATATTCCAAGAGGGATTTTGAAGCAATTATGAGTTGGGATGCTACTTGCAGGGAAGTACTGGGAGGGCAAAGAAGACAACGTGAACTAAGGCAGATGATAAAGGTGAATGAACACAAAAGGAGGAGGGGAAAGGGTTGGAGCATGGCTAGTGGCAAGGAGACCATCAAGAAATAATTCTACTTGTTCAGGGGAGGGACAGTGAAAGACACTAGCTGTGTCAGTGGATAGAAAAAATACATCGTACACACAGACGTTTTAAAAACAAAACCCTCAACACTCGCCTCAAATGGGATGGGTGGGGATAAAGAAAGGGACTCAGTAAGGATAACTGTGAAGTTTCTAGTTTTGGTGCTGACAAGTTAGAAACATTATTAGCCGGGATAAAAACTACCAGGTAACCCTTAGAGCATCTAGGAGTCAGAGCTGGGAGCTTAAGCACCAACTTCAGCAGGGAGCAGAACAAAGGTAATTCAGAGCCTAGCACAACAGCTTCAAAATCAGATGGAAATCGCTTGAAATTCAATTCTCAATACCCTTAAGGCCTCGTGACTGCTTTTCCATCAAACAGGGGCACCATTTGTCCTATGCTTCCTAGAGGTTTGGTATAGCCATTGTCTGACTTGCTTTTGTTTAGCAGAAAATGGGGTCTGAGAAATAAGACAGTGCCCACAGGCTAGAGGCAAGCAATATAAGCCTGGCAGGCCCCCTGCAGAGATGGACAGGGAAGGGGCAAGGCAGCAGGAAATACTAAACAAAGCTGCCTATTACGGTGGCACAATCAGCTAAAGGGCCATGGGAATGGGTCCAACCTGTCCAGCCCTGAGAGCTTTGCACAGGTCAAACTCCCATCCCAAAGTCAAACAGGAAACAAACTGTGAGCATGCTTCAGCTTTATTCCTGAGCAATCATCTGCCTCAGAGAACTGCAGCAGCATTTTGTATAAAGAACTGGCGTTGACAAATGTGTGTGAGAGAAACTTCATGTTTGGCCTCACCAAGACCTAGGGCCTTTGAGCTTTCCCTCTAAAGCTTGATAATGGGTACACATAATTAAGACCTCTGAGAGGAGAAATCTTTGCTCTCTCATGGAGGCACTGTCACTTTAACTTGCTAGTACAATTTCAGAAGACAATAGTGAGAGTGTCAAGGGCTCTGGATTTACTTGGATGTCACAGGTCCAGGCTTGGTGGAGGGGACACTAAAGGCAGAATGGAAATAATGGAAGCAAGTTATCATCAGAAAGGAGACTTGTGGGGGTGAGTCTCTTTCTACCTAATTCATCACTGGGTCGTGGATTGACTCTGTAGGACCCAAGTACTTGACTGTCTTTGTTAATTATGCATCCATGATGCCTTGACAGAATGTGAAATATAGAAGAAACAAGAAGGAACTCAGACAAAAGTATAAGTAGCATAATAGTGGGAAATAGCTTGTTTCAATATAAGACTGAAACAGGCTGGAGAGCCATTTAAAATATTTATAAATATTGGCAATAAGAATGGTATTATCTGATCAGTTACAATAGGTGTGGGAAAGAGTCCAAGCAGAGGGTCCACTCCAGAGTTGTTTTTTGTTTTTTGGGTTTTTTTTTTTTTGTCAGTCGTGGGGCTTGAACTCTGGGCCTGGGCACTGTCTCTGAGCTCTTCAGCTCAAGGCAAGCGCTCTACCACTTGAGCCACAGCTCCACTTCCACTCCAGAGTTGTTTCAGTAGTCTGGGAAGGAAACATGAGGAGGCCAAGCTAAGAAGTGACAGTAGGAATGGAGAGGTTGATGTGGGTATGAAACATATGACGCTGTAATTAGCAGCTTGTGAATGGCGGATTGGCAGTATAGGTAAAGTGGGGGCAGGGGTGGGGGGTAAAAGGTATCAATGTCAAAGATGGTGGCTCAACTGTGAGCCTCCATTCCAGGGAGGATGTAATTCTTACTCATGGATGAAGTTAGTGCTCTCATGATCCAGAGCCATTAGCTGGCACCAAGCCTTCAACACATAAACATTAAGATGAAGAGGGGTGTGTATGTGTGTGTGTGTGTGTGTGTGTGTGTGTGTGTGTGTGTGTGTTGTGTGCATAGGGAAACAGGTAAGAAAACAGACCATGAAAGAGCAATAGGAAGAGACCTTTGATTCAAGCTTCTGTCAGTTTTAATAAAAACAAGTCTACTCTATTTGCTTGCAGAGCTATTTCAGGGAGAAAAAAGACATACGTTGGAGGAAAGCACATGAGAGAGATATTTGGTGTTTTTATCTAGATCATTCAGCTTCTAGTTGTTCCTCCTTTGAGAGCTCTTGCTAGACTCGTGAGTTGCTTCTTAGTCAAGAAAGTAAAAGGAAGAACAAGTAGTGGGAAAAAGAAGCAGTATACTAAGTGGAGATAAAGTCTTGTTTTATTTTCAAAATATGGAGCAGGAATACTTATACAAGGGAATGAAATAAGAATAAATATGGGCATTACAACCTCCTGTGAAAATTTGTTTCATAGCATTTAAAGTAATTTGAATAATTTTGTAGTTTATTCTATAGTGCATATTCCAAATTGCCCACATTCAAAAGAACCATTCAGCAAAATTCTTAAACAATTGGTGACAATAAAATGGAAAATGACAGAATCTGATTGTAGTCCACATTGAGATAATCCTTTGCCATCTATAGTATTTGCCTTGAAGAGACTGACTTCTGGGTAAGGATTAATTAAATCCCAAAACAGGATTGAGAGACAAAATTCCAGCTGAATATAATTAAACTCTGTGCTAAAACATCTTTTTATTCATGGGTTGGCTTACACCTGTGTTATGTTATGCCCCTCATGTGCATGATACTGTAGAACTCTAGTGATGAATACTTATTAACACAAGGTCTTCTGTTGTCCAGGAAAACTAACTGAATAAATGACTCAAGAAAATTCTGATTTTTCCTCATCTCTCCCCTGCTGCCTCTCAGCTCCTAGCTCCCAGGTGGTGTCTATCTAATTTTTCACTTAATGTGGGAAAGGTTTAACAAAATGACACCAGAATTGATTGCCCAGACCCAACTGTGTCTGATTTCTCCGGTCTGCCTTCAATAAAAGAACTGAACAAAATGTCCCATTTATTTCAGGAGCTACTTCAACTAAGTGGCTAGTCTTTCTTCCTGCCTTCAATATTGGATTTTATTTTGTTTTATTTTTGTAGACTTTATTTCAGATGTAATTCCTCTATAAATATGTCTGCAGGACATATGTCCTTTAGGAACTAGCCTCAGAGCTCAAAGAAGGAAATGAGCAAATAGCCATCAAATGATATTATTAAGGCTCTGAGCCACTATTGTTCTCTATTACATTTGAACAGGAAGCTTTAAAGAGAATGTAGCCTATGGAGGTAACTCTGGTCCCTGTTTTTTTTCCCCTTAGCTACACTCAGGTCTTCTTCAGTTATATCCTCTCTTCTCTGCCAAGTTAAGTCTGTCCTACCAACTTGTCCATCAGATTCTGGAAACATCATCCACCATATGTAAAACACGCATCTCAAGATCACTGCAATATGATCACTGCCCAACCCTACTGCATTGTTGGTGGGAGTGTAAACTTGTTCAGCTGCTTTGGAAAGCAGTATGAAAGCTCCTCAAAAGACTACACATAAGGGGCTGGGAAGGTGGCTCAGTGGTAGAGTGCTTGCCTTGCATGCATGAGGCCCTGGGTTCAATTCCTCAGCACCACATAAGCAGAAAGAAAAAGCCAGAAGTGGCACTGTGGCTCAAGTGGTAGAGCACTAGCCTTGAGCTGAAGAGCTGAGGGACAGTGGCCAGGCCCAGGCCCAGGCCCAGGCCCCATGACTGGCAAAAAAAAAAAAAGACTACACATAGAGCTCCCCTATGACCCAGAAATCCCACTTTTAGGCATTTACACAAACAAGACCATAGTAAAGCTACCAGCACAGCTATGTTTACTGCAGCATTATTCACCATAGCTAAGATATGGAACCAACCCAGATGCCCCTCAGTAGATGAATGGACCAAGAAAATTATATATATATATATATATATATATATATATATATATATATAAATTATATGGCTCCATCAGAAAGAATGACACCACCCCATTTGTTAGGAAATGGAAAGACTTGGAAAAATTATATTAAGTGAAGTAAGCCAGGCCCAAAGAAACACAGGTCCTATGGGTTCTCTTATCTGCAATAACTAATGTATGGCTAGGACAAGCAGAAAAGGTCAAGAGCTATGCACATATGACCATATAAGATGATGCTAAGTGAAATGAACCCCAAGATAGGGACACAAGAGGTTTTATCTTTCTTGCTGTTGTTTTTAATGTACTTATAATGTACTATGTGATTTTTTTTCTTTTGTATGTTCTTTCCCCATAGTATTACCCATTTTCACTATATTTGATTCTTGTTCCCTGCATTTTGTAAATACATTTTTCTAATTTGGGGAAGGGAAGGCAAGGGAAATAACAAAATGCTGAAATAAGGACACAGGTTGACCCATTGTAGCAATGAGATGTACATGACACTATGTTGAAAAAGAACTTTACAACTTGGGGGTGGGGAGGGATGAGTTGGGGAGTGGGGAGGTAGGGGATGGTAGGGGAAAAACAAAGAAGGGGGTAACAATGCTCAATAGGAATGTACTCATTACCTTGCTCTTATAACTGTAACCCCTCTGTACAGTATCTTTACAATAAATAATGTACATATAAAAGATTTTCCCTGCCTACCTGGGGACAGACAGAGTCCAGCTGAAATGAAAGGCATGACAAGGTGCAAATAAGAAACAGAAATCACATACATCCCATGTCCCAGTTGGTTCCAAACAAACTCAGATGGAACCAAGGAAATCTAAAGAGATTTAGAGAGGGGCCTTCTGGTAAGGTGACTAGGAACCTGGGGCTTCAGAGGTTAAGTGTGAAAACGCAAAAGAATGAGGAGATTGGCTCAATGAGAGGAGACCAGCAGGGGTGACAGACCCACAAGGAGGGAAGTGCTGAGCATGCAACAATTTGCTGATAGAGGGAGCTGTAAGGTCTTATGCTTTATGCTCTCCAAAAAGACACAATACATTTTTCCTTTTGTGGGGGGTGGGGAGGGGGTAGGTTGTACTGGGGAATGAATTAAAGCAACCACAGACGTGACAGTAGGTCAGAGAAGATTCCAAATATAGCATCTGATGATCAGATGTCAGAACATTGCATGCCATTACAAAACCTGAATTCATGTTTCTGAGGGTACTAACTCCATGGAGCCCTGGCTCTGCTATCTTCACCACTAGAGCAAAAATTCATTCCTATGGATGAGAAAACCCACAGTGACCACTTCTCTATCATGTGGTATTGGAGGGGATCTCTTCTATAGCACAGCAGGCTCTGAAGGTCACAGTGAAGATGAGGGTCAGCCAAACAACTGGAACTAGAATTTCCTCTTCTTTGACTACTTTCTACCTCACCACAATCTTGCTGTTTAAGGATTTCTGAGCTAGTGGAGCAGAAAAGCCCTGATCAACCCAAGGAGCTTTCTTTCTCAGGATTTGCTCCACTGCGCTTCTCTCTAACCTTCTCTTATTACCAGTGGCTCTGAGGAGCTGAGGGGCTTTGCCCAAAGCCCTCCATTCAGATCTTGCTTGTTTCCTAGGTCCTAAGAAAACGTTGCATGTTCTGTATATTCTCCTGACTTGTCCTTACCCAGGCAAAAAGCAGCAAAGTTAATTCTCAGTTTTACTGGTTTTGTAAATTCTTTCTAGTCTTACTATATGCATTCATCTCTGCTCTCTTCACTGGAGTGCAGGGGTTGGGAGGGCAGCGGAGGTCACCTTGGGATGGATACCTTCGCTTCTCTGCCTCTTGCTCTAGGCTGGAAGTTCATTGGCTTAAACACATGAACATGGCCCAAACTAGAGGATGGTCAGTTTTAAGCCACAGAGGCAAGCCTAACTGCACATGTGCTCCTAACTGCACATGGGTAAATTCCTTTGCTTACTGGATGGTAGCTACGTGTGCATGTTTGTGTACCCTGGAAGTACTGAGCCTTTATTGCAGAATGTAAAATATATGAGATGGAGAAATCAGATAAGTAGATAAGCAAAAATTATGTTCATTTGTTCTTGTCTTCCCGCCCCCACACAAACAGGAGAATATACCACTCTCTATTTTCAAAGAACATATATCAAAACTTTTATCAAAAAGATGTGCTTTCCAATGATACTTTCAAATAAGGATAGAACTCAGATCTTGTTAGAAATTTTGATTTGCATAGATTCCTTATCTTGACTTTGAAAAAGGTTCACTTTAGTATCTAAGTCTCAGAGTAACAGAAGTTTGAGCTGTGATCTCTGAATAATATCTGGTCTTAAACGAGAATGGTCATTAAAGTTTGGAGAACAAAGAGCATACCAGATTATGTCAAGGGACACAAAATGTACCTGTTCAGAAAGAAAAACCACGGTGTCTCTTTCTCCAGCACATGCACACACATGTCAGTACATTTCTTCTAAAAAGATAGAAATTAATTAACTTATCATAATTTATCTTTTGTGGAAAACATAGTATAAATAGGGTTTAGAATAGAGAAAAATTCCTAGAAAGCAGAAAAACATTGACAATGCACATTAATTGTTACCACTTGCTGACTCTTTTTTTTCTTTTCCTTCACACAGAAGCTAATTAAGATGACACCAAGGGAAAGTGCTTTGACTGTACAGAAATCAGACCTAACGAGTCATCATGTTCTTCCATGTCATCCAGTGCTATTTTACCTCTCCTGCTATTTTTCTCTCTCCTTGATTGCTCTAGGCAGCCATTCCCATTGGATGATGCTAAATTTTTTCATGAGTCAGCTTGGAATATCTTTCATTTGGTAGGTTTCTGACAAGCAGGATTGGCAGACATTTGAGACTCATTTCCACCCATCAGCCTGACAGGTGTCACAGAACTAGGCCTCAATACATGTAACAGGACTTCCCCAGGGCTTCAAGCACACTAGCCAGGCAAACATCAAAGCAAGAACAGGCAGCAATTTGCCAGGCATTGCTCTGCACCCTTAGGTGCTCATTTGCCAGATATATATACAGAATGCTCCAGGCCCTTGTGATCTGGAAGATTCTAATTTCAGCCTCATCCATGTTTGTGGTTTATGTGCATCACAATATGCACAGACAGACAGACAGACAGACAGACTCACACACACACACACACACACTGCCCATAAAACCAGTTTCCTTTATCTACTTCTCTCTTAATTTCTTAGTCAGCAAAACAGGATGCAATCATCTTTAAATGGAAGTTCCTGTAGTACCCAGCACACTTCCCTCCACCCTGATAGCACAGAAATGAAAAAACCTAACCTCTAACATAAAAGTTGTCAGACATTCTGGATGATGTAATTTCTTTTTTCTAATTTAACCATTTGAAATAGGAAGAGTGTAGGTTCTGCAAATGTGTGTTAACATTCCCTCTAACAGCTAGATCCTGTAACATTGTGTCCTCTGCCCTATATTTTAGAATTTTATTCCTACTAATGTCTTGCAGTCGAACTGCTTGAAAGATAAAAGAACAATACAAAGATGCAATTAAGTTTTCAGTGGTTTGAGAAAAGGATTGATATTTGGTAAACCTGCTTTCCATGAAGAAAACTTAAACTTGTTTTTGATTCCAGTAGAGTAGAAACAAACATCCCCATTGTTGCTTGCCAGGAGAAAAATTACCACTTACAAAAGAGACTGGCAAAAAAGGCCATTTTCACTGGCCAGATGTTAACCACTGGAAGCAAAGTCCGCTACTTGACCTCTATGTGCCTTATTATTTTAAGAGCAAAAACTCCTGGTGCTTTTCTTTTTTTCTTTTTTTATTTCTTTCTTCCTTTTTTTTTTTTTTTTTTGTCAGTCATGGAGCTTGAACTTTGGGCCTAAGCACTGTCCCTCAGCTCTTCAACTCAAGTCTAATGCTCTACCACTTGAGCCACAGCGCCACTTCTGGTTTTCTGAGTAGTTTATTGGAGATAAGAGTCTCACAGACTTTTCCTGCCTGGGCTGGCTTTGAACCACAGTCTTCAGATCTCAGCCTCCTGAGTAGCTAGGATTACAGGCGTGAGCCACCAGTGCCTGACTCCAGATGCTTTTCTATAGGTGAATATAGCTATTAGAGGAGTGTCATTGAAGTTGCCTTTAGTGGCTTCAATGGTGAGAATCACCCCAGTGTTCGTTAAATATAGATTACCAGTGTTCTTCAATAGCATCTCCTGTGTAAGCACTGTGTGTCTGAAGCCCCAGGCACCTAAATAATTATCATCCTTTTCAGATAACATTTTTGCCTAGTATCATATTGGTAACTCATGGTAAATTGTGGTTAGATCCAGAATTTTTACTTTGTCAACAATATTGACAGCACCAGTTTTATTAGTCAAAAATTAGCAAAGTCATTAGGCAAAGAAATATGGGTATATATATATATATATATATATATATATACACACACACACACACACACACACACACACACATATATATTTACAGGAAGCTTAGCGATCATGACTGAGACATCATGTAAGGCTCTAGTTTGGAAGACCTTATGCTATCCTTCTCATTTTAATAAGTACTTTCAGCTTCACAATTTGTTGTGTTGTTTTTCAAATTAGGCTATCCTTTTACACAGTTTAGTGTACAAAAGTGCTAAAGGACAACTTCACAGTCCAGTAATAACAGTTCAGAATTTATTCCATCCTTCTTCAGACTTTTAGTTTCCTGTTTGTTCTGGGTTTTGAGCTCTCTGAGAGCTTACAAGTATCTTAAGGAATTCAGTTTGTTGTAGGCTAGTGGGGGAAGCTTATCCACTTTGGCTGGGACCCATTGGAATTGACTACATGTGCTTTCTCACATAAACCAGACCCTGACTACCTTAGTATGGATTTGAACAGTCTCTGAATGGAGTTGGTTAGCAGAGTCTGGGCTCTGGGACAACTCACAAGATACTTTAAAGGCATCCCAGAAATAGAAACATATTTATACACATTTTTTGCTTCTCAGTTTTTAGTTTTTGTTCTGGTCTTGCTGTTTCTACTTGCTGTTATTTCTCTCTTTAGCAAGTTTGGCTTTCTTTCTTATAAGGTTTTTGGGTATGATTAGCTGCAGACTTCAGACAAACAGAGTAAAGGACGCAGTTGTACCCTCAAGAAGCTTGTGGTCCAAGAGCAGAACTGAAGAGTAAATGATGCAATATAGAAGTAAGGCCTCCCAGGAAGACTTACAACAATCTGGTGATACTTGTGGAGAAAGAGAGTACTTATCTCAGGAGGTGAACAGGAAGCCTCAAGGGGGATGATGGGCTGCAGGCTGCAAGAAGAGTTGAGCAGGTGAGAAAGAGGAGGACAAATGTGCCTCTCATAGGGATTTTGTTTGGTGTGGCTTCCAAGGAACTAAAATGCTGTGCAATACAGCAGCATACCCAGGATCAAGCAAACACATTGGGGTTTAGAGGAAACCTCTGACTTTTTACTTCATGTATCTTTGGGGGCACTCAGCAAAGTCTATGAAGTTCTGAATATATGTTCCAACAGATGTCCAAAACCTGTGAACATGTACCGTTATAGGACAAAGGAGGATTAAGATTACAGATGGGTTTGAGTCAATCCTGTTAGTCAATCTTAAAGTTGTCATTCTGAGTTGCCCAAATGGGTCTGGTGCGATCGTAAGTGTCTTTAAAAGGGAAATAGAAGATACGGTCAGAGTTTTGTGATATGAAAAGAAATGAGTCCATTGTTGCTGACTTTATCATAGAGGATGGGACCATGAGCCAAGGAATGTGTTAAGCCTCTGGGAGCTGGGAAAGACAATGAAATAGATTGTCTTCTACTCCTTTCAGAAGGAACACACCACATGACAACTTGCTTTTATCCTAGTACAAACTGTGTCCTATTTTTGACCAACAAAACAGTAAGACATGAATTTATGTTATTTTAAGCCACAAGTATTCTGACATAGATGTGGCAGGGTATGAAATTATTTGTAAATGCTAGTTATGATGACAGGTACCATTAATAATATTATACTTTAAATGGCTTGCATTCATAGGCAAGAGGAATGCCAATTTTGCACCCAGTGTTAGTAAAAATAAAAAGGCAATTATCAGTTTCATGTTCATGGAATGCCCAGTTCAATAGGTATCTATTAAGGGTCAGACCCAGGTTGAGACTAGCTGGTCAAAGGAGGATTCTGACTCACAATGAAGCAAACTATTTCAGGACAAGCATGCTGAATTTAAGGCAACAGCCGGAAAGGATTAAACACAGGAATTGACAACCTAAGACTGCATCATAGACAGGTACAGAACCAAGGAAACAAGAGAAACAGAGCCTCATCCTCCAGCCTCGGTCATAACTGTGGGGCTGCGCAAGACCAATCTGTTGGCAGAGGGATCCAACAGCTGCAATTACTTCTACCAGAAAATTTGGGGCATCTTTTAGCAGCCCCCACAGAAGGAATCCTTCTAAGCCTAGCAGAGGAGTCACTGAACATTCTTCTGTCCAAGAATCTGTGGATTGGTACCTGTAGGCAGGGCTCCTTCTGCCAGAATTGAGCCAGCATGGCAACAGGTGGGCAACTATTAGCCCACACATTGACAAAATTATTTAGATTTTAATACATCATTAAAGTAAAATTTCATCTAGGGAAATGCACAGATCTTAAGTGCACTGAGTTTGGACAAATTCACTGTCCAAGAAGGTTTCATGATTACAAAACAAAACAAAACTTATTTTCCCTGGAACAAATAAACCAAACACAACCACATTCCGAGTTTTCATACAGTACACTAAATTTCTGTGTTCTTGAACTTCACACTATTTCATCTGGCTTCTTTCACTCAGTATAATGTTGTTGTTGTTGTTACTGAATTTGTCAGTAACCTGCTCTTTTTTACTGCAAACTAGAATTCCACTATCTGGATTTATTATGATTTATTTATGTATTCTTTGTTGATGGGTATAAGTTATTTTCATGAATATTTTAGGCTGCTATGAATAAAGTTGCTGTAAGGGAAACAGTTGTACAAATCCTCTGGTGGACATATTTTTATATCTCTTAAGTATCTGTATAGAAATCGATTTGCTTTGTCATTGGCATATACAACACTGTAAGAAACTGCAAATGATTGTTCCAAAATATTGTTCCATTTATACTCCTTAGCAGCAGTGTTTAGGAGCTCGAGTTATTTTGCATCTTTCCTATTCTTAGTTTTTTCATACTTTCTAATTTTGGCCATTCTAGTGGGTATAAAATGATATCTCATTGTGATTTTAATGTACATTTCTCTAATGAAAATTGATATTGAGTATAATCCAATCTTTCTTACCATTACCTTCTTGATGTGGACAGTTGTTTGAGGTAAGAAAGTTTGTCTTTCTAGCACTTATTTCTGGTTCACCTTTAAATTAACTCAGACAGGGTCCTGAATCTGATTACCTAAGAACACATGGCATTATACAACTTCCTTTCTGCTTGTCATCTTTACTGTGGCTTTCTCAGTCAAATTAGTTTAGAAGGTGGGGTGGGGGGGAAGTGTTGATCCAAGTCTGTTCATCAAGACTTCCTTAAACCCACCACTTTTTGCAAGATTTGTAGCAAATTCTGTGTGGGAGTCTCATTTTTTTTTTTTCTGTTACCATGGAATAAAAGAGAGTTCACATTCCTCTTATTCTAGCTGTAAGAAAAGGTGTTTTCTTTTTCTTTTCTAGTTTTGGAATTAATTGTCAACAAATTAGCACAAAAATATGTACATTTTCAACCTCTCTTAACCCCCCTGACGCTGGTACCTATACCCAGAGATTACTGAAAGACAAATGCTGGTGATTTCTTTTCCCTGGGTAGGAATTTTAATTCAGTTCAGGCCCCTCCATGCTCAACACCCCACCTACGGCACATTACCCCAATTCCTGGTCCCCATATACCGAGCTGATAAAAGCTTCAGATTTTGTATATGCTTGATAAGGAAAGATGTCTTACATTTTTTTTTTGCATGCTTCTGTCTCTTTTTGTGTCTCTGTGTTTCTTTCTCATCTTAATTGATGTGTTTGGAACCCTAAGCCTGAGCTTAGCTTGCACGAACTCTATCACTAAGTTGAGTGACAGCTCTAGCATTAATTAGCTTTATTAAAGAAATATCTCCTGACAATCTTCGTGTATTTTTTCCAATTTTGGGGGGGGTTGGTAGTATTGGTGTTTGAACTGAAACCCTCATACTTCGTAGGCAGCTGCTCCACTACTTGAGTCATGCTTCCCAACCATTTTTTTATATTTAGTTCTTCTTTGGGAAAAGTTTCAGGCTGACTTTAGACAGTGATTCGCCTACCTACACCTTCCACAGAGCTAAGATCACCACCCCTGGCATATTTGTTGAAATGGGCTCCTTCTAACTTTTTGTCAAGACTAGCCTAGAAATTCAATCTTCCTGACTGAAGATTGAATAGCTGAGATTACAGACATGTACCACCATGCTCAGCCCTTCTCCGTCCCCCAAATTTTTATCATGTTTAAATACTGACATCATAAAATTTACTATTTTAGCCATTTTAAGTTTATGTTCCAGTGGTGTTAAATGCATGTTCATCTTCATAACTTCTTTTCTTTTCTTTTCTTTTTTTGTCAGTCATGGGGCTGAACTCTGGGCCTGGGTGCTGTCCCTCAGCTCTTCAGCTCCAGGCTAGCGCTCTACCACTTGAGCCACAGCGCCACTCTGGCTTTTTCTGCTTATGTGGTGCTGAGGAATTGAACCCAGGGCCTCATGCATGCAAGGCAAGCACTCTACCACTGAGCCACCTTCCCATCCCACTTCTTTTCATCTTTTAAAATTGAAACTCGATATCCAATTAACACTGTCATTCTCTCAGGCTCTGGAAACCACCAGTCTATTGCTCTATGATTTTGACTGCTCTACATAACTCATGTAAGTGGAATCATACTCATTCTTTTTGTAACAAGCTTATTTTATCTAACAGAATGTTCTTAAGGTTCATCTGAATTGTAGCAAATTGCAGAATTTTCTTCCTTTTTAAGGTTAAGTAATATTTTATTCTGTGTATATCCATTCACCTGCCAACAGCTACTTGAGTTGCATCTGTGTTTTAGTTATTGATGTTTGGAATATGGATGTACAAATATCTCTTCAAGACCTTGAAAATATTGTTTACGGTATCTATTGAGAAGTAAATTTCTGGGTCACATATTTTATTTTTAACTTGTTGATGTTTAGGATATACTGGGCTTGCACTCAGAGCCTTGTGCTACATACTCTCAATATTAATCCTTTATCAGACACATAATTTGCAAATGTTTCTACCATTCTGCTGACTCATTTTTTATTTTGTTGACTGCTTCTTTCAGTGCATAAAGTATTTTAATTTCCACGAAGCCCACCTAATCCATTTTGCTTTTGTTGCCCAAGTTTTGGGCATCACATACAAGAAATAATTGTCAAATTCAATGCTTTAGTTTTTCCCTATGTTTTCGTCTCAGAATCTTTTTAGCATTCAAACTTATTATTGACCTATCTTCAAGAAATTCCTGCAAATGCTTTGAGGTTCTGGCAGCCTCTTCTTTCTCCTTTCTTCCTCCTCCTCCTTCATTTTGCATTTGGATATCCAGTTTTCCCAGCACCATTTTTAAAAATAGTATTCTTTTTCCACTGACTAGTTTGGCCTCTGTGTAAAAAATTATTTGACTATCTATGTCAAGAGTTTACTTCTGACCTCTTTATCCTATTGCTTTATATGTCTCTTATTCCACTATCCATACTGTTTTGATTTCTACAACGCTGAAAGAACCCTACAGATACATGTATCTGAATTTTTACAAATACATTAAAAACATGTTGAAGAAAACACAATCTCTTTAATAAATAGTGTTGGAAAAACTGAACATCCACCTGTAGGAAACTAAATCAAGGCCCTTACCAAGGTGAAAGGATGAGAATTCTTTCACCATAATGTGTTGAACACAACAGAATGTCACCTCTTTCATTACTTTTCCCAGCCCTCTGGAACCCACCTCTTCAAAGACATTAATATACCACCTGAAACTTGGGAACTACTAGGTGAATACACAGGGAAAACACTTTAAAATATAGACATAGATAATAACTTTCTCTATAAGACTCTAATTGTTCAGGAAATAAAAGCAAAAATTGCTAAATGGATTTGCATCAAAATAAAAAAGTCTGTTCAGCCAAAGGAAACACCTACCATATTCATGAAATAATTTATATAACGGGAGAAAAATCTTTGCCACCTGTCCATTGGATAAAAGATTAATATCTAGAATATGAAGAACTTCAAAATTAGCACCAAGAGCATGTGTAATACCAGTAAAAAATGGCAAATGAACTGAACAGAAAGTTCTAAAAAAAACTAGAAATGGGCAATAAATGTGTGAGGATATGAATTTAGCTATAAAGAAAACTGCAGGTCAGAAAAATGGAACTGGTGATCGTCATGCTAAGTAAAATAAACCAGATTGAGAAAAATAAATGACATATACTTTCTCTTATATTCAGAATTCAGATCTGAAATGAAAATGCCAACAATTAGATGGCAGGAACCATTGTAAAGGGGAAGGCAAAAGGAGAAGAAAAGAAGAATATTTTATTGAAGTACTTTGTACTGCATGAAAATAGAATAGCTAAACCCATTTAAATTGTTTTAAAACTGAAGAGGGGGTAATTGAGAACAATAGAGGCATTGAATTTGATTAAGGGTCTGTGTGTGTGTGTGTGTGTGTGTGTGTGTGTTTATATAAGGAACTATCACAGTGAAACTTTTGTATAATTAATATACACTAATGAAAAAAATCATAGTTATCTCTATTCAGAATTCCCCTGGTCTGGGAGGAAATAGACATTCAGGCTACATAGCCTTCCTTATTAGTCTTAAAAAATTGTCTGATGATAGGCCTGTGGCAGTTAAACATATTTAACATTATGTTGACTTCTATTTTCAACATAGCATCAGTATGTCTCGTGTGTTTCTCAGACTTAATTTGGAAGTCATCACTATAGAAGCCCATTGCTGTAAAATTGCTTACTCTTTAAACTTGTAATCTATATCCATTTTATTATGTAAGAAGAACTAGCCTATTTCCTATATATGTATTCTCACTTGAACTTGGGGTGTTCCCAAGCAATGCATTTAAATGAAGTTTGGTACACTTAAATGAAGTCAAACAGGATGAACTCTCAAAATATTCTATCAAGCTGTACATGGATGGCTCATGCCTATGATCATTGCCACTTGGGAGGTGAGATATAAAGATCATCATCCAAAGCCAGCCTGGGCAGGAAAGTCCATGAGACTTTTATTTCCAAGTAAGTACCACAAATGATAGAAGTGGAGGTGTGGCTCAAGTGGTAGAGTGTTAGCTTTTTACAAAAAAAAAAAAGCTTAGGGACAGTGCCCAGGTCCTAAGTTCAAGCCTCAGGACCAGCATCTCTCTCCCCACCCCCGTTCCCCCCCACACAAAATCTACCATCCAAAATAGCAGTGAGCCTCATTTTGGAATGTCACCAGTCAAGTCTATCAAGAAAACAAAATTTAAAACTTATAGTTAAGACTAAAATGATATGCTTTAGACTGTACCAGAATTCATTCCTGTAACTAAACTGTTATTTTGTATGGTTGTTTTGCAACTACCATGAGTTTCTTGAGGACAGAGACTGTCTTACTCATTATGTGCCCTCAGCACCTTGCCCTCTGCGGATGGAAGCTCAATATATGTTCAGTGAATACATTACGAAATGGTCGTTTTCCATTTTCTGTTTCTGGGACAGAATTTCTGAGAATTTCGCCTTTTATTTAAAAGATGAGAAAGAAAAGAAGAGGTGTGTTTAGGCTCGCATTTCTGGTGACTGGGAAATCCAGGAGTATGGCATGGGCATCTACTTGGCTGCTGAGGAAAGTCTCATGCTGCGTCAATGTACAGAGGGAAGAGCGAGGGCAAGTGGGAGCTTTGGGTAGAGGAAAGACACAGGGAACAATCTCACTTGATCACAACTTGCTCTCACGGTAACTAACCCAGCCAGGGCCCACTCAATGGAAAAAGATGTAATGCACTCACAAGGGCACTGTCCCCAGGACCTACATATCTCTCATTATGCCTCTCCTTCTAACACCATTGCATAGACGATGAAGCCTTAACAAGAATTGTGGAAACAAACTGTTACACCATTTTTACCCCTTAAATTCTACTGGATGTAGGTTCAGGAAAACCCAAACAGCTCAAAATGACACACTGTGAAAATAATAGATTAAAAAACTGCAAATCTCTCTCTCTCTCTCTCTCTCTCTCTCTGTCTCTCTCTCTGTCTCTCCCCCACATCCCCGCTCTCTTTTTCTCTCCTCTGTGTGTGTGTGTGTGTGTATTGTAGATCCTAGGACTTGAACTCAGGGCCTGGGCACTGTCTCCAAGCTTCTGTGTTCACTGCTAGCACTCTACCACTTGAATCAGAGTGCCACTTCCAGTTTTTTTGAGTAGTTAATTGGAGATAAGAGTCTCATGGGGACTTTCTGTCCAGACTGGTTTCTGACTGGAACCTGGAAATATGTGTGTTTTAATGGTCCTAATAATGTCTTAAAATATATTAAGATCTGGACCCTCATGGTGGAGACAGCAGGAAGTGGAAGAAGACTCTTCCGATCTCTTTAGCTGCAAAATTCATAACACTTTAGGAAGTAGCTCTTTGGTGAAAACTCTTGTAATGCAAGGTTCACTTGGAAGGTATTTACAAACCAGCCTATATTTTCTAGAGAAAACAAGCAGGCAGAGTAATGGAATGATCAGGCATGAGAAATTACAAGCCTTAATGGATGACTATCTAGCTGGCTTAGGAGTAGCAGAAG
Organism: Dipodomys ordii; assembly: GCF_000151885.1. Taxonomy (NCBI): domain Eukaryota; kingdom Metazoa; phylum Chordata; class Mammalia; order Rodentia; family Heteromyidae; genus Dipodomys; species Dipodomys ordii. Next base: position 23,037,937 of record NW_012267217.1, on the reverse strand, counting down.
CTCTGGGAAATGGTCAATGAACAAAATTAGTATGAAGTTTTGAGAGACTCCCTATTTACCTTTCTTGCTAACACTATATAGCATGTGTTGTTGTTGTTTTTCTGCTTGATTTAGAAGTAAATCCAATTCTTGATGGCACATTGCTAAAGTATCTCCTGTTCCTAAATGCTAAGCACCTCAACCAGGTTGGCATTCTTTAACAATGCTGTCCATCAATGTTTTTCCTAGAGAGCTTGACATTTCTTCAATAATGTGTAACATGACAAAATAGTTTGGAATGACATCTTTGACCTATGCTTCTAGACTACCAAGAGGGAAAAAAATAAGAAAATAAAAATGAAACCTAGGAAATCTGATTTTTAAGTCTCTTAAATGTGTATCAGTTACAAATGGATAGAAAACAGGGCTGGAAGATGGACCTTGAGCAAATTCCTTGATGGTTTTCCTTCATTGTATTGTCTGTCAAAGAATCAGATAGGAATAGGACTCTAGAACTAATTGTAAGTTTAGGATTGGCAATCGAAAAAAGAAATTTTCTACTAGCCTTATATTTATAAAATTATATTTTGATTAAAACTTCACATGTAAAATAGATAAAGTTTATCATTTTTATCATTACTTGATGATGATCTTAAGGAATTTTCAACTGTCTAAGTACCACCTTGATAGCAACAAACATCCTGTTGTGTGTGTGACTCTCTCAAACCTACAATAACTACCTCAGTCCTTTGCAAACATTGTCACTCTCTTTACTCTGGCATCACAAATGAGTCTGATTCTGAACATTGTAAAACTGAAATTATATTATTTGTATTTTTATGTGTGAAAGTCATATATTGGTCAATAATTTGGTGCTGATCAACCTTCAGATTTATTGGCATCAATGACTATTGATGTTGTGCCTTTATGTCATTCATGATGATTGTTTGTTATAGGTGGCCAAGGAAGCAACTCTATGGATTTTGAGTGGAAAGATATTTCGCATCATTGCTTTCACATAGTCATTGGAAGGCCTGAGAGAACAAAAATTGAAAGGCCTTTTCATGTAACTGGAAACACAGAGATCACAGGGAAATCACTGACAGTGACCTCAGCTGCTTGTCCACTGGAACCCACTGCCAAAGGAAGCCATCGATGAAGATTTCAGCTCCCCATCCAAGGCTGGGGCAAAACAAACATCCTTTCTCCTTCCCTTATTCATTTCACATCTCAGATTGAACCCATAATCCTATTGGAAAGGGATTCAGGAAAATCTTACTCTGAAATTCTGTGATCTAAGGAAGAAATTAGAAGGGAACAGTGGTACTAAATAAAAGCAGGTAGTCTGGCCACTGACAGTTTTCAGTTAGCTCTAGGAAGAGAATCAGACTGTCCATCTTCCTGATCTTTTAGTATGTCCTCAATCTTCAAATCCATTCCAACACAAATTCTACAATGCCTTCCTTTGGGACAATCTATATTTTTCTCCTTTCAAAATCAGTGAATTAGAAGGGCTTCTGCCCCTTGTTACAGGTGGTTTGCACAGGCAGGTCTTTTTCTTTCTTTCTTTCTTTTCAGATAAGCAGCCCTATCAGAATTGTCTGAGGATCCCCAAGACCACAGCAATATGAAGCAGTCTGAATATAACTACTTGTCAGCAGCTACATCTCTCAGATGGTGAGACCATTGCTCAGAGGAACACATAGCTGAAAGTAACATGAAATAATATAAAACAATTTATCATCCTCTGCCAACAGAAACTATTACATCCCAGCTAGGTTTCTGATCTTAGAAGCTGCCCTGTCCTCACAGAGGAATTACTAAGGAAGTGAGAGTTTTGCTTGTTTTCTGTGCATCTGAATACCCTGGCAATCCAATCTCTAGAGAATTCCAGTAACCAGGCAACACAAGTCATGCTCCATTTATCAAGCCCTCAATCTACTCTGTGATATTCAACTTCCAAATGAGACTATCAAAGGCAAGAGAGGTAAAAATTAGATTTGGATCTGTATTACTACAGTAGATAACTGGACCCTGTCCTCTTCTTATGGTTGATTAGAAATTCTGAGAAAATCTTTTCAAAAGATTAGAATAACTCTTTCACCTAAGAGTAAAATCAAAGCCAAAGACTTGGGCTTTTCTTTCATATTGTTGTTGTTGTTGTTTACTTTATATTTTTGGCTTTAGGGTTTTTCTCTATTTTTCCTTACAGAAAAGGAAAAAAAATGGAAGGAAATATCTTTTGTTTGGTAACAGTTTATTTTAGGCCTGATGCTTTCTCCATTTGTAATTTAGTCCCACTGTGTTTTTAGAAACGTTGCCAAGTCGGATGGGTTTCTTGGGCAGGGACTTAACATACAAGGTTAAACACAGCTGTTCTGAAGAGTCCAGCAAAACTTGAGCTAGTAAAATAAACTCCAAAGGGCTGTCTGCACTAGTGTTTCTAGAGACAAAATGAGCTTGGAGTCCAGTCAACCCGTCTCTTGAGCCAAGGTCAGAGGCAATGTAAGGACATGGACTTCAGAATAACAGTGTTTATAGTACATCTTCTCTAAAGAGAAAGGAAAAAGTTGGACAATCTAGCATTTAATCATATGTTATTACAAGTAAAGGTGATCTTGATTAGCATTGTGTCAGCACTTTTGTAATGAATGCTTCATTTGCTAGGAAAATGGCTTTGCTAGGAAAATGGCTGTGAGGTAATGGATGATAAAAATGCAGGATCGACACACACACATGTGTGCATGCAGACGCGTGCACACACACTTATATTAACAAAAACATACTATCCTAATTATCCAGATGAAAGGAGCAATTGTTTCTCAAAACATACTTGAACCTCTACTGATTTATCAAGCTCTTTTGTGCTATCTCGTCAAGGTGGTGTGTCTTTGTTACACAGATTAGACAGGAAATAAGTCCATTTGTCAGTCTGAGCTGCATTCATTTTTGTGTGGTTTGACATATCATCATTTGGCTCCTCCAGGCTCATGACACTTCTCAATCTCCCTGGTTATAGCTTCTTCAGATGTATGTTCTAGGTATGTTGTAATTCTCACATAATAATAAGAATATAAGCATATTTCTCTTTTTCCTTTTTAAATTATCTTTAAGTAGTTATACAAAGGAGTTTCCATTTAACAAGGAAGCTTATGAATACAGTGCATCTTGATCTATGTCACCCTTTTCAAGTCTCGCCTAGCCACTTCTTCCCTCATGCTTCTTAATTTTAAAGGCTATACATTGAATTCTTGACTACATTCTCCCTAGAAGTACATTTTACACACAAACACACACACACACACACACACACACACACGAAAAGAACATATTGAAACTTATCAAGGAGGGAGAAAGGTCCAGTCAAAAAAAATAATACAAATGGGGAAAATCTGATCAAAGTACATAATATGTATATTATAAATGTCACAATTGATTCCATTTGTACAACTAATTGATGGTAATAAAAAAGAATAGACTAAGATTGTGGATATCGGACTTTTATTCACAAAGGTAGGAATATAAATGAACATGACTTCTTAGTATTATGTAATAAAATTTAAATATATAACCAGTAAGATATTTACACAAATCTTCAAAGACACACAAAGATGTTCAATGCAATCAGAAACAACCAAATTGTTCACCAATGTCAAACTAGTTAAAAAAAACTTAGTCACACAAGACAATTTATACAAAAAAATCATATAGATTTTTATTGGCGATTTAAGGGAAAGCTCTGTGACATAAATTGAGACAAAAGAGATCACAAAACAGCATTGCTGATATAATAGTGTTATCTATGTGCAAATCAAATCAATCCCAGTTCCCACTGTGGTCGGGTCTCAGCAGTGTCATAGGTATAGTAGCAGCCCAGCAAGGAAAAGGCATTACAAAGCAATTTTAGTCAATGCTCTTAGTTTTCAGAAAACAGTAGAGAATGTATATTCCTAATCCACAGCATTACATTTCCATATTCCCTGTCCTACCCCTCTCTGATCCTCATAATTTCATAGCTCAAAGTCTCTCTCCCCAGCAGCCCTTTCCACTCTCAACCCCAAATCATCATGCTAAAAGAAATGGATCAGACACTTCTCTTTTATTTCTCCTTCTCCTTTGGTTCTTTTGTCATTGATTACCACAATTTGAATAATAAGAGAAAGAAAAAAGACAATGCTAAGGGCACAAAATTTCCTTCCGAGGAAGTAAAAAGGAAGGAGATTGTGCATCTACTGTAAACTCTTCCCTTGTAAAAAATATAAAATTATTAAACTGATATCTCTATCACATTGATACATAGAACTGTCTGCAAGGAGGTTAACAAAATTCTTAACAATAATAATGATGATTTTTAACTATTTCTTTCCTTTTAACTATATCTTTCCTTATTGTTTTTACTCACTATATGTTGTTTGAACTAGAAACAAGAAATAAACTCATATCATGTAAAAATATAAAAATGAGATTGTATTAATAATGGATGTGAAAAAATTATACAACTTAACGCCACATGTGTGGATTTTAAGTAAATAAATACACTGTCTCATTCTATTTTCCACATTAAAAAGTCCTATTTTTTAGAATTATTTTAACACCTCCTACATGTTAGAGTTAGTCAGGTATTTAACAAAAGTTCTATACTTCCCTGTGTTGCTTAATTTAACTATCAGTCAACTTGTCCAATTTTTGAGACCACTAAGATGTGACTTGGACTACATCTAATGAAGATGTTAAACATTTCTGGTAGTAATTATTATTCATTTGCCTTGGAAACCAACATTTTTTAGAAGACTATAGTGAATTAGAGGTTCATGCATGTCCACTTAGATCCATTTCAATCTTTTCAACTCATACATTACTGTACCTTCTCCTAAGTACACAGCATTTATTTTTATGACATATTTCCCTTAAAGTCTAGAGACCTGCCTGTGGAGTTCCTAACATTCTGACTCAGGAATCTTCTCTTAGCTGGGGAATTCTAAAGAGATGTTTGCAACACATTGCCGGTAGGGCCTAGTCACAGGACTTTAATAACTAGTGCCAGACAACTGTTGCTCCTGGCTCCTAAGAAAGGACAAACATCATGGTGCTTATGGTTGGAAATTCTGCCCTGGGAATTCCAGACAGTAAGATTTGTCATCTAACAATTCTACTTATATCTCAATATTCCTTCAGAATTATAATGAAATACTGGATTCGTTCCTCATCATGGCCAGCTTAAAGCAGGTATCTTAGAAAGGAAAAAAAAAGTAACTGCTGCTCACAATCCTGGAGGAACTTTAGAAAATGGAAAGTTGACTGGAAACAGGGTTCAGAGAGTTTAACTGTAGAATGGAATAGTCAGAAGGGGAGAATGTTAGAAGTAAGGAGAATCTCACTGGCTTTTATGTCTCACCAATTTAGGTGCTGAGAACAGACTACAATTTAAAATTAGTATTGTATAAATATTAAGCAATATTTTAAGGCATATCTCCAGATACTGCTGCTTGCTTTCTATATTATTTAGAGAAGCATACCTTTTTGTCTCTCAAGGAGTAGCCGTCGATATGTGAATGGAGGTAAGTAACCAGAGCTATGGTTTAACAGGACTTCTTCATTTTTCATTTATTAGTCTAACCTTGGAACTATTTCTTCACCTCCAGCTTGCCCAGAAGTCCAGGCTCTTCCACCCTAGGAGCTCAGTGTAGTTTTCCTGTTGTCTCTCTCTCTCTCTTTCCCATCCAAAATGAATCAGTACTTCTTGGCATGTGACCTTTCAAACCATTTTCTACATATAAAAGTTTATATGTTGGAGTTGCATTATGACTTAGCAAACCAAAAATGCACTCACTAAAAAAAATGTAGAAACAGATATAGATGGATATACAAAGAAAATGCATTCCATATATATTTCTCCCACGAAACTGCCTCACTACTTAGTAAACCCTCATGGCCTACTACAAGTACATAATGTAGTTCATTAAATGATACATGAATTAGTAAAGGAATAAAAACTGTTCCTAGTAAAATAAAAATATGTCTTTTCGTAGTTTTAATGTGCATTTTTTATTTTTTTAGTACCATAGAAATGTGCTAAGCATCTACTATATATTAGACATCATGGCCCAATGGCCATAAATTGAAATGGCTACATAAATAATAATGATACAGATAAAAGCTACAAGAACATAAAAAATGAATTATCACAGAGGAAACCAAAGCACACTTCTAGAGAGCATTTTAGCCTTAAAATCACATACTGGCTTGCTAGTAAACCAGCTCTTGGGGAAGGGTGCAGCAGACTGGATTTTTAACATACTCCAATTTCCATGGCCTATTTCAAGCTATATGTATATTTAACCATCAGCTCTCTTAAGCAAATGCAAGCCATTTCTAGTGAACTGTTGATTCAAAGCACACCAGCTAAGCTTTTGGAAACCCTCATTCCCCTTCTTTCACCATGTTTGAGCAAGTGGAGATGGGGAACCCCAGAGAATGACTACTAGGCCTGATTTACCACACAGAAATCTGTCCTAGCCATAAGAACATGAGTCATGCCAATCTTTCTGGCCTTCAGGGTGTCCATTCTCTTCCCCAAACCTGTTTTTCTTTTTGCATTGTCTAAGCTGCTGAGTTCTTCACTAGTACTTCTAACCCACTTGTGTTGAATAAGCCAGAAAGATAAAGCAAGTAAGTAGAAATTGCATATTATAAGCAGAGTCCAACACTAACCAAGTTCTCCTGAGGTTTCAACATGTATATTTAGATAACAAATTTACAGCATGAACATGGGTCCTGGAGTCTGAAAGATGAGTCAAAGTGTATTTTAAGAAGAACTGGACACATGTTAAGATTATGATTTTGCTAAATCCAGGAAACAGAGTCCCAGCTATGCCACAAGAAGGTATCATTTCAGATCCTGTTATGATTGCTCAAGTTAAAGCAAATATTATGTACATTTCTAGAAGCAGGATTTTACAAGAATTAGGTTAATTTTACACCAAAGTGGTTTTAGTAACATTATTTGGCTTTGCCCCCACCCCCATTTATCAATCATGAAAAGTAAAATAAAAAAAAAAACCAAAGAGTTGTATCCACCTTTTGAGACTTTGAAATATATTTTTATAGGAATTTCAACTTACACTATTCTCATTCATCAGACTGAGACTTGCAAATTGGTGTGAAATCTAATTTTACTTTCAAAATAAACCATGAAAACTAGCATGTTGGGAGAAAGTCCTTGGAGAATTAAATAGTGCTTTTGATACTCAAAATAAAGGAAGCGTGGAAAATTATGGAGACAGAACTTAACCTGACACATTGAGAGCCAATAAGAGACTATTTTTTTGCTGTTAAAATTAAGACTGTCAATATGTGATACCTGAAAATTAGTAGCACATTTATTTTACTTTTCTGTGGAACATTTCCAACCAGGGCTCATTGCTTGAATATACCACCAGAGCAGTCTCAGAGCACCTGTGTACAAAGGACCCTCCATTTTGTCTTTAAATATGTCTTTTAAATGAACTTTAATGAGACAGTAGAACATCAGCTGGTGGACTGGAGCCTTTAGGAAGGCTCCTATCCTGTGAATTCCTTGCCCAACCTCCCCTTTCTGGCCCATTTTAGAGGTTACTTCTGACATCTGCCCTCTGATACCTGCTGGAACCAAAGTATAGAAAGCATTGGAGTAGAGCTGGTATGTCTCACACTATTTGGGGACAGGGCATGGCAGCTCCATGCTCCATAGGCTGTTATTAACAGATTGCATTATGCCAGTGACTTGCATCAATTCATTTGATGAGTGATATGTGTTGGATATACCAATCTCAGCAGATTTTAGAGATGGTCCCTGACAGTCACTCTCTATCATTTAATCAGTAATTACTTCAAGCTGTGATCCAAAATCATCTATCACAAAGCCTTTAAATACATCTGATGAATCTTTTGCCATTTAAGGCAAGATCATTTACAGGATTCTAGTATGAGAGTTAGCAGTCTTTCAGAGCTACTGGTCTGCTTGTCACAAAGAGTGGCCAAGGTTTATATCCATCATGATAGGTATAGGTTAGGGTCAGACTGCTGTAGAAATGTCCTGGGAAGAGAATGACATCATTTCTGGGATATAACTGCCAATGGTGTATGAGTCTGGACATCATGAGGAATTATAGAACCCTATTAGAGAGACAATTATTCAAAATGAACACAGAATACAAATTTTAAAATAGCAGAGAAATAGAAGATGGGAAACAAAGACATTCTAGAGAGAAGACAACTAAATGCAGCACATAACTCTGGATTATATTCTGGCACATTCATAAAGATAAACAGATAGGGCACAATTTGGGGGACAGTTGAGAAAATTCAAATAGGGCAAATTGGTTGGAAACTCATGTTGCATCATGTTAGGAAGGTTGTATACTGGAATGTGGGAAAGTATCCTTCTTTAGAGGTACTTGGTAGAAGACTTAGAAATGATGGGGTACTACATTTCACCTTTCCTGCAAATAACTAATGATGGAAAAATACTAAAGATGAGAGTATATACATGTTCATACACATGTATATAGGGAAAGGTGGGATGAGAGAGAGAGGGAGGAAGGAAGGGAAGGAAAGGAAAGAAGGGAGAAGAGAAAACAAATGAAAGAAAAAGAAAACAAGAGAAAGAAAAGAAAGAGAGAAAGAAAGAAAATAAGGTAGGAAGGAAGAAAGAAAGAAAGAAAAGAAAGAGGAAGGAAGAAAGAAAGGAAGAAAGAAAAGGAGTAAGTGTGGTAAAGTGTTGACATAGGAATCTACATAGGGGGGACATAGTATTCTTTAAGTCTAAAATTATTTCAAGCTGAACTATAAAAATGATGATAACCAGGTCCAAGGCCTAATAAAATAGAATTGAAGACTCAGAAATGAACCCACAGACCTATGGCTACCTAATCTTTGATAAGGGAGCTGAAAACATAGAATGGAAGAAAGACATCCTCTTCAACAAATGGTGCTGGCAGAAGCAGCTATACGCAGGTAGAAAACTGAAGTTGGATTATTAAATTTTCTTTTTTTTTTTTTTTTGGTCAGTCATGGAGCTTGAATTCTGGGCTTGGGCTCTAACCCTGCACTCTTCAGCTCAAGGCAAGCGCTCTATGGCTTGAGCCACAGCACCACTTCCGGTTTTCTGGTGGCTAATTGGAGATAAGAGTCTCCTGGACTTTTCTGCCCGGCCTGGCTTTGAACCATGATCCTCAGATCTCAGCCTCCTGAGTAGCTAGGATTACAGGCGTGAGCCACCAGCGCTCAGCTGAAGTTGGAGTCTTATATGTCACCCTGCACCAGAATCAATTCCAGATGGATTAAAGACCTCAATGTAAGGTCAGATACCCTGAAAATAATACAGGAAGGTATAGGGTAAACATTGGCACAGGTTGAAATTCCAATGTAAAGATCCAGAAACAAAACAAATCGAAGAAAGGCTGGATAAATGGCATTGGATTAAACTAAAGAGTTTCTGTATGACAAAGAACATAGCTATCAAGATAAATAGAAAGCCCACAGATTGGGAGAAGACCCTTCAGACAAAGGCCTCATATCTAAAATATACTTAGAGCTCAAAAAATTAAATCCCCCCAAATAAAATCTCAAATAAATAACAACCCCATTAATAAGTGGGCTAAAGACTTAAGGAGAGACTTCTCTGAAGAAGAAATATGAATGGCAATAGACTTGTGAAAAAAAATGTTTAACATCTCGGGCCATAAAAATGTAAATAAAAACAACATTGAGGTACTACCTCACCCCAGTTAGAATGAACATTATTAAGAAAACTAATAATAACAGATGCTGGTGGGGATGCAGCCAAAAGGGAATGCTACTACACTGTTGGTAGGAATGTAAACTGGTTCAACCACTCCGGAAAGCGGTATTGAGTCTTCTCAAAAGACTGAACATAGAACTCCCCTATGACCCAGCAATCCCACTCTTGGGCATTTACTCAAATGACCACAAACTAGGCCACACTAAAGCTACCAGCACAACCATGTTCAATGCAGTGTTATTTACCATAGCTAAGTTTTAGAATCAATCCAGATGCCCCTCAGTAGATGTATAGATCGAGAAAATGTGACATACATACACAATGTAGTTCTATGCTTCTATCAGAAAGAATGGCATTGCCCCATTTGTAAGAAAATGGAAAGACTTGGAAAAATTATATTAAATACAGTAAGTAAGACCCAAAGAAACATAAGCTTCATGGTTTCCCTCATTTGTAACAACTTAAATATGTCTAGGATATTCTTATCTGAGGATCACAAAAACTCAATGACTATGTGCATATGATCATATAAAATGATGCTAATTGAAATGAACTCCAAGAAATGGAAAAAAGAAATTTTTTTTAGTGTACTGTTTTCAGTTATTTGTTTTTTGTCCCATTTTTTCCTTTGGTTATTCCCTTTTGTCACTGTTTTTTTTTTCTTCACCCTTTGTATTGCATATAAGTTTATCTAATTTAGGGAAGGGAATGGGGATCACAGACACTAAACAAATGTCTCTGTTGAGATCTACAGGTATCTATGTTCACTACCAGCTTTCATATCTTTATTCATCAATCCCCAGAAAAAGAAAGAGGCCTAATACCTAGAAATGGATGTGAGGAAAATAAGATGTTTCAGATAAAGAAGGAAAATTTAAATCTAAGATATTTTAATCTTAATTGTCTATTTGACTACACTGAGAAGCTCCTAGGAGATTTGTACAGCACACTTACAGTGTGTCTGTGAAGATGATCTCCAAAGAAAGTTGACTAAGCAGGCATGATATGCCTTAAATATGTGGTAACATGACATAGGCTAGAAGCCCAGATGGAAGAAAGAAAAGGCCAGATACTGCAGGCTTTTTACTGCTTGCTGGCCACCACAATGATGGGAGCTGTTCAGTTTCACCACACCCTTCACACCACGATGAACAAAAACCACTCAGACTACAAAACAAATAAACCTTTCCTTTGTTAAGTTGCTTTGCTTTCATGTTTTGTTACAGGGCAGAAAAACTGACTAACACAAAGTTAATCATTTGGAGATATCCCTAAATCAAAACCCAGGAGATTATTGTCCTTTTATGTTAAGAAAAGGTTCAATTCCAAAAGAAATGTGTGCATCTGCATCTCTTCATGTGAAACAGAGCTGTGCAGCTAGAGTCTAGTGTTGTAGGTATCTCATCTACTGAGTCATGATCCAGTATGGTTTGCTGAAGGGACTTTATTTTCTCCTTTGCATATCTCACACATCTCTTATTTTTTCATGGTTTTCAGTAGCCCTAACTCATCTCTAGGTTTCTCTGTCCACATTGTGGGATTATTATCATCATCATCATCATTATAATTAATTGTGACAGATCTGTATCATTGCTGAGAGGGTCTAGTCTTCCTACATTAGAGATTTCTAGTTGTCACCAAAGGGGAAGGAAAAGGAGATGTGCAATATTTGAAGGAGGAAAAAGTGTTGACAAGAGAAAAAGATATTTCTGGATTTTATGCTAGGTTAAGACCATTTAACTTGAAACAGATATAGCTAAAGTGTAGAACTTCTCTTTGTAAGAAAGGAGAAAACAATGAGATGTACAAGACACTATGTTGAAAATGAACTTTACAACTTCAGGGAAGGAGGGAGGTGTTGGGGAGGTAGAGAGGGAAGGGATGGTAGGGGAGAAACAAAGGAGTGGGTAACAATGTTCGATAGGAAATGTACTCATTACCTTACTCATGTAACTGTAATCCCTCTGTATAGTATCTTTATAGTAAAACAAAAAAAGATGGAAATCAATGATGGGTAGCTCAGTAATAACCAGAGCAGCCCAGTAATAATCAGAACTGAGCCCCAGAAGATAACAATCTTCAAAAGTGCATCCGCTCCCTGGAGAGTTGGATTTTCTGTTCATGAAATATTTCAGATACCATCATTTTGAGCTTCTACTGCATATTGTACTAACTGTACATTAAACTATCAATTCCCTGAGGACAGGTTTTTCTTCCTACATTTTACAACTTCACAAAGAGCCAAACCAGCAATGACAATGTTTACCTTGTTATTGCATTTTAAACAGTTTGTTGATTGATTCATCCATTGAGGGGCATCTGGGCTGATTCCATATCTTGGCTATGGTAAATAATGCTGCAATAAACATGATTGTGCTGTTGGCAAAAAAAAAAAAAAGAAATAAAGAAAGGAGAAAAGACAGATGTGCAAGGAGAATGGTGAATATCAAGGAAAAGTTGAGCAGGAAGCAAGAAAAGAAAGTGGGAGGAGGGATTAAAACCAGAGACAAAAGAAGACAGACAATTTATCTGTAATATTTAATAAGAAATTATCTTCTGGGTACACAAGGAAACCACTAAGTTTTCTTCCTCAGTTTCCCTATTTCTTCCTCAATTTCCCCAGTGGTTGGGAGCCAGTAACTCACGCCTATAATTCGAGCTACTCAGGAGGTTGAGATCTAAGGATTGGGGTTTGGAGCCATCCTGGCACCAAAATCCACTGGACTCATCTCCAATTAACCATCAAAAAGCCACAAGTGGAGCCATGCCTTAAGTGGTAGAGTGCCAACCTTGAGTGAAAAGCTAAGGGACAGCACCTTGAGTCCAAGCCCTAGTACCAGAACAATAACAACAACAACAAAAAGAATTCATATTTAAGGGTCTTTTGCAAGTAGAATTTGGTTTTGAGAAGTGGAAGAACTGACTCCAAATGTAATAAACTAAGCTGCATGATTTATTGTGGAAAACCACTTTCTGCCATGTCAAAGCACTAACCAGAAAGTAATGGATCATCATTTCATTTAAATATTGGTTTGAAAGTATACTAAGTCCAGTGATTTAGTACATCTTCCCTGCATAGGTCCAACTAGCCTGGAGGGGCCTTTATATGGTTCAGAATCATTGAAAAGATTCACTTGGCCTAGAAAGGCCTAGAAAGACCTAGAAAGGCCCATCTGCCCCTGCCCACAACAGGGCAGGCATAAGGAATAGCTTTAAGAGGAAGCTACCCCTTTGTGTCCCTAGCAAATAGATTCACTCACTAACACTCACTTCTTTCAGGTTTTTATTGTTTCTCTGGATGCTCAGAGGTTCACTCTGCTCCAAAACCACTAGAATCTGTCACCATATTGAGGAATAGCCTACTGTATACCTTAGGAGGGTCTTATTTCCCCAACTTCCTCATTTTCACATATCATTTGCTTTTTGTATCATCACTGTACATATTACCACGCACCAGAAGTCTAAGGAAACACTGCTGCTGCTTCTCACTCCAGCATGAGATCATCCCTGGATTCTTTACCCATTCCTTCCTATACCCTGCCTCATAGCCACTACTTCCTTTGTGATGGTTCATCTCATATGTCAACATGCATACATCCTGGTACCCAGATTATTCCTGAATAATATTCTTGATGTTTCTGTAAAAATTCTTTTTTTTTAAATGAGATTAACATTGAAATCAATAGACTTTGAGTAAAACAGATCATCCCCATAATATAGCTGTGCCTCATCTAATCAGTTGGTGGTCTTAATGAAACAAAGGTGGACATCTTCCAGAGAAGAAGGATTGATTTAGGGGAGCAGTTCTGAGATTTCAACTTAAGGACTCTCACTTGTTTGGGAAAGTTCTACCGCTTGACCTGTTCTCCTCATCTGTGGTTTTTGTGGTTTTTGTTTTTGTTCATTTGTTTTCCAGAAACAGTCTTGCACTTTTACCAGGCTAGTCTTAGGCTGAAAATTCTTCTACCTATGCCTACCAAATAGTTCAGATTACAGATGTAAACCACCACACCTTGTCTACAAAGAGATTTTAGGAACTTTCAGTTCTTCCAGAAGTGTGCTTATTTTTCTGACCTTAGTTTACATGACACCATTTAGTTTCCAGGATACAATTCTATTCTTTCAGTAAATACACTCTTCTATTGTGGTAATTCAAGTTGTGTTTCTGTCATTTGTAATCAAAGTGCAAGTAAGGACTGAGGGAAAACATGGCCCCTCTGAACCAGCTTCTGTTCTATCTCATGGTAGCTTGAGCTATGTTATCTCAGAAGGGTAGACGTGTCCCCTGATGCAGGTGCCAAACCACTCTACAGGTGTTCAGTGGGATGGAGGACAAGTCTGGAGCAAAATTCTTGTCCACAACTCTACTAGGAAATGTGGTTTCCATATGCCACTTCCTTCAGAGGTCCCCATCATCTTAAACACCTGTCTATTATGCTGGACTTCAGAGACAACCATGTCGTCAAATGGTGGAAAGCAGAGGGAGATTTCCTTTTAGAGGACACTAATTCCGTTCAAAAGGGATTCACCCTCTTGACCTCATTACTTCCTAAAGGCCTAGCCTCTTATTGCATCACATCCCAAGTTAGTATTTCAACATGTGAATTTTGAAAGAACATAAACATTGGGTCTATCGTCCTTCCAGTGTTTGCATTTCCATTGTGAGAAGCTTCTGTACACTTAGGACATTCAGAGCATAACATGAACTTCTTCATCAGCTTCCAGTTTTAATGTTTGCTTTCTCTCCATTTACATATTACCCAAAATGCTGTTCTGAAGACATAAAATCAGACCATGAAGTCTCCTGTCTAACATATGCCATTTGTTAGAATAAAACCAAACCAGATTTCTGACTGGATTCCTTTAGCTGCCAGAAATGATGCTCTTCCCTTCCCTGGTGTTCTTTCAGCTGCCTTGGCTCCTCTTGGCCTCTTCAAAACAACTAGTCCAAAAAGATTATTATCACTATTATTATTACTGTTAGCAGTATTGGTGTTTAAACTCAGGGCTTCATGCATTGCTAGGCAGAAAGCATTACTACAAACCGTAACTGGTATTCATAGGCAAGCATTCTCCAAGGCTTAGAATATGTAGAAAGCAGCCTATAGAAAGCACGAAGATGCCTGTCAGTAAGTAAGGTCTCATCCTGGGAGACAGAGACCTCCATGACAGCAGAACAGCATCTGTTATTCTACTGTCAAAATATGAGAAAAACAAGTAGGCAACTGTCTGATTTTCTCCCGCTCTAAGTGTCAGGGGACCCCCCCCCCCGCCAAATCATCATTCAAGTGAGCCATCAAAGCTGGCCCCAGGCTCCCAGCAGTAAACAATGTCATGCTTAATCACACAAGTTTGATTTAGACAAAACTAGGTTTCAAGCTTGGCTTTCTCACTTGGTGGTTATATTACTTAGGCAAGTCACTTCATCTTATGGAGATTCAATATTCTACACACTTTGCAATTTAAATTAGAAATGGTATATGAAACTCTTTTTAGAGCATGCATTCAAGTGCTGCTCAATTCTGAGCAGGCATTAAGTAGAAGTGTGGTCTTGGCCTTTAGTTTTGTCTTCACAAACTCCATGGGAGCAAAAATTGAAAAGTAGGTTAAGCCAGATGCCCACGGCTCACACCTTCATCCTAGCACTCAAAAGGCTGAAATCTGGAGAAAGGAGATTGAAGCCAGCCTGGGCAGAACAGTCCTCCAGAGTCTATTTTCAATTAGCTAGCAAAATGCTGGACTAGAGACGTGTCTTAAGTGATGGAGAGCCAGATGTAAATAAGAAAGCCAGAAAACTGAGCCAATAGTGCAATGCCCTGAGTTTAAGCCTAGTACTAGCACAAAAAACAAGTAGGTTGAACAGAGAAGAACTACCAAAAAACAGGCCAGTCCATGTTGTGTGTGGTTGCATTAAACTTTGCCCACAACCTTCACAGTACCTGGCACAAAGGTGCAGAAGAAGATACATACCATGTGCTGGGTGCACAGGACAATGTCCCTAGATACACTTGTTATGAACTACAACCCTGAACTCTACCTAGGAGAGCACATAACTTCTATGTCATCCTAAATTAAAAAGAAAAAAAAATTGCCGGGCGCCAGTAGCTCATGCCTGTAATCCTAGCTACTCAATAGGCTGAGATCTGTGGATTGCGGTTCAAAGCCAGCTGGGGCAGGAAAGTCTGTGAGACTCTTACCTCCAATAAACCACCAGAAAACCGGAAGTGGCGCTTTCGCTCAAGTGGTAGAGTGCTCGCGTTGAGCTGAAGAGCTGAGGGACAGCACCCAGGCCCAGTGTTCAAAACCTATGACTAAAACAACAATTGCAAGCCAAACTATTGTAAATTAATAAATATCTGTATGTTGCATTTCACATTGAAGCTTCACAGAAAAGAACTAAAAACTCAGACAGAATTGGGATTTAGAACCGTTTCCCATGGGGAAATATGACAGGGGTGGTAGATTAGGGAAAGGTTACTGTATGGGTCAAACAAATGGAAGGTAGGTTTTATTTTAGTAAGGTTTTTTTTTTCATGCGGGCTCATTTTGGTGTCAGCTTTCTGTCTCCGGTGATAAGGGCTGTTCTTAGCCTCCTGGCACAGGGGAATAGGGAAGGGCACCTTCACAAAGGAAAACTTGTGTCTGCTTTTAGACAGAAAGGAAGAAGGGACAAAGAATTCCTTCCATGTCTGCTAGCAGCTCAAAATAGCCTTTATGCCAAAGCGGCATATTTGGGGGTGGCACATGGCATACTTTGATTCTCTTCTTATGCAATAAACATTTGTGTGGAGGGTTTCATGTGGACATGTTTTTCAATTCATGTTAACAAATACCTAGGAAGAGCATAATCTGGGGATTATATGGAAACATTATGTTTAGATTTGCAATAGAATAATTATTTCAACCTTCTAAAAATAAAGAAATGAGATACAGCTTCAGGATAGGACAATGGACATAGTTTTAGTCTATTGTTATCCCAATTATGCTTAGCATTAAGGTCCATAATAACTAGCATTTAGCATTGTATATTTCTCATGCCTCTTATTGAAGAAATCTCTGAATTGCTTTGTACAACTACATCAAGTAGTCCTAAACAAAAACAGAACCAGATGCCTTAAACAGAATCCTATTCAGTCCCTATCTTTTTCTTAGGTTAAAGAGGTTGGAAATGAGGTAACTCTCATTTGAATATGAGGATTTGCTACTTTCTAATTCTCTACAGTTACCTCACGTTCCAGAGCCTCAGTTTCCATCCAAAGTAAAATAATGACAAAACCCACAGCATGATGGCATTGGAGGGAGGATTTGATGAGATGACAGAGCCAGAGGACAGAGGCAGGTGAACAAGAAAAACTGGACAAACATGTATTTCCTCATTTTGCCAGGGCATAAGTGGATATGTGCCTCTTCTCAGGAGACCAGGAAATCTCCTCTAAGAAGACTTACAAATGAATTCTTGCAGGGTCTTGAAAGGACTTCCAAGAAGTAATGACATCCTGTGGATGTCATAAGGAGTAAGATGAAAATTGTCCTTGACACTCTTCTCATGGCTTTGCTTCTTAATGTTCTTTAATGTGCTACCCTCCCCTGGGGTAGTTGCATTTTAAATGAGGATTCCCTAAAATAATGCAAAGCAATTTTCATCTGGTTGATTTTTAATCAATCCATGCCTCACTCCCTTTCTGCTCCAGGATATGACCAGCCTTCCTGTCTTTTGAGGATTGTCTATAGAATTCAAACTTCATATTTCAGTGGAAGTATAATCATCTTTGCAAAGACTAAAAGGTTCAAATGACAGAGACACAGTGTTGAGACTACTTGGAGCCTACTGAAAAATGAGACTGCTGTTTTTTTATGGATGAGTATAAAAATAATTTTCTATAGTGATATATCTTTATCTTTCGCTATATTAGCCCTTCTTACAACAGGGAGTATCTAGTCAAAGTCTTCCCAGTGATCCAAAGTGCTCAGATTTGCTGATCACATCTGAGGTATGACAGATATTTTATAGCTAGCCCTGTATTTTTAGCTTCAAAATAAATGACTTTTCCCTTTTGTCTTCTTAGATGACTACCTGAGGATTAACAGCTGTTTAAATGACCTTCTACCAGCCATAGATAATAATATTATTTTCCTCAAGATAATTTATCCTCTCAGTTCTCAAGGTTATATTTGCATCATGGAGCCAGTAGTTTTCCTTTCTTAAAAGAAGACAAACCCAGTATTTTATTTTTTTTGTTTGTTTGTAAAACTCCTACCATAGAACCTTGTCTTCAGTATTGAATGTCTACAGGAAATGATGCAATTTTTCTCTTTACAACTATTAACTCAATGACTTAACAGTTTTCATTTACAATTTGCTGTGTACTACAGGAACTGTGCAGTCCTATGAAAAATAATTATAGCAGATCTTAATTTTTTTTCTGTAACAGGGCTTGAAATCAGGGTCTTGCATCTGCTCAGCTAATGTTCTATTACTTGAGCCATGCCTCCAGCCTAGCTTTATCTGGTTATTTTGGAGATGAAATCTTCCAGACTTTTCTACTGAGACTGGCTTTGAACTAAAACCTTCCATATCCCAGTAACTAGGATCACAGACCTGAGCCACTGGTACCTGATTGAGACCTTGAAATTCTTTTTTTTTTAACTGTATTTTTTTGTCTTTTCTTTTTTGGTACTGGGGATCGAACCCAGGACGTTGCGCTTGCTAGGCAAGCGCTTTGCCACTGAGCTACATCCCAGCCCGAGACCTTGAAATTCTTAAGAGATGAATCCTGACACATTTGAGCATTTTTTTCTATAAAATACAGTTAAATGTTTTTGTTGGTTCCTCTTAATACATTTTGTAATTCCACAAAGAGAACTAGATTCATTTATATAGATAATAATACAAATTTTGTCAGGAAATTTATTAAAGCAGTTTGTGAATTGTCTTTGCGCATGAATGACCAAGATATTCATACCATTGACACTGCTAATATGGTATTCTCACTCCATAGTGTATCACAAACTTCTGTTTTTTTCTGTAGAAGCATTATCTATTTCTTAATTTTTCCCCATTTCTGTGTTGACACTATTTGCTGATTGATTTTAGCTTGTTTTCTTCTGTTTGTCGCTTTATTTAGTGGGGGAGTATTTTCCATAAGAAACAGAGACTTTGTTTTTAAAAGGTTTATAAATGGACAGATGAGCTGAGAACCATTAAGTCAAGCTGAGATGAGGCTGCTGAATAGCATTCACCCAGGTAAATAATTCACTCTGCAAACCAGTCTCCTCTAAGTATGTAGGATTTCTAGAGGTGTACCATGCCCAAATGCATGGCGCTATATTACATGGTCCACTGCAGTTACTTAACAAAAACCAAAATGGAACATGTTGATATTCTGAATGCCTAGAGTCTTATAATGACACTCTAAGTTTTTAATCTAATCTCCAAATATACAGCCTTTATGGGAGACAGAGGAAGACTAAATTAGTGAGCTGGGTTGTAAGGAACTAGAATGTTTTTGCTTTAGACTCTTAGAGCTATGACATCATTTAATTCTCTTAATATATTTCTTGTTATTAAGGGGGGAGTGTCTAACCTATGTCCTGTACACACTAAATATGCAGTCTATGGCTCAATTCTACCCCTACATAGCTCTCCTAATAACTTCATGAAGTATGTATCTTATTCTTATTTTTAGAAGAAGACTTACACATCCACATTATTGCACAATTGCCTTGGGAATTAGTTTTGCCTACTCCTGCAAGAATTGGTATTTAGGTGTTGTGGTCTGGGAAAAAATACTCTGGGTTGGAGTATTTGTATATGTGTGTATCTACATGGCATAAACCTAGAGGCACTAGCTTGGTGCATCAGCCACTGCAATGAGACCACTGTATCTGGAGCAGGAATGTTTAAACTTTGAAAGAACACATCTTGATGAGCACATTTGACAATATATTCTTTCTCTGGCTTGATGAAAAGCTGCAGAAGTTAACTAACTGGCAACCCTTTTAGGACTACTATAACCTTTCAAATGTGATGGAAGAATAAAAATCAATGTATCCCTTTTACTTCAACCTTAAATTACATTTTAAAGAAAACAAAGGAAATTTTTACTTCCAACTCATCTTTAAATTATGTGCATTTGGGTACTCATTGGACTCCATGTTGAAAACAAACCTTACAACTTGTGGATGGGGATGGGAGAGAAAAAAATGGGAGAGAGTAAGGGAAGGGGTGACATTGTCCAAAAAGAAATGCACTCTTTACCTGACTTATATAACTGTAACCCCTCTGTACATCACCTTTATAATAACAATAAATTTTTTAAGCTACATGCATTTGCCAATGATATGAAACATCCGATGAATACCATCATGTTATCAAATGTCAAGATAAACTAAGGTTACTTTTGATCACTAGTTACCTAAAGAAAACCACCTATAAACATGACTAATATTTTATAGCTACAAATGTCTATCTGTACATTTAATCACAGCTGATATAAGAGTTAGGCAAGAAGTTAGGACATCTGATGGCTCAGAGTGATGGCTTAGAGGTTAATCAGAAATCACATTCTGGGCTAGCATTAAAGGAATGACTCGTGATATACAGTAGACTCTTGCTGACCTGAAGGCCCCACAGACTATGGTAGAAAAAAATGGCAGCTTCCTTCTAATAAGCCCAGGGCAGGCACTTCCCCCACCCCCAACACAAGGGAAGGGTTGATAACTCAGTCTCTAGAAGTTAATGACACATTAACCCAGTTTCTCTGGACTTGCCTTGCCATGTCTAGACACCAATAAAAGCTTGAGGTCCTGGGACCTTCGGTGTTGTATTCCTTCTGGAGCTGCCTACCTTCCAGCTACAGAGTGCACTTTTATTTAGTATTAATAATCCTGCTCTTACTCGTCTCTGATTCAAATCCAATGACACATTCAAATACACATTTAAAGATGTTTCAGATGTCCATGATTTCCAGATAATAAAGCTTGTAAAATTCTATTGGAAATAACACTCTTCAAAAGCATCATTGCTTTTCTGAATTCCTAAGACCAATCTGTCTAAAATATATTTACATTTCATAGCAGCATGAGGTATATGGAAAATATAAGGATGGAAAAATCTGTGAACGAAGAAAAATGTTGTGCTTAAATCAAATTGAAAACTCAAAGAATGCTAGACTCTAGAAGGGTGTTGTGTCAGGCCAAAGTGGTCAGCTAGACTCACAAAAGACCCTAGGTCCACCTCCTGTGTCTCTGGCTTCTGAAGGAACCTAAATAAACATTTTTTTTGTATAGACAGTGTGTCCTTTGTATGAGGTAGGCCCTGTAATTGGCTTCAGTGGGGAACAAAGTATTGAAATTGGCTGTGGTCATCCGGTCTGCATTTTGAGCAGCAATGTTGTTGGCTCAGGTTGAGGAGCTGGCTGCAGGGAGGAGGTAACTTCTCCCACTGAATTTTAACGAGCACAATCAATAACAAAGTCAGAGTGCTATAAGCTCTGACAGGTTCTGGGCCTCTTCTGAGCTGAAGGGAAACTGGGGATTTGAGCCTGACACAAAAACTTGTTACATGTAACATAAAAGAAACATGAAGCAACAGGGTGGTCCCAAGAGGCTGTTTCTCCTGGATCTTGCAGAGGGGAAGTTACACAGGGCAGCCTGCTCTTTTCTTCCCTGTTGTCTGATGCTACTTAGAATTGAAGGGTATCTTCTTTCATGGAGTTATAGTAAATAATGCATAGTAGTTGCTATCAGATTAGCCAACAAATGCCACAGTTTATAAATTGTGCGGGTGTGAATTGAGAATTTTATTTAGTCCTTAAGATGATTTCCCTTCCTTAAAACTTCCTTCCAAGTTTTAAGATGAACATTCAGCTGTCGGTACAAATTAACCAGACATTCTGGGGGGAGGAGTAGCTTGCCTTCAGTAATCAGATCTGTGAGAGCCACAGGTTTATCATAGAGCCTTACCTGCTTCTGGTCCCATGTATGCATTGGTGAGGGGGAAAAATGTTTAGAAGTGGTTACTCCTTTAATTTTATTGCTCTTGGGGAGTTTCTGAGTCCTCTTGAGTTATTTCACTGACAAAAAGCATGTTTTCATCTGCCTTCATGGCTGGACCAACTGAGGGGGAAAAAGGAGAAAGCACAAAATAGATTCTATTCCTTGTGAATTATTAAAGCAACTTGTCAGTAGCAATAAATCCTGGTAACAGATGACAGTCACAGAAACAGAGAGGCACAGCCCAATTTGTACAGCTCAATTTTTCATGTAAAACCAAAGAAATTCCTATTTAGATTTAGAATGTAGATTGTAAGGATCTCCTCAGGATCAAGCAAGGCACATCTAATCAATAAACTCTTTCGAGAAGAAATGCCCTCATTACCTTTCATATGTAACTAACCCCTCTGTACATAATCTTGACAATAAAATTAAATTTAAAAAATAAAAATAAATAGCTAAGTTTAGCTGGTGGCTTGTGCCTATAATCCTAGCTACTCAAGAGGCTGAGATCTAAGGACTGTAGTTCAAAGCAAGCTTGGGCAGGAAAAGCCCTGAGACTCTTATTTCCAATTAACTACCTAAAAATGGGAACTAGAGTTGGGGCTTAAAGTGGTAGAGTGCTAGCCCTGAGAAAGGAAGCTCGGGGGTAGCACCCAGACCCTGAGTTCAAGCCCCACAAGCAACAACAACAAAAAGGTTAAGTTTCATACTGCTTCTTGTATTATTTCCTTGATGTCTTATTTGGGTGAGATATTCACTGAGAGTTACTTAAATCTATGTTTCAGAGGGAGAGTCTGCACTATATAGATACACAGGTATACCTCCTACACCTTCGATAAAAGGTATAAAAAGTATTTTTAAAAATACAGGGCTGGGAAGGTGGCTCAGTGGTAGAGCGCTTGCCTTGCATCCATGAGGCCCTGGGTTCAATTCCTCAGCACCACATAAGCAGAAAAGAAGTGACACTGTGGCTCAAGTGGTATAGTGCTAGCCTTGAGCTGAAGAGCCCAGAATTCAGGCTCAATGACTAGCAAAAAAACAAAAAACAAAAACAAACAGACATACTTGTTACTCTGATCACCTGATGAAAGTAAAGTTTACTGGATAGTACTGTAGTGTTTATGGGACTCTCCTACAGGTTGCAAATTCTAATGCATTATTTATTCACTTGTTCTGCCTTGCCAGGGACTGTAAGTAATTTCCTCTCCACTCTGTTGGAAGCACGTACTGTTGAGATGGTGCTCTCATGGCCTGATATCAAAGAGAACAGACTGCTCAGTGTCAGGTCTGGTGCTGTCCAGCCTGAGTATGGAAGGATCCTTCTCTCATCATGCATTTTTATGTACTAAGTTTTGTCCCCTGGGCATCTGACTTTCCCAGTCTAGGCTCTATCTCAATATTATTACTTTGATGAGCTTATGACTCCAAAGACATCTGGGGTATGCCTCTTTATTCTGCCTGCTCACATGTAAGACTAGTAAAAATTTAAACGGTCCCTTTGGCTCCAGCCCCAAAGCTGAGCCATAGAAGAAGCTTTCCAAGGGTGCTGTCCCCCCCCACCCCGCCACATCCAGGTTAACATGACACTGTTACACAAAAAAGTCACAATAGCTATTCCTGCATGCTGACACTGGGCACTTTTGCTCAGCATTGGACATTTCTTTGGTTCCTGTCTTGTGCCTTGGCCTTGAGCTTTGTTAACTGTGACTCTTGGCTCTGGCTCTCTTTGGGTCTCTGTCTCCCAGCTTTTACCTTCTCTCAGTGGCAGGACTTTCCATTCTGACCATTAGCTGTATCCTTGAGCTGACTTATTCATTTGTTTTAGGCATTCCCTTCAGATTTCCTGTTGCTCTCTTACCCCAACTCCTTTTTTGCCACTTCTGACTCCCCTACCACCTAGTCCTGTGCTGATGTTCTGAGGCCATTTCAAATCCATGGTGAATACTGAACCGACAGTGTTTATTAGGAGGAAGCTAGGCTGCTTTTCTAATGTTCTTTCCCTGGCATGAAGAAGACGACTAAATAAATCTGTGTTGCTCTTCTAGACTGCATAGGTGTGTTATAAAGATTAACACCTGTGAAGTCCATGTGGATTAATATGAAAACCAGCCATGTAGAAGACTTCCAAGCTATTACCCTGGCAACATCTCCACATTAGGAAGAATCCTATAACATAAACTGTAATTAGAAGTCAAGGAGGCTGGTTTGGGTTTTAGAAAACTACTTCCAAGTGCCTACTTTTCCTTCAAATTAGCCATTGTGGGGAAATGCCAGTTATTTCAGTTATTTTAATAATAAATTCTTGCCCCAGAATTTATTTGGAATGACCTTTTAGCATTTCCTTTAAGGCTAATGGGACACACCCTGCCCCCTCTTCCCTTCCAAGAGTCTTTGTTCTATTAGGATAGACCTAAATGTAAAACTACAAAATCTAAGGAGAAATCCCATTAACCTAGGAAATATTGGAGAGAAAGAGACAAAGAAAAAGAGATTACATATAGCTCTTAGACCTAACTCTAAATAAGGCAGAAGTGTGCAAATGCATGAATGTATGTGAAGGCAGACTTTACAGGGCAGGTGGTTATGAGAGGAGGAAAACAATTCCCTAAATATTCTGATTATTGGTGGGCAATGACTTTATTTCTCATGGAGGAAAGAAAATAGAACAGAAGGGCTACAACTAGTACCCATCAAGAAAATCTCTCTGCTTCAGCTTTGGAGACTTTGTGAAATGCAGCTGACATTGTCAACTGGTAGGCAGAAGATCTTAAGGGACACACCACAGGAATGTCTTTCCTCTGTCCAGGATCATAGAGTCTTGTCATCAGCTCCAATCTCTGCTGCTGCAGAAGGCCAGCTAACAGGGCTCAATGTAGACTTGTCAACTGTTTTTTATTGAGATTTTTAAGGAAAAGATTACATTACACATTGGTCAGTTTACCCCTAAGCTGCAAACCATCTCCCTCCTCATCTTAACCACTTTTTCCTTTAACTATTTCCTCCACTCTGTTTCCATTATTGCCTCTCTCTGACCTCCTTCTACTTCTAAACAACAACAACAACAACAACCACTACAAACAAGCATTTACTTTTGGCTTCAAACAAGAGGCTTCCCCCTTAAGGGGTCTCCAAGGCAGTAAGTCTGTAAGAAGGTAGATGGTTTCCTGGTAAGTACTCTGTAGACACCAAGGAAGAGATGAGCAGTGTTTCTAGGCATAAAAAGAAAAATCTGCAAGGCAAGCGAAACAAATGCCTTTCCTCTTTACTTAAGGAATCTATTTGCTGCCTTCTTTCCCTCTTGTCAGACAATTCCATTTTTAGGTGCCTACAAAACAGGCAGAAACATTCTTTCTTTGTGAATTCTGTATTTCCTAACTCATATTGGGTGATTGCTGGCCAACATTAACAATGAACTGAATTACTTGGATTTGCAAATTTCTCTGGATCACAGTAAGACTGGGCTGCCTGTTAGACTCATCTGAGCATGAACTGAGGCTAACTCAGGACATAGCATACTACCTGCATCCTTGCTCCTAATTCTTGGTGACATTGTCTACCTTCTGACCCTGTGGTCAGCATATCTGCCTACCCTAGCCCTTGGCCAATACTGCTAATTTGTCACATTTTGGAAACTGCTTTTTGTATGCCAGAGTATACTGAGATTCCATATTCATGTTTTTCTTTCTTTTTAATCTATCTTAATCCTTTTAGTAGATTACTGAAATATTTTCGAGTAAATTAGTTGGGTCTGTTTTTCTGTTGCTTAAATTCAATTCAGGTTAACAATCATTTATGGAATCCTTGCTGAAGACAAACATGAAACTTGCAGAGGTTACAAAGTTAAGATGGTCCATATTCAAAATCGGATACATAATTCATGTACAGAAACAAACATACAGAATATAGTAAGATAGGACTTGTGGAACAGAAATATTTTGAGAGAGTAAACTTTTGGCTAAAAGAAAATAAAAGTTGATTAATTTTCTAGGCAAAATGAGTACTATACAGTAGTGACTTGGGGGAAAAAGAAAGTATAGTCCTAGTCTATGTGTAGGGGAAGAATAGTTGTTTTGTTTTTTAAAAGATAGGAGCACGGAGCCGGGCACTGGTGGCTCACGCCTGTAATCCTAGCTACTCAGGAGACTGAGATCTGAGGATCACGGTTCAAAGCCAGCCTGGGCAGGAAAGTCTGTGAGACTCTTATCTCCAATAAACCACCAGAAAACAGGAAGTGGTGCTGTGGCTCAAGCAGTAGAGCACTCACCTTGAGCTGAAGAGTGCAGGGACAGTGCCCAAGCCCAGAGTGCAAGCCCCATGACGGCCAAAAAAAAAAAAGGAACATGAGCTTCTATACGTATGTACTGAGGTATAACTTTAGGCTGGGTGGTGGCCTTACCTAACTTCCTGATGTGTTGGTTTTGACTTCAGAGTTGTTGTACTCCTTGCTATCCTGAGTATTCCTTTCCTCACTGGTAGAGGGATAGGGAGAGGAGTGTGAGGAGTTACCTTACAAGGGAGAGTGTAGCTGTGGAGGTAGAACAAGGAGAAAGAAAAATATATATCTTTTTCAGTTATGCTTTGCATAATTGAAAGAATGCTGGTCAGTAAAATGAGCTAGTTATTAGGCTGAAACTACAATTGTAAGCCTATTTAGGTATCTGTTCCAGTTATATAACTGCACTGAATAAGAAGCAGAGATTGTCAAATTGGATAAAATATTAAAAGAAAAAACAACTACTTGCTGTCTGTTAGAAACTCATCTTAATATAAAAGGAGATAGGTTGACAACAGGATTTCAAAGGAAAGACTTAACACGAATAAAAGAAAATCATTTTAAAATGCTAAAAGAAGAAAGACATCAGGAGGCCCCTAACAATTCAAAATGTGTTTGTGTCTATTAAAAGAGCTTCAAAATCACTAAGCACAAGCTGATAATCCTGGGGGAAAAGAAACAGATAAAGGTGGAAGGGGCTATCTCCCTATATAGAAAGTTTGAGGCATATCCCCTCCCCCCACCCCCAATCTGGAAAGTTTAGCAGACCTCTGACTATTTCCCTAGGTGGAAAAGTTCTGCCTGTACCTGAATATTTCCCCATAAGGTCTGCTTCTGTTGTAATTGGATCTCCACCCCAAATGTGTGGGTTTTGTCTTTAAAAGCTTGATTCAGGGCTGCGGGTCTTTGAGACAGAGTCCACCTGCAATTGGCTGGCTCTCCAATATGGACTCCCAATTCAGCCTCTCAAAATGTGGCTCTGGTTTACCCAGTGAAGAGAGCCACTCCTGGGGCTGGTGGCCCGAGCTGGGTGACTTTTCCCTGGGTGGGAGCTGAGTCTGGTAGGTCAGGTTAGGTTCTTGTGACCTGCTAAATGACTCTAGTTTTCTTCCAAGGCCTGAGCTGGAGCTAGCAGCTCAGCCAAGCTTTGTCAGTATCCAAGATGGAGATCTCCAGTAGGGGGGGTGGGGAAGGGGTGGCCTTCCCTCCTCTGCTCCCTGAGAAGGAGTTAGGATGTCTGGCTTCTACTCACATCCAGTCTTGGTTCCTGGGCCATCTCTGGTCTGCGAACTGCAGGATGAAGATGTCTGCTCCTTCTCAGTTCTTGATGGTGTTGAGTAGAATCTGCTCGCCCGCCGCATCTGGCTCCTTTTCATTGAAGAGGTCCTTCACTTCTTTAGTTAATTCCTAGATATTTTTTTTTGTGTGTGGGACTATTACAAAAGTAATTGCTTTCAGCCATGCTCTTCTCATTGTTGCATACAGAAAAGCCATTGATTCTTGAGGGTTAATTTTATACCCTGCTACTTTGCCAATGTTTTGAATCAGCTCGAGTAATTTGGGAGTGGAGTCCATGGGGTTCTTTAAATGCAAGATCATGTCATCTGCAAAGAGAGAAAGTTTAGACAAATGGGATTGCATGAAGCTGCATTGCTTCTGTATGGCAAAGGCATAGCTAGCAAGATCAATAGAAAGCCCATGGATTGGGAGAAAATCTTCACTAGCCATAAAATGGACAAGGATCTCATATTCAAAATATACTTGGAACTCAAAAAATTAAACCCAAGAACAAAGAAACAATTGCCCGATAAATAAGTGGGCTAAAGACTTAAAGACAAACTTCTCTGAAGAGGAAATAAGAAAGGCCAATAGACATGAAGAAATGCTCAACTTCTGTAGCCATAAAAGAAATGCAAATCAAAACAACATTGAGATTCCACCTCACCCCAATTAAGAATGGCTATATTCAAGAACTCTAATAACAATAGATGCTGGAGGGGATGTGGACAGAAGGGAACCCTGCTGCATTTTTGTTGGGAGTGTAAACTTATTCAATCACTTTGGGAAGTAGTCTGGTGGTTCCTCAAAAGACTCCATATAGAGCTCCCCTATGACCAAGCAGTCCCACTTCTGGGCATTTACCCAATTGATCACAAACAAGACCATACTAAAACTACTAGTACAACTATGTTTATTGCAGCATTATTTACCATAGCTAAGATACGGAACCAACTCAGATAAAGGGGGGAGAGGGAGGGAGGGGGAGCAGGGAGGATTGGGTGGGGTTGGGGGGGGCAGGGGGAGGATGGGAAGGGATGGGAAGGGGAAACAAAGGAGGAGGCTACAATGCTTGATAAGAAATGTACTCATTATCTTGCCCATGTAATTGTAACCCCTCTGTACAGTATTTTCACAATTAAAAAAAGAAAGAAAGAAAATGTGTATATATACAAAAAAAATGTGGCTTCTCTGTTTCTCATGACTGAATTCCCATACAACACTGTCTGAAGAGGGTATAATCAGGCACCACTGAAGGACAGGGAAAGTGTGCTATTATGCTATGGGCTCCTACTCTTGATACTTCTGATGATGAATCTGTGGACAGAGAGCTTTGCATAGACTTGGCCTCCATCCCACCTTGCTTGACATTTTTCTGTGGTCTGTATGAATCAGGGAAGAACCCAAGAAGAATCTATAACACAGTGACATGTCTTTCATGATTTTTCTTTATTGCTTTTAAAATTTTCTCTGTCTCTTTTGTCATGAGATTCCTATGCTTCCTGAATCTGAATTTTGATGGCTTAATTCTGAAAAATTCTTAGTCATACTGCCCAAAGTAGGATTTCTATCATTCACTCGTTTTCTGTGTGTGTATGTATGCCAGTACTGGGGCTTGAACTCAAGGTCTAGGCACTGTCCCTTAGCTTTCTCTGCATAAGGCTGGCTCTCTAAAACTATCCACACCTCTATTTCTGGCTTTTTGGTGGTTAATTGGAGATAAGAGTCTCATAATTTTTTCTTCCTGGGCACTTTGACTGAGTTCCTCAGCTCTTAGCCTCCTGAATAGCTAAGATTATAGATAGGCATAAGCCACTGGTGCCTAGCACATCATTATTCACTCTTATGCAGCCTTAGGCTTATTTCTAGTCCACAACTACTGGACATATTTAGATCACATCTACTTTTAGTTCTCATAGGTAGTTAATTATTGTGACTTTTAAATAGATTCATTTTATAAACCATCAATGCTGTCTCTAAATTTCATTAGAAGAATATTGAAACCAAAACACTTGGGAATTATCTGCTGCATTCATGGCTCTTCCTTATAATTGCTCATTGCTTTCAACTCCTCCTGCTATGTTTTTTAAATCACACTGTTTCTTCTTCTTTAATCAAACAAATTGAAATAAACATAGTTCCAAACTCAAGATTAGTTATCTTAGAATTTCAGAATGTGTCATGTGAGCCTGAGTCAAGTGTATAGAAAGAAGATAATGAAACCAAAACAAATGTACCTAAAGAAAGCATTATGTCCTCCTTTGGTCCCCAGCTCCACCCAGACCTGAGCTCCTCCCAGCCCTGGAGTTCGGGCCATACAGTTGGCCACTCCCTTTCAAAGCCCAAGACCCACCTGAGTACCCACCTACTTCACTTCCTGCCCCAGGCCCTCCTACTACTTGGATAGAACCTGGACTGATGCCATGTGCTCCCTCTTGGGGAAAACATAGCTCCTCTAATAAACCTTATAATAATCTTTCTCCTGTTTGCCTCCTCTACGTGGTCCCCTAGGATGGATGTGAAGGATCCTTTCACCTAAGGCCTTTGAAGGCAGGATACGAGGACAAGGATCAGAAACTCTTAAATAGTAACACTCCCAGAGCTTCTTCTTAAAATGATTAGCTTCTTCAGGAGTCGAACCCTCCAAAACTAACCAGGTTTTTTTTTGTTTTGTTTTTTAAAGATATGTGATATTTGGGTTTTATGAGTTTGAAATCAGTATCTCAGTAACCTTTTAATTTTCCCCTTATGGGCCTTGATTCTGTGAGTCTGACATTGGAGAAAAAAAATGAAATTTTTATGTCCTTTCAAAATAATAGATTCACTGCCCCCATCCCCACCCCTGGAGCACAGAGGCATAGAATATATCAATTACCAATTCAAATTCCAAATTCAGTACCATAGATCTTGAGCTACAGCTCTACTTCCAGTTTTCTGATGGTTAATTGGAGATAAGAGTCCTACAGACTTTGCTGCCCAGGCCGATTTAGAACCAGGATCCTCAGATCTCAGCCTGTTGAGTAGCTAGGATTACAGGCATAAGCTACTGGTGCCTGAAACGAATATTCACTTTTACAAAACAAAGCTACTGACAATGCTCTTTGATTATCTAATTCTGACTTTCCACTGTCAAAAAGGTTTTCAAAATAAAATTTCATTTTAATAAAAGCTCCAACTTTTTAAGTTTCAAGAACATACTGTAAAACTACATATATTTTAAATCTCTTTTGACTTACCCACTAGGAAAATAATTTTTATAAAAAAATTTAGCCCATCACCCAGCAAAACTGTCCCTGAAAAGTCTCAGAGGTAGTCCAGTAATTATCGTTATATGTCTAGCTAGCACAGATACAAACTCTAAACAATCGTTAATCTGCTTTTCTATTCCTATTGATTTCCCTATTCTAAATATTGCATAAATTGAATTATCCCAGTCTAAAATATTTTGTGTACATACAATCTTTTAAAAGATAGAAAGTAAAATCTATTCCTGGAAGGAGGAGTTATTGAACAGATATATTACATAGAGATAGGAGTAATTCAATCTCTATGAGAAAGAAATATGGCAAGATTTCTAAAGAAAATTTTCCAAAAGAGAGTAGAATAGGGCTGGGAATGTGGCTTAGTGGTAGAATACTTGCTTAGCATGCATGAAGCCCTGGGTTCAATTCTTCAATACCACATATACAGAAAAAGCCATAAGTGGCGCTGTGGCTCAAGTGGTAAAGTGCTAGCCTTGAGCAAAAGAAGCTCAGGGACAGAGCCCAGGCCCTGAGTTTAAGCCCCAGGTCTGGCAGAAAGAGAAAAAAAGAGAGAGTAGTATAAGTTAGACAGATTTTTCTGTAGGACTTGTTTTAACAAACAACAATAACAAAAAACATAATTATACCAAAATAAAGAGAAAATTGATCTTTGCCATTTGACACTTCTAATGAAAAAAGCTAGACAAGTTATCAATGGTGTGAAATGCAGATGGAGAATTATAAAACTGGTGTCCTAGAAATTAAGGAATTGGTAAATTCCAATCATTCTAAGCAGGCTGAAGGAATTTTCAAAACTAACCGTAAGATAGGACCCATTATTAGTACAGAAATAGACTGGTCCTTCCCATTAAACTATTCCCTCTTTACCCTTTTCTAAATTACTTATTTCTATGACCAAACATGCTTTCCTTTTTATCCAAAGGAAGAGGGCCAATAAATTTTTCCACCCACTTACCTCTTTAGAAATGACATACAAAAGAAAACAAGTATCTCTATGGAGAAGAGGAAAGCACAGGAAAGCTATTCTACATCTGCTCCCATGGGGCTCAAGTCAGCTAGATCATGGTCTTCTGTTGCCTTAAAGATGCAGGAGGCTTAGCATCAAGTGAAGTCTTGAAGTGGATCACCTCTGTCTGTGCTTGCTTTATGGAATGCATGGAATGATAGGAAACATTTTAGGATTTTAACTCGAACTTTCAACGAAGTTAAACTTCAGATTTATCAATTATATAAGATTTACTTTAACCAATCAACCCTCTTAGTCTCAGTTTCTTACATATAAAATAAGAACAATAACATTAAGATCATTTTAAGTGCTTTCGTTTCATCACAATAAAATTTTAACAAAAATGTAAAATTTTTTATTATAGTTCTGTCTCTGAGTTTCTTGTCATCAAGGGTATGTCTTATCAATTTCTATGAAGAATTACTAACAATGTGCCCAACAAATTTTTTAAAAATCATTCAATATTATTAAATTATACCAAATAAATTGTTTTCACTACTTCATCTTTTATAAGTGTGTATGTATATATATATATATATATATATACACACACACACACATACTGAATAGTTTTTATTATAGTATAAAAAGCTTTTAACTTAGGGCCTCGTGCTTGCTAGGCTGGTTTTCTACAAAGTCACACCTCCAGTCATTTTTCATCAACATAATTTTATTGTTATTACTAAGGATTTGTACAAAGGGGTTACTTAGGTAATGAGTTCGTTTGTTTTGGACTATGTCACCTCTTCCTTCACTTTTCCCCAGTTTCCTCCTCCTGTCCCTGCTTACAAGTTGCAGAGCTCATTTTTTATGTAGGCTATTTTGAATACCATGACTTGCATTTGTTCACTCCATTTTTTGTGTGCTAGTTATTTTTGAGTTGGGGGTCTCACTTCTTGCCCAGGAATATGCCGACATATGAGCCTCCTAATTTTCACTATCCATCATAGCTGTGATGACCGGTACATGGGTAGCTTCTGCTGATTCAGAAGGAGATCTCACATGTATGACTAACATGATCTCAAACCACGATCCTTTTGTATCTTCCTCCCAAGCAGTTAGGATTACAGGCATGAGCCACCAGCACCTGCATCTGAATAAAATTTTTATAAAGATGAAAATACTGGTTTTGAATTTGCATAGTATGGCAGATTAGATTATATTTCACCTTTGTCCTTCTTTTCAATGAGACATTTCCTCATCTTTTGAATGTAGGCTTGGCTAGGTACATTACTTTGACTAACCGAATGTTAAAGGCTAGAAGAAGAGATATGAATTGGATTTGCAAAACTAGACCTGCCTTCTTGAATCCTGACTTTCTCCACGAGAAGAATTTGCCTCAAGTAGCCACTAGTCCAAGGAGGACCAGGGACAGTGGATTCCAAATATTCTTGATGCCAGATCATCTAAATTTCAATTAACTTTTAGACATGAAATGCTTATTACTTTTGTCATTGTCTTGGGTGCTTTGCTAGAAAACACTACTATAGTTGATATCAGCGGTGCTTGATTGAAGAATGTACATCATTTGTTATGGTATTGATTCTACAAGCAGACTATACTTTTAATATTCTGTGCTTTCTATGTAAAGGCACTCAACGAATATTATTATTGCTATTTTAGTTTTCTTTTTACTTATTTTCAAACACACACAGCTGCTAACCACCTTTACATCTTTATGTTATTCAACTATGTAGATATTTGAGGGTGATATGGTCGCAACCTTTGTCACCCCATTGAGTGCCAGGGTTGGTTTGGCTAATCTGGCTGGCTAGGTGAGTGTCCCCTTCCTCCCTCACTGCTGCATATGCATCCTTCCAGAAACTGCATGCTGGGCTGAAGAGAATGACCTTCCAAATAAAGGAGGTTTTCTGTCAAAGCAGCAGCTGCGCTCCACCACTAGAAACTCCAAACAAGCTCTCATTTATATAGGCACTGAATTTGTTCATTTATAAAATTAAATGATTGTAATGAGGTATCACTAATGTGGTTCTTTAAAAAAATCTAGAAATTATTAGTTTTCCATTAACACGAATGTATCATACTGTCTTAAGTTTTATACTTACTGAGAATGTAGAAGTGCTAAGAAACCAGCTATTTTTCTGAAGTCCTGCAAATCTTGTTTCTTATTTTTCTTATCTAAAACTTTCATGCTATGGAAAAAATAAAGAAGTAGGACAGGTTCTACCTCTATTTATTCCTGGGAACATGGGACTGAGGTACTATAAAGAGAAAAACCAAACAGGAAAGGTTGCATTGTCTGTTCATAGGGTCATATGTTTCCCATTTGAGTTTTTCTCCGTGGCTTTTCTTGAGAGAACCAAAACTCCATTTATTAGAAATGCCACAAAGAACAAAAGGAAGTGGTTATTCTTTAAATTATATGGATTTAATTTTAATAATGTCATAGATCACCTATTATACATTGAGGACTAGGAACCTCAAGATGTTCTAGGTTAGAAACTGTAAATAGAGCCAGGTGCCCTCGGCTCACACATGCCTATAATCCTAGTTACTCAACAGGCTGAGATCTGAAGCTCAATTTGAAGACATCCCAGGCAGAAAAGTTGGCGAGATTCTTTTTTTTTTTTGGGTCCGGTCGTGGAGCCTGAACTCTGGGCTTGGGTGCTGTTTCTCAGCTCTTCAGCTCAAGGCTAGGGCTCTACCGCTTGAGCCACAGCGCCACTTCCGGCTTTTTTTCTTTTTGCTTATGTGGTGCTGAGGAATCGAACCCAGGGCCTCAGGCATGCAAGGCAAGCACTCTACCACTGAGCCACCTTCCTAGCCCTGGCGAGATCCTTATCTCCAATTAAAATTACTAAGAAGCCAGAAATGGAGCTGTGGCTCAGTGGTAGAGCACTATCCTTGAGCACAAAAGTTCAGGGATAGCCCTTAAGCTCTACGCTCAAGCTCCAGGACCAGCATACACACACACACACACACACACACACACACACACACAACTAAGTAATTTACGAAAACATCATTGATCTCATTGACTAAAATTCTGAAAAATAATATTATAATCAGTGTAATTTTAGATTATAATGGTAAGAAAGTAAAATAGACCAGAAATGAAATGCACACTTGTCAATTTGCCTTCTTTTGAAATGTCCTATATGTCATTGGCATTTTTTGCATGTGGAAACATGGTCCACTTGCACCCTGCCTGGCGGTTCCAAGTCAAGAGTAGTGTCAGAGGTGGTCTGACAGTTTATCATCTCCGAATTGCTCATGCAGTCTGGTCTCATCTTTTTTCTGGCTTTTAAAATGGTTCCAAAGTGTATGTAGGAGAGAATGGCTCATGACAATTCTTTCCCAATGCAAACAACATACAGAATAGAGAAGTCTGACTTGTCTAGTCTTCATCCTGTTCCCAGGTAATAATTCATGGCTTTATCCTCTTCCTATTTAATTCATGAGCTCAAGCAAGATGTCAGTGTTTCTCAGAGGAAAAAAACAAACAAACAAAAAAGCAGCTTCTAAGTACTTATTACATTAGTCCTAATCAATTGTTTTGTTTTGTGTGTTGTTTATTTATTTTTTGGTTGTATTGGACTTTGAATTCAAGACTTTGCTTTTGGTAGGTGAACATTCTAGTATTTGGGTTAAACCTGTTGCACTTTTTGCTTCTAGGTTATTATATTTATTTTTTTTACATAGGATTGCTTTTTCCTGGGCTGACCTGGGACCACAATCCTAGCAATGCTTCCCACATAGTGCATCACTGTGCTTGGCAATTGTTCTTTTGAAATACTTTAATCCTTCACCCAGAAATTGTTCTTTTTAAAATATTCTTTGAGTGAGTATGAGTTCCAGAGCTTGAATTCAGGCCATGACTAATACCCTTGAGTTTTTTGGCTCAAGGCTAGCTCTCTATCACTTGAGCCACAGCTACATTTCTGGCTTTTTTTTTGGGGGGGGGAGAGGAGGTAGTTAATTGGAGTTAAGAGTCTACTGGGCTTTCTTGCTTTGAAATGCTATTTTAAGATCTCAGCCTCCTGAGTAGCTAGGATTACAGATGTGAGCCAACAGTACCTGGTTTAAAATACTTCCTTAATTTGGTTCTACCTCATCTACCTCAATGACTGTTCATCAATACTCTTTACCTTCTATAGCTCTAGATATTGGAATGCCCAAAGACTGAGTCCTTGCAAAGCTCAATGATAACATCATTACCTTCTAAATGATCTCACTCTGTGGCAGATAATTCCAAACTATTTCTCTGTCTATACCTTCCCTGGCTACCTTGTCTAATTAGTACACTCACTTGACACTTTCTAGTTCCTTTCTTTGCTTTATGTTTCACCATAACATAAACTTTCTATCAGTGAGTTTAGAAGTACCTATTCATTTACTTGTTAACTGTGTCTCTCCTTATCTGGAATGTAAAGTCCATGAAGACAGGGATTTGGTTTAGTTAATTGCTGTGTCTCCAGCACCCCAAACAGGGCTCATGGTATGCGTCAAGTACAAATATCATTTGTCAATGAATAATTATTGCTCAAATCCACTCTTTGAAATAATTTAACAATCTTTCCCATTTATTTCATGTAAAATTGTCAGGCAAGAAATAGCTTTAGTTCTCAGTGAGAGTATTGTAGGTTGCCTGAATTATTTACTACAGTATGCCAAAGGAAGAGTTCTGAGCTGAGGGGTACAATGTTGAGAGGTCAGGAAAGTGGCAACAACTCTAAACAAGAGAATGGCAAGTTCAATTGGCAATTACAGGGTTGAGGAAACATTGGAAAAGGTGAAAACGCAACTTTATAATTCTCAGGTGGAGAATGAAAACAATAAGGCTCTGAATATCACATAATGTTACCTACTGAAACTGTAGATGTCCAAGCTCATGGAGATGGACCAACCTGATGCCTGCTTCTTTGGTCTTCAGTACAGGATCAAGGCTGCCTATAAGCATCAGTTGTTTGGATGAAACTGGGGCCAGTACTGTGGGGAATAAGAAAGATAAAATACAATGTCTACTTTCAAGTTACCATCTGTAGATTTATCTGAGATGATAAGACACAGCCAATAAATGTAAGAGCATTACATAACATGTAAGTGCTTAACAGAGCATGGAATAAGCAAATTATATCTGTATAAGAAGTTATTTATGGATTGTGTTTAAAAATAGAAGTAGTCTTTTGTGTATAAGAAAAAGAACAATTTAGCAGTCACTTATTGGTTCATCTGCATAATGTGGAGTTAAGACAAATTTCATTTTTAGTGTTTTTCTTTCCAGTTATAAATTGCCATGGTTCTATGTAACTCTAGATAGGCACATATTTAGACATAACAAAACTGCACTGATTTGAACATTGCTAATTTATAATCAGCCATCAAAGTGAGGCTACCTAAGATTTAATCTTTATCAGTGACATTAGTAGCTTGTTCCAAAACAGTATAAACAAATTATAAAAGGATTGCATGCTAGTTTTAAAGAACAAACTGTTTTCAAAGCATTTGGAACTCCTATTTGTAAACAAATAACAGAAGTGGACACTAGCCACTTGGAAGACATGAGTTTTGCTGCACTTCAGAAAGATCCTAAGCTAGGAATCCCTGAGCAAAGGGGGGTTGATTTATCAGGTCCCTGACCCTTAATTCACCTCACAGTACCTAAAAGCCACAGCTTGCTTTTACTGAAGAAGCAAGCGAGAGGAAATCCTCTGCTGAAGCATCATGGCCTAGCAGGTTATCCCTGAGATCTCTTCCTGTAATTCTTGTCCTGGCAGTAGTAAGTACTTGTACAGACATGCAGCAAAGAAGATGCAGGTTATTACATAAGATTTACTCATTTTGAAATATTTATTGAATTCCTGGTTACAGGAAGCATTATTATAAATCCTTATTGCATTATGGATTCTCAGTACCAAATGTTTATTTCATATACAACTCTTCAGGGTATGTTACAGGAATATCTCATTACCATTCAGTTAACTCTAATTGGTGTTTTAATTATATTGTCACAAAAGGCTTAATGTAGACCTCCCAGACAAGTAGAATGCTACAGAAAATGGAGACTTTAGAATAATTAGGGAATACTAAAAGTTTATTAGGAGCTTTTGGGACTAAAGTCAGAAAAGCAAAAACTCAAAATGAGATGCAAATTTTTAAAAAGCCAAGAAAAGAATAGGCAAACAGAATCAGGGAAACATATTAGAAATTTTCATTGTACCTTAGAGAAATCACCATGAAATGAATTCTAAAGAATAAGTTAGAGGCAGAGGAGCAGTAATAGGAGTCATATGTCTTATTAGAGTACTTTAGTCTCTCCCTGGTTTCGTTCAAGGGCCATCAAGTTGGACCACCCAGGCCTCCAATGTCTCTTGATCACACAGAAGTCATTTCCAACTGAGTGTGTTTCCTAATGTTGTTCTCCTTATCTTCTGTCTCTTCAGAAATTCTGTATCATTTGGATTCTTGCTCAGTACCAGCTTATTTCCAGTGTAGGCTTCTTTAATTCCTCCTACCCTAAATGAGACCCATCTTTTGTTATATCTCATAAAATTTATTCAGAACATCACAGTTTACCACTAAACTGTTTCTGGTGGATACTGAGTTCTTTTTCTGGATTAAAGTATAAATTCCTTACTTGGAGAAGTCACATCTTAAACCTTTTATTTATGAAATTACTTATGAAAATCTAAAATATAAAAACTAGTTTAATTCATTTAGTACTAATTAAATATTAGCTAAATATTTTTAAAAAGAATAAAACTGTAGGAAAGTGGAACTATATTTGGGAATTTGAGGATGTATGGTCCACAATACCTAATGTGCATAATTCTTAAAAGACATAAAGGAGGAATTTAATTTTTTTGATTTTATTTTATTGTAAAGATGCTGCACAGAGGGTTTACAGTTACATGAGTAAAGCAATGAGTACATTTCTTGTTCAGAATTAAAAAAAATTTTGATTAACAAAGTGATTGTTTGGAGGTTGTTAATAAGTTTTTCTTTCCTAAGACCTTTCATGCTACATATTAGTTTTTGACATTGATTACTGCAAATAATCATGCAGTATATCCCAAAGAGAACTCAAGACATTCACCACCACAACCTCCTAATAATCTTAGCTTCTGTATGTATCCTTTCTCCTGAGATATAACATTGCCATTTATCTAGTGACCTAAAACAGAGACCTAGTGGTACCCAGCTATTTCTCCTCACTCCCATACCTGATTATTCAGTTTCTGTTGACCCTTTAAGACCCACCCGTGGGGGATCAACAAAGCTTTTATCTAGGTTGGTATTTAATTCTCTACTCACCCAGATTCTCTGATCCTTTCCCAATCTGTTTCTATGTATTTGGTCTCACCTCTGGCCAAGCCATGTCACAAACAGGGAAGATCCTTCTGAATGATAAACCTGTTCCTGTTATATTCCTTTCTAAATCATGTAATGACTCTAATGACTCTTAAAAGATAAAGTACTAACTTCTGTGCATGACATTCAAGAGCCCTCATAATGTAACCCCTGCTTTAAAAAAAAATCCTCTTCAGCCACTTTGCCTACATACATACTTTCTACCCGTGAGCTACAATGTTATTTCACCTCACTATATAGAACAATCTGACTTGAAACTAAGAGATACCTTTAGTCTCACCCCAAGAATGATTTTTTTTATTCATCTAAGAAAGACTGACTCTTTGTCACTATTGTGCGTGATCATTGCCTATAAATATAGCAGATCTAACATATACCCGTTTTACCTACTAGACTTCCTTTGGTAGGGAAATTAATCAATTCTAGTATGAGGGCAGAAGACATAGTTTTGTATCTCATATATTTCCATCACTCCATCATCATATTAATCACTCCATCTTTACTAAACACTAGTGAGAATGTCGAAAATGTTTTCGAAGGAAAGGAATTCCAGGAAAGAGTATATCATCAGCAAAGGATCAGAAACACAGACTTGCAGTAGGGTAAGAACAGTCTGGATATAGCTAAATTGGAGGTTTTTATGAAAAGGATGAAGGTGAGGAAAGAGCCAGTCAGAACAAGCAATGACTCAAAGAGTAAACGATGAAATAAAACAAAAACAACTCCAAATTCTGCCTGGGAAGCTAGAAGATTGGTAGTATCTGGATCAAAAAATGAGAAGCCTCTATTGAACATTCTGACATCTCAGCTTGAGACAATGTCTAAGAGAAAATACTGAAATGGTTACCTATCAATTAACTACAAATGTCCTTACCAAGCTGAGGACTTCTGCCATCTGGTGGTGGTTGACTCAAATTTAATGTACTAATTTTGTTGCTGTTAAGAGTGGTGCAAACTCAAAATGTCTACCTGAAAACCCTAGCACAGTGTCAGGAATGAAGCAGAACATTTTGTAGAATGAATGAATGAGTGAAATGAAAAAAAATCAAATGATTTAGCAAGGCACATCTCTATGCTGAAAAAAACAAGCACTGCTTTGAAGGCAGAGGGCTTTGGCATCTACTTCCTCATGGATAGTCACCAGACCACTTTGGGACTCAGCTTCAGTGTATATAGAATCATTAAATAGCTCAGGCCCAGTTCTAATTTCCATTTGTTCATCTGAAAATGGTGATATGTAATAATCCTTTATATGGCTTGTGTTATGAATATATGTATATGCAAACTATTTATTTTCTTGAAAATGATTAGCTGAGCTGGGCGCTGGTAGGTCACGCCTGTAATCCTAGCTACTCAGGAGGCTGAGATCTGAGGATCACTGTCAAAACCAACCCTGGCAGGAAAGTTCGTGAGACTCTTATCTCTAATAAACTACTAGAAAACCAAAAGTGGAGCTGTGGCTCAAGTGGTAGAGCACTAGTGTTGAGCTGAAGAGCTGAGGGACAGCGCCCAGGCCCAGGGTTCAAGCCCCTTGACCGACAAAAAAAAAAAGAAAAGAAAGAAAGAAAGAAAAGAAAGAAAGAGAGAAAATGATTAGCTGAATTCAAAATCTCAGAGGATTACAACTTGTAACATACAACCTGTAAACTCATGGCAGTTGAATTTGAACTCACATCTGGAATTGTTCTAGGTTTTTCTTTTTTGTCAGTTATGGGGCTTGAACTCAGGGCTTAGGTGCTGTTCCTGAGCTCTTTTGCTGAAGGCTAGTGCTCTACCACTTTGAGCTATAGCTCTGCTTCCAGTTTTTGAATGGTTAGTTTGAGATGAAGAATCTCACTGGGACTTTTCTGCCTGGTCTGGCTTCAAACCATCTTCAGATCTCAGTCTCCTGAGTACCTAGAATTAGAGGCTTGAGCCACCCTTGCCCAGCTTCTAGTTTTCATTTGTGTTGATCATTTCTCCTCCTCAGCTAGAAGTTTCTGAAGATTGCTTTCATCTATAGATGCATTCTTTCTGCTTAAACCAGCCCTGGAGTATCCTCTCAGAACTTGAATACCACTCCCCACATCCAATGTATACTCATGGGTATGAATGGAAAGATGAATAAGTATTATGTGACTTTTCATTTAAGGCAAGACTCTTCTTTTTGCCTTTAGTATTCTTCTTCAGTTAATAAACAGTGGCATGAAAGATATGTTTGTGTATTTGTGCAGCTAAAAGTTAATATCTAAAAAGAAGGATACCTTCAAAAACTTATATTTCTGGTCTTCCTAACGTGATCTGTGAAAATGATTTGTATTCATTGGATCCAAAAGAGAAAAAAGTGTTAGGTTTTTAGAGAGGAGCCGAGTAAGAACAGCACCACGCACGTGGTATTCAGGTAAGGAGTAGGTTTATTCATCCTTCTGGCTGGCACCAGGCCATGTTGGCACTCTATGCGGCTGGGAAAAGACCTGGGAAAGAGAGCGTCTGGCCCTGGGCTAGACCTTATCTAGGGTAGGGGTGGGGAAAGGTGTGGCCACATCGAATCCGGAGGTGACCTCAGCAGATGCAGATGTGATCTCTTCCAGGTGTGCCAGTTGTCTTAGTAATGCAGGTACTGGGCGGAGACTTGACTGAGAGGAGGGCTGGAGTCTGCTCGCCATCCAGGAGCGGACCTTACAAAAAGAAGCAACATTAAATTATTGAAGAGGTTCACTTTAAGAACACCCACAAAACTGCTTAGGTCATATCAATAATATGCATTTCTGAAAAGCCACTATGTATCTAAAGTTGTCCTTCATAGAAGCAATGTGTGCCAGTCACTGCTATACTGGTGGGAATAGACAAAGGGATTAGACTCTGGGTGGTGGGTCAAAAAGAGTGCTTTATTTCTGCTGCACCTGCATAAGAACTACAAAGCATAATGCTAATTCCAAATTTGAAGATGTAGATGTAGAGTCTCTCATCATGAATATATCGAGGTAAAGAAGTACCACGTACTTATCGATACTATGGTCAGATTGAATCTTACCTGAGATTCCCCTTGCCACATTGAAATGATCCTCACTGTAAAGGACCAAATGGTTCCTAAATCAGAAGAGAAGATTGCACAAAATATTTTAAAATGATATTCCTAATAGAAGTTCTTGCCTGCAATAGACACACAGTATTTTTTTTTAAATCCTTAGTGAAGTGAGTTAGGAAGAAAAAACTAAGAATGCATCTCTAGATTCACAGAGAATTGTAAATATAGTAGAGTTCCTGTAACTCTCATACCCCATTTCTCCTCTTATTAACATCTTATGTTAATTTGGTTCATTGGTTATAATGAATGAACCAGCACCAATACATTATTATCAACAATACATTATTGCTAGAATAACTTGTGTTTTATTCAGATTTGTTTTCTACCTAATTTCCTACCACTACTATCATGATCCCATGGAATATTCTGTCCCTTACCCCCCACCCCAAGATCAAACCAGGCTGCCACATTGAAGTGAATCATGATTCTTTAGGATCTTCTTGCCTGTGTCAGTTTCTCAGACACCCTTTGTTTATCACTATGGTGGAAGCTTTAAGGAGTATCTTCAGTATTTTGTTGAATGGGTCTCAAATAAGATTTGTCTAATGTTTCCACCATAATTAGGCAGATGTTAGGGATTTTGGAGAGATCACAGATTAGCCATTTCTCACTGCATTACACCAAGGGTATATACTACCTGGCTGAGGTAGTATTTCTCAGATTCCTCCCGTGTCAAGTTAGTTATTCTTTCACCTCTTCTTTCCATTCTCCCCTCTGACTGTGAAGAACCCACACTTACAGAGTGGAGAATTATGTTCAACCTCAGGGACAGGTGTGGTAGATACCACATATGTAATATTTGACATTCTTATCTCTTTCATTTGTTATTTATTCAATCATTTATACAGTATGGACTCATAGGTGAGTATTTTACATTTTGCATTATTATCTACTATTAATATTTCCTTACTCAAATTGGCTAATATGTTTTCAGTTACATTCCTGAATACCTTTAACCTAATCTCATCATTGTTTAAGTATTTCCTTACTTTCTGACACTATAAATTCTCCTTCTGAGACAACATAGCTATAAATCATAAGAGTCCCTGCCCCACCCCTAGAAAACCTATTGCCATGCAAGAGCCACAGAAATAAAAGGTAGAGTTCTAAGAACCATAATGTTGGAAAGCAGGTAAGGGGAACTGGACTGGGCATACACACTTCAGAAGTGAGGTATGAAAAACTAGGAAATCCTGAGGCATTAGAAGAACATGAGGGTGATCTATTCTGCAAATGTGTGGTGTGTATGTGGGTGGAAGTGTTGAAAGGAAAAGGACATACTGACATTAAAATCTTGAAAGGAGCTTGCATTCAGACAATATTTCATTTCTTAACATTGACTATTTTCCAGATGAAACAGCTGGATATATGAAAATCAGTTAAACTGAACTGATAAAGCAAGCATTCCTGAGCATAGATTGCCACCCAGTGGTAGAACATGCATGATGCATAAAGCACTTGCAAAGGAAGACACAGGGAGACTAAATCGGTTAACCCCAAAGTTGGTGTGTGTTTTGTTAACTCAGTAGACTGGGTACCATATGTGATCCCTAATTGAGTTACACTAATCCTTCACAGTGTCAGACTAGACTTTAGAACACATTTTTAAAGTGTTCTGATAACCATTGAAGGCTAATAGCCCTAAAAGAAAAATATGATGAAATATATACATATTGACACATCAGATAGTAAAGTCCCATTAATAGGAATGAAACGTATGGCCATGAATTTCAAACAAGACAAATCAAAGGTACTTAACTTACAACAAAGCTGTCAAGGCAGTCACTAGAGATGCAAATCTTGACTCTCTAGGGTACTAAAGAGACTTGACAAGAAGTCTGTGAAGATTTACATTCTTGACATAATAATTTGAATTTTCCTTCATTTGAAAGTGAATAAAAATCCACAGAGGGGTAGCTAGAGACAATGAATGGAAGTTGGGTCATTTAAGTAAGTACTGAGACCATGCTTACATAGAGATATCCTGACAGTTCAATTTGGAGGGAGGGGTACAGCAATATTCTTTTTTTGGGGGCAGGTAACTCCTTAAGAGATTTCCAGTATTTTATCAGCAAGACCAAGACTATTTACTCTGTTCTGGATGAAAGAACAAAAGAATTTATAGGATTGGAATGATAGTGAAGGTTTCAGAGAATTATCTTGGTTAAGACTTTATGTTATCATTGTTTCTGAACATTGGTAGAAAATCAGAGAAACCTAGCTTATAGATAAAAGACTATTATGCATCCCCAGAAGGCATTCCATATTTTATGAATCTTTAATTTCATCAGTAAGGATGAGTAATGGTTTGAGCATTTTTCTTAGTTCTTTAATTAGCTTTT
Source organism: Dipodomys ordii (assembly GCF_000151885.1). NCBI lineage: Eukaryota > Metazoa > Chordata > Mammalia > Rodentia > Heteromyidae > Dipodomys > Dipodomys ordii. The sequence continues at coordinate 22,993,619 of NW_012267217.1, read as the reverse complement.
TTGCCTTTAGTTTTCTCAGTCCTTTAGCTAAGTTTTTTTTTTTTTCTGTTGTTGTTTTTGCCAGTCCTGGGGCTTGAACTCAGGGCCTGGGCACTGTTCCTGAGTTTCTTTTGCTCAAGGCAAGCACTCTACCACTCAGCCACGTTCTCAGCCCTTTAGAATTATTCTTATATTTTAATATTATTATTGAGTTGGATGCTTTAGATTTATTTTGTTGATAAAGGCATTTAATGTAATAGATGTTCCTACTGCTATATTTCAAGGGTTCTGGGGTTTTATCATTATTTTCTAAAAAGTCTGCAGTGTCTAGATCTTGTGCCCAGATAAGGATCCCCAAAGACCACCAAAGAGCCCATTCCGATGCAAGTACATGAGAGTCGTGTATTACAAGCTCGAACCTGGACTCAACCATCCCAGATGCAGCGGGTCAGAGTTGAGAGCCCCGACCCTTCCTATAGCAAGGTTTTTAGGGACTTCTAAGCGTCATTGCAACACTTAGCAAATCATATCATGTCGCGACCGCCTCGACCCGCAAGGATGACGCGACAACAGGTCCTTCTTTCAGACGGTTTATTCAGGACCTTATTTACAGCTTCTTTTCTCCTACTTCTCTCCTGCCCGCTTCTTCCTTCTTCTTCCTGCTTCTCCTACTTTTCTCCTTCCCTCCTACTTCTCTCCTGCTCGCTTCTTCCTGTTTCTCCTACTTTTCTCCTTCCCTCCTACTTCTCTCCTGCCCGCTTCTTCCTGTTTCTCCTCCCCATCTGCCCCGCGCTCCGGTTATAAGCCTCCTGGATGGCCAATCCTGAAGCGCCATGTGGCATATACTGATAGGGCTGCAAACACGGAAGCAAACTAGGAGCC
>NW_012267217.1:22971287-22992129 GCF_000151885.1 Dipodomys ordii | reverse complement strand
CCTCCCCCTTCTCCTCCTCCTCCTCCTCCTTTTTCTTCATTTTGCCAGTCCTGGGGCTTGAACTCAGGGCCTGGGCACCGTCCCTGAACTTCTTTTGCTCAAGGCTAGTACTCTACCACTTGAACCACATTGCGACTTCTGGCTTTTGCTGTTCATGTGGTACTGAGGAGTCAAACCCAGGCTTCATGCATGCTAAACTAGCACTGTACCACTAAGCCACATTCCCAGCCGCCTTTCTGTCTTTTCTATCTTGTTAGTCTGTTTCATGTCCAGAAGGAGTTTTGGAATGATAATTCAAAACCACTACTATGATCATGAATCAGGAAGATTGCCCAACAAATCATTTAGCAAGATAACCAGTGAGAATTGTAGATACTTTTTAAAGATACAAAAAAAGACCATCACAGAACATAGAATTACAGAATCTGAATGCCACAGCACGGGTTTTAAGAAATTATTTTTTAAGGACACTTTTATAAGCTAGAATAGTAACATTTTACGCATCAAATGAAAAGGACTTTGCCCTTTATCCTGTGATTTAATTCCTTTACCATCAGTTTGAAAAGCCAAGCACAAGAATCACATTAGTACTAAGAAACTCAAAACTTACGATATGAAAGTAAAGGATAGAACAGGATGTTTAACAAACAGATCCTGGAGTACATTTTATTCCAAGCATATTCTTAAACTGGAAGGGAAGTGTAATGAAGGAGAAAGAGATGACTATTTAAACCTGATCGTTGAGTATTTTCAAGGCAAAATTTTCTTCATGTACTTTAAATAGATGTACTCATTCAAAGGCTATGAATTAAAATTTACATAAGTAAAATAATATGACTAATGGTTCGAGTGTGTGGGAAAAGCTGGAAGTGCAAAATCTCTTTTATCCCTGTGCAATAAGTCTTTTTTACTTCATCTAGAGTAGATTAGAAATTTGGAGGTATGATTTCCATGAAGTTGCAAAACAGAACATGGATTTTTTTCTAATATTCAGTTTTTCTAAGGGGCCAACACAGAAGAACCAGACTTCAATTTTTTCTAAAATATACACCCCCTAAACAACACTTGAGACCTCTAAAACATCACCTACCTGCAGAGATTAAGGTTTGGGAAGGGAAGAGTTGGTGAGGATTTTTTTTTTAAATTAGCACAATTAGTTAGGCATGGGTGGCTCACGCCTGTTATCCTAGCTACACAGGAGGCTGAGATCTGAGGATATTGGTTCAAAGCCTGCTGGGACAGAAAAGTCTCTGGGAGATTCTTATCTCTAAGTAACCACTCAAAAACCAGAAGTGGAGATTGGGTCAAACTGGGTAGAGTGCGAGCCTTGAGCAAAGGAGCTCAGGGACAGCACCCAGGCCCTGAGTTCAAGCCCTACAACCAATAACAACAAAAAATTAGCTTCACTTGATATTTACAAGTTGAGTATCATGCAATTTGATCAAATTCACCCCATTTACATCACTCAACCACTCTCTTCGAGTGTTGTGTGATTTCATTGTGTAATTGCATATATAGTCATACTACACTTCTCTAATCCTCTCTCCTACCTCTCCTTTTTCTCTATCTCATCCACTACTCCTGCTATAGGTCCTATTTTACAATCACATTATTATTTTTTAGGTCTGATTCTGCAAATGAGCAAAAACATACTTGACTTACTGTTCTTGTATCATCTTGCTTAATATGATGATCTTGCTTAATATGATGTAATTACATTCTCATTTATGGTTGGATAATATTCCATTGTATATATGTACCATGCTTTGTTTATTCAATAACCAGTTGTTGGGCACCTAGGCTGATTTCATAACTTGGTTATTGTGAATGGTAGAAAACCTAAGTGAAAGCAATCTTGAACAAAGTATGAGTACTAATCAGTCTTTGAATGCAAACAACCTCTTTGTCTGGAATAGCTTCCTGGCATATTCTAGGAAACAAAAATTACAGAATGGCTACATCAATGTTATAGAGTAGGCAATGATGGAAACAGAAATAAGCAGGGGTGATGAAAGAGGTGATGGGAAAGCCATAAATTTATCTCATGGGATATATTGTGATCAGATTTTATTTTAAAATAAGTAATAATGGCAGTATAGGAAGGGATTCAGTAAGAAATTACTAGTTAAGAAGGCAGCTCTGGGGTCTCAAATAAGGGAAGATAACCTGAATATCCATAGCACTTGAGACAGGGACATGGGAACAGATAAGACAGATGGAGCCAGTGGTGTGGGAAGGGAAGTAGAAAAGGAAAGGGAGGTATTCAGAACACTCCAGTGCTTCTGGATGAACTAGGAATAGTGGTTTCCTCTCTGAGGCAGAACACTCAATGAAGTTAGGTATTTGAGGGAAGATGATGGGTTAAGTTTGAAGGATAGAATACTCTGTGGGCCATAGAATATGTATAACAAGCTATTTTATTGCCATGTCTGACATGTATTTAAAAGAAGTAAACTCAAAAGAATGAATATCTTGTGAACACAAATATCAAATATGAAAAATGAATGAGGAGTTATGGATGTAACTTTTAGGCTTATGATGAAGAAACAGAAAGGAATGGGGAAGCATGGTAAGATGGCATCTGAAGCAAGAGTTTAAGTGTTAAGACAATGAAGTGAGGCACTAGGGACTCACTTCTTAATTCTAGTTACCCAGGAGTCAGAGAACTGAGGATCACAGTTCAAAGTCAGGCTAGGAAGACAAGACTCTTCTTTCCTATTAACTAGCAAAAAACCAAAGTGAAGGAATGGCTCAAGGGATAGATCATGAGCTATGAGTGGAAGAGCCAAGTGAGAACGAGATGCTAGAACTAAAAAAATAGGACATGAAGGATACTAAAAATTGTCACCATCAGTAAAACTATTTTCTAAAAATGTTTCTCATGAAATAAGAGTGCTCATTTCGGGGGGGGTGGTAGAAAAGAAATGTGCTATTTTGAGCTATGATCTGCTTTACATTTTGATTAATATATAGAAAACAGACACCTAAGCCTCTGAGAATTCAATAAAACAAAAGCATCTACTTGTGACTCAAAGAACATAGTTCAGGCATTTGTCACAGACATGGGGAATGTTATTTCTTTGTCAGCAAAGAAAATACTAAGGAGAATGTGATTACTTTCAATGGTGTTAAAACTCATTTAGCATGAGTTCGTGCTAAATGTGTTAATCTGGAAAATGCTGTAACAGAATGTTTCTTTTTCCTTTACTGATCAGAATAACCTCATACACAACAATGTACTGCTTATAGCTGCCTCATCTTCGAAATCACAAGTTTAGAATCACTGCCTGTATTAGGAAGTATGTGGCCTAGATCAGTGTTCCAACAAACACTGAACATACATATCATCCTTTACTACACAATTTGCTTTTATAAATCACAGAGAATTCTACGATTCTACTGTCCCCAATGTGTTTCTATATGTGAACTAACTTTAGGTAAGGCAAAGAGACTAAATATATTTATCACATATATATTTCTTTCTTGCCATTGACCCTGCACAAAAAATCACACATATACAGAAAAAAGTACAGATAACTGAGCAGGATTCTTTATTGTTTTAAATATATTTTATTGTTATTGTAAAAATAATGTACAGAGGGGTTACAGTTACATGAGTAAGGTAATGAATACATTTCCTATCAAGCATTGTTACCTCCTTCTTTAGCAGGTTTCTTTAAAGTGCAGAACTTCAGTAGGTTGGCAGGATTTGCTAAGTGTTCACACAAACGTTAAGATGAGTAAAGGTAAGCATAAAATTAGGACAACCAAGTGATAAAAAAGGTCAATCCTACTTTGACATGTGTACTATACTCATAGTTTCCAGCTTGTGGATGTTATGTTTTGTCATGTGACACAGTATGAGCTTCTCTGTGTTTTCCTATAAAAATCGTACACATAGAAATAAGTATTTATAGCAATTCTTTAGTTAGGTTTGAGGTGGTTAAGAGTCCCTTAATTCTTTTATTTACTTGTACTAAAAAACACTGTACTCTGAGAGCAATACTGTCACTAATTTAAATACTACTTTTTTTTTGCACAAGTAAATAACAGATTAAAACTGATTCAAACTTTATACCCAGATATGTCATAACTACTTGTAAAAATACTGCCTCTAGTGGTATGACCATTTATGTAGTATAGAATATTTAGTAACAATGCCATTCTTTACACTTTAAAATCACATTTAGACAAGAGGACAAATGCCATATTACTAAACTTTAGTTTGATAATCAGCATTTTTATAAAAGTCAAACCATGAACTTGATTTATAAGCATAATCCCTCTTGTTAGTAGATGTCAAACTGTACTATCAATGTGCAATACCAATAGCAGTTAGTTAAAAACAAAACTTCATTTACTAGAAGTTATCATTGCTTTGTACCCTAAAATTCCAAGAGACCTATAAACAACTGCTTAGAAATGACAAAGATCTTATAGAGGAAATAAGATATGATTATTTAACAACTGAATAGTTCTGATTTTGAGTTACTGAATTCATACTTCTCACTCAGTCATAACAGCATTATATGCTTTGGTACAGATGGTCCCCAAATCACAGTTAACAAATAATAGTTTTTATTTGGTTTTGGAATGTTTCAGTACACAGAGTGCAATATGGCTGGTTAGTACTCTATATAAACTTACAAACTTTAAACCAATTGTTCTCAATATTAAATTTAGTCCTTAATCACTTGATTCTTTTACATGAGTTTGGAATTTCTCTCTTATCCTTTGTGTTTAATGTCTTTCCTAAACTAGGAGCAATGAGGTATTTTATTTAAATTTTGCATCAGATTACAGAGTGAATAGAAGAATTAAACTAAACAAAGAGCCAACCTATGGAAACCCTACCACACATCACAGTACTGGTATAGGCACTATCACTTTGCACAGACTATTAAACATGTTGAGGACTATGACCTATCCTAGTACCTGAACAAAACTTGACTTAATGCATGAATAAATGATATTAGCAAAAGTTGAAAACAAAGTAAGAGAGCTATGATTACTGAAAAAAATCTCATAAAATGTGTGTTCAAAGTCATATCATCATCACATATTATGCAATTTTGAACTCTACCTCAATGAGGCTGTTTTTCATTTGAATAAAAGGGAACACCTGATGTTTTATATTTCATAGCAGCTGTAAAGGTTAACTTGAGATAGCATATTTCCAAGGTCTTTGCAAGCACCAAGCAAATGTATACTGCATATGCATGTAGGAAATACATGTATAAAAAAAACTTAAGGTACAATGTGACAACTTCCATTAAAATTATACATTTCCCAAGTTAAATGTAGCTTGACATTTTTTTTCTCGTTAGCCTACAGAAAATACATGGAAACTATCATCCAAAGTAAAAAAAATCACTACCTTTCATATGCAATCCCCCATACTCTTCTTAAGAAAATACCATAAAAAAGCCAACACCTGTTCATTGTCTTAATGCTCTGAAATATGACTGCCACCATTGGCTGTAGAACAGGGTTAGTACAGATGATCCTCTGAATTCTTTATTTGATCCCTGAAGATTTCCTTTTGAGTATTTTTACATGTGTGCTAGCTTCTACGCAAATTTTCATCTTTCCTTTGCTCCTTCTTTCCTTTTATCTTTTATTTTTTGTGCTGAGGCTTGAAATTGGGGCCTCACCTTATTGTATAAACTGGTGCTCTAACACTTGACCCATACCTCAAGTCCAGCATTTTTGCTGATAAACTGGAGAAAGGACTTTTCTGCCCAATTTTTAGTAGCTCAATGACATTTCATTATTTCTTTGTTGAAATTATATATATTAAAGTCTAAACTCAGGTTGTGCTGACGAGGTAAGTGCTCTACTATCTGAGCCTCATGGTCAGAACTTTTTACACTGGTTATTTTTGAGACAGCTCTTGTTTTTTGCCTAGGCAGCTTGGACCATAATCCTATTTATATTTTTGCAGTAGCTGGGATGAAAGGCACCATTGTGCCTAGCTTTTTCTGCTGAGAGGGGTCTTGCAAACTTTTCTGGTTGGGAAAAGTCTGGAACAACAATCTCTAGATCCCAGCTTCCTGTGTAGCTGACAGGCATGCACCACTGTCCCCATCTACTGGCTGAGATGTGGTCTCCTGAACTTTCTGCCTTGCCTTAGACTGAAATCTTCCTGATTTCCGACTCCCAAGTAGCTGGGATTAGAGGTGTGAGCCACTGGTGCCTGGTTTCTTTTTTGAAATATTTTGACCTTCTCTGACCTAAACTTTGGACTCTCACAGTCTGAGTCTATTCTGTTAGCCTCTACTTCTGATGCCTATTAATTTCCAGGAAAATAGATTTCAAACTATCAGACAAAGCAGTTGAGATTTATACTAACCTATTCCCATGTTGTTTGTCTAGTTCCCACTCCTCCCCTCCCTTTGTTCTAGGATACACTATGGACTTTTCAGTTGCATGTCCTGGTTTACAGTGTTATGGCTGGTTGCCATCTGTCAAAAAACTGCATATTTTTGTGGCAGATGTCATATGTCATGTTCTCTATCCTGTCTTCTGGGTAAAGTTAAGCCTCTACTACTCACATTATTCTACTATCACAATTAAATTTTAGTTGTAGAAAGTGTTTTTTTCTCTTTCACTGCATTAGACTGAAAGGAAAAAAAATCTTACTCATTTTGATTCACATCTGCATAAGCCAGTACATGAAAATAAGGGTAGGCAATAAGTCCTGAATTGAAAAGACCCGTTTCTGATTGAAGGCACAGATAGAAGGAACAAGCTCTAAGAATAATCTTCATCTGTAAAACATCATACTGAGTCTTCTGTCATTAGAATTAAATGAAGATATTTGGTGTTAGATAATAGTGAAAATATACTCTTAAAGATGTATTCTTCATGGCAATAAATCAATCAGTGAAAATTCTGTTTTGCAGTCAACTTGGAAGAAGTCAGGAAGCAGTTATGCAAAAATCCAGTCAAGTACCTGAAAAAAGGAACGAAGATCAACATGAGACCCAAATTAGTGTAACTAAAGTATTAAGGTAAGAGGTGGGCAATGGTGGCTCACACTTATAATCCTAGTTACAGACTGAGATCTGAGGATTAATGATTGAAGCGAGCCTTGGCAGGAAAGTCCACAAGACTCTTACCTCCTTAAGTACCAAAAAAACAGAAGTGGAGCTGTGGTTTAAGTTGTAGAGCACTAGCCTTGAGCAGAAAAACTCAGGGACAGCATCTAGTCCCTGAGTTCAAGCCCCAGGACTGGCACACAGAAACATATTAAGATGAACTGTGAAATCTATTTTAAAGATTGTTTTATGTATTAAAGAGTTAAATACAGTGTAAAGACTAAAAACACTAATTCAGTTAAAAGGATCTTTAGGGAAAGTTGATTGTACACTAAAAGATCAGTACTCAGTCACAGTCACACAATATTTCTACATAGCTCTAAAGAAACTTTTCTTTCTTTTGTGAATAGCTTAATTGGAACACAGACATACTCACTTATTTTTGTACTGTCATGTCTACTCTTGCCCTATAATGACAAAGTAGAGCAGTAGAGAGAGATATTGTGTGTCTCATAAAACATAAAACGTTTACTCTATGTCTCTTTAAAGAAAACAACTGGGATGGGAAGGCAGTCTGGTGGTGACATCTGTCAACCTGCTGACTGCCAGGGTTGATTGGGATGCTCTGGTTGTCTAGGCAGGTGTCTCCTTCCTCCTGTTCCATGGATGACTCTCCTGAAGCCACATGCTTTGTTGGAGATAGCCTTCTCTGACAAAGAATCATCCTTGGTCAAGGGTAAACAAGTAGCTGTGCTCCTTCCTCCAACAGAATTTCCAAACAAGCTCTCAAGAAACAACTGGAAAGCTGCACTACAGCTAGCAGTTGGAAATCTAGTTGAAAACCAAGTCAGTCTATATAGTTGTGAATTCCCTATTCTAGAACTTAGAATTTTGATGCAAAGATTTTTTCCTCTAAAATTAAAAATATGAATGATATAAAGATGCTATGAGGCCAAGTATAGTGATATATTCCTGAAATCTTAGCTTCTTGGGAATGGGAGATAAAACAATTGTAGTTTGTGGTTAAGCTCAGGTAAAAAGTTCATAAGACCCTATTTCATTCAATAAAAACTGGACATGGTGGTACATACCTGTTGTTCCAGCTATGTGAAAAGTATAAACAGAAGAAATATAGTCCAGGATGGTCAGGTATAAATGTAAGACCTTACCCCAAACATAACTAAAGGGTATAGGACTCAAGTGGTACAATGCCTGCTTAGCAAGTGTTAGGCTCTGACTTGCAACCCCAATACCAGGGGGAAAAATGATGTTAAGAAAAGTACAGAGATAAAGGATATACACAGAGGATTTTATTTTATTTTTTTTGTCGGTCATGGGGCTTGAACTCTGGGCCTGGGCGCTGTCCCTCAGCTCTTCAGCTCAAGGCGAGCGCTCTACCTCTTGAGCTACAGCACCACTTCCATACACAGAGGATTTTAGAAGAGTAAATTACTTTATGTTTATACTTTTAGGTAAGTCTGCCCGATTATTCATCATTATATAGGAAAATCAGGAATGCATCTGTTCAGTTTATTACTTACTGAATATCCTATTTGTCAGGCACTACATGTTAAGCACAGATGAATCAAACTAAGATTTTTTTTCTTCTTTGAGTCTAATGAAGTGGAGGAGATAAACAGTTTCTATAACTAAAATTTAATTTTAATAGTAGTAGAGTACTGGACAAAGAAAGGGTAAGTTTACCAACTTCTAGGTCAGCCCTAAAATCCTATCTTAAAAAAAATCAAAAAATAAAATAAAACTGATAAAAGGGAAATCAAAATGGAGAGAGACAGAGAAAGCAAAAGACATCAATTAGAGCGAGATTAGAAAGGGGACACCTACCATACCTCATTCTCTAATTGATATGAAGCCAATCTGTGTACCAAAGTTAAGGCCATCTCGGACATGGGAGAAAAACTTGTCAGGATTGCATGATGTACAAAGGCCAAGATCTTGACTCTTATCCTGAATGTTGTGTGGATGAATTCCTCCTCGTTCTAGAAGAATCCTTGGGATAAAGATTTTTCAAAGACACAAGAGTTCATTTTACCAATATCCAATGCAACAGGAAGAACGTATGGATAGCTACTAGTGTCAGACTTTCAAGAAAAAGCTGCTTGGGAAACTGCAAATTGTTTATTTACACAACAGGAACCAGTCAGGAAATAGTTGATTTTTTTTCACCATTCAGCACCTAAGTTCAAATATGAACTGAACTACACGAATTTTCATTCTGCCTGGTAGACATGATATGGGCACAGACATTTATGATCAAAATCAAGTGTATACTCACAAAAAATTTAAGTTACCAGGGTCTTTGTAGACAAGATGGATTTGGTTCATATATACACTATGGTTTTTGTTGTTGTTTTGTTTTGTTTTTGTTGGTTATGGAGCCTGAACTCTGGGCCTGGACACTGTCCCTCAGCTCTTTAGCTCAAGGCTAGTGCTCTACCATATTTGAGCTACAGTGCCACTTCTGGCTTTTTCTGCTTATGTGGTGCTGAGGAATCGAACCCAGGGCCTCATGCATGCAAGGCAAGCACTCTACCACTGAGCCACCTTCCCAGCCCTATTATGTTTTTTAATCATCTACCCTTCCCATCTCCTTTTCTTCTATCAACTTTATTTTTTCAAAGAAAAATTTGTCTCCTCACATACAGTTTGTAACATAATAAAAAAGATGAGTAAAAGTTAGTAATACTTATTCTACAGGTCACATACAAGAATCAATTTGGATCCTTTATACGTATGTATTAAATGACAAAGAATCTGGGTATGGTTTTGCTGACAGAAATAGAAACATGAGTTAAATTAGACATCAACTTTCTTTGTAGAAATGACAAATTTTCCAGACATTAAGAACAAATTTCATAAATTAAAAATGGATAATACCAAATAAAACTTGAGAGTAGCTATGCATTTATATTATCTCTTATTTTTGTTAATATACTAGTTCGGGAATGAGAATACTTTAAAAATATCAGCTTCTGTTAGTTAATGTATTTCATACAATTTACCAAAGGAAACAAAGTAAAGTTTATGCTTGCTATTCTACATGAAATTTATGCAGTTCTCTTTAAAGGACAACTGTTTCTTCCTTCACTTTTTTTTTTTTTGGGGGTCCAGTCATGGGGCCTGAACTCTGGGCCTGGGTGCTGTCCCTCAGCTCTTCACCTCAAGGCTAGCACTCTACCACTTGAGACACAGCGCCACTTCCGGCTTTTTTCTTATGTGGTGCTGAGGAATCGAACCCTGGGCCTCGAGCATGCGAGGCAAGTGCTCTACCACTGAGCCACTTTCCCAGCCCTTCCTTCACTTTTAAATAAGTAAGAGATAAGCTGACAAGAACCTATCTGTTATTTGAACATAATGCAAATAGATTTCATAATCTACAATGAGTTTTATTTTGTATGTGTATTTCAGGTACTAGAATATTTGTTACCTGAACTGTCATAGGAGTTACTAATGGTTCCCTAAAGTAGTTTTCATTTTAGAAGCAATAATCAACAATCAAGCTTACAATTCTACAATGAAATCAAGCATACCTGGAGGCTCTACGAATATCAATGTAGGGATTTGGTGAGTCCAATAGACGTACACAAGAAGGATGAAGATTATGAAATGCATTTGCAGCTTTCCTGGGAAGAGTGAAGCAGCAAGGTCCTACACAAGGTCCCAGTACAACAATAATGTCTTCCAACAGACAGCCATATTCTGCTCTCATGGCATTCACTGTAGCCATAGCAACACCTAACAAGGTGCCTTTCCAGCCTGGCAAAGGAAGAAAAAGAGATAAGAAAAATTAAGACATGACCTCAAGTGAATTTATGTCTGAGCTAAAAAAGAACAGATTCAATGTGGGCACTTTCCAAAGTCCAGAAATAATAAATGAATCACAACATTAATTATAGTGCAATACCAATACTCTAATGTAGTAACTGAGAAGCATTATACAATGTATTTAACATAGAATAAACATTTAGTGGTTGTTCCTTTACATTTCCTTTTGAAAATGTTCCATATGATCTACTTCTACAGGGCTTGTATCTTTTTACCCCATGCAATTCCCATCTTTTTGGTTTTCTTTTTCCTATATGGTTAAAAAAACCCCACAAAATATGCCATTTTAACCATGTTAAGTGTATAGTTCAGTATTAAACTTGATTGGCATTATTCTGCAGCCAATTTTTAAAAACCTTTTCATCTTGTAAATATGAAACTCTAGACCCATTAAAGAAAAAGTCTTCAATTCTCCCTTCCCCTTTGTTTTCTAAGACATTTGATTACTGTAGATACTTCATATGGTAGATTCATATACTGTTAGCCTTTTGTGAATGGCTTATTTAACATACAGTCCTCAAGGTTCCTCCATGTTGTAGAATGTGTCAGAATTTCCTGCCTTTTTAAGACCAAATAATATACCATTGTATATATGCATGTCTTGCTAATCCACTTATCTACCATTGTACTTAACTTTCAGTTCTTAGATACTGTTAACAAAGCTGTTACAGAGCTAAGTGTACAAGTATCTCTCACGGATTCCATTTTAAATTATTTTGGATATATATCCAGAATAGAATTAGAATTGTTGGATTGTAATTCTATTAAAATTTCTTTTTTGCGGTATGTGGGTTTGAACTCAGAGCTTTACACTTGACAGCAGGCACTCTACACTTGAGATACATATATCCTCAGTCTTTTTGGCTCTAGCTATGTCTTGAAGAGAGTCTTGCACTTATGCCAAGTCTAGAATTAACCTCAATCCTCCTATTTGTACTTTCTGCTTAGCTGTGATGACAGGCACACACCACTACATCCAGCTTTTCTTGTTGAAATGGGATCTCATGAATTTTCTTCCTGGGTTGGCCTTGAACTTGAACCACAATCCTCTTATTCTCTCCTCTGAATAAGCAAGCATTACAGGTTTTAGTCCCTGAACTCTGCCTATTTTTTCAAATACTTGAGGAAGTTCCATACTGCTTTGATAGGAGCTACATCATTTTATATGCCAATTAATAGTGCACAGCGTTCATAATTCTCATACCCTTAATACTTGTTATTTTTCAAATTTATTAGTTATCCTAATAGATGTGAGATGATTTGCATCTCGCTAATTATGAACAATGTTGAATAACTTTTTATATGTTTGTTGGCCATTTGTATATCACCCTTAGAAAAATATCTATTTCCTTGTCCATTTTCGGTCTACTTGTTTTATTATAGGGTTGTAGGAATTCCTTAATCTGGATATTGACCCATAATAGGATATCCTTTTTCATTCTATGAGTTGCCTTTCTAGTCTGTTGTGTCCCTTTGATACAGACATCTTAAATTTTGATGAAGTCCAAATGATCCATTTTTACATTTATTTCTTGTGTTCAAACATCTAAAAAGAAAAACCAAAAACAAACCATTGCTTAGCCAAGTGCTGGTGACATGCCTGTAATGCTAAATACTAGAAAGCTAAGATCTGGAAGATTAAGGTTTGAAGTCAGCCTAAGTAAAAGAGTTTGGGAGATCCCATCTCCAAAGTAACCAACTGGACCTGGAAGCATGGCTCCAGTGGTAGAGCACCAGCCATAAGTAAGCAAACTAAGTGAGTGTTCCAGACCTTTGAGTTCAAGGCTCTGTACTATACCCACAACTGCCTAACCCGATGTTACAATTTTACATTTATGTCTTCAACCCATTTTGATTTAACTTTTGAATATGATATAAGGTAAAGGCCCAAGATTAATTTTCCCAGCATTATTTGTTGAAAAGATTATCCTTTCCAAAAAGGGGTTTGGTACCCCTTTTTGTGTGTGTGTGCCAATCCTGGGGTTTGAACTTAGGGTTTGGGCACTATCCTTGAGCTTTTTGGCTCAAAGCTAGTACTCTACCACTTGAGCCACAGTTCTACTTCTGGCTTTTTACTGGTTAGTTGGAGATAAAAGTCTCATAACCTATCCTGCCTGGGCTGACTTCAAGATCTCAATCTCCTGAGTAGCTAGCACTACAGGCATGAGTCAACAGCAGCTGGTGGTTTTGTACCTTTTTAAAAGCATTTGATCATACCTCAGGATTTGGGGGAGAGAAGATAAGGAGGACTTTCTGTTCTTTTTCACTAGTTTAGTTGTATATCTTCACTCTAGTATCAGACTGTTTTGGTTACTATAGCTTTATAAGTTTTTAAATCAGAAAGTGTGAAACATTCAACTTCACTCTTTTTCAAGATTGCTGTAACTATTCAGGGCTCCTTGAGGTAAGTATTTTACAATGGATTTGTTTCCGTGAAAAATGCCTCTGGGATCTCATAAAGACTGCATTAAATCTGTGCATAATTTGAGGGTGATATTGACATTTTAAGAATATTAAATAACATTAAGTCAAACTATGAACATGGTATTTCTTCCTATTTGTTTTCTTCAATTTCTTTTAGCAGTTTTATAATTTTTTGAAAAACATTTCCTCACTTTTTAACCTAACATAAATTCATTTCCAATAACTAGTCCCTTCTCTGTTTCACTTTCTCTCTTATTCACACACACACACACACACACACTCACACACACACTTCTCCACTTCCAAGACTATCATCCCCTTGCCGGTTTTACTGCTCTCCTCCTTCATTGCATCCTATGGAGTTCTAAGGTTATCCATGTAAGTCCATGTAATGCCAAGCATCGGGTGAAGAGATCAGTCTTTTCAAGGGAAGAGATGATGGAAGCAAGAAATACTTAGACGATAGTTTTATATCTGACTGGCAACCCGCTGGATCTATGGTTATGGGAAAATAACCAAATGAAATGTCAAGCTTTTTAAGCTGAGTCTATAAGTAAATTGGATCTCAAATAAAATAGGAAATATATGTGGTAGAAAAGTGTAAGAAAAACGTAATGTGTTTTTAACATGATGATTTTGAAGAATCTTTGAAAATGCAGGCAGTGATTTTCCGAGGAAAGCAACTAGACATAGGCATTTTGACTTTTCTACATACACATTTAAGTTTTTTTTCTTGGAAACCTTCTTTAATTATCCTGTTTTATAATCCATCCATCTCCTGTCTATCTAATTCTTTTCCTACAGTATGTGCATATGTATCTATACATATTTAGCTTAAAAGACTTGTCAGCAAATTAATCCCAAAGAAGGATTTTATACTTCCTGATATCAGTTTTAATAAGGTATATGTTGAACATAATTGTACTCTATTTCAAAACTGATTTTTTTTTTGTCAGTTGTGGGGCTTGAACTCTGGGCCTGGGCACTGTCCCTCAGCTCTTCAGCTCAAGGCCAGAGCTCTACACCTGAGCCACAGTGCCACTTCTGGCTTTTTGTTTATGTGGTGCTGAGGAACTGAGTCCAGGGCCTCATGCATGCGAGGCAAGAACCACTGAGCCACCTTCCCAGCTTCCAAATTAATTTATTAATGACTCAAAAGTTAACATTTATAACACTTCAACTATTTAAACTTGGACATCTTAAAACTACATCTTTTCAAACCTAAGAAATAAAAAAATGATTTCTATATCTAGGAACTCATATTCAAGTTTTAAATTACTTTTAACAGTAAACCTGACTTATTATCCAATTCCATTACTTTAGCTAGGTCAAAATAAAAATATACCACTTTCTTTTTTTTAATGTATGGTCTAAAAAGCAAAGTATTAAGTTGGGTGTTAGTGGCTCAAACCTGTAATCCTAGCTACTAAGGAGCCTGAGATCAGAGGATTATGGTTCAAATCCAGCCTCACAGAGCTCAAGGTCCTGAGTTCAAACCCCGTACTGGCAAAAAAAAGTAGTCATGATTTACAAGTCAAAGGAAATTCAAGAGATGATCTCCTATTGCCCACAGAATCATAATCACTGGATAATCTAAGTACTATTATAATCTACCTTTGGAAAACAAAATTCAGTAACTTTAACACATTATACCATCTAAAAATGCTTTGCACTTACCTTCAGCTAGTAGTTAGAAATAAATACATTTAGTTATTTCAACTAAATATGTTTTTTCAAACTTTTCTTGCTTTCCTAAACTCACATCATTTATTTATTTGCTCTATCTATATGAACTTCTTATTACAATATATCTAACATTCCTCTTTTTTGGTGTCGGGACCTCAAGGGTTCTCAGTACAAAACCCCAAGAGAATGTTTCAAGAAAAGTATTAATAGTTGCTGTTTGATTATTACAATGTTTGAGGGATACTATTTACATTAAGAATTTGAAGGGCCAGCTGAGTGCTGGTGATTCACATATCTAATCTTAGGTACTTGGGAGGCTGAGAACAGGAGGATGATAGTTCAAGGTTAGCCTATGCAGAAAAGTTCAGAAAACATTTCAGTAGAAAGATGCTGGGTATGGCTATACATGCCTGTCATCCTAGGTACAACAGGAAATCCAAAATTGGCAGATCATGATCCAGGTACAAGCTCAACAGGAAGTGAGATCCTATTTTAAAAAATAACCAGGGCTGGGAAGGTAGCTCAGTGGTAGAGCGCTTGCCTTGCATGCCTGAGGCCCTGGGTTCGATTCCTCAGCACCACATAAGAAAAAAGAAAAAAGCCGGAAATGGCGCTGTGGCTCAAGTGGTAGAGCGCTAGCCTTGAGCTGAAGAGCTGAGGGACAGTGCCCAGGCCCAGAGTTCAGGCCCCACGACCAGACCCCCCCCCAAAAAAAATAATAACCAGTGCAAAAATGGGCTGGAGTAGCTTTGAGTAGAGTAGATAGCCTGCCTAGCAAGTATGTAGTACTGAGTTCAAATCCCAGTGTTGCCTGCCAAAAGTATATGTGTATGTGTGTTGGGGGGTGGATTTCAAGGGCCAAAATACTCTATCTGTACTGTAGGATTATCTTCCCCAAAATGTTAATAGTATCCTTGGGTAGAAACACTAATTTAGCATTAAAACCTAAATATTCTAAGTACCTACCACTTCTTTAGATACCATTTAGTTCAGGAATTCCACGATTCATATAATTTGACTTCAGATACATTTTCACTCTGCTCCTATAATGCATATACAGGCCCACCCACATCACAAAGTAATGTATCTACTTGTCATACCCACCAGAAAAGAACCATTTTTCCTATACTAGAGAATTAGTAAAATTATAAATGATCAATTAATTAATCCTTACCAGAATGAGCAACCCCACATGCTTTCTTCACCGGATCTGCAAACACTATAGGTATGCAGTCTGCACCCAGTGCTGCTACTGTGACTCCTCTCTGATTTGTGGTTATTCCATCATAAGAGTCAGGCTCCTTCTTTCCCATAATCCAGACTTCATTGGCATGGTCCGTCTAGTATCAAAGATGTGGGATAAAAATGTTTTGAAAATAAAATCTCTTACATTTAAACTTTACTGGAAGTATTCATTTCAGCATTGAATATGCAACAGTATCAAGAATTGTAGACCCTAATGAATACATCACTTCTATACATAATAAAATGCCAAAGCAATGTTTTTACATACTTTGTTCAGAGGAAAAAATACTTAAAAATTCAATACATCCCATCATGAACACCTTTCACCAGAGATGAGCAAATTTTTATTTGCTGCACTTTTTATAAAATATAAATTTTACTTTCTTTGATTTTTTTTTTTTTTTTTTGTTGGTCGTAGGACCTGAACTCTGGGCCAGGGTGTTGTCCATCAGCTCTTCAGCTCAAGGCTAGCACAACACTCTACCATTTGAGCCATAGCGCCACTTCCAGCTTTTTCTGCTTATGTGGTGCTGAGGAATCGAACCCAGGGCCTCATGTATGCAAGGCAAGCGCTCTACCACTAAGCCACCTTCCCAGCCCCTAAATTTTACTTTCTTAGAAAAGAATGTGAATTACTAAATTAATGATAGTGCTATTTTTTCCCAGACTCAAATAAAATGAGAATTCTGTAAGGAAAAAAGACATTGTTTCCATAATGACTATCCTAGTTGACTAACTGCCATTCAGGGACCACCTCTTTTTTTTGGGGGGGGGGTCCGGTCGTAGGGCCTGAACTATGGGCCTGGGCGCTGTCCCTCAGCTCTTCAGCTCAAGGCTAGCATTCTACCACTTGAGCCACAGCACCACTTCTGGCTTTTTTTCTTTTTGCTTATGTGGTACTGGGGAATCGAACCCAGGGCCTCATGCATGCAAGGGAAGTGCTCTACCACTAAGCCACCTTCCCAGCCCAGGGACCCTCTTTTATATCAAAAAGGGCAGTAATACAACATTTTCTTAGAATTAATCATATTTTTACAATTGAGAATCTCCAGGTGAAAAATATTTGTGTGCATCTATATCTGTGGACACACATGTATATTTAGTCACACATAGGGAATTGCTCTTTAGGCAATGGTATATAAATTGAAGAAGGACAATAACATTATCCTAGAATGTTAGATGAAATACCAAATGCAAAAGTTAAATAGTTTAAAGTCCATGTAGTTACTAAAACACTCATATACTTTAAAACTTCCAAAGATGAAATAAAATTTTACCTTTATGTGGTAAAATTTCTCTGCATTAAATCCTGCAGCAGTTGCCAGTCTACGTAGGTTTTCATGAACAACTATCTTGGGGTCTTTCCGTTTGGAACTACTGAAGAGATTGCATGAGCTAAGAGTTGGTATATAAGATATACCACCTGTTCTTGTAGTAAACCCATGTATGAAAATATCTGTTGAGGATAAATAGTAAAGATTAAAAATGTGTTTTACAGAAGACTGGACAGCATTACAAAAGCTAGTCTCTCTTTTAGACCTACCCTGGTCACATCAACCTTTACTTATTTATCTGACAGCACTTTGTAACTCCATATGTTATTATATATCACTAATTATTCTATTTCCCTATAGGATTACTGCTCTTTAAAGGCAATCTCCTGATTATTTGTCTTCATTATATTAAGTAAACAGTTCACCATAAAAATTTTTTTTAACTAAGAAGGCAGGTTGACTTATTATAAATTTTACTCTTCTCTGACAGTATCAATGAGTTGAAGTTTCAGAATTTCTTAATAAAAGATACATAGGGTCAGAAATGTACCTCATTTTTAAGGAGTGTTGGAGAATTTAGCTGAATACACATAGAGCATTTTTTTTAAATTTAGGGTCTCTCTGAAGGGGCCTTCAAATTCATATATTCACACTGACCCACAAGGTAACCACAACACTCATGTGGTGAACAAGGCACACTGAGCAATAAGAACACAAGAATCAATTAAAGAAAGAAGGGTAAAAAGCAGGTGAGTAGTGTCTGAAGAAAGGCTGAATTTTCATGTATGCATTAGAAATAACACAGTGTTGAATATACCTGGAATCAAAGGAGCTGTGATAATAGTTATTTCTCCTTTTAGAGCTGGCAGACTCCTCAAATATGTCTGTATTTCATTCTGGATTTCTTCAAATTCATGATCTTTGTTTCTTTCAGTGGAATGCTCCAAAAGGCCATCTCTCACAGGTACCTGAAAATGTTCAAACTCAAACTTGTATACCTCAGTGAAGAGTTGATCAATGAAAGCCTTCATTAATGTTTTCCTGTGCACAGGTACAATCATCTTAATGCTGCTCAGATTCTTTTCATCAATTTTTTGTTTAATGGTATACAAAGAGGCAGCTATGCTGGGATTGCTAACAATTTCAAATTCTCTCAAGAGAGCTGAGAGTTTGTTACTTGTTTCCCATTCACAAGTATCATGTTCACTATCCCTTTTACAGCCAATGTCACTGCAGCACATGACACATAGGAACTTGGCCTTGGCAGCCTGAGGGTACTGAAGATCATTTAATGTCTTCAATAGTGTCTGGTGGCAGCTTTTCTGAGCATTCAATCTCAAACCAGAGAGATCAATCAAAACTGCCTCTGACATCCTTCAGTATTGTGCTTTTTTAAAGAAGACTTAGAGTCAAATGAGCTACCTGCAAAGAAAAATTAGCATAAGAACACAAGTTATAACAGTTTTCTTACAAAGTAATTGCATTAATTTTTAAAAAGTAGGCAAAACAAATCTAGCCTTCCTAGAAAAACCAGTTCAGTATTTCTCATTAGAGAAACATAACAATTACACCAAAGCCATCTTTTATTTTGTATAAGTATAGGTATATCTTTCCAGCAAAACAAGAGCTTCTGTTTTGTTTTCTTTATAACAGATTTCAAGTAGGAAAGGAATTGTTGACTTAGACCACATCCTGTTTTCCAGACACCCTCAATCCCTACCCATCAACCTTCAAAAACTCAGGGTTTGGCTGTATTGTTTATTTCTCATTCTCCTCTGGGCCTCTTTCATCCTATGATCGATTACTTGAGCCTTTTCTCCAGCCCCTCTTTCACTTTCATTACTTCTTCAGTGTCTCCTGATTTTAGCTGGCTGACAGCCTGGATCAGATCATCATGTATCTCCAGTGACTGGGATTACAGATGAACCACCACCACACCCAGCCTCCTCAAGTTCTCTTTATTAATTATAGGATGTCAACCTATATGATATGACACAAATGTTACGTTAAGTCACAACCTCTCAGATGAAATACTGAGGCCTAGCACAAAGGGTTTTTTTTTCCAATTTTTAAAAAAGTTTTAAAAATTGGGAGTACCATAGCTATTGATCAATGTCACTCCTTTTGTGATTGTCTCTTAACCCTACCCATCCCCTGGTTCAATTTTCATATTTTATATATATATGTGTACATATATATAACATATTCACACTATACAGTGAAACACTGACAATGATCCTCTGCCACTCCACTTTCTGCTTCCCTCCACCCCCCAAAAAACCTCCACATGTTCCAGCTTCCAAGTACTCATTTTGTGAAAGTGTAAATTGTTGAAAGAACTTACACCACTGGAATCCTCTCCTGCATATACCATATACAGACGTTACTATGTTTGTGTATAGATGCATATGGACCCAGATGTGTGTGTGATTTAGATCTAACATCCAAATGTGAGAGAAAACGTGTCCCTTGTGGGTGTGACTTTCTTCACATTACCGTCCCCTCAGGGCCATTCATTTCTCCCTGCCCATGGCAGACTATCACTCTTCCTGGTGAGGAGGGGAAGTTGGTCGTTGTTTGAAGCCGCTAAGCGCTGATCCCAGGACCCGCAGCGATGTGGCTCAGGGCCTCCAGGACGGCACGTTCGCTCGGGGTCACGTGCGGCCCCGGCCCATCTCCTCCGGGAGTCGTTTCCTTCCTCTCCTGGCAGGGGCGACCTATCAAGTTAGCCCTGAACTTCCACGCTCGGCCGGGGTCACGCGGGGACCCTGCCCGGGGCCGACGCCCCACACACCACTCGCCGCCGTCCAGACTCACCGCCCCGTGTGGGCTACAGGTTCGAGCACGACGGCTGCCTCCTCCGCTGCTCCCTCCACCCTGGCCCAGGCCTTCCGGAAACCGGGAAGCCGGGAGCGCAGTCCCCGAAGCCCGTCGCCCCACCCACCTCGCCGCGGCCGCTCAGGTCCCACGCCGGCCCGCGTCCGCTCGCACAGGTTCCACCACGGAATCCGCGACCGCGGGCGGAGGGAGCCGGAGAGCTCGCGGTGGGCGGGGCTGTGGTGGGCGGGGCTTCGGACGCGCGCCGCCAGGACGCTCGGGCGCCGTGCACGCGCTGGCGCACACGTGCGCGTGCGCAGGAGGTCGGGGGGCGGGGGAGTTCTCGGGGTGCGCCGGAGCGTTGCCGTCCTCGCTGTTCCGCGTCCGCGTGGCTTCGCGTCCACACCTTGTGGCCTTGTGCAGGCCGGAGGTGCCCGTGTAGGCGCCGCCCAGGCCCCCGTGGCCAGACCCGGCGGGTCAGCGGGGCGGGAAGAGGGCCCGGGAAGGGGG
>NW_012267217.1:22864842-22970922 GCF_000151885.1 Dipodomys ordii | reverse complement strand
CCCCCCCCCCCCGGGTCTTCCCAGATCCATACTTTCCCCTGCCTTTGGTTGCCATGCAGCTGGAACTACAGTGCGCACCAGGACCAACAGGGGTTTTTTATTCTTGTTTTTTAAGTAAGTTTTTTTTTTTAATTGTAGAAATACTGTACAGAGGGGTTATAGTTACATGAGCAAGGTAATGAGTACATTTCTTATCAAGCATTGTTGCCTCCTTTGTTTTTCTCCTACCATCCCAGCCCTCCCACCTCAGCTACACTCTCTCCTCCTCCCCCACCCCCTGCCTAAACTGTAAAGTTCGTTTTTCAACATAGCATCTTGTACATCTCATTGTTGCAATGGGTCCACCTGTATCCCTATTTAAACAATTTTTCCCCTTCCCCTCCCCAAATTATACCAACATCAAATACAGTGAAAACAGGGTGTCATACCGTGGGGAGGGACATACAAAGCAACAAAAATATCATGTGGTATCTTATAAATGCGTTAGAAACAATAGCAAGAAAGAAAAAAAAAAGCACTTATGTCCCCAGTTTTCTTTTTGGCAGTACTGGGATTTGTATTCATGATGTGCACTCTACCACTCTACTTCCTCAGCTGTACCATAGGCCTTTTGAAAATGCATGCTCTCAGTAAGACAAGGCATTAATTCTTGGAATTGTATTAAAGGTACATTAAGCATCCTTTAACTGTCCTCCAAGAGGCACATTGTTTATTTAAAAACCATTGAGCAGCTGCAATTTGGTAGGAATGCCCATATATGGAAAGGGTTATCTGACCTTCAAAAAGGAAAAGAAAAAGTCCTGTAGATCTGGCTGTGAGGTAAAGATCTTTCTGTCTTTATTGTTGTTACATATGTAAGTTTTGAAGAAGTTTCCTCTGAGAAAAATCTCAGGAGTCTGGGACTATAGAAGAGCTCTTGTAAATGGACACCTGTTTCTACTTGACCAAGGACCAAAAACACCATCTCAATATAGAACTACTCTTCAGTATCTCTGTCAACTGTTTTTTTTTTTTAAATTGTGTTTTCACTAGACTTTCACTTAGAAGTGAGTGATATCCTCTATCCTGAACTTGTTCTATGTTAAATGTTGATCTCCAGAGAAAGATTTTTTTAGTTACAAAGTAGATGCAAAACATTTGTTCCTGTTATAGACAACGGGGGAGAGTTCCGATTCTTTCATGCAAGAGAAGTGACAGTAAAAAACAAAAAAATTCAAAATGATGTTGGGGAAGTTGTGATAGTGTATTTGCATACCATTTCCTTTGCTATCTGCTCCTAGACTCATTTCCTAATGTCCTTACTTCATCTGATCCCACTCTGATGATTCTTCATCATCACATCTGAACTACAAGGTTTGAATAGTGAATCAGAATCAGGCCTAGGCATGTTTTACTTGGGTTCTTGTTTTACTTTTGATAGATGATTCAAATGCATAATTAGGTTTGAAAAATAAGTGCCGCAACGCTTTTCAAACACATACTGTTCTTTGAGTGGGACACACATTACATTCTTTACATTTGTTATAGATTCTAAATAGAATACCCTTTTTTTTTAAACAAAGCATTTTTTATTATAATTTTTAATTGTGAAAATACCATACAGAGGTATTACAATTACATGGGCAAGATAGCGAGTACATTTCTTTTTTTTAATTTTTATTTATTTTTTATTGTGAAAATACTGAACAGAGGGATTACAATTACATGGGAAAAATAATGAGTACATTTCTTATCAAGCATTATAGCCTCCTCCTTTGTTTCCCCTTCCCATCCCTTCCCACCCTCCCCCTACCTCCCCTAAAATATCCTTTTTAAATGACTGTTTAGCTGCTGAGTTTCAAGACTATTCAAACTCAAGCAACCTTTGTTAAAGTCCCATCCCCTTACCAAGCAAAGTAGTTTCTTTTAGCATTTTGTTCATATACAAGGCTCTCTCATAGGTAGTCTGGACCCATATCCAAGCAATAAATTTTAAAAGTTGATTAAATATTGAATTAAATACTTTTTAACATGAATGTTAGAGTATGCAGGACATAAGTATGCAAGACAAAAAGGGAAAACAAGTTAAACCAGAGAATTATGGAAAAGTTTAACATAATGTTTTAAATTCTGTTTTAGCCTAAAACAATGTTCACTTGGTATGTCCACTTGCCAATCTATTGAGAAAGTCTAGGGTCTATTCTTTGCATAGGATCTTCTGATGGGAGTTCTACATTATATATCTTGCCTACATCTGTCAGGTAAATCATCAGCTAAGATTTCCCTAGGCTTTATTTTCCTTTTGTTTAAAATTCCTGTTTTTATATTTATATACCTCTACTGAGTCCAAAATACTAAGTAGATTTTAAAAGTTAAGTCATTAAAGTAAGACAGTGAGTGCACCTGGCCTGATACTCAGGTTTTGGAACAAACACAAGATTGTACAATTCAATAGGTAGAACAAAATTATCAGATGTACCTCTTCATTTAAATTATTTGGCTATGTATTTTTCTTCCTCATAAGGACTTAGAACACTTTGAGGAACTGGCTGTGAAAGGGGAACACTAGGAAATCCTGACATATATAATTTTTTTTTCAGATAAATCTTGCGCTTTTTCCCAGGCTGACTTTAAATCAAGATCCTCCTGAATAGCTAAGATTACAGGTATGAACCATCATACCCAGCTTGTTTTTTTGATGGGCTCTTACTAGCTTCTTGCTAAGGCCGGCCTTGAACTTTGATTCTCCCATCGCCACCTCCCAGTGTGAGTATCTGTGTAAACACAGAGTGCACCATCATCACACTAGGCCTCCTTGGAAATCTTAAGAGAAAAGTAGAATTTTCAAAAACTCTGAACACACTAAGTTTACACTTACACTAAGATTACAGTAATGTCCTTATTGAAAAGGACATTGTAAAAGATTCAGATATTCTTGTTAAAAAGTTTTGTTAGGTTTTCTGAGGCTGCCTTAACAAATTACCACAAACTGGATGTTTAAACAATCTAAACAGTTCTCTTACACTTACAGAGACTGGACTTGGAGTTGGAAGTGTTGGCATGACCATATTTTTTGAAGATTTCCATCTTCTGGTGGATCTGCAGTGAGCCTTACCCTAAGGCAAGGCTTGGGTTACTCCACCTCCATCTTCACATGCTGTTTCTTATGTGTCTGAGTCTTGTTTCTCTTTACTTTTCTCATATGAAATTACCTGAAAATCAATGAAGAACAACCAAATGAGAATAAACATAGTCTATATATTCAGAGCTTGCAAGGGAATCTGCTACCACCACTTGGGTTTGGACAGAGTTAAAGGCAGGCAGAGAAATGGGTATGGCTTGAGTAGAAGTGATGGCATAAGAAACTACTGAAGGGGCTGGGAAGGTGGCTCAGTGGTAGAACGCTTGCCTTGCATGCCTGAGGCCCTGGGTTCGATTCCTCAGCACCACATAAGCAAAAAGAAAAAAGCCGGAAGTGGCGCTGTGGCTCAAGTAGTAGAGCACTAGCCTTGGGCTGAAGAGCTGAGGGACAGCGCCCAGACCCAGAGTTCAGGCCCCACGACCGGACCTCTCCCCCCAAAAATACTGAAGACTGGCTACCTGGAAATGAGGCATCCTATATAATTGGTTACAGGTACGGATAAGGAATCCTATGCAATTGAATTTTTTTATTTTTTTCTGGTTGATCCCAAGTTGGAAGTTAGGGAGAAATAGGGAAAATGTCCTAGTCACTAGTCAGGTGCTGGCCATTTCGAGCCACTTAATTTAATTTGGATTCTTAGATTGTTACTTGAAATTCTGGACTGGTTACTCTAAATAATGACTTGTTTTCCTGGGTTAGTTGCTTCTGGTTATGGGTTGAGAATTCTGTTTTTTTTTGTCCGTTGTGGGGCCTGAACTCTGGGTCTGTGTGCCATCCGTGAGCTCTTCAGCTTAAGGCTAGCATCTACCACTTGAGCCACAGCTCCACTTCCGTTTTTTTCTATTTATGTGGTGCTGAGGAATTGAACCCAGGGCTTCATTCATGCAAGGCAAGCACTGTACCACTGAGCCACATTCCCAGCCCTGAGAATTCTGTTTTTATAGTCTGGCCATTATTTGCATATTCACTATCACCTGCCATTGAATTGGGGGCCCATCTTAAATTCAGGGTGAGGGCTAGGAATGTGGCTTAGTGGTAAAGTGCTTGCCTAGCATGCATGAGGTCCTGGGTTCAATTCCTTGGTACCACATAAACAAGAAAATTGTAAAAAAAAAAAAAAGTAGGATAATCTCATCTTGAAGTCCTGAACCTAATTACCTCTGCAAAGATCCTTTTCCCAAATAGACTCATATTTATATAAAGGTCTTGGTGGTTATTACATGAACTGACCTTTTGAGGGTTATCATTCAGCCCACTACAAAGCTCTTCTTAGTTTGGAAGTTGGTCTTACTTTGTTTAGAGGTAAACAAAAAGAGTTTTTCCCTTACCTTCCTGTATGGGACAAGTGGGTGGTTGTGACCTGATTTCAATATAAGCCTCTAATTTCCCTCCCAGAGACAAGACATTTTTGAAATACTTGTCTGGTCATCTGGTTGCCCAGAATTACCAAAACATATCTGTTACATTCAGAAAAATTCCACCTTTAGTACAAAGCTAAAAACAACATGTATAATAGATGAATGTTGATGATACTAATTTCATTCTGTTTTCAATGTACTGAAATTTTAATCTTATTGCCTGGTCAGAGAAAGAAACAACCTTTAATTCCAGCTTATTCTAAGGCTCTTGCATGTAATCGATACATGATAACAATACATATGTGTAATGTATCACACACATAGAGATATAGATAGATTTTTAGAGGCAGTATCTCCTTGCACAGGTCAGATCTTTCTGCCTTAGTCTCCCATATTCTGGGATTATAGGTGTGTACTAACATGCCCAGCTCCCTAGAACAATTTTTTAATGATTTATTTCATTCTTTTGGATGTCTCTAATAATTTTTTAACTTCTCTTAAAATCCTGGTTAAGAGTTTTCAGTATTGCCTTTAGTCTTTTTGCATTGCTTCACGCAATTCTAATAATTTATCAGTAGGTGGCAGCAGATTATTTTTCCTCCATTCTATAGCCATCCAATAAAACTGAAACATCCAATTTTACAGTATTTTTCATGAATAATCATACAAGAGTTCTTCAATTTGGGATGCTTCAATTTGGGGTTGAAATAGAGATCAAGAAGTACCAGTTACTTTAAATTACATAAATCTCATTTCTTCATTCTTTAGTTTTCTTCATCAAATAATTGAGAAATACAAAATGTATATAATGGGTAGGAAAATTCAGATTCCCTTTTCCAAAAGCTGTCATGCCCTTAACTCAGATACCTCATGACTCATGTTAGAACAACTCTTAATCTTTCAGTAGAGAAAAATATCTACCCACCCATTCATCTCATCTGTTACTCTTAGATAAAGAATAGCCCAAAATATATGTAGCACTCACCCTGGACAGAATAACTGGACAGAAGTTTTTGTTTGCTACCTTATACATCAGTGGTTGGCTAAGTATTCATTGAATTTTTTCACAGGTTCTGCCATTATTTTAAGTTTTACCCTATCATAGAGTTGACAATGTCAGACAACAAAGAAAGGAAGAGTGAAGGTATTCCTAAAGAAGGTAATGGAGCAATGTTAAGAAACAAATAATTAAAAGATAAGCAACAGCAAAAGAGTAGTATGAGACGATGATTGTGCTAATATTGGCAGTAAATTAGAGGAAAATAGCTATACAGGAAGAAATATATGCATTTAGTGACTGGAAAATGAATACTAACCTGCAAATATAATTCTATAATGAAAACTAATCAATTATAATTGTTGTTCATATGGTATGGTAGCCCTGAAATTATATGTGTAAGTTACCTGGATTAAAAAAATTAGGACAGTAAAAATATGTTATTTCAGAAAGAAGGAAATATAGTAAACAACTTTTAACTGCTTATTATTATTTTTTAGTTTGTTTACAGAGTCAAAAAAGGAAGATAGCTCTTCTTAGTTTAGTTCATTAGAAAAAAGCACTGTTTTTCATGATTCATGTAAAAATACACCTTTTGTAAAATGCTTGCATTACTTTTTATCATGTACTTTGTCTAGCTATGAGTAAACAAGACACATCTTCATTAACTGAGGCTGTAGAGCAAGTTGCAAAACAACAGCAATCACAAATATCCGAAATAGAAAAAAACAAAAAAGTTCTGTTCCATTTGCAGGTAATTTATTTCATATTATCTTTCATATTATTCTTCACATGTCTCCTCAATGTTTCTTCAAATGTTATTAGTGATAGGGAAATTACTAAGAATATGTAATATTAGGATCAACTCGAAATTCATATTTATTTTCTCAATTATTCTATTCCTCTTCAGTGACATCTATATGAGCATTTCAGGTTTATGGAATATGCTATGTTCCCATACATTAAAAAGACTGAACAGTATTATTGCTGTCATGGGATAAGAGCATAGAATAACATTGAATCTTTTAAATCCATTTGTTTGAGAAATTTTGTTTTTCCAAAATGACACATTTAAAGAAGCTGAGAAAGCTATAGCTTGTGGATCATTATGTGAACAGTTCAAGTAGCCTGCTTCTGTGTTCATTCCTTCTCAATATATTCATGGTTCCTTTATGAGGAACATAGGAATTATTTTTGGTCTATGCATGCAACATAATTAAATATAACTATGTTCTGTGATTATGACTAGAGAAATAAAAATGAAAACTGTGTATTTACTTGTATTTAAAAAATATTGTTACATGTATCACAAAATGAAAATAGGTTATGAAATTGAACTGCCTTGTTTGAAAGGCCAGGTTTGTGAGTTTTAACTTTACAATTGAATTTGTGTCTCTCTATCCTCATTTGTAAAGTGGAAATAATAATAAGACTGATTGCTGAGCACTGGTGGCTTATGTCTATACTCCTAGCTGCTCAAGAGGCTGAGATCTGAGGATCACGGTTCAAAGCCAGCCTGGGCAGGAAAGTCCATGAGACTCTTATTTCCAGTTAACCACCTGAAAACTGAAAGTGGTGCTGTGACTCAAGTGGTAGAGTGCTTCCCTTGAGCTGAAGAGCTAAAAGACAGTGCCAAGGCCCAGACCGACTGAAAAAAACAAAAATAGGACTGACTTCCTCTAAGATTTTTATGAAGGTTTAATGAATTGGCTCCAGATTTTTACATTAGTTTGACATATGATGGTAATATTAATGTGGTAATATGAATTTCTTACAAATATTTGCATTATGTTAGAATATAATACAAGAATAATGTCTTATATTTCTGTGAAGAAATGTTCTATAAAATTTCTCAATCTTCAGAGTGTTTCACAGATATTATTTCATTTACATTGGGAGCCTACTCTTGATATAAGTATTTCGCTAAACATTGTCTTTAGCCTTGCATTGTATATTGCTTACTGGGGAGGGAGACAAAGAGTAAGCAAATAATTACATGTGTGATAGTAGTGTCAACAGTAGTATCATGAATGAACTCAGCACAGATTTATTACTGAAGGAGTGAGCACAAAAGGAATAGTCTTTCAAAGTTAGATTTTAAAGAACCTCTGGAATTTACCAGAAAGCCTAGGCTTCTGGGACAGGTTTATACATCAGGGATGAGGAGGATGATATTCCAGAGTAAATTTGCCACGTCCTGAATAGCACTAGCGCACTCACAGCGTTATAAGTCATTTGATGATGTGTAAGCACAGAGTATATTTTGAGAAACGGTGTAGGATATACACCATGATAAGAAACTCTTCTTTGTTTTAGAAGTGATGGGAAGGCTTTAATGGATTTTAAGCAATGAACTATTAAAATTTGTTGGAGAAAGAGAATTAAGATACATAAAGGCACTTGTTATAAGCTAATATCCACTCATGATAAAAAAAAAACCCTCCCAGAATATTAGGAATAGAATGGAACTTAATTCCCCCAAAAGAGAATCTATATAAATCCTGTAACCAACTCTGTACCTTATGTTTAAAGATTAAATGTTTCTCTCCTAAGATCATGAACAAAAGCAAGATGCCTGCTCTCATTTATATTCATATGGTAGTTCAACTGTTATTTCAAGCAGTATAATCATATAAGGAAAAGAAGTAAAATGAATACAGATGAGAAAGGAATAACTAAATTTGTTTTTATTGATTGATTGCATGACTATCTTTAAGAAATCCCAACGAATCCTTTTTTAAGTTATTAGGGACTAGTAGAATGAGTTTAAATAAATTATAGGTTAAATAACAATGTAAAATCTATTTAAAATTTTAAAGAAATTTAAAATTTTAAAGTGGTGTCATTTATATTAGTACCATAACTTTGTAGTACTTTGGAGAAGTTTTGACAAAAGATTTACAAGACCTTTAAGTTGAAAAATACAAAACATTGATCAGAAAAATTAAAGAAGATCTAATCAACAGGAGAGCTATACCATTTTTATGAGTCAGAAAATTTGGTATTGTTTAAATGTTAGTTCTCTTGTCTTTATATGTAGATTAAAAGCAATTGCAACAAAAATCCCAGGAGACTTTTTGTTATAATTGTCATTCTGATTGTAAAAGCCATAGGAAAATAAAAAGATTTAGAATAGGTAAGCATTAAAAATTAAGAAATAGGATAACTCTAGAACTTTTATGAGATTATAAAATAATTGTATTACACTATTGCATGTATACTTCTATGCATTTTTTTCTATATCTGATAACTATGTTAAGTGATTTTCCTATATGCATTATATTTAAAACAATGACTTTACTCTCAGGCTGAATAATTCACTAGTAATAATAATATTGAAATATATTGCAGAATGAACTTCATGAACTTGAAAAACAAATAGCAGCTGTCTCTCAGGAAACAAAAGAAACAGAGAGGCAAATTTATCAGCAAGATGATACAATGGAGAATTCCAAACTTAAGTGTGAATGTCTTGAAACTGAAATCAAGTCAATACATAAAGAAAATATAAAGCTTAAGTTTGATATAGAAACAGCTAAAGAAGATTATGAGAAACACGTGATAAAATATAATGAATATTATGCAAAAATTAATGGACATAAAGATAGCTTGGGGGAGATAGAAAGCAAATGGTCATTTGTGACTGACCTTAATGAAAAACGAGCTCTTGTTAAACAGCTAAAGATAAAGAAAGATGAATTAATGCAAGATCTCCAAAATCCAGGAGGGAGCCAAATAACACAAGTACAGGTTTGCATTATTAATTACCAAACTTTCTCTGTTACTTTTCTTTATAAGTACATAAATACTTCTAAGTATAAACAGTAAATTGATAATGAAGTCAATAACATTTCCGTTGCTGTTCTACTACATTCAGGAATTATTTTCACAAGTTTTAAAAAATGAGTTAACTACAGAAGTTATGTAATAAGTAGGTAAAATGTGCAAATGAATATTTATAGATCCTTTGTTGATTTATATAACATATGATCAAACAAAATCATAGTGAACACTCCATTTGTTGGAGAAAGTGTAATTCCCCCCAAGTGATGTCTCTAACTTCTATGATAATGGATCCAAACCAATTAAAATCCATGTAGTATACTCAATGTTACTATACTAACAATCTGAATTAATAACTATACCTTAAAATCTTTATATTTTTCTCTCTATTCTTTGAAGATCATAAATATACTTAAAATATCTCCATTTGTTGCTCAACAGTTAAAAAAATCCTTAGCCCTCTTATGTGGCAGTTACCACCATAACTACACTTTGGGTCTTATCTTCATTTGGTTTCAGTTTTATATTTTCCAAGCTAAGGATGAGTTTTTGCTAATCTTACCAAGAATAAACGTTGATTTGGCTAGTTTTCTTGAATTAGCAACATTAAAAGTCTTGAATTTATATTACCGTTCCTTTTATGACTGGAATTTTTAAAATTTTATAAACATACAGGAAGATATTTCAAAGCTAAAGAATGAAATTATAGCTGTAAAAGAAACTATCATTGAAAAAACATGTTTTCTTCTTGAAGAAAAAAAGACACATGAAAAATTAAGAAAAGACATAGAGGTAAGTCTTCATTATCCGAGTTGCACTGTTTTATAAGACTATTTCTTAGACGTATGCTAAATTCATGGTTCCATAGTTTATAACCAGTTCTCAAAACAACTAGAGAACATGAAAAAACTATAGAATTCAGTAAATGCAAAGTATTAATAGAGATAACCCTGCCATTTAAAGATGTTCACATATGCCAATGTTATTCAAGCATAGCAAGTACTTACTCATGTTTAAATTTGGTGTATTCCAGGCATAAAATCTGCCTGGATTAGTAGCACTTAAGTCACTGGGGCAGAGAATCAAAAAGTGGGCTAATATAGGCTATACAGTGAAATCCTATCTCAAAAACAAAACAACGTAAAACTAATTAATGTCTAGGAAACAGAGGCTTGATAATGAAAACAATTCCTGGACATTGGAAACTTCTCAAAGTAGAATACAAGGCAAGAGAAAATATTATTTTAAGTATTATTATACCACGATTTCATAGTACAATTATAAAGTGTTAAGTAAAAGCAAACTGATATGCAAAACCAAAAGTAAGACTAAAAATGTTAAAGTATTGTGGTATCATTCTAGACTTCAATGCCATTATTGTTTAACTGAATAGAGAACAAATACGGAAAAGAAAATGATATTAGTTGCAAATAAAATTAAGTTTTTCTTTCAGTTACCAATCTGAAAATAAAAATGTGCAGGTTAATTTTCTTGTGACTAATTTGACACAATAGAAAAGCCTATGAGGATTTGAAAATTAAAACTTTTGTATTTATGTATTTTCTGTAAGAAACACCATGATCTTTTATCTTACAGTGTACTAGGAATTTAAGACAAGTTATGTCTTTTATCTGTTTTATACATCAAAATTTCTTAAAATATTGTGAACAGTAAGATAGTATATAATTAATATAAAATACAAATTATTTATGAAAAATCTAGCAATAATTTGTGTAAACATAAATGCACAAATAGTATAAACAAAGTAGTTTAAACTATATAAAAATAAAATAGTGAGAATAAAATTGGATTTCTACCTCATAAGGTTATGTGGTCTTTTGGTCATGTGGTCTTCACCATGCATGATGGGGCCAGCTGTTTGGTAAAATTAACTTCTCTTCCTCCCTGAAAAAAAATAATATAGGAAAAAAACTTAACAAAAATTTTAGAGAAAACTTTCTTTTAAAAGAGAAGCCCAGATGTTGAAGTGATGGCACAGATCCAGATGTGTTGTATACATTGGCTGCTTTGATAAATGGCAAAAAGTCAAATACATAAACTAAAATGAAGATAGGAGAAGGAATAGAAGGGGTGTGTGAGTGTTGAAAAGGGTGATGGAGATGTACTTGTATGCATCATCTGCTTTGGTGAATGACAACGCCTTTGTACAACTACTTAAAGATAATAAAAATATTCAAAAAAAAAGTAAAAGAGAAGCCCACACTATTTCTGTGATTAAATTTTTATTTTTGAGTATGTCGTAAGTTTTCAGATTATGAAAGGACAGAATAACAATAGAGAAGACAAATTCAGCTTTGGAGAAGTATTGATAACATATATAAATGATAAGAAATAGGCCAGAAAATGTCAAACATTGGCAAATCAAATGAAAAGACATTCTTTGAAACGAATATACGAAATACAATGGAAAATATGAATAGCCTTTTAATGACAAAAAATTGACTATTAAAATTACAGTGATGGTTCACTGTGGTTTTAGCTATTCAATTTCAGTATTATAGTTGGTAAGATATATAGTAGAAAGCCTGAATTTTAAGGTGTTATTTGTATGTATAAATTGACAAAAGCATTTTAGAAGGAAATTTATTACCTAGTAATTTTCTTATCTTACCATGTTTTATGAAAATATAATTGTCATAAAGGAAATATACAGCTTGTAAATATTTGTATTGGTTAATTTTGATATATGAATACACATGTATAGTGTATATGTGTATGTATATATTTACATAACAAATCTGTATGAAAGGGACATAGATATTACTACTACTTCAAGATATAGAATTTATCCATAATGACCAGAAAATTCTCAACAGTAATTTCATCAACTGATCTTTTTTTTCAAAACAGTTTTATTGAGAAATAGCTTACATACCATACACTTCACTGTTTAGAGCATATAACTCAGTGGCTTTTATTATATTCACAGAAATGTGAAACTTTTGTGAAAGTTAATTTTAGAATTTTTCTTTACCTAAAGAAGAAATCCCAAAGCTGGGCGCTGGTGGCTCATGCCTGTAATCCTAGCTATTCAGGAGGCTGAAATCTGAGGATCACAGTTCAAAGCCAGCCTGGTCAGGAAAGGCCGTGAAACTCTATCTTCAATAAACCGGAAATAGTGCTGTGGCTCAAGTGGTAGAGCGCTTGCCTTGAGCTGAAGAGTGCAAGGACAACGCCCAAGCCCCAGAGTTCAAGCCCCATGACCGACAAAAAACAATCTTTTAGATAACATACTGCCCCAACCTGATACTCTAAGATTCCTTCTTTTATCATTTCTTTTCTCTTTAGAAAATTTCTAAATTCTTTCTGCAGAAGTCTTCTGAGAATATCTTGACTTTCTCTTTATTCCTGAAGAATGTTTCTTGCTGGGAATAGTTTTCTAACTTGACAGTTCTTTCTACAGTTGAAAAATATCATGCCACTTCCTTCTGGTCTCCATGATTTCTGATGAGAAATCATTTGTCATTTAAACTTGTTTTTCCCGCCTTGATACTAATGCTTTTTTCTTGCTGCCTTCAGGATTTTAGTTTTCCCAGATTTTACTATGGCATGTTTGAGCATGAATTTGTTTAGGCTTATCCTATTTGAGATTCTTTGGCCTTTTTTCCCCCAAAGGTTTATGTCTTGCAAATTTGAGAGTTGCTCTTATTTATTTGAATACTTTTCACTTTTTCTTTCTTCTCTCTGTGTATGACTCTAATATGAATGTTAGATCTTCGTTGTAGTACTATGAGTCCCTGAAGCTCTGTTCATTAAATGAGCATTGTGTTGCCCAAAGTGAGTACTCTTCTAGTAATCTTCTAGTGAGTACTCTTCCCCCCACCTTCTCCCTAGCTACTGCTAAAATCCATTGACTTACTCATTTTAGTTATTCTTTCAGTTCAAGTTTCATTTTAGTTTTCCTTTATTTAGTTTTCCTTTATCCCTCCTGCTTTGTCCCTTCCCCACAAGATTTCTATTTTATCCAGGCATGTTTGCACCTGCTTGTTGCAGCATATTATGATAACTAAAGTGCTAATCAGAAAATTACAATTTCTTTGGTATACTGATATGAATGGCATGTTTCATTCAGTTTGAGATTTTCTTGGTTTGTAGTATGATAACTGATTTTCTATTGAAATCAGACATGATACTTTAAGATTCTGGATATTCATTACTTCTGGGGGTAGCTAAAGTCCAGATTGTCTCCATTGACACCCATAGAAAGGGGAAGGGCTTCTTGTTGCTAATGGTCAGGACTTGGAGTTTGGTTGTCCTCTAGACCTCTACTGATACCACCCTGGTTCAGAGGGAGAGAGGGTATGCCTTACTGTTTGGCGAACAACACAACCTCTACTGACACTATGGACATGGTCTTGTTACCAGGGAATAGTAAAAATACTGAGTAGTTCTTCTCTGACATTACCTCAGCAAGGAGGGGAATTATTACCACTTGATAAATGTAGAAGTCCAGGACCATCAAGTGGTCTTCACCAATATCAGGTGATATAATTTATTATTGTTCAAAGGAGATTAAAAGTCCTGACCCTCCCCCAATTTACATTCCCAAAAGGCAACATTGTTTATATTTCCAATAGGTTCTACCTGTTTCTTAAACTTCATATATATGGTAATATACATGATATATATTTTACCAAAAACCTCCTGAACCCAAGTTAGCTCTCCGAGACTACTCTTAGCAGGTGGACTGAGGTAGTTTAATATAGCTAGAAATGAAGGAGTAGACTTTTTTCAATGAGCCTTTACCAGTGTAGGTGGTGGAAAGTCCACACTTTGGTTCTGTGGGGTTTGACTTGAGCAGAGAAATAATTGCGTTAAGCAATTGCCTTTGGTTCTGTGGGGTTTGACTCCAGCAGAGAAATAATTGCCTTAAACAATTGCTTTACAACAACTCAATAAATAGGTGAAAGACTAAAGAGAGACTTATCAGAAGAAGTAAATATGTCCAATAGGCAGATGAAGAAATGTTCACTATCTCTAGCCATAGAAGAATGCAAATCAAAACAACATTGAGATTCTACTTTACCTCAGTTAGAATGGCTATTATCAAGAAAACTAACAATAACAAATGCTGGCAGGGATGTGGCAAGGGAAAGTCTACTATACTACACTGTTGGTAGGAATGTAAATTTGTTCAACCACTCTAGAAAGCAGTATGGAGATTTCTCAAAAGACTAAACATAGAGCTTCCCTATGACCTAGCAATTCTACTCCTGGGCATTTATCCAATAGAACACAAACAAGGCCACACTAAGGCTGTCATACAACCATGTTTATTGCAGCATTGTTTATCATAGCCAAGATATGGAATAAATCTAGATGCCCCTCAGTTGATGAGTGGACCAAGAAAATGTAGTATATATACACAATGGAATTCTACTCATCCATCAGAAGGAATAGTATTGTATCATTCATAAGAAAATGGAAAGACTTGGAAAAAATTATATTAAGTGAATTAAGCCAGACCCAGGGAAACTATGTTACATAGTTCCCTTCATTTGTGGTAACTAAAATGTGCCTATAAATCTACCAGTAAAAGCATACTGGATGGTAAAAGAAAAAAAATACACTGGGACATGCTAAATTATAATGACCTCTAGGCATTCACACAGTGAGACCAAAAGAGGATATTCTTAGGAGAGGATCACATAGCGCAATAACTATGTGCATCTGCCCATATAAAATAATATTTAACAAGATGAACTCCAGGAAATAGAAACAAGTATTTTATTTCTTCTTTGTAGCTGCTTTTGTTTTTGTTTTCTTTTGTCTTGTTAGTTCATTTTTCTGTCTTTGGGAAAGTAAGGAGAGTCACAGAAATGGTGGGACAAAGGGTGAACAAATGCAGTAGTGATATTCACTAGACACCTTGTTGAAAATGAATTATTCAACTCAAGGGTGGAGACAGGAGGAGAAAACTGGAAGAAAGTGAGGCAAGGGGTTACATTGTTCAAAGAGAAATGTACTTTTTGTCTGACTTATGAAAGCATAACCCCTCTGTGCACCTTTACAATAATGATAAATACATTTTTTAAAAGCTGCGTTGTATTCACAAATTGACACTTTGAATTGAAGCCCCTTTGTACAGCTATTTGAAGATAATTTAAAAGGAAAAAGGAAGCTGGAGGTGGCGCTGTGGCTCAAGTGGTAGGGCTAGCCTTGAGCTGAAGAGCTGAGGGACTGAGCCCAGGCCCAGAGTTCAGGCCCCACAACTGACAAAAATAAATAAATAAATAAATTTTAAAAAATAAAAGGAAAAGGAAAGCATCATAGGATAAGAATCTTCACATTTAAGTTGTCCTACTAGTTGAAAATAAACATATACATTTAAAAATTACTTGTTTCTAGGCTATCATTTTCCGTCATTCTTCTGACTAGAAAGTAGATTTTTCATGTGACTTTTTTTTTTCTGCATTTGTTGGCATTTTGAGGTTGCTGCCTTCTCTAGAATCTTCTTTAAGATTTGTGGAAGAAAAAGAAAATGCGTCTGATTCTTTGGATCCTGAACTGCCAGGCCAATTTGCTTTCTTCTCTCCAACTTTTCAAAGTGTTTGTGTTTGTTTTATATTTGAAGTCTAGAGATTCTTACTTATGCTTAACAGGATGAATAGGTATATAAAGTACATCTCCATTTTGCCAGCAACAGTACAATAAACTGATATTTTAAAAGGTAAAACATGATGTAAGTAGCCACTAATAGTAGATTTTGAAGTAAAATCCAATTTTTAGAAATGATTTTATCATAAAACATTTTGCTCTGAAATTTAATGACTTTTGAAGTTTTCATAATAGGTAAAAAGTCTTTTGGTAAGAATCGTTTGTGCTTTCTTTTTTAATTTAAATTTTATCGTAAAGGTGATGTACAGAGGGGTTACAGTTATGTAAGTAAGGTAATGAGTACCTTTCTTTCGTTTGTGCTTTCTAATATTAGCTCTGTTACTTCCAGTATATTTTAAAGCAGTCCTCAATTTCATTAGAATATTAATAAAAAAGAAAAGATTCTCCATAATAGATTATTGAAATAAAGGACAAATATAGTCCTATCGTTATCCTGACATTTTTTCCCAATAATTGTACTTGCTGCATGATGTGCTGCATGATCATTGATAGGAGTAACCTCATTCTCATAATAACCAATTATTAAATGACGATGAATTCAAGTACTAGAAGACTTTTATTACTTATTCTTCCTTCTGAGGCTTTTTTTCTGTCCCTTCTGACTGTTTGGCTAAGTACTGGGAGTAGTTCAAGGGTCATCTTTTGTCTTGTATTTTTTGTGCATTTAATATTTAATTTTTATATTTTACATTCAGGAAAAAATTGAAAATGACTTGAATTTTATTTTTTGTCAAATACGTATTTTTAGTACTTCTAGGACATTTCTAAATGAAAAAAGGTATTTCCAAATACTTATGTCCATATGTCTTTCCATTTCTATTGTCTGTCTTTATATATTTTAGAAGAAGGAAACTAAAGAGAGTGGAAAAGTAACAAGAAGTTATGAGTCACTAAAAAAAAATTGGTGAAGCACAAATAGCAAGCATACAAATGCAAATCTTCACATATAAAGCATTCACCAACAATCAGTGACTTTTAGTTCAAAGTTAAAAAAAATGTTATTTGCCAAATACAAGAGGAGACTGGAGGAGTAAAGATGTTTTCAGCAAATGATGAGTGCTGCAAGTAATATTTTGTGATAACAGACATTGTATAAAGCATTGATGGCTTACTCTTGCCTAAATTTTATACAATCTGAGTTTAAAATTTAAAAGGGTAGGAAAAATAGTGTACTTTCAGAGATATTAGAGTCTAGAAGAAAGCAGGTTTAATCTTGGTTCAAAACAATGTGCAGCCACACACTTAACAAATACATTCACATATTGATGCCAGCAGCAGAAATAATTAAATAGCTCAACCCAATCCTATGAGAAAAACCCACAGAAGCAAAGGTATAAAAGGTAAGCCAAAGGCAAGATAAGAATAATTTGGGTAGAATTATTTAATAGATAACACAGTAACAAATTATTCTGCTTTATAAAGTATAAAAGAACAAATGTTCAATATGATTATGCCTGGTATTTTATTTGCAAAACCTGCCTCATTATATTCATTTATTCAGTAACTCAACATATTTGTTGAATTCCTAAGGTCTGCCAATTATTCTTTTACGTTCTGATGATAAAGTGGTGATAAAATAAATGAGTAAAATCCCTCTTCTTTGAAATTTGCATTTTAGTTATAAATATAAACAAGATATACACATACAGTATGCTAGCCAACAATAGGGTTAAGAACCAAAAAAATGTGAGAAAATGGAAATGTAAGGTATGTGGTGAGAAGAGAGAAGGGTGAAATATTAGATCTTGGAGCCAATAAATTTTCACTGAGTAGCTGTCTTTTGGGAAAATACATAAAGGAGCTAGTCATATGTGTATGTATGTACGTATGTACATATATGCATATGCACATATGTGTATACATATGTATGAAAAGACGTGTGTCTGTATCTACGTACATACACACAGATGAGAAACTTTTTCAGGTGAAATGGAAATCAAGTACAAAGGATCTTAAAATAGAAACATGTCTAGATTCAGAAAATAGAGGCACGGTATATTGAAAAGAAGTAATAAGAAGAAAAGTAAGCCAGGTATCTGTGGCTCACACCTGTAATCCTCACTATTCAGGAGGTTGAGATCTGTGGTTTGCAGTTCAAAGCTAGCCCCAGCAGGAAAATCCATGAACGTCCATGGCCCGGTGACTCAAGTGGTAAAGTGCTAGCTTTGAGCTACAGTGCTCAGGGATAGCGCCCAGGCCCAGAGTTAAAGCCCCATGACCAACCAAAAAAAAATAAAAATAAAAAAGAAGAAGAAAAATAGTAGAGAGATGAGATCAGAGTTTTTTGTTGTTGTTGTTGTTGTGAAAATACTGAACAAAGGGATTACAATTACATGGGCAAGATAATGAGTACATTCCTTATCAAGCATTGTAGCCTCTTCCTTTGTTTCCCCTTCCCATCCCTTCCCATCCTTCCCCTGCTCCCCCACCCAATCCTCCTCCCCCCACCCCACACCAAAGTTGTAAAGTTCGTTTTCAACCTAACGACTTGTACATCTCATTGTTGCAATGGGTCCACCTGTATTCCTATTTAAACGATTTGAGATCAGAGTTTTAATACATAGAGCCATGTTCCCTTTTATAGTGTGTTTTGTGGATTCCACAGCTAGTTTATATATTTTTATCCTTGCCTAGGTAATAATACTAAGAAGAGAACTGTATTTTCCTAGATCCCCCCAAAATCTTTTATTTTCTATAAAACTACTACATTCTTAATTAATGGTGTTCAAGTTTTATTATTAAGATACCTATCAAAGTCAGAATGCTCTCAGCAGAGGCTAATCAAATGAATGGGCTTTAAGAAATCTCTTATGGTAGCTTTTGCCTCCATGAAGTTACCTCTAGGTCGAAACTGTCTTGTGAATTTAGAAACTGTCTTGTGAAGTAATGTAGTGTTCTGGAGTCAGATAGCCATGGTGATTTTGCAACTAACTAATATAAAAAACTGGAAGCCAGTTTCATAATCTAGAAAGAATAAATAAAACTTCAAGAAAACCAGATAACTAATCAGTCATGTGCTGCCTTTCCCTTAGGAAAACAATTGGGAGCCACATTATCACAAAGTTGGTGCATGAATATGAAAATCAAGTCAGTCTTCTTGAGTTTGAGTGGTTTTAATTTCTGACTCTGTATGCTCAAGGAGACACCTCCACAATAAACTTGTCAGATAGACAGTATTTGGTTGAGAACTCTCAACACATGCCTTCCGTTACATACTCATTTTTATACTACACCCTTCAGGAAGCATTCCTGATGATACATTCTTTCTTAACATACACTAACACTAGTTGTGATGTCTAGCTGTCACCAGTAATCTGGAGTTCTAGTGATGGTATTTGGTACACAGCTACCTTCACCTGTCATATATATTAGTTTCATAACTACGGAAGTATAATTTTATAATAAACATGAATACAAGCATACTCTGTGACTATATTCCTATGAATATATTTTATTAATCATTGCATAGCCATATATAAGTGAACATATATTTTTTAATTTTTTTATTATTATAAAGGTGATGGACAAACAGGTTACAGTTACATTCAATAATGAGCACATTTCTTTTTGACAATGACACCCCCTCCCTCACTCCCAGGTTTTTAAATTTTTTTTATTGTGATTAAATGATTACATAAATTTCACAAATTTCACAGCATTGTGAGATAGTGTTACTAGAAGTCACAAACACATTCTAATCTTCATGAGGCAAATTGTCATTAGCATGTTCTGTAAAGTTTGTTAATTCTATGAGCTTTGACAATACAACTATTTCTTTCACATCAGATTGTATGTACATTGCTTTCCTTTTGCTTAGGGTAAGCTCTTCCCTCTTTCCTTCTCATTCCCTCCCTTCCATCACTGCCCTTCAGTTGCTTAGTTCATTTTCATCAATGTCCAGTGCAGCTGATGGGCCCTTCTGTTGTATATTTTCCCATTTCCATCTGATTCTGTGTCATCCTCCTAGCCTCCCTCAGATGTGCGCATATATATTTACACATATATATGTATGTATACCATATATGTGATCAACAACATGGGGTCATTTAGTAATGATGCGAAAAGATGAGCAGAGGTCCTTTGTTTCTAGAGTCCCATTTACTTTGTTGTATCTCCTTAAAAATTTTTTTTAATTTTTATTTATTTTTTATTGTGAAAATACTGTACAGAGGGATTACAATTAGATGGGAAGATAATGAGTACATTTCTTATCAAGCATTGTAGCCTCCTCCTTTGTTTCCCCTTCTTATCCCTTCCCAGCCTCCCCCCGGCCCCCCCCCCCGCCCCTCTCCTTACATTTTGTATTTAACATCCACATATCAGGGAGACCATGTGCTGTTTGTCTCTTTCCTCTTGGCTTACCTCACTCAAGGTGATTTTTTCTAGTTCCATCCATTTCCCTGTGAATGCCATTATTCTGTCCTTTCTAATGGCTGCATAATATTCCATTGTACATAGGTACCACAATTTTTAGATCCATTCATTTGCAGTGGGGCATCTGTTTTGTTTCCATATTTTGGCTATTGTGAACAGTGCTGCAATGAACACGGAGTTGCATGTGTCCTCATATCCTGATTCCTGTTGCATAAGGGTAGATGCCTAAGGGTGGTATGGCTGGGTGACAGGGGAGTCTATATTTAGCTTTCTGAGGTACCTCCAGACTGCTTTCTGAAGTGGTTGTATTAGTGTACATTCATACCAGCAGCCTCACTCCCCATTTTTCCCTCCTGTCCCGCCCACAAGTTGTATGGCTCATTTTCAACAGTGTCTAGTAGGTACAGCTGCTGCATTGTTTCACCCTCATGGTGTTTTTAAGTGCTCTGTTTCAGTTATTCATGCTGCATGTGCAGAGCTGGATTGCTACATGATTTCTTTATGTTTTTAAAATATGTACTATGAGCTGGGCATGACAGCTCATACCTGTAAGCCTAGCTTCTCAGGAGGCTGAATTCTGAGAATAATGGTTTGAAGCCAGGTCTATCAGAAAAGTCTGTGAGACTCTTTATTTCCAATTAACTACCAAAAAACCTGGAAAAAGAGCTGTGGCTCAAGTAGTAAAGCACTAGCTTTTAGCACAGAAAGTTTAAGCTCCAGGATTGTCACAACATGAAAGAAATACCTTATGAAGAAGTCCATAGTCTTTTTCACAGTGCCAAAGGATCCATGGCACTGTCAAGGTTATGAGCCACTGAGCTGAGTGACGGAAGACCTGAAAAAGAGAAGAAAGGAGTCTGGAAAAGATTCACTATACAAAGCTGATCTCTGTCCTGGTAGGAAGGAAATTGAAGGATAGAGAGAAGCAAAATTGGTTGGTGGTAATCTTCAGACTACAGAAACCATGAATCTGTGCTCCTTTCTACCCTTCTGAGCCTGTAAACATGTTTGGTAATTTAGTTATTTTATACATTTGTTGAGTTGTTGTTTTATAACCTGATCTTTTTTGAATTGACTTAATCTACCTTATTAATCTACTCCTAAAGATATAACAAATCAGTAAATTTCCCAGCCCTACTACCTATGAATGTCCTAATGCATTTAAGATGATATTTTACTATGATTACATTCCATTTGTATCTTTAAGTG
Organism: Dipodomys ordii; assembly: GCF_000151885.1. Classification (NCBI taxonomy): domain Eukaryota; kingdom Metazoa; phylum Chordata; class Mammalia; order Rodentia; family Heteromyidae; genus Dipodomys; species Dipodomys ordii. The sequence goes on along the minus strand of NW_012267217.1, from coordinate 22,949,441 downwards.
ACCATGAAAAACAGGGACAATAACAAGCATTTTTGAAGGTGTGAAGAAGTGTGGTACTTCCCACTCTGGTGGGAATGTAGACTGGTACATTCATTTTGGAAAACATTCATTTTAAAAACAGCAGTTTTTCAAATGATTAAACATGGAGTTAACATATGTCTTAGCCAGTCCTTTCCTAAGTACATGCCCAAGAAAAGGGAATAACATATGTCCACACAAGCACACATGAAAATGTTCATAGAATCATAATTTTAGAGTAACTCAAAAGGGGAAACAACTTAAATGTCCTTTGATGGATGAACTAGATAAATAAAATGTGATTTATCCTACAACGGCTATTATTTGACAGTAAAAATACTGATACATGCTAGATGAAACTTGTACACAAAAGACAACATAGGCACACGTATATAAAGAGAAAGTAGATTAACGGTTGCCAAGGAGAAATGTGGAAGTAGGGGAATAGTAATTGCTAATGGGTACCAGTTTCCTGTGAGTGATAATGAGACTATTCTAACACAAATTTGAATATACTAAAAGTCATCGAGAGGAAAGGGTAGATTGTCTTAAGTGAATTACATGTTAATAAAGTTGAGTTAAAAACAAAGATGGGTATTCTTTATGTAGTTCAAGCTAGCATCTGGAATTTTGATATTTTCACTTTCTGTGGCTAGAACCCAAAACTTGTCAATTTCTACTGTTCTTAATTGTTTGTTAGGTTATCATTGACTAGCTCAGCATAAACACTGATTTACTTTATTGTAGAGAAATAGACTATATTAGCTCTTAGATCTTTAAGACCTATGTTTGGGTCTATGTTTCAATAAGGCCCCAAATACAAGAAATGGAACCATTTCTCTTCACTAGTAGTAAAAGAAAAAAAAACTTTAAATTAAATTCAACACAGCGTAATTGAGCAGAGAATGATTTATGAATTAGGAAACTATTAGAATCAGCAGAGGTTCTGTAATAGGGACAGGCAACATTTCAGCAGAGTAAATGAAAGTGAAGTTCAGAAGCAGCCTGCTTGGTTACAGCTCAGCATTTTCTTATATGAGCATGGTTGGATTTTCTGGCAGCCTGTGATTGAAGTCTGGTTACTGTAATTAGCTGAGACTCAGGTTTGTTGTTTTTCTTTTTTCTCTTACAAAACGTATACTACTAAACTAGGTTCTTAGTTTACACACTAATTTAGATAGCAGCTTATTAAATAGAGACTCAAAATAAGGGGGCAGCTCTAGGACAAATTTACAGTAAGACAGCATTAACAAATAGAAGTTATTCTTTTTCACAGAAGTTTTCATTTTTTTTCACAGCTTTGACAAATAGGATTTATTTCTTCATGGATGCTTCATTTGTGTTTCAAAGTTCAAAACACCATCACTTGCTAGCTAGGCAGCTTTGGTCAAATCATTCTTTGATCTTCAATCCCTTCACAAAAAAAGAGGATAATAATACATCATTAGAACTTAATTATACGTAGAAAACCTTTAGCACATCTAACATGTAACAAGTGTTGAGTATATACAATTACTGTTTATATTATTTGTAATAAATAATTTGTAATAAATAATTTCTAGTAAGTACTTTCCTCTTCAAGTAGTCACAATATCCTTTATAGCTAGTTACTATTTACTTTCATGAGCCCTATTAATATGTACCATTCTTTTAATAGGTACAACATAAAAGATATGATGCAATTCTTAAGCGTTTGCATTGTCAGGTGAACAGGCTTCAATCAAATAGAAGACAATGGCAATGGAACATTGAGCAATTGGAAAAAACTGCAGCTGAATTAAGAAAATGCATTGGAATGAAAGAGTAACTGCCATAGGACAATGTGGACCAACCAAAATTATGAAACTTTGGTGTTTTTTCTCCTTTCTTTTGGCAGTATTAGATTGAACTCCAGATGTTATGCTTGCGAGGCAAGAGCTCTACCACTTGAACCAACCCTCCATTCCCTTTGTATTTCTAAGAACTACTCCCCATGTCAGAGGCCTGTTTTAATAGATTTCTGTTTTTCTTAATCAGTTATCTGTTGATTGAAGTGCTAATCTTACCCTAAACTAGATAACAATAGGTAGACAGTGGCAGTGTGTCAGGAGAACAGTAGAGGATTCTATATGAATATTTGAGGTGTGTGAGTTATATTCATGAATGTTGTATTTACCATGTAAAAATTTAGAAGGAAAGTGACAATTGAATTTTCAATGATTTGAATTGCTGATATATTAAAAATGGTTGTCTTTCAAACTTTTATTAAATCTTGCTTTTTTTTACAACTGCTTTCATAGTAGCCCATAAATACTAATATTCATGGTAATATTATATATTTAATGCTTCACATATTTCACTCAGTTTTCTCCTTTATCTAGAAAGCAGACATCATTTTTCTTTGTTATTAAATAACAAATGTAATGCATAAAATTGTTGTTCTCTTTTCTGTCTATAAATTCTTTATTCCTATTCTACTACTGAAGTTATCATGTAAAGCAAACATACAATCAAACTCTTAAAAGAAGTGTTAACTAGCATAGACTAACAAACATTTTTATCTTATGAAAGGCAAATGTTATATCCCTGGCAATAAATCACATGCTAAGTTGTCTTTTTTTAAGATAAAAGACTACATAGAGTCAGATATTTAGAAGCAAAACAAACATTAAGTATTAAATACAGTTTTTAAATATGCATTTGTAGGATTAAGTGATTTCAAAGCAACAACATCAGAAAAGATATTTCATATTCATTTTCTCAACTTTCTGTATGCCCAAGATTCAGTAAGCATAGTTGATATAAAACCTGATATAAATAATCTCATTATGTCTGACATTAATAGTCTTAGCATAGCTTAGCATGGCTTATTTTGCTTAACACTTCAAATGGCTTATCCTATAACATAATCAGCTTTGGTTTGTGACTCCAAAACACAGTTACAAGTGAAGATGATTAAACCTGCAGATTTTAGGGAGTACTCACTAGACTCAGCTGGAGGCAAGGTTGAATCAGATGCTGACTATCTAGATATGTTTTAGCATGATTTACATGTCCAAACATTCTTAAAATCATAGTTTATAACTTCAGCTATAGAGTGTAACAAAATTCTGCTTTTCTACTTTCTTTTAGAGTTTATGATGGAATTAAAAATAAGATATTCATACATGATCACTAACATCCTGAATTACTATTTTAGAAAAATATTTTGTGAAAGCATTGTCATCGGTGGACCGTGATGAGAGAAGGAAAAAAAAAAACCAGACAGGTGGATGCAGTACAGCAGAGTGAAACAGTCAAGGGTGGCAGCAAGACTAGTGGGGCCCCCAATTTGGATCAGAGAATGGGCTTGTAAAAAGTAACTTTGTCCAAGCTATTGTATACCTCATTTGTCTCAAGCTAACACTGAAGCCATCAGGAGTTTTTCTAGTGCTGACAGTGCCAGAGCCCAGTCCTAAAAGTTGCACACACCACTAAATGCTTGGGTTTATCAGTACGACTCCAGGAAATGGTGCAAGGTGGGGTTGTAGAGCAGGCCAGGCTTCTCAGAGGCAACCACGGCAGTTCAGCCTCCAGATGGCTGCAGTCAGGTCCAGCTGGATTCATCTGGAGATTCTTTTCCCTCCTGCTACTGAAGTTTGAACTCAGGGTCTTGCACTCACTTGGCTAGTCTGCTTACAGCTGGTATTCTGTTACTTTACCCACACCTCCAGCCAAGCGTTTTATTGATTAATTGGAGAGGAGGTCTCCATGACTTTTCTATGCAGGCTGACTTTGAACTACAATCCTCCAGATTTCAGCCTCCTGCGAAGATAGGATTACAGGCACAAGGCACCAGCTCTGGGCTTGGAAATTCACTGTTCAATTAAGTTGCAAAGCAAATAGGTTTAATCTCCTTCAGATAATGTTCCATATTTGAGAAAGTAATGTCTGGTGTCATTTAAAAAATACTGTTGATAATGATTCATGAACCTATCTGAAATTTTATGACAGTTAAATTATTTGAAAGAAAAAACTTTTTTCCCCTTTTTTTCTAATCTTAAAACCATTTCAGGTAATGATGGTTTTGAGATTATCCAAGAAGAACTGAAACCTGAGATAAAAGCAAGCCTGATGATTTAGTAGCTATTTCAGCACAGCCATAAAAGTCTAAAGTTGGAAAATTGAAGTTATCCATTTTTATTTCTACATAACTCATCCATCTAGCTTAGAATATGAGCTCTTCTGTTTAATGTCTTGAATTAGTCTTTTTTTCTATTACTATAACAAAATGCCTGAAGCTGGGTGATTTGAAGACATGAAGTTTATTTAGCTCACAGTTTGGGAAGCTAGATGTCCACATAGCATAGCACCAGCTCCAGCAAGGCTCTTTTTAATTATCTCATATCCAGGAAGATGGTGAGAACACATGCTAGAATGACAAATCACATTGCGAGACTGAAGGTCAAAAGGGCCATTGAGGATTAATTGGGGTCCCAAATGAACTATGTTGATCCTTTCTGAGAGCCCTAGGTAATGCTCTTAAAGACCCCACTACCATTCCAAGAAGTCCTCCTTACAAGAATCCGTAGGGGCACCCTAAAATCTTATCCAAGTCACGCCATGGTCTTTCTCACACAGGCCACTTGTTTAAAACACTGTATCTTTGTGGGTAATGCTCCTTTTTCCTGTTTTCTTCTCCTTAGAAGTGCTCTAAGTTCCTAGGTGGCCGAAGTTATTTTGTCATCAGTGGTAGGGCTCTGGTCCAAGTGCCATTCTCTGGCCTCTACAGAAATGCAATCCATTCTTGCTGCTCTTGAGCACCTTCTGTCTGTGTTGTTCCTGCAATTGCTTTGATTTAGACAGTGCAGTTTCTTTGTCGAATCACAAAGCCACTTCGGAACCTATTTAATTCTGAGTTTATGCTGGTCAAGTCTTATCTCCGAGAGATAAGACTTGTTATTCTATCCATGCAATCTTCTACAATCTGATTTCTGGTATAAACTGAGCCTTTTATGGTTTTCTGTTCTTTGAGACACTCAGCATTTTAAAAAATCCTTCAAAATACCAAGTCTTCTTCAAGATTGCTATTTCTACCATGGGCTTTAAAAATCCTAAATGAAACTCAAAAGTGGTAAATTATTATTACATTTTGTTTCTCATGTTTTATGATTTTATTCATAGAACAGAGGAATCTATGGTGCCAAGAGTAGATCATTGCTTGCTTAGGAAGTGGTAGAAGGAAGGGGTCTCTAAGGGTAAGGGCAATGGTAGCTAAAGTATTTATTCTGGGGCTTGAACTCAGGGCCTGGGCACTATCCCTGAATTTATTTTGTTCAAGGCTACTTGACACTTATCACTTGAGCCACAGCACTTCTGGCTTTTGGTGGTGAATTGGAGATAAGAGTCTCATGGACTTTCCTGCCAGGAATGGCTTCAAACTGTGATCCTCAGATCTCAGCCTCCTGAGTAACTAGGATTACAGGTGTGAGCTACAGACACCTGGCAACATTTCTTTTTGAGGTCATGAAAATATCCAGGATTTATTATGATGATTGTTGCATGTATCTGTGGACATACTAAAATCGTTTGTGTTATAAAATTTAAATGAGTGAATTATATATATGTATATATATATATATATATACTAAAATAGAAAGCACTGTCCTTTCTCCTGAAGTCTCTTCCAAGACTTGTAACAGTATGCTTTTTACTATTTGATGTCATTCTAGTTAAAGAAAAAATTTAAATTTAACTTGAGCTTTAGTGTTTTTATTTGTACTGTCCAATGCCCATTGGACATGAAATTGCCAGAGCATTGATCTCAGGCCAAATCATCAAGAGTAAACATCATATATATCATTGCTAATAGAAGCTAAGCGAACACTGCACCAAACAACTTGAACATTAATGCCTATCTTGAGTTAATAGAATCCTACCAACATGGTCCTCAGCTTACTGCTGTGTGTGCAAGACTGGAAAGAAAAGGAAGTCTAAGCTGTTTCTCTCCCTTGGCATTCTCAGCACAAATGACCCACAAATCCAGTGAAGCTATCTGAGTAAGAAAGGGCATGTGTGACAGGTTCCTTGGCCACTTATGTTTCCTAGAAGAACCACTGCTTTCTTTCTGCATTCAAAACAAGATCTGGTTGGGATGATAACTATGGCCACTCCAGTGTGAGACTGTCCAGACCCCACCTACCTGCAGAGATAGCACACTAATCTTGTACTTTCTTTGATGCTTAATAAATTCTTAGGCATTATTGGGTCTACACTGGAATTCTGTGTTCCTGAGGCAAATCTAAAAGAATTATATGCAAGGTGAATAAAAAAGAAGATGTTAAGTGAGAAATGGAAATTGGAAGGATTATAGTTCCAGGTCAGCCTGAATAGAAAAATTCCAAGAACTTCCATCTCAAAGGAAAAAAGTTGAATGGGGTAATACATACCTCTCATCCAATTACCACAGGAAGCCTAAAGTAGGTGGATTGTGGTCCAGGCACAGGAAGCAAAAGCCTATTTCATAAAAAAAACTATGTGCATATGATCACATAAAATGATGTTCATTAAAATGAACTCCAAGAAATGGGGGAAAAAAAGCAACACTAAAGGGCTGGAGATGTGGCTCAAGTGGTAGAAAGCCTGTTTAACAAGCACAAGCTCTGAATTCAGGCCCTGTTTTGAGCCAGGCTCCGATGGCTCACACCTATAATGCTAGCAACTTATTTCCTGATTCCAGCAGTGGCCTGCTGACATCCTACCTGTGGCCTGCTAGGTACTGTTACTTGATGGTTAAGAAAACATGACTAGTGCAAAGGAACAGAGGGAAAGAAAAAAAAGCAACCTATCAATATCTCAAAATATTAACTTACTACTTAATCTGTGGGAAAATTCGAGTTGGACAATGTAAAGAAATTGGTACCTCAGCTTTATTTTGACTCTGAACACCATGAGTGTACATATTAAACCAGTCACACAAACTGTAATGGACACTTTTTGTGGCGAATACAAGTGTTATCTTTTAGGCAGTGTCTCCTCTGGCCAATCAATTAATCATACTATTTTACAGAACATTACAGATATAAAAGACAACGTCTAAAGCACATTGAAGTCCTGAGTAAATGCTGTGTGCTCTGTTTGCTAAATTACATGCATTATTTCATTAAATTCTCAAAATAGTAGTTTAAGGTATATATTATTATCTCTGATTTACAGATGGGTAAAATCAGGCTCTGACAAACAGGGTATGTAATTTGCTTAAGATCTAATTGCACAGCTCTTCAGGACAGAGTTGAAATTCAAAGCCCTATCTTAACGACATAGAACTTTACTAAAATTTCACTTTACTAAAACTGAGCAATAATTATTTCCATACTTAACCTATCATTTCGATAGAAAATAAGGCATTAAATGGATCTATCCAAAAGGAAATTTTATGACTAAGGTAAATTACACTCAGATAACATTACAGAAGGGTCACTTTTCTTTCTATTAGTCAGGTGTGGGGCTTGAACTTAGGACCTGGGTGCTGTCCCTGAACGCTTTCACTCAAGGATAGTGCTCTACCACTTTGAGCTGCACCACTACTTCTAGTTTTCTAATGGTTAATTAGAGATAAGAGTCTCACAGACTTTCCTTCCTAGGATGGCTTCAAGCCTCAGATCTAACCCTCCTGAGTAGCTAAGCTTACAGGCCAATCTACTGGCACCTGGGTCATGGTTTATGAAACATTTTGGTTAAGGAAAATGGAATTCCACAGGAGAGTGAAATCGAAAATCTTAAGTTCATTATCACCTTTCACTGAACATGGATTTATTGTTCATCCATAAAAATTATTAAAGGGCCATTTTAATACTATAGTAACTCTGGACTATATGTTACTATAATACTATAGTAATTCTGGAAATTCATAGTTCAGAAAATGTATGGTTTTGGTTTTCTAGTTATTCATATTTTGATTTTCTAGTTGCTCATATATTCACTATTTTAAATACTTTCTTATTAACTAAGCTAATAATTAATAAAGCTAATAATTAGAAGCTAAAAGCTGTATGTTTGTCACAAATAATCTATGCTACTTGAATTTCTAATATGTTTTGGGAGAAAGTGTCTCTTTTTTATTCATTGATGATCAATTCAGCAATCTAAGGAACGGGACTTTTGTATCACATTAGCTACCATATAATACTCTCTCTTGAATATTACTGAACTATGACCAATATCAAGAAAACTAAATTGAAGCAGATACTACTAGCAGAATACATTTATTCAAAACATGCCTGAGAATGGGATGCTCTAAATTGCTTTTTCTTTTCTGTAATGTTCCATTTAAATGATGGCTGTGAGCTCTAGATCTTTAGAAAAATAAAAATAGCATATGATTGGTAATGACAGGGTTGCTGTTTACATAATCCAGTGAAGACAGACATGAAGTAATGAGACTTCAACCTCTTAATTAATGAGATGATGTATTCGAAAAGCAAACCAGAGCCTGTGTGATAGTTTTAGAAGACTTCTTACACAGAAAGCTCTCTGGCATAAAAAAATGTCAAAATTGGAATAAAACACTTTCATGACAGAAATTTGCCAGCTTGACTCAATCACAATAGCACAGAGGAGATTCAGAGGCAGTGATCATGGAACGCAAGTTTAAGAAAAATTTTCAAATATTTTTCCAGAGGAAATCAAGATATCATCCACTTCATCTGCTATTATTTCTATTCTATTGTTTTACATAAAATAGACTTACGCAACCCCTAATGGGAAGTCTCCTCAAGGTGCTTTCAAAACTCTTGAGTCCACAGTACTTTTCTATGAATGTGTCATGAAACAAACAAGCAAGCTTACAACGGAAATAGCTATTTTTTGTCTTCTGTGACTTACTATTAGCTAACCAGCTCATGTACAAATCTAGTCAGATATAAGCAGGTCTTCTTGGCTGAAAGCATCCTGTGATTTTTGTATGTTTTTCAGAGAGAATATACACAGCCACTCTGGAGAAAGTTACTCTGAGGACGCTTCTCTTCTGCAAACAGACTATTGATTTTGCTTTACTGCTTTAATTTGTGGCTCGTAAAGATTCGTATAAAACACTCATTTCTCAGAAAGAGAAACCCTTTTTCTAACCTTTCATGAATTGTGATTATCTTCTAGGCCTTTCAATCTCAACAAATCAGTCAATGTCATTTACCTATGCAGTTTCTTAATAATTAGTATAATTCCCTCATGTTTCTTTTGTGCGTTTGCATAAAAAAGGCCATTTCCTCATTCTGTCCCTGGACAGCTATAAATTGCATTGTATTGGGGCTCCAATTCTTGATTTTTCAGCTCCCAAACTTAATCCACTGGCCTAAAGTTAGATTCTCAACATTTCTTCATTAATTTCAACACTTATAACTGGCTCATGCAAGAGCCAGTTACCCACCTTTCCTATGAAAATGTCTTTGAAGCATTGTGCAATAGACTTAGCATTGTGTAATAGACTTAGTCAGTGTGCTGCCCAGATTCAATCAAATCTTTTTATAATCCTTTCTGAGCTGCCCTCTCTCCATCGGTGCATGCTTTCATCTCTTATTGCTCTTACTTAAGACTTTCTTTGGGAGGTTGACTAACCTTAAAAGGACTTTGCCTGATAACTGCAGCCTTGCTTTGCTTCTTTTTCCTTATTGATTTCTCCTGAGAAGACTTCAATAACAAATCGCTTACTCAAGAATCTTCATCTCAGAGTTGGGGAATGCTAACCTAAGTACCTTCCAAAAATAATCTCACATTGAAATCTTTATTTTCAAACAATGACTGTGTTCTACTTCTATTTTTTATTCTGATTCTATATGTAGCAGCACCCTAGACCTGCAAACAACACGAAAACTGAAACACTTAGCTCTTTTCAAATCCAATTTGCTTTAAATAAAAAAAAAAGCAAGTCATGTATTTGGTATTCATGAAAGTATACTATTAGCTTTCAAAGAGATAATTATTTTGTGTTATTAATATTTTGGAGCACTCATATCTTTAGCAACTACTATGTCACTACAAACAATAAATTTAAGAAATAAACCTTTATTCAAACTCCAAGGTGAAAGCTTAGGATGGTTTTATTTCAACTGTGTTGAGGTAGATTTATTATATGACCCATATAACCAGACAAACAAACAATACTTTGGGGGGGAATATTCTGGATGATTTCATTCAAACTAGACGACAAAGACAGACATAGAGTCCTGGGTAAATCATGTGTACATCTAGAGATCCTGTGTTCTGATATTAATAACTCGGTTCTGTCAAACCATTATTTTCTCTTTTCTGCCTTTTAAAATGAGACATTCTACCTTATAATCATTTATGATTCAATCCATAGCTCAAGAACATAGAAAATTTATAGTAACTTTACGAGTATTTATTAACAAAAGATATTCCTAAAGTGTTTAACAATACCAAAATGTAACATAAGTAGTAATAAATAAAAGAACAAGTATTCATATTACAAAATAATTTATCTTAAGCTAAAGTCAAAATAGTCTTTCTTCTCCTTGTTTTGAGTCCTCAACACTGACAGTTTTACATAAATGTTTTAAATGGCAGCAAAATGTCCTAAGCTTACATAAATGAAGGACAGTAATAGGATCAAAACTTGTTAAACTTTATTATATGGTCTAACTAAAGCTTACTAATTAGGGCCCAAAACAGAAATGAGGGTGAAGAACCTTAAGCATTTTTTGTGTTATACCTTCTCTGTGATAGACAGCTACATTAATAAATATGACATAATTCATTCCTTCCATGAGATCAACTTTATCAACACATAGGCACATGTGCACACATGTGTGTGTGTGCACGTGTTCTCTCTCTCTCTCTCACACACACACACACACTCAAATACAATGTAAAATATCCTGTAACAGAAGCATAAACCCAGCTCTTTATTTTGGAAACACAAACAAGGAACAGTTAATTCTAATTAGGAAAGGGTGATTATAAGAAGTGATTTTTGAAGTTTGCTTCAAAGCAAGCAGAAGTTCTTATAGAGGTCTCTATTCATTAGTCTGAAAGTTGCTATTATGTTCCCTTTTCCATTTCCACCAGCTAGCAGCCACCTGGCACATAATAGATATTCTGATGCTCACTGAATAAATTATAAATTAGTGCATAAAATAACTATTGACTCATTCAACCATTATTTTTTTTCATGAGTTTTTTTTTTTTTTGCTGTTGTTGTTGATCATGGAGCCTGAACTTTGGGCCTGGATGCTGTCCCTCAGATCTTCAGCTCAAGGCTAGTGCTCTACCACTGGAGCCACAGTGCCAGTTCTGTTTTTGTTTTTGTTTTTTTTCCTGCTTATGTGGTGCTGAGGAATCGAACCCAGGGCCTTCATGCATACAAGGCAACACTCTACCACTAAGCCACTTTCCAAGCCCCTTTTTTCAAGAGTTTAAAAAATTATCTTTAAATAGTTTTATAAAGGAATTCTCATTTAACAAAGCAGTTTATGGATACAATATATCTTGATCATTTTCACCTATCCCTTCCTTACTCATTCCTCCTCTCACTCTTGTTAATTTTGTGGGCTATACATTGGAGTCTTGACTGCATTCTCTTCCTCTTCATTGGGACCAACTCTTTCCCCTTGACCACACTCTCCTTTCAAATACCCACTTCCTAGTGTTTTATGTCACTGAACTTTGATTTTGCCTTTCTAAGGAATTATACTATTTTATTTCTCCCTTGAATCAACTGTGTTTCAGTTAATACATTTGTATGTACTTGCATACCACCCAACATACTTACTTATAAGTGGAAGCTAAATTTAGCTTCCACATATAAGGGAAAATAAGCATCTTTTTTCTTTCTGAACCAGACTTATTTCACTTAACATACAAACAAGGATATAGTAAAGTCGACAGCATATCCATGTTTATTGTAGCCTATGCACCATGGCCAAGGTTTGGAATCATCCCAGGTACCCCTCAACAGACAAATGGATCAAGAAAATATGGTATATAAGCACAATAGACTTTTACTCATCCATTAGAAAGAATGATATTGTACCATTTGTAAAGAATGGAAAGACCTGGAAAAATTATGCTAAGTGAAGTAAGTCAGGCTCAATCATTATTCATCTTATAAAAATCTTCCAACATTCCTATCTGAAAGCTTCTGCAACTCTCATTTTATTAATTCCATGTTTAAGTAATCTTTGAGTAAAAAAAAATTGAGCCATCAAGAAATAAAAGAAATAATAAAAAATGCATAAGAACAAATTCATTTAATGAATTAACACTAAACCCTTAAACATGTATCAGCATTGGTTTGTTCCATTCTAACACCTATACCCTTTAATTGACAAAAAATAAAGTCTTAACTATTTTATAAGCATTTTTATATGTTTCACCTATATCCAAGAGAAAACTCCAACTTGGCCTTCAGATCAAATTCAATAATTATCACTGATATAAAGCTGAACCACCATTTGATGTGCTCCAGCAATGTCACAGTATAGAAGTAGTAACAAATCTACATCATGAATTCTCAATAATACTTCTGACATAGAGAATTTATGTAGCACTTCTCATTTATAATGAGGTAAAATAATTTTAAGAGTTTAAATATTGGAAGTTATTATATATATTCTGGGATTTGATTGACTTAAAATGACACCAAATAAAATAGAATTTACTTATCATTTATAAAAGAAGTTCTGAATACAACTTACTGGTAAAATATTTACCTGACACTCATGAGGCCCTAAGTTCAATCCTAATCACAAAAGAAGTTATATACAAACATGAAAATTAGCCTTTCCTTAACTACTTAAATATGCTTTTATAATTTTAAACTAAAATGTATGAACATTTGGAAAATCAAATATTTCTTTCAAATACTTTTCTGGAAAATATAATGGTACTTTCAGGTAGGTCACATGAAATCAGACAGGCTCAGTAAGCCAGGAGAAGCATGCTTTTGTGATCTTTCATTATAAACACTTTGAACCATGCTTTTAAAAGAGTTTTATATAACAAAAAAATTATGCAAAGTCTTCCACCCCTTAAAGGAGAAAGTTGTAATATATAAGTCCTTTCAAACACAACTAACCAAATGGGACTTTATGGGACCAAAAGAGAATCTTTTTTTTTTAATTTAATTTAATTTTATTTGTGAACATACTGTACAGAGGGGTTACAATTGCATGGGCAGGATAATGCGTAATTTCTTACCAAGCATTGCAGCCTCCTCCTTTGTTTACCCTTCCCATCCCTTCCCAGCTTCCCCCCTCCCCCCATCCCAATCCTTCTCCTTCCCCCCTCCCCCCCACCCCCTTTCTACCCCCCCTCCCCCCCCGCCCCACGCAACGACGTTGTAAAGGACGATATGGACATGAAAACTAGTACTTCTCATTGTTGCTTTAATCCACCTGTATCATAGCCAATAGGTTTTCCACATCCCCCTCCAAATAAACGACTGACATCAAATATAGTGAAAGCAGGGGTTATACTGTGGGGGAGGGACATACAAAGCAACAAAGAGATAATCTTATAAATGCGTTAGAAACACATGCATGAAAGAAAAAACATTAAAATACATATCTAAGGGTTCATTTTCCTGACATCACATTATCTGACCTTTTCCGCTTGACTCATAGATATACTAGATATTGCAAATAAGGGAAACCATGGGACCTATGTTTCTTTGGGCCTGGCTTACTTCACTTAATATAATTTTTTCCAAGTTTTTCCATTTCCTAACAAATGGGGCAATGTCATTCTTTCTGATGGAGGCATAGAATTCCATTGTGCATATATACCACATTTTCTTGATCCATTCATCTACTGAGGGGCATCTGGGTTGGTTCCATATCTTAGCTATGGTAAATAATGCTGCAATAAACATAGTTGTGGTGGTAGCTTTAGTGTGGTCTTGTTTGTAAGCATTTGGGTAAATGCCCAAAAGTGGGATTGCTGGGTCATAGGGGAGTTCTATGTGAAGTCCAAAAGAGAATCTTAATAAAAATAAAATTGTAACATTTCCTTGGATGTACTATTATAAATTAATCATAAATTGAATGGATATTTAGAATAATTGTTGATAGTTTCACTGTTTCTATATGATTAGGAATGATTGAAAATTCAGCTGCAATTGTAATAGAGTTGTTCTAAATAGCATGTCTTACACTTTTTCTAATTGCATTTGTAGCAAAATAATTTTCAGAAAGCCTGCTTTTTGTATCTATTATATTTTGTATTAATGAAAACAATCTTCCCTAACACTTTCAAAAATTCCTTTTTCATTAAAACTGTAACATTTTATTAGTTGATGACACAAGGTTTTCAGTTCTTCTCTGAGTGTCTTTAACCTTGCTTGTTTGGATGTAGAGACTGCTAATTTTCTTGTACAAAGGGAGTTTTAAGCTGTCATTAAGATGTTTCTCAGATGATTTAATTTTCAGATACATTTTAGTACCATTGTGGCTGCTTTAACCAAGGATATTTGAGAAATAATATTCATAAAACAGAAATAATAAAACAGAAATGCAATGAATAACCACTGAGCAAACAACTATTGTAACATGTCTTAATATTCCAAATACAAAAGAGAAGTGTGCCTTATGTGATATTAACTGTGTAATTGTTAATCTATACATCATAATTTAAGCAAATAAATAATTTCCTGAAATTGTACGTGTTCTTTGGATTTAAATTTAAATACAGCACTATTTAAGATGTAAGGACCCAGTAGTCTGAATAAAAAAGAAAGACCAAATATAATTACATAGAAAAAATAATTTATAAATAACCGTAGTACTAAAATGTGAGAGTTGAAGAGTTGATTTCAAAGAAAGTATGAATAAAATATTCAAATTATGCTTTTAAAAAGGTAACTAGGCTCTCTGTTTCAAAGAGTAGAGAATACTTAGGCTATATCTAGACCAAGCACTATTTTCTCTGAGCTGAATGTTCTAAGTTCTTTCATGGCATAAGTTCAAGTATTTTCACCATCCTAGGCACATCTCTTTGGATAAATCTGTTCTATCTTGACATTATTTTATGAAAGATATAGAATAAAAAATGATACTTAAGATCACTTATGTGTGATCAGCCATTAATAGAAGAGGCACATTTTTTGTGTATATATTTGGGACTCTGATTTTTTTTTATTATACAACCTAAGTTTACAAAGGAAATGCACTATATTGTTCACTGTCAGATTATGCAAGGGCAGATAGGTTAAGCCCTTCGCTAGAATATTGGAACCATTATTTATTATCATCTAATATTTTTTACAGCTTCTGAAAAACAGCATTGTACTTTGTGTTTCTATGAGTTTGACTATTTAGGAACTCATAAACAAAATCACATGATAGTTGCCTCTTTGTGTCTGGCTCATTTCATTTAGGGCAATATTTTCAAGGTTTATGCATGTACCAGAATTTCTTCCTTCTAGAAGGATGAAGTAACATTCTATTTGTTTATCTACTCACCAATGGACAAGAGATGCTTCTGCCTTAACTACTGTGCACAATGCTGTATGAGCATGGGTGAGACAACTATCTGTTTGAATCTCTGCTTTATGTTCTTTCGTCAGATATACATTGCTATTATCTCTTGTGTCCTCCAAATTCTTCTGTTGGAAAGTCAATCCCCAGTGTTGAGAGTGGGGCCTCATGGGAAGCGATTAGATCATGAGAGCACTGCCTTAATGAATGAATGCCTTCATTAAAAAAAAAAAAGACTGGAGGCTGGGAAGGTGGCTCAGTGGTAGAGTGCTTGCCTTGCATGCATGAGGCCCTGTGTTTGATTTCTCAGCACCACATAAGCAGAAAAGGCCGGAAGTGGTGCTGTGGCTCAAGTGGTAGAGCACTAGCTTTGAGCTGAAGAGCTGAGGGGCAGTGCCCAGGCCCAGAGTTCTGGCCCCATGACCAACAAAAAATAAATTAAAAAAAGAAGGAAAGGAAGGAAGGAAGGAAGGAAGAAACTTAACTTAAAATTCCTCTCTTTCTTGCTCTATCATCTGCTATGTGAGGACTCAACAAAAAAGCCCTCAGCAGCCCTGGCCTTTATCTTGGACTTACCAACCTCCAGAAACGTGAAAAAAATATCTCTTCTTGGTAAATTACCCCATCTGAGACATTCTATGGTAACAACACAAAACAGATTATGGCACATATCTAGACATGTATTGCATGGTAATTCTATTCTAGCACATACCTGTTGGAATGTGGGGTAGTTTAATTTGATTATTTCAAGGACAACCATACTTTTTCCATAGTAACTATGTTATTCACATTTCCATCAATGAAACACAAATGCTTCCAATTTCTTCACATCCTCACCATCAGTTAACTCCTATTTTTTAATAGCAGACATCTTTATGAGTGTGAAATAGAAGCTCATTGTAGTTTTGACTTGTACTTCCCTAAGTGGTGCTGAACAGTTTTTCATATGCTCTTTGGCCATTTATAAATCTTCCTTGAAGAACTGTACATTCAAGTTCTTTGCTGACATTTCTTTGAATCAGGCTGCTTTTCTGCTGTTGTTGAGTTCTAAGGGCTTTACTATACTCTAGATACTCTTGGAAAGTCAATCCTCAGTGCAACCTGTTGCTGAGAGTGGGGCCTAGTGGGAAGTGATTATATCATGAGAGCACTGCCTTCATGAATGAATGAATGCTTTCATAAAAAAAAAGACTGTGGAGTCTGATCTGCCATCTAGGGGCAGAATTCCTCACTCTTTCTCACTCTATCATAATATATAATTTGTAAATATGTTCTGTGGTTGCTCTCACTTTGTTGACTGTGTCCTCTGACACACAGAATTTTAAAATTTTGATGACCTTCAATTTATCTTTCTTTTCACTTCCTATGCTTTTAGGTGCTATGTCTAAGAAGTCCTTTACAAGGAAGCTTTTCCATATGTTTTCAGTTAAGAGTTTTATTGTTCTGTCACTTACTCTTTGTTCTATAATCCATTTCAAGTTAATTTTTGCATATGGTCTGAGAACTAGGTCCAAGCTCATTATTTGCAAGTAAATATGCAGCTTCCCAGTACCATTTGTAGAAAAGATTGTGCTTTTCTTGTTAAGTGATCTTGACACCCTTGTCAAAAGTCATTTGACTGTATTTGTGAAGGTTTATTTCTGATTATACTATCTCATTGATCAGTGTGGTTTCTTAGTGCCAGAATAACCTTTTGGTTTGTGATAGAAGAAGAAAACACTCCACTTAATTTGTCATTTGTATTTTTCTTTGTTTAAAGTACTTACTTTGTCTTACTATTTATTTATTTATTTATTTTTGTTGGTCCTGGGGCTTGAACTCCGGGCCCAGGTGCTGTCCCTCAGTTCTTCAGCTCAAGGCTAGCGCTCTACCACTTGAGTCACAGCACCACTTCTGGTTTTCTGGTCATTTTCCTTTTCAGGCTGGCTTTGAACCACTATCCTCAGATCTCAGCTTCCTAGTAGCTAGTATTACAGGCATGAGCTATCCTGAGCCCAGCTTGTTTTATGCATTTAAATTTCTCAGTGTTTTTCCTTCCCATACCTAGCTTATAAAGAACATGCTGATTTTTCGTCTGTGACATGAATGACCTTATGCTAGTTTACCCAACAATTATTATACTCAATTCTACTACAAAGTGTTCAGAGAAAGAGAGAGATAGTCCCTTTATAGTAAATCTATGACACTAAGCCAAAAGAAGAGATTATGAAAAGACTATTGCCAAATTAGAAATCTTTTGTTTGTAGGATGATGATGATGATGATAGCTGCTATTTAGTGAGTTTATAATCTACACAGGACTTGTTATGAAGGAAAGAAAGGAAAATGTCTAATGTTCTAATTTAAGAATTTCTACTTTGTAGTTACATAAAACTGAGTTCTAATACTTGTTTTACTAAATTTGATTCCAAACTGTCACCTATTGGTTGTCTGGCTTTGGGCAACAACACTAAATCTTACAATCGTTAAATCTCAATTTTTAAATCTTCAAAGAGGAAAGAAAGTAGGATTTACCTCAGAGAGTCAGTATAATATTAATTATGATAAAGAAAATGAAGAGCTTAGTGATTAGCACTGGAGATTCAATACATATTGCCCACTGCTGATTCTGAATTTATAGATGAAATAACTAGAGAAATCAAATGAAGTCACATAATTAGAACATGTCAGAATTGGAACCCAAATCCGTCTATTACTCACTGCAAAGCTACATCCTTGCATTAGATCAGTAAAACTTGATTTTTTTTTACATGAAAGCTAAGTTCTTGAGATGCCCAGGGCAGAGAAGAATTGTGTATAAAGGGAACTCTTATGTTACAGATGATGGTATTTATACAAGAACTGTAGTGTTCAAAACTAGAGAGCCTGGCTTCATCCCTACAAGCACATGGGAAGTTTCAAAGTGCTGAGAAGTTAGAGAAGGAGAAGACTGAGAAGTGGTCACTGGATTGGGCAATTAAGGTCTTCTGAATGATTACTGGGGCAAAAATGTATGTATTTACCCAGTGAGTGTAGAGCTATAGCATCAGGACTGGTTCAGGCTGGATCTAGGAGGCCAAAACTAGATAGGCCTGTGGAACAGAACAGGAACCAGGAGAAGCCCCAGCAGATGAGCAGAAAATGGATATTGGAGAACATTCATTCCCCTGGCTTCTGTTTCCATCAGAGGAAAAAACTGTCCAATTTTCTTCCCAGGAATGGGAAATTATGAGAGGAATGTTTCCAGTTTATCTCTGGCCTTTCTTTTTCTCAAATACAAGAGTGATTTATCTTTTGTAAATTTTGAAAAAGGCTTAGCTCACAGCTCTCTCAGAAGCCAGCCTGTTAGCCAAGTGTGTTCTGTTGTAGGAGAAAATTCAATAGTAGGATTTAACCAAACAGCTAAAGACATGTTCCCCCATCAGTTTTATCAGTAACGAAGTTAACATTTTGATGTTTATGTGTGCATTTGAGAAGTGAGTTAGTAAATGAAAGGCTAGAAGTAGAACAATAATTTATTGGGTAGCAAGATGGGTCAAGAGAAGGATTTTCTAGAGCTAGGGATATCTTAGTGACATTATCTTAAATCATTTTTCTTTCCTACAGTATAGTCGTAAGCATGCAAGTTGTAAAAATAAGGCAGAATTCTAAACATACCTGAGAAGTAGCGTGTTTGCTTTTTTATTTTAAAACCAAATTCAACACCTCAGATTATAAGTAGTGTGTAAATATTGATTAAACATCTAAGAAATACCAGATGTACACTAGGGAATCACTTAGATATGTTACTTGATTTAATTAAGCATTTCAACTAGTAAAGCTCTGGATCATTTATTCTATCACTGTATATCTACACCTCTGTCTCTCTGTAATATAACATAATGCTCAACATATGATCCTTTCTTTCTCCCAGTTTTGTAATACTAGGGTTTGAACTTAGCCTAGCATTTTCTAGGCCAGCATTCTACTGCTTGAGCTACACCTCCACCTCTATATTTTGCTGATTATTTTGGAGATGGACTCTAGCATACTTTTCTTGCCTGAGCTGGCCTTGAACCACTATCCTGCAGATCAGCCTCCTCCTGAATATTTGGGATTACAAGGGTGAGCCTTTAGCCTTTCTCTATATTATCTGTGTGTGAATAAGATGCAGCAGATACAACGATATAGCAACTTAGGATGAATGATGAATGGATGAATATACTAGTGAAGGGATGAATAAATTGAAGTATCAGTAACTGTCACAAATTTTCAGAGGATTGAACGAGTGGCTTTTGAAAGCATGGGCAGTATTTGGAAAACAAAGAAAGGAAAAGATTGAATTCTTACAGCAGAGTGAGCTGTTGTGCACTAGAACAGCCACAGCACTCGATGTGTGGGCCAAAGGACTATGGGGAAGCAGTGAGAGAATCTGAATCCGAGAGTTACTGAGACCCGGAGGCTGAGTGAGAACAGGATGGGGGTGCAGGCTACTGCCCTCCATCAACAGTAATTTTTACATGAATACTGAGTTTTTGCAGTTTCTAGCGTAGCAAAGATGTGTGTAAAGGGAACTCTTACGATTAGAAACATTGGTATGTGCACAAGAAAATGTAGTTAAGTTTCACAACATTGGAGGGAAGAGGAGAGGAGAGGCAGAAAGGAAAGTAAAGGGGAAGGCTCCTCAGGGATGCAGAAGGGAGGATATATTTGCAGGGACAAATGGAGTTTGAAGATCGTAGCTGGAAGACAGTGCTTCCCTCAGGAATGGAGAACCTGGAGCCGGGAGATGTCAGATGTAGCCTCCAGGAAATATTCAGGGATGCACCAAGAGCCAAGTGCAGAATAGTTTCCGTTGATAACTGACTGGCAAGGAAGTGGGGGTATAAAAGCATCCAAGAGCAGTCCAGGCAGGAAGCACAATGGGAAAACTGCCATCCTCATTAGTGTTCAGATGGATGTGCCTCCCTTGCACTCTGCAATTGCCATAGTTGTGGGGAGAGGAAAAGTCAATTGCCAATGTTCTCCATGAGGCTGAAAGAATGATTTCAAACCAACTTGTAATCTTAAAAATTATCATATCCAATGAAGAGTACCTTTTGGTTTTCAAAACTTAAAAATAGTTTTCTTTGGTAGAATAAAACTGAGAAGATCCTTCTCCTCTCTTTGCCTCCTAGACATTTTTCTTAAAATTTTGTCAATTCCTCAGAAGTTGGAAATCTTCAAATCTGTTACTCACTAATTGTTACCAAGTTGCCTTCTGCCTGCAATCTCCTTTTCTAGACTTTTCTTTGTCCTTGCTGGCTGTGGCAGCAGAGGATCATCATGTTTTGACAATTTTGTCTTCTTCTATTGATGTTCTCTACTAATTTTCAAGATAGAAAGGAAGCCCTTTGTTCCATTCTAGGGGGGAGGGAATCTATAATCTGAACAGTTTTCTAATATTAATAACAATTCTAAAAAAATAAGGTTCTGCCAGGCACTTGTAACCACAAGTGCCTGTAATCCTAGCTACTTTGAAGGCTGCTATCTGAGGATCACAGTTCGAAGACAGTCTGGGCATGAGACGCTTATCTCCAATTAATCACAGAAAAAAGTTGGAAGTGGTGCTGTAGCTCAAGTGATAGAGGCTAGGGAGAGCACCCAGGCCTAGAGTTCAAGGCCCAGGACTAGAAACATCAATCAATCAATCAATCACTCAATCAATAAATGCTTCCATGCTTAAAAGTATAGGATGCTACTGTGTCATTGCATTCCACTTCATCTCTAAAGAGTTACTAAGCGCTGCTGGGTCAACTTTGACATGTTTAGTTAACAGAGAAAAGAGAACAAAGAAAATAAACCTACATAAAGGGTCTGCAAATTAAAAAGAAAGGAGCATGGTTAGGGGGTCTCTCAAGAAATCACAGTTTTGTCTGTTCTATCTCTCACACTACCTTTCTGCTTTTTCAAATCTTCTAGCAAATTCTTTTAAAAGTCTAAAGCAACCAAAAGCAAGGAATGTGGAAGAGAATAGAGAAATGGTTGTATTTAGCTCGCTGAGAATATGTTTTTGAGAAGATGAAATGGGCTCATAACAATTTTAGGCTCAGAGTTCATACTGTTCTTCCAAGGCTCATCTATCCTTCAGCTAGTTACAAGTTCTTTTACAATCACTCTCAAAGTCCCCTAGACACCTTTAAAGACCTATTGGCAGATAAAATGCTCATTCTTTAAACCATTCAAAACCACATTTTATAAACAAATTGTATATTTCATGCCAGCTAATTTTTTCCTGACAAATTAGGTGTTAGACATGTAGATTTTACGCTCTCATTATTTCCATTGATTCCTGGCAGAAATATTAGGGCTCTAGTAGTGCAGAATACAACTAAAGAGAACAATTTCAAATGGATAGAGGGAGGGCACTCTGGCCTAATGTGTATCATTTTATTTTAACTAAACTCATTACACACGTTCATTTGTTAGCCATTCACATAGACCCCCAGACACATTATGTGCTATGCAAAATATAGCGCTAGGCTGAGAACTGTCCCAGGCTATTGCACGAGGTGGTAATTAACAACAAAAATCCTGGAAACAGTACAGAGTGGGCAGCAACCCAGTTCCACACAATCATTGGCAACATTTTCTCTGGGCAGCATATGTGAGTAGGAGTTGCATGCTGTAAATTCAGTCCAAGGTGTCCTCTCCTCACAGCAAATTGCCATCTCTTAACTCCTTCATTTTTCAGGCATTAGAGGTTGGCAGGGATGCTTAGGAAGAGAGCATATTGGGACAGGGTCTCAAGACCTGGTTTTAGCAGGGCATTCTATTTTCTACTGATTTATAATTCATTTTAACTAGGAAGTTCTCAAACTTATTTGAGTAATCCCTAGTCTTGAAATCTTAAAATAGCAGAGGAGTATAGTTATCTCTATAAGGTGACAGAAGTAGGGCAGACTATAATGCATTTCAACGTATGTGTAATTTATTTAATTTGATTTTAGATAGTCTAATATATCCCTATCAGCTTCTCTTTTTTTTGGTAGAGATCTATTCTTCCATCCATTAATGCTTAACAGTGAAACGCCAAGCAAAAGTTGTGGCCTAAATTTGAGGAGAAAGGCAAAATAGGGACTGAGCTGAGCACAATATAAGACAGAAAATAGTGTTCTCAATTTTGACTTTCCCAACAGAAATTTTAAAACACTGAATCAACTTTCCAAACCAATGGAGTTACACTTGCTTAGAAAGCCTGGTCATGGACATTTTATAAAGTTATGTTTCTAATGTGTAGCTGAAGTTGAGATTCATTAGAAGAGATGTATCAACGAAGAGTTTAATAGGAGGGTGTATGTAGGGTGTATGTATGGAAGATACTGAGGAGTGGAACAAAAATAGGCTAAAGGACAAGAGGATTGCCTAAGGGGCAGTCAGAAGAAAAGTCATGGAAGAGTCATAGAAAACCAATGTGAGTAGCAAAAGAGGTAAGCTTTTAAGATCCCCAAGTAAAGAAATACTTGCTCTGGGAAGGAGCTGATTCTGAGGTTCTAGATGGTCCACGGATCTAAGGTATATCCTACTTAGTGACTTTGCAATAATTAACTTGGGAAAGTAACATATTTTGCATAAAAACACTCCAGTAAATTGCTATTCAGGTCTTACACCTGAAGAGAGAAGTTAGAACAAAAGTCCCATAGTGAGCTCTGTGTGAGACACTATGGACGAGAAACAAATAACAATACATAGCCCCTAAGGAGTATATTTTCAATGAGCTGTAAAGTGAATAACAATATTCAGCTTACACACCATCTCCAAATTTTTCTTCCAAATCATCTTTCACTCTTGTTCCTTTTCTTTTTATACTTTTTTCTTTTTAACAAAAGATTAGTTCTGGAGATTGAACCAAGGACCCTATAGATGCTAGACAAGTACTCTACCACTAAGCTATACCTCCAGTCCATCACCTTTGTATTTCAAATCACCTTTGTATTTAAAGACAACTTTAGAACTAGTGGCCTAGCATCTATCTATCTATCTATCTATCTATCTATCTATCTATCTATCTATCTATCTATCTATCTATCTATCTATCTGTCTGTCTGTCTGTCTGTCTGTCTGTCTGTCTGTCTGTCTGTCTGTCTATCTATCTATGTCTTCTCTGTACTTCAGAGGACAGTACTATGGATAATGGCTTAGAATGGAGTTTGGTCTGATGCGGAACTTGGCTGTAGGTAAGGGTGCTCCAGGTTTTGAGGGGTCACCTTTCTCTGGTTTACTGCTGTTAGGTGGAGAAGCACACAGGTTTGGTTTGCTGAGGCCTCACTGCCTTCGTGGTATGCACCAATATCAGAATAGTGACATCTCACACAAGGCAACTGCCACAGTCTCAATAAACAAACCTATGTCCCCAACTGCTACATCCTTCAGAGTAGTCTGGACCAATCACAAATGTCCATCACCATAACAACCTGAGCAACCTGAACTTTTATTAAGTTGTTATCCAAAGATAGAATTTAAAGATACAGAATTATTTGCTGATACTATATTACAATATGTGACAAAATAATATTTTGTCTTTCTAGACATTACAGGCCACCCTGTAGGTAGCTAAATTAATTAAAATCTAGTGCATTGGTAGAGATTAGCTGCCAACAAGTCCTGTCAAAATGTAATGAAAGGAATCAGAAAATGAGGAGTAAAAGGGAGGGAGGTGCCCATGGAAGGGAACAGAGTGACAAGTGGAAAGAGGAAACTCTGTGGGGGTGGGGTGGGGAAGGTCCTGCTAGCACAGAGCTGTCTGCTTCACGATTCTCCTGAGGGCTGTCTGTAGCTGTGGAGCTACAGAGCTGCAGTCAATCAAGATTGACTGTCATCATTGAGCCCAACGATTACAGCTATCCAGTTGATCAGAATCCAAGAGATGAGACTCTGGAATTCACAGTTGTTCAAAGAGTTAAGGATGGTGTTGATGAATCCAAGCTGGTGGCTCCCACCTGTAATTCTAGCTACTCAAGAGGCTGAGATCTGAGGATAGTGGTTCCAAGCCTGCCTGGGCAGGAAAGTCCAGGAGACTTTGTATCTCCAACTAACATGATCAAACAGATTAGAAAGGACATTCATCAACTAAGTAGAGGAAATGGCTTATTCTAATTTGTGGTGGTTTCTCATAATTTTTGCTTGGTGATTCTTCTCTGTAAGATCATTAAAATGGCTTTAAAAATATCAAGGTAAGGGGCTGGGAAGGTGGCTCAGTGGTAGAGCGCTTGCCTTGCATGCATGAGGCCCTGGGTTCGATTCCTCAGCACCACATAAGAAAAAAGAAAAAAGCTGGAATGGCGCTGTGGCTCAAGTGGTAGAGCACTAGCCTTGAGCTGAAGAGCTGAGGGACAGCGCCCAGGCCCAGAGTTCAGGCCCCACAACCGGACCCCTCCAAAAAAATCAAGGTAAGCCAGGCTCTGGTGGCTCAGACAGACTTGTAATCTTAGCTACTCAGCAGGCTGAGATGTGAGGATTGTGGTTCAAAGCCAGCCTGGACAGGAATGTCCTTGAGATGCTCATCTCTAATTAAGAACCAAAAATCTGGAAATGGTGCTGTGGTTCAAAGTTGAAGAGTGCCAGCCTTGAGCACAAAATCTCAGGGACAAGGCCCAGGCCCTGAGTTCAAGCCCTAACTCTTCCTCCCAATGCATAGATAGATTTATTTGAATACAATTATTTTGTTTTTAATCAACAATTTCTAATACTACTAATAAAATGGCTTAAAATGTATCCACAGGAAAACAAACACAGCCATCCAATTGATTTTAAATAGCTTTGAATCTTCATGATAGGTAACAAATGTGTTTTTACATGTAAAGTATTCAACATATACAACAGTTTTAATCATTTGTACATATCTGTGACACAGAGAAAAACGACAGTCCAGTAGATGGCACTGTTTGCTACTTTTTACCAATTAATTCAGAAAGTAAGTAGTGCCCTCACCCTTAAATCTATTTGTTTTTTTAAAAAACTGTATAAATCCAACCTCCGTATTTTTTTTTAAACATTACTTACCAGGAGCCCGATCATTATGTCTTCTCAGGGTCCACATTGAGTGACTGTGTCACAGTTATTAAATTGAAAAGTACTTAAAGCTTATTAATCTTCTGTGAGGGGAGAAAGCATTTGAACTTGATCCCTTTCTCTCAGTGTTTTTTTTTTTTTTTGGCTTTTTTTTTAATTGTGAAAATACTGTACAGAGGGGTTACAATTACATGGGCAAGATAATGAGTACATTTATTATCAAGCATTGTAGCCTCCTCCTTTGTTTCCCCTTTGCCCCCCCAATCCTCTCCGCACCCCTTCCCCCTCCCACCCCTTCCCCCCGCACCAAAGTTGTAAAGTTGGTTTTCGACATAACGACTTGTACATCTCATTGTCTCTCAGTGTTTTTTGAACAGCTGTTTTTCTCCTCACGAACACCCCCCATACACTGCAGATGCTAGCTCATAAAAAAGAAGTTAGACATCAGTTCAGCCCCAAACTGCACTTGCGCTTAAATCAAATTATATTTGTATTGACATCCTACCTAGCTGTTCTGATACTATTTTTTCAAACATTATAGCATATTTATAGGCAAATACCTTAGTCTTTTGACACGAGAAAGAGATTATATACAATAGGTATGGATAGGTCACAGAATCAAGTGGCATGGGTATCAGCTTTGGAGTTCTAGCTTCAGCTGTAATCAGGTGCCCTGAATATAGGAAATCACTTTTTCAGGCATCAGTTTTATCCTGAGTATAATTGTGATCAGAATTCTCCTCCCTAGAGTTATTATAGAAATGAAACAGGATCAAGTATAGTACCAATACAATGTGTTATAGAGGGCAGATAGTAGTTTATGTTGTTATATCAAGCTTCAACTTCTATAGTTTAGGCGTGTCTTTCACCAAAACAGTCTTTAAGAACTTCAGATAAATGAAAGTCCATAATTTCTATTAGCAATGCATGTTTACTCCCAGTTCTCCTCCAACGTAAGTGATGCTAATTTTCTGTGTGTCCTCATCATTAGCAGCAAACCTCTATTTTTAAGCTTCCTGGGCTTCAGAGGCAAATGGAGGCAATTCAGTAAGCATCATTTACTGTTGAAGGTTAAGGCAGCTGTACCCTGTAATCTCCCACTCAGCTGCCAATACTAATTTAATACAGAGAGGTGAATACACGCTTGAAATGTTTAGCACAGTATCTATTTTTTCCCATCTTGGTTCAAGATTATGAAAATTATATATTGTCTACAAAAGCTAGTATTTCTAGTTAGTAATAGTTTTTCCAACATCAGGGCACTAAATATATCAAAGTACTAACGTAGTCTGACATAAATTAAAATTTTATTATCTGTCAACATTCAATTTGATTAAAATTTAGAAGTGAAGCAGAAAAAGAAAGATTAACAAAACAAGCTGGGGTATCCACAAGGATATAAATGAACAAGTAGTGAAGAGAAAATGGGAAAAAATCATCCTAACCACAACTCATATTTTCTAAATTTATCCATGTGTGTTTGCTATGCCTGGCTGTCAATTTTAATTGGTCTGCAACATGCTGTGGTACTAATGTATTCAGAATTTCAATTGTTATTTTTCTATCTATTACAGTATCCCCAAATGTGGTCTATGCCTTGTGAATAATAAGGGTTTCTCTTATTATAGAAGTAAACAACTTATTAAATTTACTATTAGTTTTTATACCTGATAACACAACACTTTACAGGTACAGAAAATGGGAAGGCATCTCTTGCACAAATCCTATTTATTTTAATGAGAAAAACGATTCATCAGGGTTGGCACAATGCTAATTAAGACTTTGTAAAGGTTAAATCTAAGACAAGTATGCACCAAAATGTCAGAACCTCATCATTGAAATATCTTTCTAACACATTTGTTTTTTCAATGTCAAGACTATTTTCAAAAAAGAAAGAACTGTACTGTGTACAAATTCATAAATTTATATAAACCTTGATGACTGTATAATTTGGGAGGCCACATTATACACTAAAGGAACAGATTCTGGCATTTATTAGTTTTCTTACCTTGGGAATTTATTTAATATTTCAGAAGCAGAACTTTGTCATCTATAAGAAATGAGAATAATAACACATGCCCTACAGGAAGCGGTTGGTATATTTTATCATAATGCCTGAAATGTGGGAGATGTTCAATAGCTGATTAAAAACGAACTTAGAGCATAGGTAGGTAGGCCTTTAAATGATTTAATATATGTAAGTCTGGATTTTTAATAAGAAATTTGTTATTGGTCATTGTTCTTAAAGATGATTTTAACAGAAATAATAACAGAATCAGTTGCAAAAGATACCTATTCATGTTCCTTACTTTCCACAAAGTTTTGTTGAAAATCCTAAGTAGAATGAAATATACCTGTAGAATTAACAGAACACCAAAAGACAAGACATTGCATTGTTTCCAGCCATTCATTTGTTCACTGCTACTAATAAAACACTAACCTGAGTTAAACCTAGAATATTAAATGACACTGGCCAGTATTTACATATCAAGTTTGTCAGTTTAGCCAGTATCAATATATTAGTTACAGATAATAAATATATTATGTATATTATAAATACATGATATGGATGTATTCATGTATTTATTAATATATAAAGATGAAAAGATGACACACACATATATATATATATATTGTGTTTAAAAATGCTAGCCAATATGTAACTAATCAGTATGTGAATATTAAAAGAATAATAAAATAAAGGAGAACTAAGGGTTATGGAATGATGAGTTGGAACCCATTTCCTCTGTCATTTTCTCTGAATGACCCACTGATCTGACTTGATGTGAAAATCTGGAAAACTACTTAAGTTCTCAGATGACTTTATTGAAGGGATAATAAAATTGAACTACCACATGTCACTACTGACTGAATTAATGAATTTAGGGTTTTATAGTCTATAATGATTTAAAATGTTATTAGAACATATGATGGTCTTTATTTTACTTTTAAATAAGCTTTTCTTCTGAGAGAAATAGCTTGATGGATGATTTGTGTGTTAGTTTTTTCTGGAAATTGGAAAGTGGAGCAAAAGGCATAAGCTCAGCTGCAATCGAACAGTATGTGTGTTTGAGAAAGGCTTAGTGGACAGAAAGGACTGGTGAGCTCTTTAATTATGACTCTGAGAAGTAAACAGTAAGTTTAAGTACTGATTCCTTGATGAACAATTGTGAAAAATGCTAAAATGCTACTGAAAGACTAAAATTCATCTCCAAAGTCACAGCATAACAGCAAGCATGCTGAGGATGTTGATTTGATCCCTAAGTGAGTAATGCATATCAGACATACACACTGACATTTGATTTTAGCAGATCAAGGGTTGTAGGGCACTCCTACCAACTAAAATGTGGGCATCCCCTTCATCTAAATCTGGTCTAGCTAATAAGGTTGACAGAACTTTCCTATGTCACTAGCAGGAGCAAAGATCATGAATAGCAAACTGTCCATTGTAGGTATGTATGTCCTGGTAGCAACATCTCAGGACTTTTAGACAATTCTGAATATTTCAACAGCAAACACCCTAGTGAAATGAAAGGTGAAGCTTTAACTTTTAAAGGCCATTTCATGTATTGTATTTGCAAGGTTATATTTTGGCCTATTGGAGAAATGCCTGTCACCTAATCTACTGAAAAGAACTGGCAACATCTTGGGAGAATTGCAGGACTGGAAAAGTACTATCATCAAGTGGTGTTATGAGTTTCATTAAATGAAATGGAAGATTAACAGTGAACACTGATCTTCATGGGTTGACAGGATAGATGGCAAGGATGCCAAGCCTTGCTATGGATTCAGTAATTAGTATTCAAGTCCCACTGACAAGATCATCATAATATTAGCTGATGGATGAAACAACTATTTCTTCAAAACTTGCTGTTAGCCAGGGTCATAGTTAAGTGCTGCCATCCAAAGTCCCCAAACAGATGTGCTTTTTGCCATGTTGAAGATCCACTGCTACTCTGTAGAGTTCCTGGTTAAGAAGAGCATGAGGTGGAGATGCTGAGGTTTGAGCTCCCCTGAGCTGTGCTACTGATTTGCCTGGGCTCTTTGGACCAGGCACTTAGCCTTCTACTCTCACTTTCTTCCATGGCCCAGAGCAGATAGCAGTAAAACTGTCCAGTCTAGCTTTCTCTATGTCAGTGTGATGTGCAAACGAGATAATCGATATGGGAATGCTTTGAAAATTGTAAAGTACCCATTTTCTTTTCACTTTACTATAGACAAAAATGATCATTTCCACCTATTCACCTCACATGGCTGCTGTTGCTTCTTGGCATTTATCGAACAACCATGCTCTCTTCCTGATTTACAAATAGAATTAGACAGAGTTCCTGCCCTGTCATTTTAAACTAGGCAGATATGCATGATAAAAAGCTGAAAAAGCACTCAAAGTAGACAATACTGTATGATGGTCATTAATGCATTTGTTTCTTAGCAAGTGCTATGTGCATTTTCCACAGTTCTTAGGATAGTTGCTTATTGCAGAGAAATAAGAATTAGCATGACATAGAACAAGAATTGGAAACAATACAAGACTGAAAAGAAATGAGATTGAGTAGAAAGAGGGGAATAAATGAGAAAAAGGGGAAATAAATGAGACACAGATCAGATCATTCCTACAAATATGTTGAATACTTAGTACTCATTTTTAATATTTTTTTGCTGTAAAATACTGTACAGAGGGGTTATCTTGGGGTTCATTTCACTTAACATCATCTTATCTGGGCACATTTGCATAGCTTTCGACCTTTTCTACTTGTTCCAGACATATAGTAGTTATTGAAAATAAGGGAAACCATGGGACCTATGTTTCTTTGGGCCTGGCTTACTTCACCTAATATAATTTTTTTCCAAGTCTTTCCATTTCCTAACAAATGGGGCATGTCATTGTTTCTGATGGAGGCATAGAATTCCATTGTGTATATATATATATATATATATATATATATATATACCACATTTTCTTGATCCATTCATCTACTGAGGGGCATCTGGGTTCTTAGTACTCATTTTACACTTCAATCAATCTTAGCTGGGTAAACTAATGAAGGGAACTCAGTACAACTGAATGGCAACTCAGTTTAAAAGTGGATTCTATTTCCTCTATAAAATAAGTAGTTCAGCTCATGGCAGACTGAGCTACTATTAGTTAACCTTGAAATTACTTAATATTTAGTAATAGCTAAATTGATATCCTCAAATATATCAGCATATATGCAATCCCCTAGATTTTATGAAAATAACCTAATTTAATTCTCATAATAACTTTTTGAAATAGACATCATAATTATCTCTAATTTAGAGCCACAAAACTTGGGACAAAGTTGGCAAAGTTATTTATTCAAAGACTATAAATGAACCAATCATGGTGTAAGACCAGGTTTTATTGACTAGAAGATTTGAGTATTTTTCATCTTCATATAAATAAATCCACAATCTAAAGTAAAGTACTATAGACTGGGGTATGGGAAAAAACCCTCCGGAAAAGAAGTTTAAAAGCAAATTCAAGCCTAATTCTGATGGTTCACACCTATAACCCTAGCTTCTCAGGAGGCTGTGGTCTGAGGATTAAATTCAAAGCCAACATGGACAGGAAATTTTGAGAGACTCTTACCATTGATTAATAACAAAAAACTGGAATTGTAAGTGTGGCTCAAGAAGTAGAACACCAGCCTGGAGCACAAAAAGCCAAGCGAGGTCCTGAATTCAATCCCCAGTACGGACACACACACACAAACACACACACACACACACAGCAAATTCAAAGCATGTGTTGAATTTTGAACTATTGTCCTTTATACCTTTCTTCATATTCCATTTTACAAGTTAATTTCGTTGCTTTCCAGGGTGATGTTGTCGTTAGACGTATTGTCCCTACCAGGTCAACAGAGTTTCCTTAAGAAATGTCTCTGAGAAGGTTTAATGGTGCCCTGGGGTTCTTTGTATGCACAGTACCTATTTTTTTTCCATAACATTGTAAGAGGCTCAAAATGAGAGTTTGAGGGTGGGGAACAGAGCATTTTCCAGATACTCTGTGTTTGTGTGTGTGTGTGTTTGTGTGTGTGTGTGTGTTTGTGTGTGTGTTTGTGTGTGTGTGTTTGTGTGTGTGTGAACTGTGCTGGTTTGGGGGGGCTTGAATTCAGTGCTCCCGTGTTGTACCTGAGCTTCTGTGTTCAAGGCTAGCACTCTACCACATGAACCACAGTTCCACTTCAGGCTTTTTTTGATTAATTGGAGTTAAGAGTCTCACAGATATTCCTGCCCAGGCTGGCTTTGACCCTGATCCTATGAGCTCAGCCTCCTAAGGAGCTAAAATTACAGGCATAAGCCCCCATCTGCGGGCAGCTGGGTAGTTATTTTACTTTCACATAGGTAATCAGATAGAAACTGAATGGAAGGTGAAAATGGCTTTAGAGAAAAATGTAATAATTGACATTTCAATTCTAAAAATAAGCTTTTATTTAACAGTATTAATGATAAGACAGAGGAATAAAACATGTCCAAATAGTGAAGTATTGTTTTTAGCCAAACTATAATGCTAAAACTAAAATACTTGAATTCTAAAACTCTTCTATTCTTCTAATAGATTACTACACAGCCCCTTTGCCAAAATTAGGGTAAAATCAATAACAGCTCTGATTTAAAAAAAAAACTGTTGGATAGTGTAGTATAGCATTTTTCAGATTTTATTTGTTTTAATATTTCTTCTCTCACTACAATAAGAATAACATCTTCAATGAACACAAAATATTTCATTACAATCATAACAAAAGCTTATTTCTCTTTCCTTGGACTACTTTCTCCATTCTGAAATCCAAAATGTAGATTGTCTCACTAAAGCAGCTGCTAAAGGCTAATTTCCATTTCCTTTTCATTTTTTCTTCTGTAATTATCATGAAATAAAAGTACCAAAATGTGTCAGAATCCCATCATAGTCTGGAGTTTCTATTCTATAACATCAGAGAAATCAACTGATGAGAAGTGTTCTTGCTCATCAAAGTCTAGCTTTAAGAAGTGCTGTACATAAATACTGGTTTTAGACCCACTTATGCAGAGATTCAGAGAAGACAATTCTACTATTATTCTTACTAACACATTTGGATGCATTTACTTTCATTATTAGGAAACTGTTCTTCGTACTGTAATCAAATCTCTCATGCATAGATTAAGAAATATAAATCTCTGTACACAGAAACTTGACTCTTGAAATGGGTTAAATACAAAAAAAGGACTCAAACCGATTTATTTAAAAAAATTGTGACTTTTATTACATAAAACTCACTGAATGTTTTGGGTTAGGTTATATAAGACACAGTCCTTTAAAAGAAGAATTTCATGGGCTGGGCTTTGTCTTCATTTTTACAGTTTTAATAAATCGAGGAGTGCTTAAGCCCCGAGGGATGGATTCTTACTCACTGACATCACAGGAAATTGATGTACTATGTGGTAGGATAGCGGGTAGGGAGTAGAGCAGGAAGGAGGAAGGGAAGATGTATATAGTATTTCCTTGGCTGTAAGTTTCCAGATGTTGATGTGACCTAAAAAATAAGTTTGAATATTACTTTTATTATGTGTTATGCACTTAGGCATAGGAGAGAAATAAAAAGAGAGGATTTGGAATGAAAAATACATGTCCAGAAACATATGCAAAAATCTATGCATAGAAGCAGCTACCATCAGGGTTGAGTGACAGAGCCATGGAGAAAAAGCTGACATCTTTTAAGAAATAGATAACAAAACAGACAAGTAATCTCAGTGGTCAATGTGGCAGAAATAGAGGGTAAACTCTGAAAGTCCCCAGCACCGTTTAGGGGCATGGCAACATTTTGATAGGATGAAATGCTTCGTCTTCTCTTGTTTCATCTTTATTCTGGGAGGTAAGTGCTGAGTGATTCCTATTTTCAGATGAGGAAACTAAAGCTTGTTCAGGTTAAGACTTACCCAAGTTCACTGAGGGAGATCCCTGACTCAGCCAAATAGTAATTCCCCTAATAACTTTTCTTTTCCATGCTCATCTTACCATTAAACATTAATGTTCATTCTGGTGATTCTGGTTTGTGAATGCTAAGCTAAAGACATATAACATATTTATTTTTAGGGGATTTGTCATCAAAGTAGATAAATTTAAAATGTCTTAGTACTTTAATATTTTATTATTCTAGTCAAATGTGGTTTGCTTAGATCAATTTAGATGCTGATTTTTAAATAATGGAGTCAAAGTAAATGGCAGTAGGCTCTGTAAGCTTTATCTTATCCAAGCATCGCACACAAAAAGCCATTTCCATGACCATTTGGCTCTCAGAAACTCAGTGGTAGCTCACTGCTCTCATCTAATCTCATGGTTTTAGATTTTCGGTTTCTGCCTTAATCTCAACGTTCATACTCAATGCTCTAAACTTGGCCTATCTTAATGAAGACCATGGTATCTCTCCCAGCCAAAGTGTACCTCTGTGAAAACATTACTATCCTAACCCAGGAAAGAGTCAAGATAAGTGATTTTGTGCTTTATGTTTTCACTCAAAAGTATTCTACCACTTGAGCAACCACAGCTCTACTTCTGTTTTATGTTGTTGTTGTTTTTGGTGGTTAATTGGACACTAGTCTCACAGACTTTCCTGACTGGGCTGGCTCTGAACCTGGATCCTCAGATCTCAGCTTCTAGAGTAGCAACGATTATGGCTTGAGCCACTCATGTTCAGTATCTCATTATTTTCTTTATGTGGGTAATTTATATAAGGTAGAGTGGAGCGTCTACATATAATTTATAAGGTAGAGTGTAGAGTCTACATATAGTCTACCTATGATTCCACCTTCTTTTCCTTTCTCCTTCCTTTTTATTTCCATTAATCCTCTAGTTTTCATTTAAGTAAGACTCTAGAAGTCTGGGAGTCTAATTAGATTATTTAGACTAGGATGGATTGCTGAGGTTGTTTTACTTGGAACCTGTTATCCTCTATACAGTTACCACCCTGGCAGTTACCACCTTGCTTATTTTTCATTAATAATGATCATTTCTGGAGTAAATTAGTGAACACACTCAACTACAAAAGTAGGAAATTTTGCTGTCTATCCATGGCACTTATTGCTCAGGATAGGAGAAAAAAAAATCACTTAACTAGGGATACAGGTGGACCCACTGCAACAATGAGATATACAAGTCCTTATGTCGAAAAATGAACTTTACAACTTTGGGGGGGAGGGTGGGGGGAGGATTGGGTGGGGAGAGGAGGGAGTATGGGAAGGGATGGGAAGGGGAAACAAAGAGGAGGCAACAATGCTTGATAAGAAATGTACTCGTTATCTTGCCCATGTAATTGTAACTCCTCTCTATGGTATTCTCACAATAAAAAAAAAGAAAAATACAATAAACTTTTCAGATGTTGCCTGTAGCATTTGAAAGAAAACATTCATTCAAGTAATTCACCCACCTATGGGGGCAATGTTCTGCAGAACTAGTAGATGGTCACTCCAGGGAACAAGCTGGTTACTTATTGAAATGAAGACTTTTCTGCTCCATCACAGGATGTGGTACCAAATCCAAGGTTAGCGTTGGACCTCCTTTTGGGGGCGGAGGTTAAGTAATGCAAAGCATCCACAGAATGCCAGAGGCCTAGGAGCAGGGCTTGTGACTCCAGAATGCGTCAGTACCTGGTGAAATTAAACTTTTAAAGGGCCATTAAAAAAGAATTCATTGTTAGAATGAGTGCAAGTAGAGGACTAAACAGTGAGATTTCAAGGATGACCAGTTAAAATCCCGTTTCAAGTGACTTAGTTGAGTAAGGAGCTCTTCTTTAAAAGTAGTGTGAATCAAAAAAAAAAGTTAACTTTCATGAAAGTGTTTTAAAATAGTTTTGCTAAAATGATAGAATTCAAATGCCTGCAGTTTGACTTAAATGACATTTAAGAAAATAAATATATATGAAGAAAGTGTCCAGAAAGCTATATGCCAACATAGCAACTGTGGTTGATCCCTGAGAGGTAATAGTACTGTGTTTTTAAATTCTTTTGTATATATTTTTGCTTAGTAGCCTATTTTATTTGCCAATGAGCACAAGTACTACTTCTACAATTATGTGGGGTTGAGAAAGGAATTTTTAATATCAGTATTAATCTGTAAAATGAATGTTTGCATAACCAAATTAGCAGGACAAAAGACGTTGTTGAGGAAGCACAATCTGTGTAACTGAGAAAAACAGACTAATTAAAAACAAATGAACACAAAAGCTTGGGCTTTGCAACAGCAGCAAAATTTATAGAATTACAGCACCTCTAGAATTATGGGACCCGCAATTTCCTGCATGTGTCAGTTTCTGCCAACTTTTGGTTGCTTGTGGTTTTTCTTAAAATATCCTTGGAAGGGACTCCCAGGATTCATCTACCCAGCTCAACATTACAATCTAGCAAAGGTTTCCAGAATTTCTACAGGGGCCTCCCATTCATGTCTATGCTCAAATTTTCTGGCACACTTTTGACCAAGAGCCAAGATTCTTCAATGCCAGGAGCTCTCTCTTATGTCAGTTCATGTAATTTTATTAACAAATCAATGAGGTAGATGTTATTATCCACCCTTCACAAATGTAACAATGGAATCTCAGTAAGTGAGGTTCACAAGGTCACTTGGCAAGCCATTGGCTGGGCTGGGATTTGAACTTGGATCTTATGACTTAGCATCCTGTACTATTATCTGTTATGCTGAGACCACTCTGGAAAAGATAAACAAACAAACAAACAAAACCCAGTGACTGACAGTTCTTGTTTCCCCACACGAAGCCTCTGGGGCCTGTAGGAAGGCAGGTTATATAAAGTGCTCAATACATGGATGGTTGGATTCTAATTAGGTTACTGGTTTTACATCAATGCCACCCCAAAAGTGGCAGGAGGGTGCATGTAATACTGCTTTTAACCACTGAACACTTTCTTTGCCCTCCTGTGGATTATTACTTTTTCAGCCCTTCAGAATTTTATCATGGAGTCAGTAAATGAGTTGCATTTTTTTTTAAGTTATACTAAAAAGTTAACAGATGAAAAGAAATTTTGGAGGCAGAAATTAAAAAGAGGAACAATAAAATGTTATGTTAAAATTATCCAAGAAGAGCCAGGAGTCTGTGGCTCATGCCTATAATCCTAGTTACTCAAGAGGCTGAAATCTGAGGATCATGGTTTGAAGCCAGCCCAGGCAGAAAGTCCCTAAGAGATACTTATCTCCAATTAACCACTCAAAAACTTAAAGTGGAACTGTGGCTCAGAGGTAGAGCACTAGCCTTGAGCAAAAGAGCTCAGGGACAGTACCCAGGCCCTGTCTGAGTTTAAACCCAACAATATGCACACACAAAATTATCCAAAAAGAGACAGCTGAATCTTTGCAAACAGAGAAATGGGTGGCCCTCCAAGTGATTTGAAAGATTGACGATAAGGTCTAGCATATTTCAATCTATATCACTCTGTGCAGGGATAAGTAATTCATAACTGTCACTGTGAATATAGCCTATTCTTCCTATTTTTTGTCAGCCCTGAGGCTTGAACTCAGGGCCTGGAAATTATTCCTGAGCAATTTTTCCTCAAGGCCAGTGCTCTACCACTTTGAACTACAGCTCCACTTCCAGTTTTCTAGTGGTTAGTTGGTGATAAGAGTCTTCTGGACTTTCCTGCTTTGAACTGTGATCCTCACATCTCAGCCTTCTGAGAAGCTAAGATTATAGTCATGAACCACCAGCACCTGGCTCTTCTTCCTTGTTAGCAATTGGCCTCATGTCTGCAATTAAAAAATTCAGACTACAGTAACAGAGTAATTTTTTCCATGACATAACTTGTGATAACTTCCGCTAGTACTTGGAGGGAGTGTGTATGTGAAAATATGCATATATATTGGCTACTGATAATTCTTCGTCCAACAGATTAGTTACAAATTTCTTTATTAAACCTTACTGGGCATTTAAATTGAAGTTAGTTTCACCTGGTCAAGTATTAATTTTATGTATGTTTATCCGTTTTGTTCTCTAGAATAACAACAGCTAACCTATAGAACTTTAAAGGCTGATTAGCTGCAATTTATATTTTATTGGTCATAAAGAACTGAACTGTGATGAAGTAGGTTCTCAATAAATACTTGTTTGGTGGTTTATTGATGTTTTTTTTTTTTTTTTTTGGGTCCGGTCATGGGGCCTGAACTCTGCGCCTGGGCACTGTCCCTCAGCTCTTTAGCTCAAGACTAGCGCTCTATCACTTGAGCCACAGCACCACTTCTGGCTTTTTTCTTTTTGCTTATGTGGTGCTGAGGAATCGAACCCAGGGCCTCAGGCATGCAAGGCAAGTGCTCTACCACTGAGCCACCTTCCCAGCCCTATTGATGTTCTTATGTGTATTCTTCCTGTTGACAATAAAAACAACCATTAGATTAAAAATAGGAAGATATTAGCAAATTCACCAATTTTGTTTTCCTTTAGCCATAAAATGTCAATGTATGAACGGATCTTATTGAATGGTATGTTAACATTGTCCAAGAAAAGCCAGGAGCCAGTGGCTTATGCATATAATCCTAGCTACTCAGGAGGCTGAGATTTGAGGGTGATGGTTTGAAGCCAGCCTAGGCAGAAAAGTCCCCAATTTTATTCTGAGTTCCAGATGATGCTCCATTAACCCTGAAATTTTACACACACACACACACATACACACACACACACACACACAATTTATGTAAGAATGTATGTGTATATGTTTGCATATCTATCTATCTATCTATCTATCTATCGATCTATCGATCTATCGATCTATCTAATCCTGTAACTTGTGCTGGACCTGGGGCTTGAACTCAAGGCATGGGACCAGTCCCTGAGCTTGTTGCTCAAGGCTAGTGCTCTACCATTTGAGCCACAGCTCTGCTTCTGGCCTTTGCTGGTTATCTGGAGAGTCTCAAGGGCTTTTCTGCCCTGTCTGGCTTTGAACTTTGAGCCTCAGCTGCCCTCTTGATAGCTAGGATTACAGGTGCAAGCCACCAATGTCCAGCTCAATTTTTTTTTAAATACTCATCTGTTCATTTTCCTGGAAAGAAAACTCCTAGCTGTTTTTTTCCTGCTTGCAGGAAATCCATAATCCTATAAACTAGTGGTTACTTTCTAATGTACTATTGTACCCCAAGTGTCAGCAGTGATGACTACCGAAGAAAATACATCTGGTTTTGCTTGGAATGAGATATAACTTTCTGATTGTTGATTTTTTTCTAAGGTGTAGGTCAAGTTAAGTGTTATCATTTAAAACTCTAATGGACACAATGATCTGGGAACTAATTATGGGGGTCATTACCCGTATCTTTATGCGTGCTCACGGCCTCTAAAATCCACAGCAGCATTTGAACTAACGGTTCTGCCTTCCCACTTGAAAGAATTTGGGGCAATCAACTCCCAACATGAGAAATTGACTTTGGAGTTCATGATATACCTCCTAGACTAAATTTACCAATATTCAGAGGTGAAGCTCTATTTTTTTAAATTTGGATGATAAAAAAGATAAGCCAGGCCTGACCAAATCAGCTTAAAGTGTTTCTTCTCATACTCTACCCCTTTATAACCCAAAGTTTTAAGTTAATGTTTGACTAGTTTATTACACTATTGTAAACTAAAAAAAAAGGTAGTTAGATTAAGAATGTTTCTCCTTTTCTTTCTTTTCTTTTCCTTCTGCGTGTGTGTGTGTGTGTGTGTGTGTGTGTGTGTGTGTGTGTGCTGGTACTAGGGCACGAACTCAAGGCCTCATACTTTTGCACTCATTTGGCTTTTTTGCTTAAGTTTTATGTTCTACCACTTGAACTAAACTTCTACTTCTGGCCTTTTGCTGCTTAATTGGATCTAAGAGTGTCTCAAGCATTTGTCTGCCTGGGCTCCCTTTGAACCCCCTCCATCCTCAGATCTCAGCCTCCTGAGTAGCTAGGATTACAGGCATGAGCCACTACTGCCTGGTAAATGTTTCTCTTTTTAGGACAAAAAATGGGAATATGTTGTTGAATCTCAGTCCAACTGATACATATAAAAATGAAGAGTTATAGGTTATTGTCTAGTGTTTAGGTAGCATGAGGGTCTAGGGGTTGATATATTTTACTTCTTGTTGCTCTTCCAAACTTCTATCTTTAATTGGTCCAGAAATGCTCTATATCTTATGTTGTTATTCCATTGTCTTTTGTGTTTCTATAATTAATCCTCTAAATTAACATGCATTAAAAATTCTGATTACATTCTTACTTTAAAATGATGGTATCTTATAAATATGTTTTTTTTTGCTTTTTTAATTTTAATTTTTTGTGAACATACTGTACTGAGGGGTTACAATTACATGGGCAAGATAATGAGTACATTTCTTATCAAGCATTGCAGCCTCCTCCTTTGTTTACCCTTCAGATCTCTTCCCAGCCTTCCCCCCCAGCCCCCTTAATATCAGTTTTTATAAAGACAAGATTGCTCTCTGTGAGGGCATTGCAGGAACTTCAGCTTTTTTCCCCCCTCATATTCTTCCAGTCCAGCAAGAAAGATTAGTAGCTGGGAAATTAAAACTCTGAAAGCAACTTCCCAAGGGAAATAAAACTTTAAAGTATTTTGGAAGATTTTTGACTCATATCTATTTAACAATTTGGCTGTCTACAGACCATTTTGGGTGTCTGTTTCTTGCTTCCTCAAAAAGTTTTTAAAGTATTTTTCAAGTAAAAAAATTAAAACATCTAAGCTTTCAACATAAGGGGGAAAAACATAAGAATTCCAATATCACAACAAATACCTTCTGAGAAGGTTGTAAACTGAGTGACAGAGAAGAAGTCATACAAAGGGTCCCCTAGTAGGGAAAACAAAATGGATTTATTTGGCAGTACCCAAATAAATCCATTTTAATTTTCTCTTATTTCAGTGACATTTCACAGAGGTGGTATCCAGAGAGGGGGGGGAGGGAGAGAGAGAGGGAGAGGGAGAGAGAGGGAGAGGGGGTGAGAAAGAGGGGGAGAGGGGGTGAGAAAGAGGGGGAGAGGGGGTGAGAAAGAGGGAGAGAGGAAGGGAAGGAGGGAGAGAGAGAGAGAGAGGGAGGGAGGGAGAGAGAGAGAGAGAGAGCAGATGACAGAAGAGCCCAAAGTTCAAAGGGATTGAAATTTAGCATGGAATGTGAAATTGAAGACATCTGCTTCTAAAAAGATGCTCCTAGTAAAAGCCTGGTTGAGGATGTGTTTTTGGTGTTACAACAGAATTAGCAGCCAGGGCAAAGTTCTGCATGTAGTGGCCATTGTCCACGAAATACTGCTCTTAACAAGAGAAATGCTTTATCTGACCAGCTATTAGAAACATGCATTTCTTAGAAAACTTGTTTCTTGTCCTCTGTTCTAGAAAGCACGGTGTGCTTGATAAGAAATGTACTCATTATCTTGCCCATGATGAAGGACACCTTTCACGTTTTGAGAACTTAAATTCCCCTCCTCCCACCCCCACCCCGTCCCCATACCAAAATAAAGCTGACTTTGGCCTTTGCACACCCAGCTATACCATTGGGTCCCACACTGGAGGGCTCTCTGCGTGTATTCTGTGCACAGTGGATCAGTATACATTTTTCTTTTTCTTTTCAGGCGGGAAGGGGGCCTTTGCCAGAAGGCAAAAGAGTCACACACAGAGAATCGGCCGCATACGTTAAAAAAATCTAGCATCCCAGTGGGATGGTAATGATTTTCCCCAGCATCCAAGTCTTTGCCTTGGGGATATGTGAAGCTAGAAAACACTGTCATTCATTCAACCTTTATAGAGAACATTCAATGTACGGGGTACTGTGCTAAGTACTGGAGGTCAAGGAAAAGTTTGCAAAAACACTCCAGGGGAGGATTCTTGCCAGAAGAGCTTTTCAATGAACACCCAGACCTTAGGACCCGAGAAGATGTTCTTGGGTGAATAAAGTCGCCCTGGGAATTTACAGTGCGTCCTTAGGAAGGCGGGTATAGGAATGTGACTTACGCGTTTATTTTCTAAGGTCTTACAGTGTGGCTTGGAGGGTGAGCCCAGGAGGAGAGGGGCTTCGAGACCAGCGGGATTGAGAGAGGCACTCACTGTTGGTGTCTGCACAGGTGGCAACATCCCGCCAAGGGCAGGCGCTTCCATAAGGGCAGTGGATAATTCTCAGGAAAAGTAGCTTCTAGAAAGGAAACATTTCACCCAGCGTGATGGCAACCACTCCAACTCCTCGGCCCGGGCTAGATAGACGCTGTAGGCTGGGCCGGGCGGATTCTGCGGCGCAACCCCAGGCCGGCAGTCTTGGCACACGCCGACTTCTGCCAGGAGGCTGCCACGTGCGCCCGGGTCCCCTGCTTGGCCTGTCAGCCGGCTTGGCGCCTCCGAGGTCGCCATGGCAACCGCGAGGTTCCGGATCTCCGTCCCTCAGCGCCCCAGCGGAGAAGTCCAGACGCCGGTAGTGGCAGGAGCGAGTGGCCTCTGCCCCTCCCCAGAGTGGGTAGCGCGACCGTGGGCTGCAGGCGCCACTTCTGCCGCCCCGGTGGCTGCGCGTCCCGCTTTGCCTCCCCGGGGCTCGGATCCCGACTCCAAGCTGGCCGCATGGCCTCGCTCCTCTTCTCTGGTCTCCCGGCGGGCAGC
Source organism: Dipodomys ordii (assembly GCF_000151885.1). Classification (NCBI taxonomy): domain Eukaryota; kingdom Metazoa; phylum Chordata; class Mammalia; order Rodentia; family Heteromyidae; genus Dipodomys; species Dipodomys ordii. The sequence continues at coordinate 22,907,375 of NW_012267217.1, read as the reverse complement.
TCCTCCAGGCTAAGCCCAGCGTCCGTTCCTCCTTCCGCGGTTTTACGGATATCCGGGGTCGAAGAATTTTACCTCGGTCCCTACTAGCTTCAATCAGCCTCCCTCCCTTTCTCTCTCCCCCTCCCCTCACGACTCCCCCACCCCGTGGGCGCGCGCGCGCGCACACACACACACATTCACACTCGCCGGCGCGCGTGCGCACGCCCGCGCGCCCCGAGCCGCGGAGTCTCCAGCGCCCCTAAGCAGATCCCATTCTCCCCGGCGCCGCTACTCACACAGGCTTCCATCCGCCACGGGGCGTCCTCTGTCTGCGGCAGCGGCGGCGGCGGCGGCGGCGAAGACCGAGGAAAAGGCGGCCGCAGCCCGGCCCCGTCAGGCAGCTCGGTTCCCCGGGACAGGAGTCCGAGCGGAGCCGGAGGAGGCGGAGGACGCCGAGGCTAGGAGGAGCCGCGCCGCGCCCGGCGCCCGGCGCCCGACTCCGCGCCGCGGGGCTGCCTTGGCTCCCAGAACCGCGGCCCCAGGTGAGCAGCGACGCGGCCCGCAGCCTCCCCGGGGCGTCCCGGGTGGGGAATCGGGGTGCCCGGGTCCCGCCCCGCCCCCACCCCCTCCCCTCGCCACCGCACCGGGACTCAGCCTGGCGGGGAGTGGGCGAGCGGGGGGGGGGAGGGGAGTAGAACTAGAGGTGAGGCTGGTAGGGAGCGGGGTGTGACAGAGCCCTTCCCGCTCCCACACGCGTCCTTCCCCGCCGTACCCCAGCTCAAAGCTCCATCACTTTTACGAGTCCGGGGGGTGCGCGGCGCCCCAGACACAGCTGTTCTCCGCCCGCCCGCCAGTGTGGGCTCCGGGCTCGGCGCCGGTGCACGCGCCCAGCACCTTCTCCGCACCTTGGACAGCGCACCCCGCCGTGTGCCGCCCCCGACACCGCCCCCGGCCGGCTGTCGGGCTCCCGCAGCCCGCCCGCGGGCCCCTCTTTTCCCCATTGTCACCCTCCCGTCCTGCATCTCCCCTTCTTCCTGCCTAGACGGACTCCGCTAGGGTGCGCGGCCGGGAAACTTTGCTCCTAGCCTGTTTTGCGCTAGGTACTATTGTTGTGCTGTGCGCGCGTCCCCTTTCGCGGGGAAACTGGACGCCCAGCCCAGGTCTTCCTAAGTGGGGAGCGTGCGCCCTTGCCTGGCCCAGCTCCAGGCAAAAGGAGGCCCTGGACACTGGACCCGGCAACTGCCCGGGCGTAGAGCCCGCGCCTTGACAGCTGGACGCCCGCGGGTTCCTAGCCTCTCTGGACACGTGCGCGCCTCCCACGGACGCGGCCCCTCCCGGACCACCCCACGTCCTCCTCCTGCATGGCCACGGCCACCCCATAGGTTGGACGCCCGGGGATCACGGGTACTGATTGGCTGAAGGCGTAACCCCGCCTCCTTCATGGAGGGGGGTGATTCCGGAGTGTTGTGGTTGTCATCCCGCCGCGAGCACATGGGGGAAAGTGGGGTCCACAGGTGGGGAAAGGCCAGTTCTGTGGGATGCCCACATCTTACAGTGTATTACCACTCGTCGGCCCGTTCTTTCCTCAAATTCACTTCTGTCTTTCTCCTTTACTTTGTCTTCCTCAGTCTTTCACTGTCGTAACCTTTTAAAAAAATATAGCTTATAACCCTAGTTTCATGAAGATTGTTTTGTTCAGGGGTTGTGTTTTTTCAAACTAGACCTAGGAGAACGTCGGAACCAAATGCACGTGGACAGGTTCCTGGCAGACTGGGCTGCAGATGTGAGTCTGGTAGGTAGGAGGAAGTAATGAAGACGGCTTAGGAGAGGGTGGGGAAAGAGCAGAAGAAATTGGGTTTTGGAGAAGGAGAGGCATGTGAAAGCTTAAGAAGCTAAGAAGGACTTTGGTCATTTATAGGGTGATGTAAAAGAAGCATGTAGGTGGGCGCTTCAGAGAGGTGGGTGTGTTCAGCTAAAGACCGCTCTGTTTGGAAGAGTGGTAATTTCCACTAGTAGTTCGTTATTAATATACGTTTGCTTTGGTTTTGCAAGCTTTGCACTTTTGATAGGAGCTTTATAGTAATAATATCTAGCCAGGCAATATATATTGATTATTCCAGTTTCTTGTAATAGACATATTTGCAAATGGCAATTCTGTCAAATGGAAGGTTCCTTTAGAGGGATGCATTAAATAGTTAATTTAAAGTGCATTTGAAATACTCTGAGTGAAGATGGATAAGCGTTGTGTAAAGTCCAAAGACTGTTCTGGCATTATGTAGGGCCTTTACACAAATGCATATAAATGGAACTGATTTCTTCTCATCTCAAAGCATGATTGCTTTTAGCATTTTCAAGCTTTAATTTCTTCAGGCGGTTTTGATGTTGTGTCTGTGCATCAGAGATTATTGTAACTCTTATCTTTAGAAGTCCTGTCAATGCAAAACAAACAGCCACCCATGCAAGTTGATGTTGACAACTTTATATTGATATATCTTATGTTGTTTTATTTGTAAGCCAGTGAAATATGCAAGAATAACATAGTATGGCGGTTATTCCCTGGGGATTCATAGCACAACAAAGTGAGATTCACACAGTGTTATTCTGGGGAGAACAATTCAATTATTTTTTTAAGATGCATAAATTTTAATAGTGTTATGTGTGAACAGCAACACTATTTGAATTATCATTGTACACACTGATAGCACATGATTAATAGTTAACACATATTAACACATAGTTAACATGTTAGATTATTCCAAAGTAGATGGTAAAGACTTTCAATGAGTTATTAGTTAAGTAGACAGAATTGCTTTCCTGTCTGGAGGACTTTCCGATTCAAGGAACAAGCTTTGATACATTTCACAAATTGAAAACCATTGTTGTTTTTAAGAAAATAAGTCTTATTATGTTGTCATTTCTGTATTGCATGTCTTGATTTGTGCTCAGGGACATTGATTCTGGTTGTGGACCTACCTAATGTAGATAGGTTTTTAGATAGGAAGATATATATATATATATATATATACATATATATGTATATATATATACACACACACATGTATATATATATAATGGCACAGACAATGTGCAAACTATATATTTATATCACCATACAGTTACATATTTATACGTGTAAATTTAGGGTCCATTTAAAGCATACATATGTATGTTATTGTCTTCTTTAGGAATTTTGCTCATTTCTTTTTGTCCAAAAGGTGGCCCTGTTTTAAACTGTAGAAAGCATTATCACCAGTCGAATTGGCCAATAGATCATGGAAACAGACAATAGTATTTTGTTGCCTGGCAACCACCTACTGTGAATGAAAAACAAAGCAGTGACAGCTGCTTCATATCCTGATACTCACACTGTAAACCAGGCACTGCAGCCCTCCAAGTGACACTCACCTAAGTTTGATTTCAGTGAGGTGAAGCTATTTCTTTCTTTTTTTTGGGGGGGAGGGATGTTTTAAAAAGAATATTAATATATTTTATTGTAATAAGACTTAGTTGTTATTGTGGATGAAATGAAGCATCTAATTTTGATGGCCCTCTCATGCCTAGTATAAATTGTAAAATGCCAAATGGGAGAATTGTTGAGATGGTGCTCATTCTCCCCTTCATACTGATTAAGCATTGTGAGCACGGCTGGTGATGCCTTCAGGTGCTCTTAGGAATTTATGAAAACTTGAGTTATCAAAATACCTAAATAGGTGGCAGACTTTTACTGCTAAAAGAGAGGTAGGATTGATGCTCTAGACTGTAATTTTAAGGGACTGAGGCACAATGAGGTGAAGCGACCCCTTGAGATGGAAACAGTTAGGATGTCATCTCCTGGGGAACACTCCAGCACCTCTGCTTCTCCCCCTGAATTACTCTTTCTTTGTTCTAAATTTACATAAAATTATAAACAAGATTACCATATAGATACCTACAAAGTACTGTAAATATTTTCAAGTTAAACATTTCAATGTACGCACACTTAGATTGTGGTCCTAGGAGATGCATTGTATGTAGTAAATTCTGCTTTTAGTTTCATAAAGTCCTGATGACTTCCTTTTTTTTTTTTTCAAAACTTCAGAGCAGAGTCCCTTGCTCTGTTAATTGTTTATGGATTTGGATAATTTTTAATAATGCCTTACTGTGTGTAAGTTTTTTTATTTTTATTTTTACAGTAGTGAGATTGAAAACTGTGTCGGTCAGTTTGCCTGGTAATCAACTACTTATTCCATTCTGTTGTCCTGTAACACAAAAGATCTGTTGGTGCCATAACTGGATCTCTTCAATGTGGGAAAGAGAAACTCTGTGCTTGTATCTTGTTCATGAGACAGCTTTATCTAAGCTACCTCACCAGAGGGGCCACCTGATTGAGGTCCACTAGTATAGGGCTTATTCATTTGCCTCTAAGAGAGATTGTAGTATAGGTTTCTTTAAACTCTAAAATGAGAAGAAAGGGATTATTGGGTGGCAAAGTCCAATCACCTATGCAAGATTTCAGCATTTCTGAGATTCTTTATTCTATTGTATTTATTGATTGATTTTTGGCAGTACTAGGGTTTGAACTCAAGGTCTGGTGGTTGCTAGGTGTTCAACCACTTGAGCTATGCCTTTAATCTTTTTGCCCTAGTTACTTTTCAGATAGGATCTTTCATTTTCGCATGGATGGGGCTAAGCTTTCTGTCTATACCTCCCTAAGCTGGGATTACAGGCATGGACCATTATGCCCCCCCCCTGTATGCCATTTTAATTGTATATATATTATGTTTGTTATTAATGACAAAATAGAATTTAACTTTTTAAAAATTGTTATTGTTATTATAAAGGTAAGGTACAGAGGAGTTACGGTTAAATAAGTCAGGTAATGAATACATGTCTTTTTGAACAGTGTCACCTCTTCCCTTCCCTCTTCCCTTCTCCTAGTTTTTCCCTCCTGACCCCTCTCTCCCACAAGTTGTACAGTTCATTTTCAACATAGTCTCTAGTGAGTATCTCTGCTGTGTTTGTTCACTCTTTGTCCCTCCATTTCTGTGCTCCCCTTTACCCAAACCAAGAATTTAACTTTAATGTAACATCTTCAGTAGATGTAAGTGACAGTATTAAGTATCAAGACAGTATTAAGTATCATTGAAGCCTCTTTTTTTATTTTTTTTAAAGTTTTGGTAAGAATTTATTTCAGGCTGGGAATGTGGCTGGTAGAGTGCTTGCCTAGCATGCATGAGGCCCTGGGTTTTTTGTTTTTTGTTTTTGTTTTTTGGGGTCCGGTCGTGGGGCCTGAACTCTGGGCCTGGGCACTGTCCCTCAGCTCTTCAGCTCAAGGCTAGCGCTCTACCACTTGAGCCACAGCACCACTTCCGGCTTTTTTCTTTTTGCTTATGTGGTGCTGAGGAATGGAACCCAGTGCCTCATGCATGCAAGGCAAGTGTTCTACCACTGAGCCACCTTCCCAGCCCGAGTCTTTTATTTTTAATCAGAAAAGATGCTCATGTTTTGTAGCAGATTCATTGGGAGGGGCGGAATAAATTGACCAGCAGCATGTTTAACCTGGTTTTAGAAGCCAGCTATTAACTTGGACTAGTTAGAAGAATTCTCAAACAGAATAGTAATTTGACAGATTTTGAATGGATTCACTGATTTCAAAAAGTCAAGCAAGAACAAAACATTTTCCACTGGATATGGTTTGTTCAGGATAAGTGCTTGTTTTAGATCTCTGGGATGAATCTTTATTTCAAGGTTATTTCAAAAAAATTCTGAGCCATTTCTGTATCCATTTGCATACTATGATATTAAATATTTGATAGTTCATATATTAGTTTAATCCACTGAATTTTGGAATTTAACTTCCCACTCTTGTTTTCTTGTATAAGATCATACATGTATGTAAAAGCACAAATAAATGTGATACTTCTTGCCATTTTCTTTAAAAAATTTTTAACTTAGAAATTTTATTCTAACATTTCCTTTTAAATGTCTATAAAAGCTCAGTTCCTCAAAATTCATCCAGGTATGGTTGCTTATATATGTAATCCCAGCAGGGAGGCAGAGATCAAGAGGATCCAAGTTCAAGGCCAAGCAGACAATAAAACAAACAAAAAAAATCAGTGAGAGCCCCATCTCCATGATGTGTGTATATCCTTTTTGTCATTTGATCCTTGTGGTGGAATACTATTGGACTTGGCTTGTGATTTTTCATATAGTAAAAAGAAGCTTTAAGTGAGAAATTTACATCTTTGATTTCCTTATGTTAGCTCCTGCTATTCTAACCTGTAGACTCTTACTTACCTAAGTAGGATGATTGTTAAAAAAAAGCAGGCCAATCTATGAGCCCATTTACTATCCTCCAGGCTAGCCACAAAAGCCAACTTTCATACTTTCAAGCATTCATTTGCTTCTGGGCATACTATGTACCTATACGTGAAGTTAAAGGTTCTATCATGTCTTAAGAATGGACAAAATAGTGCTGCTTTTTCAATGCCAGAGCTTGAATTCAGGGTATTGCACTCTTGCTTGGCTATTTTCTCTCTACCATTTGAGCCACATCTCTACTTCTAGCTTTTTGCTGGTTAATTTGAGATAAGAGTTTCAAGGGCTTTCCTGCCCTGCCTGGCTTTGAACCATAATCTTCAGATCTCAGCCTTCTGAGTAACTTAGGACTTCAGGCATCAGTCAGGAGTTACTGGCCAAAAATAGTGCTCTTTAAGCAATAGAAATTAAAATAAAGGTGATCCACTCAGATTTTCAAAAGTATAGCAGTTGAGGAAGAACAAATTTTATTTTTCCCATTTATGTTGGCAAAATTCAACCTGCGGTATCTAGAACTAGGTTCACCATGCTCAGGACCTGTAGCAGAACACTGAATACGATAGATGCTCTGTGTGTATTTCATGAAATCAGTGTAGCTTCCTCTCTGTTTGGTGTAACAATGCACACATTTCACTCTTCATTCTTGTGCAAAGTAAAAGCATAGAGACTAGAGAAAAAAAAACCTGCAATTTTCTAAATATGTCTATATCCAAAACAACCAACTTCACCAGTGATATTTTGGAATGTGCTCCTTGTGAGTGCAAAAAGCTATACCAGGAGTATTGATTTCTCACAAATACAGCCATCCCAAGTATAGAACAGCTCTTTAATAGCCCACAGCAGCACAACAAAGGTTATGGCATTGAGTCTGCTTTATTTAGTTGGCGCTGGAGGGTGACGTTTGCTAGCCCCAGTGTAATTATCCAGACTGGAATGTGGCCAAGGTGTTGTGGTTAACATCCCAAACAGTGGCAGAAAAGCCACGCTGGGTTCTTTAATGACTACAAGTGGCAAGAGCCTCTACTTTGGCCTCCTTTGCAGGAGAACACCTTGAGCAGCTGGAAAGCCTCAGAAGCCCTGCATGCATGAAGGGGATAGAGCCCAAAGTCTCCCTCTGGATTTTGGGTGCACATGTGTAGTAACTGGAAGTAGTTGTAATCCCATATGTTTGTGCCATGGAAGTGAAACCTTCTTTATTTTACTATGTCCTTGTAATGATGGAGGAAAATCAGAGTGTCTTTGTAGAGAACTTGGAGGATCACAGCAGGTTACTGTGCTTCCTGCCTTCCTTTCACCATTGTCTGGGTATTTATCTTCCTCATTTGTATTTATGTATTGGAAGATCTTTGTTAAGAATTAGGCAGATAAACAGTTAATGTATTTGTTGAGCTTCTTTAATCCCCAAATCCAAAGTCCTTAACAATGGTGTGTGTGTGTGTGTGTGTGTGTATATGTGTGTGTTTGCGTGCACGTGCGTGCGTGCACATGCAATGTGTGTGTGCTAATAGCAATGCTTAACTCAGAGTCTTGAGCTGGCTTGTCACAGCTGGCACTCTACACCTTGACTATGCCTCCAGACCAGATCAGCATTTTTCTGATTAATTGAAAATAGAATTAATTGAAAATTAATTCTAATTAATTGAAAGTCTTACAGACTTTCCTGCGGAGGCTGGTTTTGAAATATAGTCTTCTATGTCTCAGCCTCTTGAGTAGTTAGGATTATAGGCTGGAGCCACTGGCACTTGGCTACAATCCTCATCTTTTTGAGAACCAATCTAACTTCACAAGTAGAAAATTCTATACTTGACCTTATGCTATAAGTTGTAGTTAGTAGTTAGAGCAAAGGTACACTAAAAATAGTGTATAAAATTAAAGCTACTTGTAGAAGGTATATGTAAAGCATGAATGAGTTTTATGCTGAGACTTGGATCTTATCCCCAAGATATCTCATGCACATGGAAATAATCCAAAATCTGAAATTCATAACACTTTATATAAGTGATGCTCATCCTGTACTTTACTGGAGGGATTTCTGAATGTTTTGCATACATTAATTAGGTGCTTAATATATATTTGGTTTAATTTTAATGATGAAGTTGTAACTACTATTTTATTAGACAGGGAAAGTTGTTTCATCTAGGAGACAAAACAATACCTCTTAAGTAATATCATAGTATTATTTTTGGAGTTATTTCCTCCAAAAACATTAACTGAGTGTTTTCTATATGAATGGTTCTATGTTTGACTCTGGGATTCATATATACTCTTAGGTACAGCTCCTACCCATGCACGAGAACATGCTGCTTTTAACAAAGTGTATACATTCTGTGTGGTTTGGCAAGGGACTGTGTATAGATTCAGGTATCCTGGAGAGTAGGGCAGGAGTCAGAACATGGAGGCCCTGGCAAGAAGCACCAAAGATTTTGAACTTTGAGATTGGTCAGCTCTTCTCACATCAGCCTGTTAAAAGAAATCTTACAACGTGCTTGTCACAATACTGATTTCTAGATCCTACCCAAGCCCACCACATGGGAATCCTTCAGGATGTATTTTGATGGATCAGACAGGACCAGTTTTGTTTTCATATAACCTTCTACTCCATGCTTCAGTCAGTACCTGTCTACAGAATTATTCTGCAGCTATCTCCTCATCCCCACTCTTATACATGGGGTAAAGGTTAATGGCCTCAGGATCTGAGTTCAGTCAGGACAGAACAGTAATATCCTAGCGTCCATGACCCTTTGAGTGTGGTAACTCTAATGCCTTTCCTACACTGACTCCCTGAGTCCTAACCCCAATGACATTGAGCTTGAGTAGCTCACAGGAATAGTCTGTTAGACAGCATGTGCAAAGTGCCTCTATCCCTTGCCTTTGTTCCACCAGTCCTTCTTAGGGTTCTTTCCTGCAAAAGAGCTTGCACTTCAATTCTGTCTTAGGGTCTGCTTAAGCAAATTTTTTTTTAAAGAAATCAAAACCTGCTTTTATTTATTCATTATAAATGAAGCAAGTTTGTGGTTCTCAGTCTCAGGCAATAAGGGCATTACAGTTTTGATCTGGAATTTAGGGAGACCACTCTGGCAGATGTGTGGGGAATAGATGAAGGAAGAATTGGGGCATAGCGAGCTGTTGGAAATGACAGAGCCCAAGCAAGCAGTGGTAAGCACTTAAGCAAAGCTAGTAACCTTAGGGCTGAAGATGCAAGAAAGAATTCAAGCTTCAGTGTGATAGAGTGCTGTCTAGCAAAGTCAGCTCACATGGACATCTGTGATAGGTGGTGGGTTAGCTCCCTGCCATTCCCCAGGGGAGCGTTTCCTGTTTTACTCCTCTGCACCATTCCCTTGCCCTGCCCATTAGACTTGGCACCCCTGGAAGGATTGGGACTACTCTGTCATGCTTGTACTCTGAGTCAGGCTTTCTAGAGTTAAATTGTTCAATTATAGGCATAAATAAAAGAAGAAGCAAGGATGAATTGAGGAATATAAATAATTCACCATCAGATCATTTAAGGAAGGAAGTTACATTTTTACAGGAAGGATTTGTGGAATTGTAGAGGAGGAGAGTTGGAGAAATATCTGTGATGCATGTCTGTTTCATGATGAATAGTGACTTTTTCTCTTGCTCATGGCGGGGAAGTGATGTTTACAAACTATCAGTTTCTGGAAGACCTAGCATGACTGTATGCACTTATAGCCATTGGTTTGCCTGCAGCCTGTGTTTTAGCTAAGTGAATGAGTGGTAGCTGGGGGTGACACTTTTTTTTTCCTTCCTCTTGTTCTGTCATAATACTCAGCTTTTGTCTACAATTTCTCCTGCCAGTTCTTAGGCCACCAGCTTCCAGGAAGATCAAGAGGTACAGAGAGTGGGGAGAAAGAAAGCAGAAATCCATAAAGAGAGCTGTTTTGAATTAAATGCTTAATTATGAAATGAGCAAGTTAAAGCTTGTTTGATGATATGAAATAAGATAAGGCAGTTTTCTAATTAGTATTAGTATGAATCTTAATATTATGGCTCTGCTTGTAGTCAGAACTATGAAGGCTGGATAATCAAGAGCCTTCTAACACCATCATATATACATATATATGTACACACACACGCACACACACACACGTGCACGAGAGCGCCTGTGCATGTGCATATTGTAAAAGCTGTACTAAGTTCGTGACAAAAAGACCCAGTAATGAGAAGTTATAGAGTGGGTCAGCAAAAAGCCAACTGGGCTTTGATTAAACAGGGAGAACACAACTCATGAGAGCATGGGAGAGGTGTAGACTCTTGAGTGATACACAATGGAAGGAGAGGCCTTTTCAAAACGTCAATGAAATTTTGACTGTGTTTTTTCATTTTGAGGTATTTGCAGATGCATGTGTAGTTGTGAGAAATAACGCAGAGATTTAGTGTCCCTCTTTTCTCAGTTTCCACAGCACCATAGATCCAAGCTACCAATGCAGTCCCCATTTTCCCAGTTCTACTTGCACTCATGCGTTTTTTATTTTTTGGTTTTTTAAAAAAAATACTTTTAACCTTGCACTCATGCATTTTTTTAAAAATTTTTAACAGGCAGAGCCTTTTTCATCCTAGAATTGAGCAAGCACCCAAACATATAAATAAACATTCTCCCTGTGTGGACTAGTACTGGCATAATTATAACTAAAGAAAAAAAATAAAGTCCCTATCTGCCTTCTGAGTTAGTATTCTAGGGTGGAGCCCTCCACTTTGTATACTCCTTTGTGGTCTTCACATGGCAGTAAGCTGATCTTTCAGCACGTCTTCTGTAAAGAAGCTTGCTAATGAAAGCTCACTTGGACCGAATGTCTTTTTCCCTCTTGTGCTGGGTGCAGAGTTCTTTGCCCTCCCCTCTTCTGTTCAGTATGGGAGGAGGCTCTCTCCTGCAGGCTGCAACTCCAGACTTGCAAGTCAGGTGGCTTACTGTGTTCAGCCAAGGGGAGTTACTTGTGGGAAACATCAGGGAAAAGGGTCAAGTAGTATATATTTTCTTTGCCCTCGCTTTGAGTAGAATATTGGACATCAGAATCTCTTCCTCTGTGTAGCCAGGCTTCTTCAATTCCAGCTGCTCACTAGTGACCTTGACCTAACACTCCAGCAACAGCCACCTTCTGCTATTGTCTCTTCAGCCTAAGGGAGGTGGTAGATTCTTACTCTTGCTAATCTGGACTGTCTGGTTTGAGGCTTTCTGGATCTCTAGTGCCCCAGTAACCAATTCTCTATTAAATTTCCTCAGTTGAAAAGACTTGAGGAGATTTCTGCTTCCTTACTTAGATATTCCTCAGTTTGCCAGAGCACAGAAATGATGTAAATCTATCCGGTCTGCATTTATAATCTCTACACTGCCCTCTGATGTCTTCATCTCTTTACTGACTTCTCAATTCTCTTTACCTCTGCTTTTTCAAGTCCCAGTTTCTCTTTATGAATTGTATTTGGAACTTTGTCAATTTCCTCAATGTCTTTTTAATTCTACTCTTTGTCCCCTCATTTGCTAACCCTCCCCGTCTTATTTAACACCAGAAAGTCTTACCGACCTCATCTGGTATGCAATGTTCTTAATACTAACATATTTGTACCTGAATGTACTTGGCTTTACAGGTGATACCTCTGTTTCACAAGGGTTTAGTTTTGTTATCACTGTTCTTTCAGGACCTTTTTTTTTTGTTTTTGGTACTGACTGGCTTAAACTCAGGGCTTCTTGCTCTGGCTTAGTTCTGCTCAAGCCTGGGCTGGTGATTTACCATTGAGCCATGCCTCTAGCTCTGTATTTTTACTGATTAATTGGAGATAAGAGTCTTGTAACCTTGTTATAAAGAGTCTTGTAAAGCATGTTGTGAAGACAAATCAGAGAAAGCAAAGCTGTAACTACATTGCCTTGAGAAAGGGGCGACAAGAGAGTCACTTGAAACTAGTGACTCATACCTGTAATCCTAGATACTTAGGAGGCTGAGATATAAGGATCATGGTTAGAAGCCATCTTGGGCAGGAACATCCATGAGACTTTTATCTCCAATCAACTACCAAAAAGCTGGAAATGGAGGTGTGGTTCAAGTGGTAGAGCATTAGACTTAAAAGAAAAAGTTAAAGGACAGTGTCCAGTCCCTGAGTTGGTACACACACACACACACACACACACACACACACACACACACACACGTGCTGGTGGCTCATGTCTGTAATTCTAGTGCTCAGGAGACTGACAGATGAGGATTATGGTTTAAAAACAGCTAGGGCAGGAAAGATGGTTCAGACTCTTATCTTTGATTAATCACCAAAAAACTGGAACTGGAGCTGTGGCTCAAGTGGTAGAGTGTTAGCCTAGAGCACAAAGGCTTAGGGACAGTGCCCAGGCCCTAGGACTAGCTCATACACACACAAAAGGACCACTTTGAGTTGGACAGGCCCTCCTATATGGAGAGCAGTCTTGTTGGTTGCTACTCAACTAATCCTTGAGCCAGTTCATCCTGCAGGGATCCCCAGTGTAGAGTTGGGAGCTGCAGTTTCTCTCCAGAAAAAGATTTACAGGTCTCTTGAATGGAGATGTTCAAAAATGGCACATGAAGTATCTGAGATACTCCATCTTCAAATGTTAGAAGCAGCACTGATAGGCAGCACACAAGGGGATATTCTTAAAATTAGCATTCATCCAAATTGCCACAAGCTCAATACAGATGTAGGACCTGAGAAAGTGCAGAGCTTTGGCAAAAGAAGAATTTAAATACTGAAAAATAGCCTGTGGCATGGATAATGACTGTGTTCTTCTGCCCTTGAAGTGAGAACAGGGCTGGGAATGTTTGTGGGCTGGTGCACACAGTTATGAACAGATGGATCTTTCTGGAACCTGCCTGTAAGACTACTCGCTTGTCTCTGCTCTCCATAATGATAAGAAGTGGTACATGCTGGGCTGGAGAATTGTGGATTTTCCAGGTGGCTCTGGGTGAGCTGACAGTGGAAAAAAAATTAAGCTTATTTTAAATGGGCATGAGCTTCAAGGCAGGCAATTAAGACACACTTCAGCTTCATGGAAAAATTAGGGTTCTAGTTAATACAAGCTCAAGATTGGAAAAATAAATCGCTTGCATACCTATTATCACTGAAGAACAGTTTGTTTAATCACAAAACCCCAGTTATACTTGCTCTTAGCTTTCTCTCTTTTGTTTTAAATGTTTCCAAACTGATTAAGTTCAAGGTTCTTATTTATTTGTTTTTGGTAGTGCTGTATACACTTGAAGAAAGTTGTGCCTATGTAAGAGCTTCTAACTATTCTGATAGTTTTCTGAAGCCTGACAATTTATCCATTTCATTTGCATCTTTCTGCAGAGATGAACACTCTTTCCTGTTCTATTATTCAGTCATGTGCAGTGGCACAAGAAGAAAGTTGTGGGTTTTTTTTTTCAGTCATGGGGCCTGAACTCTGGGCCTGGGTGCTGTCCCTCAGCTCTTTAGCTCAAAGCTAGCACACTACTATTTGAGCCACAGCACCACTCCTGGATTTTTTATACTTATGTGGTGCTAAGGAATTGAACCCAGAACCTCATGCATATGAGGCAAGCACTCTACCACTGAGCCATCTTCCCAGCCCTAGAAGAGTATTTTTTTTATTTTTATTTTTTATTGTAAAGATACTATACAGAGGGTTACAGTTACATGAGTGAGGTAATGAGTACACTTCCTCTTGAACATTGTTAGCCCCTCCATTGTTTTCCCCCTACCATCCCCTCCCTCCCTCCCTTCCCCGAAGTTCTTTTTTTTTTTTTTTTTGATTGTGATTAAGTGATTACATAGTTTCTAAGTCACAAGTTCATTCTAACTTTCCTGGAGCAAATTGTCTATCACAGTCTGTAATATATAACAGTGTTCACATGTTATACACCATACATGTGATCAGCAGCATGGGGATATTTAGTAGTGGTTCAACCAGATGAGCAGGAGTTCTTTGTTTCTTAAGTCCTGTTAGTTTTGTCGTATCACCTAACATTTTGGATTTAGCATCCACTTATCAGGGAGACCATGTACCGTTTGTCTCTTCGCTCTTGGCTTACCTCGCTCAACATGATTCCTTCTAGCTCCATCCATTTCCCTGCAAATGCCATTATTTTGTCATTTCTAATGGCTGCATAATATTCCATTGTGTATAGATACCACAATTTTTGGATCCATTCATCTGTCGTGGGGCATCTGGGTTGTTTCCATATCCTAGCTATTGTGAACAGTGCTGCAATAAACATGGAGGTGCACGTGTCCTTGTATATTGGTTCCTGTTGTTCAGGGTAGATGCCTAGAAGTGGTATGACTGGGTCGTAAGGGAAGTCAATCTTTAGCTTTCTAAGGACCCTCCAGACTGCTTTCCAAAGTGGTTGTATAAGTGTACATTCCCAACAGCAGTGTAATAGGGTTCCTCTTTCTCCACATCCCCTCCAGCATTTGTCGTTGGCTGATTTGTGGATGTGGGACATTCTGACTGGGGTAAGGTGGTATCTCAGGGTTGTCTTTATTTGCATTTCCTTCACCACCAGGGATGATGAACATTTCCTCATGTGTTTCTTTGCCATTTTTATTTCTTCATTTGAGAAGTCCCTCTTTAGTTCCCTTGCCCATTTAGTAATTGGTTTGTTAGGTTTGGGAGGGATTAGTTTCTTGAGTTCCCTGTATATACAGGATGTTAACCCCTTGTCTGATATATTGCTGGTAAATATTTTTTCCCAATTAGTTGGTTGTCTTTCTAGCTTAGTTGCGATAGATTTAGCTGTGCAGAAGCTTTTTATTTTAAGGTAGTCCCATTTGTCGAGTCTCTCTCCAACTTGTTGTGACCCTGGGACTCTGTTCAGGAAGTTCCTTCCTGTGCCTATTAGTTCAAGTGTCTCTCCTACTCTGTCCTGCAGTAGTTTCAGAGATTCAGGTTTAATGTTAAGGTCTTTAATCCGTTTTGAGTTGATGTTGGTGCAATTTTTAAGTGGACCTTTCCTAGGCATTAAAGACCTTATTTTGGCAAGTAACTTGAGGCAGGTGCTATAGAAGTTAGCTAATCTCTTTTTCTTGCCTTGACCCAGACACTTATATAGTGTTGAGTTGACCTGAAGCAGTTTCTGATGTTTGCCATTTAGTTATTAAAAGATTATTAAATCTCAAATCACACAGTGAGACCTTGTTTCTAGTAGAGATTTAATGTTTTCCTCTTTTCTTTCCTTTTTTTTTTTAAGAGAAAAGCATGCTAGATATTCATTGTGCCAAATGAATAGGTAGTTGTTGTGCCAAGTTCACAGTAGGTGCTGGGAACACAGTGGTGAGCAAAACAATCATTATTCTGGTCCTCCCGGGAGCCCACAGCTTACTGGAGAGGACATTAGACAAATAAACACAAAAATAACTATGTAATTGGGGCTCATATCATAGTCCTTGGAAAAGACCAAGTTTCTCTGCCAGGGCATAATGAGGGTGCATTGGTCAGGGGAGCCTTGCTTAGAGGAGTAAGTTACAAATGAATACCTGAAGATGATGGGGGTTTTCCAGGTGGGGAGTTCCAGGTATGATGTCCAGGGAGAACCTGGCTTTTGGAAACTGAAAAATGGTCAGTGTTGCTGGAGAATGGCGAGGCGGGGAGACAGCATTTAGGAAGGAATGCAGCTGCTGAGATGAAGGTTAGAACTGATTATGGCAGACCTCCTATGCTGTGCCCTGGACTTTCAAAAACGGTTTTGCTTGAGTTTGTTTTGTTTTGTTTTGAAAACAAAAAGGGTTTTGTGGGTTTTTTTTCCTATTTTTATGATATTGAGGTGAAATTCACCTAAAAATCTTTTGAAAGTGAACAAGTACCATCTGTGTCTATTAAAAGCATTTTCATCTTTGCAAAGAAACTCTATACCCAATAAGAGTCACTAAAAGGCTTTAAGGGAAGCAGTTGTGGTTTGATCTTAGTACAGCTGACCTTTCTGAAAAGTTTCTGAAGAAGGAATTGGAAAAGGCAAAACTGGGAGCAAGAATACCAACTTGGAAATGGTTGTCCACAGCCCAGGGACAGGTGTTGGGGGCTTTCTGAACAGTGACTGCAGATATAGGAGTGTGAATAGAATGATCCAAGATAGAGTTCTTCATCAAATTTAATTATCTATTAGAGACTAAATATCCTTCTAAGTAGCTATAGCACTGCTTTCCCAAAGGGTGAGCGATACCCTGTTCAGATCAACCTAGGATGCTTACTATGTGTAACTACTTGAACCCCCCTCAAGGAAGCTACTGATGCAGAAAGACCTACAGTGTTCACTAAAGGATTCTCAAGGACCAGACATTATTGTCAGCATTCCCATTCTGATATGCTTTTAGATTAGAGGTTGCCAACAGTTCCTCTAGGTCAGAGTGAATTACAGAATTAGATGCATAATCAAATGCATGTTCATAATTTTGTGTGGGAAGGGGTGATTTGAGGGAAACATTGTTGTGTCTTTGATTCCCAGAGCCAGACATGCAGTGTAGGCAATTTGATGAGTGGTGTTGACTTTTGATTCTTTTCTTGTTTTTTGGAGGAGTGTGACTTTCTGAGAATTAAATAGTGAATGACTGAGAATAAAGAGGAATAATCAGAAAAGGCAATGCAAGTGCAGCATAGTAATGTATTGTAGAAGAAACAATGTCTAGAAATTAACTTGTAAAACAAACCATCTTCATGCCTGTAATCCTAGCTACTCAGGAGGCTGAGATCTGAGGATCACAGTTCAAAGCCAGCAGAAAACTGGAAGTGGCACTGTGGCTCAAGTGGTAGAGTGCTAGCCTTGAGCTGAAGAGCTGAGGGACAGTGCCCAGGCCCAGAGTTCAAGCCCCATGATGGAACAAAAATAAACAAAACCAATAAAATCTAACCTGGTCTCTTTTGATTACCTTATGTCTATAAAATTCTTTGTACTTTAAAGAGGTTTTCACACCAATCAACAGATTTTAGAAGCCAGAGTTTTTGAGACCTATTTTGGGAAATCCTAAAAACTGTAGTAAAAATCACCAATAAACCAATCAAGATACTATCTCTACTTTCAGCCTCCTGTTCACTGTTTTCCTAACCCAGTGCTGCCTCTGAGATCTGCCACTTCCCATTGGGGTCTCCATCATTCTACGGTCTCTAACCCAATGATATTCAGAAATCTTTTAAACAGTATTTCTGTATTAAAGGTGTTCAACTAAATGGTGATTTTTATCTGAGAGAGACCATCTAGTCTACTAGTGTGTTTGAAGTCATTACTTTGGGAGGGCTTGAAGGGATTAGAATAAGGTCCGGCTATGGAGGGATGGGTTAGGCCTTTGGGAAATTGTCTAAGGAAGAGTGAGCCATCCATCTCTACCAGCCTTAAAAGTACTCAAAACTAGCCTTCCTTTGCCACTTTTGAATGGTCCCTCCCTTCTTTTCCTGAGTGCAGCTGTCATTGTGCTTCCCGAGTCTGTACTTTGCACCCCTCCTCGCTGCCCCCGGATTCTCCTTTCTCAGGATATGAAAGGTTCAGCTTCTGTAAGATGATGTTTCATTTTGATTCATGTTATTTCTACTCCTCTAGAAAGACACTTAGGAACCTCTGGCTATGTTTCTTTTTCAGCATGTATAAATTCAAATCTGAAAGTGATTTCATTGCTCCATCATGGAATTTTATAATGAAATCATATTTGAATGCCTGGCTGGTTTCGGTGATTCCCCCACCCCTGGAACACTTAAGTATGGAGAAAGTGGGAGGGGGGATGGGAGGGAAGGGATGGTAGGAGAAACGAAGGAGGAGGCAACGATGCTTGGGAAGAAATGTACTCATTACCTTGCTCATGTAATTGTAACCCCTCTGTATGGTATTTTCACAATAAAAATCTTAATAAAAAAAGAGGTCCATTTGGTTTATAATAGAGACAGAATAAGGAAATAGCTAAGGTTTTTAAATGATTAATTTAACCCCACACCACATAAATTCAGTGTGTTGTAAAAGAATGAATACTACATACAAATACAAAAAGAGCCCTGCACTGGTGACTCACACCTGTAATTCTAGCTACTTAGGAGGCTGAGATTTGAGGATCACTCTTTAAAGTCAGCCAGGGCAGGAAAGTCTGTGAGGCAACTCTTACCTCCAAATAATCACCGAAATAAAGAAATAAATAAAACTGGAATTGAAGCTGTGGCTCAAGGCTAAAGTGCTAGCCTTGAGCAAAAATCCTCAGGAACAGCATCCAGGCCTGTAGTTTAAGCTGTAGGACTAGCATAATAATGAATAAATGAGTGAATGAATGAATAAAAAAAGGAAAGTAATATTCCTCAGAAATCCCACTAGAGGCAACTATTGTTGACATTTCAGTACAGTTATTACAGGTATATTGCTAAATCTCTGGGAGTGTGTGTGTTTATGTGTATGTATGGGGCTGGTATTCAGATATGAACAATATGTACAGATAGCATTCTAACAAATAGATTTTTTTCTGTGCCAATGCTCTACTATTGAGCTGTATCTCCAACCTCAACAAATGGGATTTTTTTTGTGTATGTGCTATTTTGTAATTTTCAATTTAAAAAATAATGTATAGTCCTGTCCTTCTGTGACAGTAAATATGTACACAAATATTTCTAATTATTTTATTTATTTAAAATTTTGTCAAGGTGAATTAGAGAGGGGTTACAGTTATATAAGGTAATGAGTACATTTCTTGTCCAACTTGTTAGTCACTCCTCTTTTTTCCCCACTTTCCCTGCCCTCCAATCCCCCACTCCCCAAGTTGTACAGATCATTTCCAACATATTGTCTTGATGAGGATTGCTGTTGCATTAGTTCTCCCTTTTAATGACTATTTTTTTATTAGGCTCATTTATATATTAAGAACAACAATTCTTTGGCAAATGATTGTAACAATAGTAACCAAATACAGAAAAATCTGGTGAATATCCTCTAAATGCCCATGCATGAAAGCTGTGGTGCTGTTGGGAAATAATGGGACTTTAGAGGATGGGAGCCCACGGGTGGAGGTTAGCTCATTGGGATATGACCAGAAGATATCAGATCTTGGTACCCTCCCTCTTATGCGTTTGATTTATAGCCTCTTCTGACATGTGCTCCTGCTATGATATGCATCCCTCATCATAGGCCTAAGAGCAATAGGGCAAAGGGACTTCAGACTAGAGCCTCAATCTTTGAGTCAAAAAAGCCTCTCCTCATTGTTGGTTTTGTGTCTGAGGTATTTGTTAACAGGGGCAAAAAGCTGATGAACACAGTAGCCATAAGAATGCCATTTCCTGGTTGCCTTAGATTTTGGTAGACGTTAATGTTAATCCCATCTGAACTTTGTGAACTGGAAACTCAGATTTCTCTCAGAAAAGGAAACAGTTGGCTGAGTAGGCAGCTGAGGCTGTCAGAGTCTTTGTTTAATGATAGACAATTGTCTACAATTCTTATTCTAGAAATCATTGCTGCTGTAAGCATACTTAAATCAACACTATTTTGTATTTGTGTGGTATTCCGTTTGGTAAATTCTCATTAGCAAAATTGCTGCATCAAAGGGTATGCCCATTTTATAGTTTAATAACCATAAACCTTCTAAATTATAACACCACAGTTTTGCCAATCTTGTGTTGAAATCTCTCTGCCTGTTGAGATATTTCTTTTCCTTTTAAGTCTCTGAATTTTTAAGTGGAGGTTTGAGAATTAAAGCAGAATGTCAGTTGTCACCATTTCTCTGAGCTAGAGAAATGCGAAGTGACATCATTAGACATTAGTTGGAAACAAAAAAAAATTCTCGAGGAAGGCAGAGAGCAAAAGGAATGTATTCTGCCACATGCAAGCCCTGTGCTTGGTGGATGATAGTCCAGAGATTGACTGTTTGGGAGCTCTGAGTGCCCACCTGTGTCTGATTGTTGACACATGCTGGCTTTTCAGTCACTGTGACTGTGTACTTCATTCCAGAATGTGAGGAAAAGTCAGCACGATTGGTTTGCTGGAAGCTGGTGATCATTCATGCATTTACTCTGTGCTTTGAGGTGTAGCGTTCCTGAATTCCCTGGAGCTGGATTTATTCATTGGAAAATTTAACTTAGAGATTAGCGATGTCTACTCTGGCAGGGTTTTATATGGCTTGCCCCATTCTTCTGAGGTGGTGGATGATACATTCCCAGTGATGGACCAGTGGGGAGAGGCTCTTGCCTGAGTTGCCTTTATTAGTGTAAATGAGAAGGAAGTGAATATAGAAACCTGTCAGAGGGTCTCTGAGTTTTGGTGAAGGCCTTTTGAGTATTTTTAGGCATGGTTGAATATACTGCCTAGTTAACCCTCTGGGAAGTTTTTGATGTCATTGAGAGACAACCATAACTTCAGTGATATTAAGTAACTTGTCCATTGTCATTGCTGGAAAATGAAAGAAGAATATATATATGAACTAATATATATATCTCATATATATATATATATATATATATATATATATATATGCATGAACTATTTATCTTACCACATCGTGTTCCACGGTGTTTCATCTCTACAAAAATAGAAATTATTACTAGCACCTTACATTGTTTTATTTTATTTATTTATTTTGCACTATACATCTCTTTTATTTATTTTTATTGTGAAAATACTGTACAGAGGGGTTACAATTACATGGGCAAGATAATGAGTACATTTCTTATCAAGCATTGTAGCTCCTCCTTTGTTTCCCCTTCCCATTCCTTCTTATCCTCCCCCCCAACACCAAAGTTGTAAAGTTCGTTTTCAACATAATGACTTATACATCTCATTGTTGCAATGGGTCCACCTGTATCCCTATTTAAACGATTTGTTTTTCCCCTTCCCCTCCACAAATTATACTGACATCAAATACAGTGAAAGCAGGGGTACATTGTTTTATTTTAATTGATACAAAAGAAAGAATACAAAGTTGAGTGTGGAAATAGAAATGTGGCATAGAAGAGATTCACCTGAAAATTACAAATGATTAAAAATGGCTAGAATTGTAAATGGCTCAAATGAAACTTGACCTGGACAGGTCACAAGAAGGTCAGATTTATAGTGAGAAAGCTTGTCTGTAGGAAATGACTTGATAGGTTTGGAGTTTTCATGGGCATGAAACATGTGGAGAGAGGCCCAGTGCTATGAAGAGACAAGACAAAGTAATATGGTCTATGTACTTATGTAGACCTGGAGCTTCAACTCAGGGCCTGGGATTTTTTGTTTTGTTTTGCTTAAGGCTAGTGCTCTACCAATTGAGCCACAGCTGCACTTAGAACATTTTGGTGGTTAATTGGAAATAAGAATCTCAAAGAGATTTCTGCTTGGGCTGATTTAGAACAATGATGTATAGATCTCATCCTCCTCAGTAGCTAAGATTACCGGCATGAGCTATCAGCAACAGCTTATTTATTTTTCTTCCTCCCTCCCTCCTTCCCTCCCTCCCGCCTGCCTGTCTCCCTGCCTCCCAGCCTCCCTGCCTTCCAGCCTCCCTGCCTCCCTCCCTTCCTCCCTCCCTCCCTCCCTCCCTCCCTCCCTTCTTTCCTTCCTTCCTTCCTTCCTTTTTCCTTCCTTCCTTCCTTCCTTCCTTCCTTCCTTCCTTCCTTCCTTCCTTCCATCTATCTTTCCTTTCTCTTCTTTTCTTTCCTTTCAAGATATCCCTCCATTGTTCAGGGTGGTCTGTACAGTCTTTGTGTTGCCCCATTGAAGCCTTCTAATTCTAGGTCATCCTGTTTCTACCTCTTGAGTACTGAAATATAAGTGTGTACTTCCACACTCAGCTGTGTTGTTTTACAGCTATAAATACTAAAGAAATCATTGCTTGCAAGGTGGTGCAATCTAATCCTAGTTCTTGGGAAGCAGAGGTAATACAATCAAATTTGGAGGCTGGCCTGGTCAAAGAACTGTGCAAGACAAACTTAAGCAAAAAGCGTTAAGGGTATGGCTCAAGTGCCTAGCAAGTATGAGGCCCTGAATTCAGTTCTGAGTAGAACCAAAAAGTATTAGTAGTTATTGTCAAACTAGAAATGTCTATCCTGGGAACATCTGTCCATAACAGAATATTTGATTACAAAATAGAGAACTAGTGGAACTTTGGACATGGCTGACCTCATCTGATATTTTTATTTGGGTTTAAAATATTAGAAGGATATGGATCAATTATGCCAAACAATAACTTAATTAAAAAGGACAAAAAAAGAAAAGGACAATTTATAAATCGAATATATGTTTATCAGAGTGTAAATAGATGGGTATGCAAAAAGAGGGCTTAGGATTTAGAGGAGTTAGTGGAGGAAAATAATGGCTCAAGCTCAGTAGAGTGTAGCTGTGTAACACAGGACTGGGAGTTTAATAACATACAGGAGTCTTTTTGCTGGCATGGGCCAAGAGAAGGGCCTCAGATCTCTGGGCCTCTCTTCCTCCTCCCCCTCTCTAATTGCTGAATGCCAGGTGGAGCTGGAGAGTACTGACAGATTGAATGGTCCTAGTGAGTCTTGGATTGCATCTGGCAGCAAGTGTATTGCTCTCCTCAGGCTTCTGCTGGCTGCTATGTGCAGCCTGTGTTTGTGGTATCTGCCAGTGGACAACTGATTAAGAGCCACAGGGGAAGTACAGAGCACTGGCAAGTGCCCAGCTGTATATGGCAGACCCTGCTCCTTGTAAGTGCTTTGGTGGGAGTGGAGTGCATTCCTTCTCACTGCTGCTCTAATGAACCTATTACGGAGTATTTGCTGTAGTATCTCCTTAGTCACCTTTATTGGGATTTGACTCCCTTGGCCAATTGCACTGATAGTTGAAACTTTTAATGCGGTGTGAACTTTTCTTTCCATGGCTTCAAGCACTTGCTGCCTGCCCTATTTGGCAGTTGCTGAGAGTAGCTGTGAGCACTGCTGATGTTATTGGCTGAAGAGTCAGACAGATGCTGAGTCAAGTTTGGCTTTCTACATACTTGAGGGCAGAGCTTCTGGTCTGAAGGTTAAAAACAATACAGAAACAGTAACAGTGACTGAACATGTGAACATTGCCATCCATGGGGACATCTGTGTCTCAGTGTTGAAGATGCTGTTGCAAACTAACATACTCTAGATTTGTGCCCATGTCTCTTTAGTCCCCAAATCTTAGCGTGAAATATTTAGTACCCCAGGAAATCTAAATTAATGGCGAGTGAGAGTAATTAAGGCAAAGCAAATAATCTCCAAGGTTCTCATTCTCCGTGAAACGAATTCCATATCTTATCCTTCGTGTATTAAAAATAGTTCTCTACTAATTCAAGATGCCTGTGCTCTGTGTTGGTGAAGTGCACTTCAGTTCTATTGAAAGGATGCAGATTAGAGAGTTACTTTCAATGGGGGATTTCTTTTTTTAAGAGAGACATTCATTTTGGCACCACAAGAGTTGTATACAGCTGCAACTGGCCAGATGACAGGACAACAAGCTTGTGATAACGTGAAGCTAGGACTTTCTATTCATCTGGTTAGTGAGACCTTCTAGCCTTCTCACCAGGTTTTGGACTGGCCACAGCTTGACAATGTATAGAAGTTTGCTTAGTGTTCCTGAGCAATGCAAACATCGGTAACTAAACATCATTTTTTAGTTATCTTAAAATAATCATGAAATATAGGCTGATTAGTGTTCCCTACTTTCTACATTTTAGGCGTCAGAGTGCCAAATATTATCTTTCCACAACTATGTAATAGCAGCTTAGTGCCTCATTGTCCCATACCTGAGAGGAGAGTAGTGTTCTTGTTAAAAAAAAAAAAAAAGGGAGCAGAGAGATGTGACACTATTTTCCTTCCTTAGCATTATCCATATAATTCAAGAGATAAATAAGTAATTTAAAAGTGTAGGAAGAATAGCAAGGTCCTTATTTTACTTATTTTAGCAAAGAATAAAAAAGAAATAATAAATGTACTCACTACTTCACTTACGTAATTGTAACCCCTCTGTAAATCACATTGCCTCTAAATTATTTTTTAAAAGAGGAAATTTAAAAATAAGGAATGGCTGGGATACTATGCTTCCTCCAGTGGGTGAAATGGCATCAAATCTTACCACTAGCGCAGTCATCTTAATCCAGTGAGAATTCCACCTCTAAGATAAGAGCATTGGAGTTAGAAAAAACAAATATATTTGAAGAGAAACATTTACCATATAATCTTCAGTCACCTGTTGCTGAAATAAAAGATCTTTATCATTGCTGTTGTACACCTTCAGAATCCCTGTTATCTTTCCCCCCTGCTTTAAAGGGAAGTCTCAACTTTTCAGGGTATTATGGACTCATTCTCCCAGAGAAATGTGGTTTTTCTTTGAGCATGTTTCCAGGTAGCAACATGAGATTAGCAGCTACAGGGTCTCACATAGAATCCTACAGACATGTGTCCATATGGGAAAATGTAGCCAATTAATGGAGAATACGCACAGTGACTTTAATGAATTTCTGATATTTTGGATGTCTAGTTTAGTATTGTTTCATTTTTAGACAATAGAGAACCTCTGGAGTTAAGTGTAGGCATGTGATATGCACTGGCAGTTATAACTTCATTATAAACCGAGACATTGGACTATTTATTCATTTATTTATTTTTTTGTTGTTATTGTAGAGGCGATGTACAGAGGGGTTACAGTTACATATGTGATTTGTACATTTCTTTTTGAACACTGTCATCCCTTCCCTCACTTTCTCCCAGTTTTTCCCTCCTGTCCTCCCTTCAACCAAGTCGTATAGTTCACTTTCAACATAGTGTCTAGTGAATATCACTGTTGTACTGTTCACCCTTTGTCCCACCATTTCTGTGCTCCTCCCTTACCCTCCTCAAAACAGATATATTTACAAACAAGACAAAAGGTAGAGAAAACAAAAAAAACAGGAACAAAGGAGGAAAAACAAAAGAAATATGAAATACCAAAAAATCTCATTTCCATTTCTTGGAGTTCACTTCAGTAAATATCATTTTGTATGATCATATGCACATAGCCTTTGCCATCCTGTAATCCTCTTTTGGTCTCACTGTGTGAATGCATCCAACTGTTTATACTTTGATATTTTATATTACTATCTGCTTATCTGCATTCTAATCATTGTGTACATTTATATGGTTCCTAACAATGAGAAAAGCATTAGCTTACCTGTGTGTAGCTTACCACGTGCCAATCCTGGCACTTGAACTCAGGGTCTATGCACTGTCTCTTAGCTTTTTATACTCAAGGCTAGCACTCTACCACTTGAGCTACAACTCCACTGTTTTTTTTTCTGGTTAATTGGTAAGAGTCTCACAGACTTTCCTGGCTGGGATGACTTTGAACTGTATTTCTTGGATCTTGTCTTCCTGAGTATCAAGGAAGCAACTCACCTCTTGTTACAAGGACGGCTGGATGAACTGGGTCATCATTATTCTACTTCAAAGGTGATATTGGTGAAATTTGGTGAAATTAGTTTGTAATCCATTCCTTCACTGAGTGGTTCTTCATTTCATACCCGTTAATCCTGTGTTTCTTGACGATAGGATAACCTCTGAGTGTACACTGATGGCATGGTCTTCCTCATGGAGGAGCTACAAAAGGAGGCTACAAAAGGAAATGAAAAGCAATGGTAACTGACTCTGTGTGATCAGCTTTAGGAAGCTAACTGTTACAGTGTTGGCGGAGTACAAGGAAAGGTGGAAGATTAAATCTTAACAGGAGAGTTTCGGAATTGTTTGCAAAGAATTAAGTGTGTCTCCAGAGACCCTCTAGGGGCAGATATTCCAAGCTGAGAGACAGGCACCAAAGCACAGTATGCAGAGGCTGGGGCCTTGAAGATGAAGCTAGAAGACCAGGCTTGAAGAGGCCAGTAGAACCTTCTCAGTTTGATTCTCTCTATTCAGTTCCTTGCAGTTTATTTACTTTTTCACATCTATAGTATGAGTACTTCCTATATAAGCTATATTAAAGCCTATGACTAGGGATTTTGCTTGACAATGATACCCCACTTAGCCAGAGGCACAGCTTGTATTCTCATGTAGGAATCAGTGTTTTCCCTACAGATGGATGCACTAGTGTCCCATGGATAGAGACTGAGGAAGTTCTTAGCTAAGTCCTTTCTGGTGGATGAGGCAAATAGTGTGTGTGTGTGTGTGTGTGAGTGCGCGCGCGCGCGCTTGTGCGCCAGTAACTGGGGCTTGAACTCAGAACCTTATTCTCTAGCTTGGCTTTTTTCACTCAAGGCTAGTGCTTGACCACTTGAGCCACACCTCCACTTTTGACTTTTTGATACTTAACTGGAGTTAAGAGGCACACAATGTTTTTTTTTTTTTTGGCCCAGGTTGGCTTTCATCCTGCTCAGCCTTCTGGAGAGCTTATAGTATAGCCACCAAGGCCTGCCAAATGTCATTTTAATGAACTACAATTAGGAGTATTGTTATTGCATGACTACCCTGGTTTTGCGGTCTCTCAGGTTATGTTTGTTTGGAAATGCAAACTCTTCAGTAATTAATCTGAAGGCAATAGAGTTTTTAAGCTATTCTGGTTAAAAATAACTCTTGATTTGCAGAGATGAGTAAGTACTAGAAATAATTGAGAACAAGGTTAAAAATTAGGATGAAAGGGAGATGAGGCATGTTTGCTCTTTGTACTATGGCTTGAAAGCAGGCAGTTTTACTGGATTTTGTGCACTGTATGTGGTGTAAAAAACAAACCTTTCTCCCTTTTTTTTTCCTGAGAGCCATGATGTTATCTCTGTAATTGAAAATAATCTTCTAAAGTTGCTCTTTAACTAGATTTACACAAGCCCCTTTCAAATCAGCTGTTATCTGCCCTTACATTCCACAATAAATGTTGCTGCCTACATAGCCCCTGCTAACAAGATCAGGTGTAACTCTTTCCATGATTGGAAATCAAGTACTTCCATTGTAATTATTCTGGCTCTGTATCCTGGCTGTTGTAAGTGGTAGACTCATTTCTCAAGGGAGTATATAAGGCTGTTTCACTGTAGAAAGCGGTGTCCTCTTCCACTCACATCTTAGGGATTTATTTAAATTTTTTCCATTAAAAAATGTTTGAATGTGTTTTCATAGATGTATCAAAGCTGTGGCTGGGATGAAGGCAAGGTGAGTTTAGCTATACTGGGTGACACAAGGTAGCCACTGTATCCCTGTTTATATCTTCCCTGGCCTCCTTTTGGCAAAATTAGAATAAATACTGTGCTTCTTACATTGCAGCAGGCAGGTTTTAAATAGGTGTTTTATGATGGTGGTGAAGGAGGAAAACATTAAAAAGTGCTGCCAGGAAATGTTGCCAAAAGCTATGGAATTTCCTTTGGAATTCTGTAAGTCCAAGGACCAATTCTAGTAGGTTTAGGATAGAAATCTACTAGACATCTTACATATCTGTGATAATACATATCATTCTTTCAGGATTTGTGTTTGCATTTAGGCATCCTTATGTTACTTTACTTGTGTTATTGTTCTAAAAACAGACTTTTAGGGAGTGGAGCTATGGCTTAACTAGTAGTCTTAACCTTGAGCCAAATAGCTAAGGAACAGCTCCCTAGCCCAGAGTTCAAGCCCTGGTACTGACAACCATCCCCTCAAAAAAGACTTCTGCTTATTTCAGACTAGGAATATTTTCAGTAAAGTTTTCTTTTAACTCAAACTTGGTACTTCCTCTAAGAAAATGTTAAGCAGCAGCCATGGAAAGAGAATACGCTGTTAAGTCCAAACATCAAAAGACTGAGTCATTACATAAGAGGTGCCCAACTTATTCCTGGTGCTTTGGGACGTGCATAAGGCTTGAGGTTGAACTCTAACCTAATAGGACTTGGGAAGGAAAACATTGAAGCAATAGTTTTCAGACTTAAACAATGACCTTTAAGTAGTTGTACAAAGGGTTGTCAACTCAACAACTCACAAGTCAACTCACAAGTTAATTCAACCACAACCTCAAATTATGTAGTTAAATTTTTACATATATGCATTAAATATTATGACTACATTCACCACCCCGCCTCTCTTCATTTCTCTTCCCCACCTTAACTTTGCCTCAAAACATGCTTCAACTTCCAGGACTTCTTTTAAATAGTATACCCACAATTCCATTACATTATGTCAGTTGGAATGTTCAGATAAACCACTATCATAAAGATTTGTGTATTCCTAAATTTCATATGTTTAAATGTATCCCAAAGTGTTGGAATTTGGAGGTGGAGTCTTTGAGAGGTGATACATCAAAATGACAGAGTCCTCCTGAGAAGGATTAGTGCCCTTATGAAAGAGAGATACAAGAAAGCTCTCTCCTACCATGCAAAAAACACAGGAAGAATATGGACATCTTGGAACTAGAAGGCATACACCTATCAGATACCAAATTTTCCCAGATTCTGGAAGGGTGAGAAATCAATTTTGGCGTTTTATATGGTACTCTTTTATAGCAGCCCAAATGGACTAAGACAAAGTTCAGCTCTTCTGTTTAACAGCTGTTTAAGTCTTAATCTAAATTCTCTTGAGAGAAAAACTAAAAGGCTAGACAAAAAGCAATTGCTCTGAAATGAACTTTGTTAATCCTGAAGAAGATCCAATGTACCATGTACCATTACTAAGCGGAGTAGATTCATGAGCCATATTTAAACTAAACACCTTGCTGTTTTAGGGTTATTGTATTGATCTAGTTCCATTAGTAGGGCCAATCATAAATTGCCTGAATCAGACATCTTCTTAATGACATTACAAAAATATAAAATATTCCATAAATATTTCATAATGTAATTTTCAGCCTTCGTAGAATGGGACACTTATTTTTTTTTTTTTTAGTTAGAATATGTGCTGACTTTGGGTAGAATAAACATTGCTTTGTAGCGTGAGGAGTAAGAGAGCAAGCAGAGTTGTTGCCAAGTACCCCAGTTAGCTACTAGCAGTGCTTCTTTGGGACTTCAGGACTTGGGGTGAGGGCTGGTCAGACAATATAAGCTTCCCTATGGTAAAAAAGCATATGACTACTCACAGGCTAGGCAACAGGTTCACACTGACTTTCCACTATCTTTTTTATTTTTTCAGCTTTCACCTAGTTGTATGCATAGTTCATTGTTACAATTTCAAACATGTTCACCATATATTCCAATCAATCTTACCCACCTATCACTCTCCCTTCTAAATTTTTCTGTAATAGGTAAGTGACTAGTTGAGCTCTTATTACTACCACTGAAAGATCCCTAGAGACGGTATTCATTCAATTCAAATTTTCACCATGCTTAAAATAAGTGAGGAATTTGATTAGAAAGAAACTCAAACTTGATTGTTAAATGAAGGATTCTTTTATCAATCCCATTTTTTTTTCTCAGCAAGTGAGACCTCTCTGTTTTGCAGAGAAAATAAGAGCCTCCAAACCCATACCTTTTCCTCTCTCTTCTCAACAGTGGGTTGTGGACAGTACAGGGATGAAGAGGAAAAATCCAAAGGGGAAGTGCACATGGAGGACCTGAAAATGACTCCATCTGTAGCTCACATATTTATTCCAGTGCTCCAAACAAAGCATTCTGTAGGAGGAGAGGCCAGCGTGGCACCCAAGTTTAAATTGCCCCTGAGCTGCTTCTGTGTATAAGTTTCTGAGTGAATCGAGATATTGCCAGCTAAATTCTTCACATTTTTCCAATACTGAGCTCTCCCTTGACCTATCTCAGCAGTCGGATCCATCTCCGCTACTCCCATGTACATTAAACATTATCCTTCTATTTGCACCAATAAGTCCAGCTTTATTGGCCATATGGTGTAGAAAACGTAAAACTGGAGAATGTGCATTAATTAGCTTTGCAGGAAGAGACGGCTCAACCTAGACAAGGGCAGAGGGAGACAGACACCAGGATTTTCTTTTATTCTTGCTTTTTCCTCTTTTGTTGGTGATCACTTGACTACTTGAAATATGATTCCCCGTCCCCTTCTTTTATAAGTTGGGAGTAGTTTACTAATTGAGGCTGAAAAGTGACACAGGTTTTGCTTAAAGCAGCAAAAAATACTGTGAAGACTTTACAATGAAATATACCATGATTTCTGAGTGATTCAGCTCCACACAAATAAGGGAGAGAAGAAATGCAACAGAGATCACAGTGAGAAATCGTTGGATAGCAAGTGGAGGTGATCCTGGTTTCCTTCAAACTGAGAATGTCTCATAGCATTGTTTCCTGATCTTCATTCTAGGGCCCTTTTGCTGCTTTGACTTTTCTCTCAGAGAGTAAAATTAGGCAGTACAATTAACCATCATATTGCTAAGGTTGATCTTGTCAGTGAGATTAATAAAGCATATTTCTACTAATCTAAGCATCTGCGGAAGTTTTTCCCCCCCCAGAAATGATCATCTCTGACCTAATGAATGGTTCAATCCATTGATGGGGGGAGGCATGTGGGATTGTGGAGGTGGAAACTAGATGGAGGAATAGTCACTGGATTATATCTTTGCCCTATCTCCTTCCTCATGATACTCTGCTGCACTTTTTGTCCATCGTCTTCTGTGCAGCTCTACCACACCTTGCCTACCAAGACAGACTGAAATCTCTGAGACAATAGACACATCTTTCCACCCTAAATTGTTTCTGTCAGTCAGGAATTTGGACAGGATGATGGTAAGGTTGATGAACATGTCCATCTGGAGTGTCATTCCCTGGAAAGAAAATGAAGGTAAAGAAGCAGGAAGATCTTCAGGCCTCATTCTGTGACTCTGGACATCTTTGAATCTTGGCGCTCTCAGTTTTTTGGACAAAATATTGTCATACTTGCCTTTTCCATTATTTTGGAATTTTGGGAAATCCAATGAGAGTAATCAGGGTAAAGGTTTGAGCTCTTTCTAGAGAAAGATCCTATGTGTTATTATAATCATTCATTCAATTCCCATGTCAGACAAGTGTTATTTGTTCTACTTTGTGGTATTTGTGAGCATGTAAGAAAGCCCAGTACCCCTGATCCACTGAATATATTTTTCACAAATCTAATGCATTTGAATTTGTTTTAGGCCAAATATCTCTTAATGCTTGCTTTAAATATGGTGGTGTCTATTCTAAGACTCCCTTAGAAATTTTCATTTTTGTTCCAGTTTATGGAACACAAAGAGGAAAACATGTAACTGAAGAGAGCAAGTTAGAAGCAGGTAATCATGGCAGAGGAGGCAGCAAATCACTGTGTTAGTGGACTGAGCAGCTGTAAAGGCAGCAATGCATTACTGTTTCCTATAGGAGCCTCTGGTGTTCGCCCTGGGCTACAAGGGGTAGCAGGGAGGATGTGGACAGATGGCAGGGTGTGGGATCAGAGAGAGTTCTGTTCCTCTGCATACCTTGGGAGAGTTCAAAGTCATCTCAGCTTGAATACATGGTGCTGACATAGTGATCACCAGGGACCATTGAAAAGAGTGTAAATTACAGCCATTTTTCTATTACAGTGATGTAGGGCAGTTCGCAATAGGACACATTTTAGAAAGATTTGCTATATTTTTTTTAGAAGTTTTAAATGTAATTTCAGCAAAGGGTGATAAACTTCACCTTTCTAGGAAGTACACTTAGCCAGATCAAGAAATTCTTTCACAGTAGCAGGTACATTCAGGATTTATGGTCATTATCTAAATGTCCAAAACAATATTCGAGCCATGTTTTCTTAATGATAGTTACACTGTGTATAATAAATTTTGAGGAGAGCAGATGCTTCTGTATCCCATGAGGAAATCCCAGAACCTCTCTATAACCCCCACCACTCTACATTTTGTGTTAGCTAAGCAATTATTTGACTAACCTGATAAAATACAAGTTTCTGGAAGGCAGAGATTATATCCCTCTTGCTAACAGTTACAGTTGTAGCATCTGAAGCAGTGCCTAGCACACAGAAGAAAGAATTATTTGTTGACTGAATGATGATGGATAGATGTATCTATATAGGGCACATCTCCATTTTAAGACACCATCTAAGAAGTGTCTTAAAGCTTTGCTTATGTCTACACACTGAATACATGTCACTGTTATTCCACAATGTCACATCTATGGAAACAACTCAGCTGTATTTTTAGATGCTTATCTGATACAGTGGACTCTGATTCAACAGTTACATTTTGCTTTGTAAGATAGTGGCTTCTCCACTACTTGAAGTTTAATAAAAACAAAAGATGTTTCAGTTATATGAGAGGTTGAAAAGGTATGGTAAGCTTAATGTGACTTTAATTCTTAATGTGACATTAATTCTAATGTGACTACAAGATTCTGTGGCTCTTACAGTCTGTGCTTGGAGACTCGTCAGTTCCTACCAAGTCTCCATTTGCTTAACTTGTTGACATGTATCTTCTTTGTCTCATTCTATGGCTTTTTCTAAAATCTTTAAAAACAAACAATTCCCTTCCCCTCCCCCCCAAACTCACATTTCTGTTCCTTCAGCAAATGGGGGTTCTTTTTCCTTGTTCTGGGTCAGGCCTGTATTGTGGGTTTCATTTGTATTTCCCTAACTCTTTGGTAAAATCTCTTACCTTGTATTTATAAGATACAGTGGGCTCAGAGCTGCCAGGTTTGGGAAGATGTGGTAGTTGGTTGACTGTCAGCTAGAGTGACAACGATGGTTGATCCATATAGTCATATGTCTCCCATCATCCAACAGTCTCTGGGAAGGGTTCTGAGTAAAAGTAGAAGGTCACTCAACCTTTGGAGACTTAGTTGGTTACATAGACAATGCCACAAGGCCAAACCACATCCTTTGTTCTTGCATGATGTATCCCACGCATGTCGTTTCCTTTGGATCTCTGGTACTTGGTCATCTTCTAACCAGGACCAACATGGCTTTGACTCTTCCATTTCTCCGCCCCCAGCAGGACAGTCTGTGAGTATCTGTGGGCACCATTCTCAGCATGGTTTTTAATTACCAAGAGATTTCTCTACTTGGTAATTACTCTCCTTAATTTTGGTAATAAACTGTGGGCCAGCTAGAGGTGGTATAAGTTTCATACCACAATTATTTTGTGGCTTTGATTGAAGACCTTATTCTTTCTGTCATGTTTTAAGCATCTTCCCTCCATTTTACTGCTTGACAATTTAGAAAGCAATTATGGATAATTTAAAATTTCAGTTACGTAGAAAGTATTTAATAATGGAGAAAAGTGTGTGTGAATACCAATATACCAGTGTTAGGAGTGGTTGTCTCTGGGTGGTAGTAGTTTAAAGATGATTTTAGTTTTCATAGTTGGAAATAATTGTGAGAAGAAGCAATCTTTTCTGTCAAATGAAAATGTCTCCATCTTGTAACCCATGATCATTGTATATTTCTAGGCACTTGTATTCTCTGGAGTTAATTGCTTCTTGACTTCAATTGTAACTATCATCTGTGTTGTTTGTGACCAGCCAGTCCTGCCAGGTGTATGAATCTTTGTCAGCGGTGTTAGAAAATAGACCCCTATCTTTTTTAATTTTATTGTTAAGATGTATGGAGGGGTTACAGTTATATGAGTAAGGCAATGAGTACATTACTTGTGGATCATTGTTGCCCCTTCCCTTCCTTGTTGTTGTGCCCTCCCCCAGCTGCCACACACTCCCCTCCCCCCTCCACCCTTGCCGCCCTAAGTTGTAAAGTTCATTTCCAATATGCTGTCCATTAGATATCTTCGTTGCAATGGAAGACCCCCTTTGAATGGGAATTTAAGTGGGAACTTGCCACTGATGCTATTTTCTCCAACTGTAACTGTTCCCAGTTGTGTTCTCAGCCCCATTCCCAGCTCACTGTGATGAAAAGAGTATGAACATTTGCCTCCAAAAGGATGGTCTGTTTCCCCCAGTAGGAACCTTTCACTGAGGGTTAGAATGCTTTCTTGCCTTCTTATATTACTTCATGACCCTGATAACCATGTTTTTTTTTTGTTTGTTTTTTTCTTTTTGGTCATGGGGCCTGAACTCTGGGCGTGGGCGCTGTCCCTGAGCTCTTCAGCTCAAGGATAGTGCTCTACCACTTGAGCTACAGCGCCACTTCTGGCTTTTTTCTGCTTATGTGGTGCTGAGGATTGGAGCCCAGGGCCTCAGGCATGCAAGGCAAGCACTCTACCACTGAGCCACCTTTCCAGACTCCTGTTTAAAAAACAGATGAACCTGACTTCTTAGCAACAAGAAGGGACATCATCACCTCTTGGATAAGGAGAAAAATTGAGCAGACCACCTTGCTTGGTGTGCTAGCTGGGGAGAGTGACAGACCACCCTTCTGTACAGAAGTAAAATAACTTGATGAAATCTCCTATATCTCTGGTGTGTCTATTCATTTTCTGACACTGGATGGTCATGTGTTTTCAGAATAATTGTGCTTTCTCATTTTAAATCACAAAGTGTTGTAAAAAGACAAAGACAGTTTACATGAAAGACACATAGAACCCACCAGTAATGATTCACCATGAGAGAGAGCAAGGATTTAAAGCTTCCTAGGTTTGCAGGCTAGGAGCACCCAATGCAATGCTGGGAGTTCCCAAGCAGGTGGGGGGAGTTTGACCAGATTTCATTCTTGGATGCCAGTTCTGTATGTCTTCCCTACTGTTTGTCTCTCTGGCTGGCCTACAGCATGCTTTTTGTACTGAGAAATGATGCTTCTGACAGAGAAAGTCATCTGGAGACATGGGTGCTCCTAAAAATGCTCACCTTCAACCCCAAATACTTCCAGTCAGGAGCATGCTTTGAGATTTTTCTGTGTATTGAGAAACAGAGAAGTGGTTTGTGTTTTGGATTTTTCCATAGTAGTTTCCTTTCTTTCATATTCTGAGCAGATGGGAGTTCTGGTGTGAAGGACAGAGGACCATGTGACCTCTGAGTGTTCTATTGTGTAGCATTAATGCAACAGAGAGAATGCCCTGCATTGTTAGGGAGATGTCCTCTTTAGCAATGCAGAGTCAACAAGAAAACCAGCAGATTCAGTTACATGGGCTGTCAACATAAATTAATATGTAGAGCTTCAAGTCTGGAGCAGAGGACAAATCACACAAAATGGAAGTTTATAGAAGAACTACTCCAACTTAAGTCTCGGTTCTGAAATGTAAAGTCTAGATTCTTGTTCAGAAAAGCTGAATGTTACTGGATGAACAAAAGGAGCAGAAAATTAGCCTAAAAGAATCAAGACCAAAATCAAGTGGGACATCAATGTTGCGCTTCCCCTGGAGTTCATCCAGTAGAAGTTTCACAGTTTAAAAACTGTTACAAGAAGGTCCATGTGCAGTGACTCTTCAAATTTTCCCCAAACCTCTTGTTCCATGGGCCATAAGGCCTATTCAGTCTATCAAAGGTGTAGCCATGAAAATGCTGAAGACGTGTCTTCTCAGCTTCCCCCAGAAACATATTTCCATAGTGTACATTCTCTTGTGAATAGTTGATCAGTTTCCTTTGTTTTCCAATGCATGGAGACATTAATCTTAATTCTTGATTCCACTGTCCTCTGGCTAGGGTGCAGGATACAATCTCAGTATATAAAAATCAATTGTGTTACCATATAATAGCAATGAACAATCAGAACCTGAAATAAAAATGCCATTTACAATAGCACCAAAGTATGAAATGCTTAGTAATAAATCTAAAAACAATGTGCAGCTCAAGAGTAGAGTGCATGCTTAGAATCACAAAACTCTGGGTTCCATCCTCAACCCTGGAGAAATACAAAACAATACAAACTCCGAACACAGGAAACTATAACTTTTGGGGGATAAAGCAAAGGAGGCCTACATAAGTAGAAAACTATAACTTATACACAGTAAAAACTCTTAATATTGCTATGATGACAGTTTTTTTTCTGAATTGATGTACAGTTTCTAAATAACCTTATTCAAAATACCAGAAGGTATTGATACTGAATACATGAATCTGAAAAAAGTCATGGAGACAGGCCTAGCACCTAAAATAGCCAAATGAAGAATAAGGTTAAAAGATTAAATCTTGATGTTAAGTGAAATGAACCCCAAGATAAGGACTCAAATGTTTCTAACATATTTATAAGATAATTTCTTTGTTTCTTTGTATGTGCCTCCCCCACGTATAACCCCTGTTTTCACTGTATTTGATGTTGGTATAATTTGTGGAGAGGAAGGGAAAAAACAAATTGTTTAAATAGGGATACAGGTGGACCCATTGAACAAATGAGATGTACAAGATGTTATGTCGAAAATGAACTTTACAACTTTAGTGCGGGGGGGGGGGATAAAGAGAAAAGATTAAATCTGCCTGATTTGAAGCCTTATATAGCAATAGTCATCAAAAGACTGTGTTACTGGTGTCATACTAGACTAATAGGTCACTGGAACAGAAAGAATTAGAAATAGGCTTATACATGTATAGACCTGAACTTAGAGAAAGATGCAAAGGCACTTTGGTAGGGAAAAGATAATTTCTTCAACAAATGGCAAAAGGAACATGGAGCCAAGGCTTATATGAAAAAATGAGCACAAAGTTGACCAGAGACATGTATATAACACCTAAGCTATAAATTTGCTTGAAGAGAAAAGGAATATATTTTTGTGATGTTGGGTTGGCAAAGATTTCTTAGGTAGATTACTAAAAGTACAATGTAGAAAAAGATGACAAATTGGACATCTTCAAAAAAGAAATTCTGCTCTTTAGTGTTAGGAGAATGCAAAAATAGGCCACAGATTGTAAAAAAATTGCAAACTATTTTTTCTGATATGCAATTCTGAATATATAAATTATTCTTAAAAAGTTAATAAGAACACAACCTACCAAAATAGACAAATGAAGCAAATATGTTACTAAAGAAAAAAATCTGGATGCCAAATAAGCATGTGAAAAAAATGATGGCATGACTGGCCACTAGGGAAATTTAAATTCAAATTCCACTGAAATCATACATGTTAGAAAGATTATAACTAAAACAAAAAATAAAACTAAATGTTGAAAAGGATATAGAGAAAATAAAGCTTTCTTTCACATACTTAATATTCTTCCCATCCATAAATATTTACTCAAGACAACAGAAAGCATAGATTTTTCTGAACACTTACATATGACTGTTCATAGCAGTGGTCTTCACAATATCAAACTTTCAAACAACCCAAATGCCTGCAGTAAATAAAAAGACAAACTCATTGTAGTGCATACATACCCAAGCTGTAATTGATGAGCAACAAACTATAATGAACCATTGGTTAGTGCAATAACATGCATATAAGAAAGTAAGAGAAAGATAACTAGGCAACATATTAATGGCTTCATATGTTTAAACATTAAAAGATGATAGTGAATTTATAGTGAATAGTTGCTGGGAATGGGGAAGGACAGGGAAAAGGAAGGATGGAAGAAAGCAGGGGAAAGTTTTAAAGTAGTGGATCTATTCCTTATTTTGATTTCTGTGATGGTTTTATACATTGTGCAGGCTCATGATATCGTGCACTTTAAATGGGAAGTTTATCATATTTGGGTGATTTTTTTCAGTAAGCTATTAAAAACTAATGTATTCAAGTGCTATTGCAGCGGGCAGAGAAAGAGCCATATAAAGTATTGTGTAGACCCTCATCCTCCTGGCCAGAATGGGCTCATCTTTCCTGGGAGCCAAGGGTTGGTAGAAGCTTTCCAGCAGAGATAGCATTAGAGGAGCTGGTAAAAATGAGGAAGGCCTCTCTTGAAACCTCTACAAAGACAAAATATCCTAGGTATAGAGGAAGTATGACCTGTGTTCTTCCAGAGGTCTGCATGTTAGGGAGGGGCCTACTTCTCTTATTTGTCATCTTGAAGCATTAGGATTTTAGCCCCTGCATGCAGAGAGCTACTACATTGTTTAATCTGAAGCATACCAAGCCATGTTTGTGTTCAAGGAAGATTATTCTCACACCAGAAAGAGTTTTTATGATGATTAAGAATATGTAGAATTTTAATGAAATAGGAAGTGAATGTTCCATTGGTCAAATGGTTCCAGATAAACTCTCCCTGTAAAATTATTTTATTTGAATTGGATTCAGAGAAATTCCGTCATGCCAAATTATACCCTAAATGCCAACCATGTAGCTTCAAGTGCCTGGATTACATTTCATTCTTGGGTCTCTTTCCTGCCCTCCACCTACCCCCAACTATTGACTTAGAGGGTGTATTTATTAATCTAATTCCAAGGCTTTTTGACAAAAGCTCTAGATCATAGTCTTGGCTTAATCTGAATTGGGAAAGTGCTCCTTTGCATAATCCCATCAGAGCAGAATTGAGAACCAAGCATAGCAGCCTGGAAATTTGGAAGACTTCTCAGTGTGATTGAACTTTGGTAGTGGGAGTGCTGAGACCAGACTCAGCTCTCCCTAGGGAACCCTGTGGTGCTGAAAGCCAGCACTGCAGGGTCAGCCCTTTATTTCCCAGCTGGAATGCTGGCACCACAAAAGGATGCTGGATATAATACAGATGTGACCACTGAAGAATGGAGTCCTCAACTATTCATGGCTGCCTTGATTCCAAATAAATGCCTTCACAGCCTGAGAAATCTTTGGTCACTTAATCAGACTATGCCAAGTATTATTTTTCCCTTTAGGAAGGCAAGTTAGCTGTGGTTGTTGTTTTTTTTCCTCCTGGGAATGGGCTTTTAGCCATATGTGTTAGAACATAAAATCTCCAAGGGACACCTCTTTGTGCACTTGGAAAAACCTAAAGACTGTTGTCCTTTACTTAAAAAAATACTGGTGGTTTAGTAACCTTTTAATTATTATAATTAAAAACCTCATAGCCAGCATTTAGATTTTTGGTGAGTGCTGGGGATGGATAGAGATGAAAATTAATTTTGGAGTTATTGCAACACATAGCATAATGTGATTTTAATATTCACCGTCAAACATGTTGGGAGAGTTAATATAGCAAAAAAAAATCTTGAATTCTTAAAAATGTTCTTAAGTAAAAAAGTAGTGAAATAAAATTATTGTGAGGATGATTTTACTTTGTAATTGTGCTGTAATGACTAATTGTTGAGATAGTAATTACTCAAGTACCTAAAAGATGAATAAAATGAAGTGCTGGCTATTATCATTATTTTTACTTTCACGTCAGGAAATAACATCAGTCACACTCTCAGGAATCTGTGGTCTGTGTAGTTTTCAAATTAAGTCCAACCCTACTAATTGCCAGGTGAAGAACAGGGCTAATTCCCTGCTGGGAAACAGGTGCATCTTGGCTCCTGTGATGCTGATGTGGTCCTTGCTGTTGTCACTGAGCGCTGCATTTCCATGGTTCCTTTCTCCAAGGTGAGTTCTGGCCAGGCCCTCAGAGACTCCTGTATGTATCTGTATAAAAGTAAAGGAGTAAAGTTATATTTGTCTCTATAATGTGGAGATCTGTTACCATAAAAGAAGCACTTCAAAGTACAGTCTTCTTGCACAGGTGTTGCCCTGGTTATAAAGCCATGGGATATGGAGTCTTTCAGTCACTTTGAAGTAATCATTGATGAGTTTGTTCTCTTCCTTGCCCTCATTAACATCATGCAGTTCCTGGAAATAGTTTCACTTAAATGAGGCTGACTCATCATAATCATAGGAGGTAGATACTATTGTTTCCCTACTTTACAGATTGAATTGGAATCTCTGAGAAATTAAGTAATTTAGCTAAAGTCACAGAGTTTAGAAGAGGTAAAATTGAAACTCAACCAGCATAGTATTCTGAAGCAATATGTGATGTCGAGTCTTAGTACTAGAATCTTTTAAAGAAATTATTTTGGTTGGATTCAGTAATGGAACCTTTAATTCCAATACTTGAAAGGTGGAGGGCATGAAGATCTTGAGTGTGAGACCAGCTTGGGCTACAAGTTGAGACTCTATCTCAAAAAAAATCATATTAAAACCTCAATATAAGCCAGCTGCCAGTGGCTCACACCTGTAATCCTACTGACTTTGGAAGCTGAGATCTGAGGATCCAGGTTGGAAGCCAGCAGGGATAGACAAACCCTTGAGATTCTTATCTCCAAATAGCCAGCAAAAAGCTGGAACTGGATACATGGCTTAAGCATTAGAGCACAAGCTATAAGTGAAAAAGGTGACTGGCCCTGTTTCCTGAGCTCAAGCCCCAGTACCAACACATGAAAATGCTCAGCATAAATTATGATTTCAATGACTCTAATAACTAAAATAAAGTAATCTTATTGGTACAAATTATTCACTGTGTCAGTACTGTGCTAAGTACTTTGCACATGCTGTGTGGTGGTCTGTGTGTATCTTAATTCTTTTGATAATGTTTGTGGGAGAGGTCATTCATGTTTGTAGATGAGAAAACTGAGGCTTATAGGCACTTACTGACAGTATTACCGATTCCAGTTAACCCTGAGACAGGGTTCAAAGACAAGTCTTTGACCAAAATGCTTGTTTTTATTCCTTCTTATGAATAAACTTCAGTCGGATTTTTTTGTTGCATGCATAGATTATTTTCTTACGTAAGTCATGCCATTAGTTTTGAACTTCATAGTCAGTATAAATAACTCCGATGTATATTAATTGTGTTTTTATTCACATTTTAAAGTGTTAGGAGGTATGAGTGAAATGTTGAAAGGGATGACATCGATTAAGGTACATTGTATTCATAAGCTGCTTTGTGAAATAGCAAGTCCTTAGTACAACTTCTTAAAGATAATAAAAAGAATGTTACAGGCCATTTGTCTGGGTACCCACAGTGCTTTCATTTCATGGGCGGGAGTTGTTAGTCTTGGTATAGCCACAGACATCTTTGTACATCTGTTTCTCAGAGTAAAATGCGTGAATGTGTAACATAACATGCCTAGAGTGATAAGGAAGTAATTATACTAAATAGTTATTCAAATTATTAAAACAAATTTTGATGATAGCATTATCCATGCTTCTTCATTATCACTCTATGTGGGCATAATCACTACTGTAATTTTGAAGTGGAGATGAACATAGATAATATTTTGAGATCTCTGCAATAATGGCAATGAGATATGCACATATCTGTGGTTTCTGTTGGTGATGAGTGTACAAGTACTGCTATTGCTCCCATAGTTAGATCTGTCTCCTAAATTTATAATTGAAGCAAATGCAAAATTTCAGTTAGACAAATAAAGGGCTATTTGTTTCTGAGTGGAATTACTTCTCACATGCCTCGCTTTAGGATCTCAGGACCCAGATTTTCAAACTGCAGTCTAGAAAGTATTGCTCAAACTTACATCCTTCAAGTGAAAGGTATCCAACTTGCTGTACTGTTCACATCTAGATCTTCAAAAATGTTTTACTGTAATTTTGTGAAAGGGTTTGGAATTCTCATCACCGCTACTATACAGGTGATGTACCAGAAGGTTCTCTCTAAATCTGAAGAAGGCGTACAAAAATTTTCTTCCATGGTTTCATGCTTACTTGTGTGCTCATGAACAGTGAAGACATGGTTCAGAGTTCAGAATTCTTTCTCTGAGGAGAGAATGCAATGAGCACAGAAACAGACTTTTCTTGCTGAGGATGGGGTTGCAGTTGGCTGGGTTTGCTTAGAAAGGATAAAAGCAAAGGCAGCTTCAATAATGGGGACGCTTTGATGATAAAAGGAAGTTACTTGACCTTGTTATTAGTATTAAAATCCACTAGAATATCACCCTTTGCAGAACCTTCTTTGCCTGCAGTCATGGTACTATGTGTATCATGACACATTGGATCATTTATTCACTCAGAAATATTGCTCAAGCATCTCCCCTGTCTCAGGAATGGAGCTATCATCGATGTGTCATTTGAATCCCACTAATTTGAAATCATACCCACTTTTTGGACTAGGAACCTGAAACATGTTGTGGTTGTGGTTTTGTTTCTAGTGGAAGAGTTGATCATTTGGCTCTGTTGTTGCTCTTTTTTATATAATTGTGAAAATACCATACAGAGGGGTACATTTCTTATCAAGCATTGTTGCCTCCTCCTTTGTTTTCCCTTCCCATCCCTTCCCATCTCCCCCCCCACCTCCCCCTCCCCAGCCAAAGTTGTAAAGTTCATTTTTTGACATAAGGACTTGTATATGTCATTGTTGCAATGGGTCTACCTGTATCCCTATTTAAACAATTTGTTTTTTCCCTTCCTCTCCACAAATTATACCAACATCAAATACAGTGAAAACAGGGGTTATACCGTGGGGGAGAGACATACAAAGCAACAAAGAAATCATCTTATAAATATGTTAGAAACAATCGCAAGAAAGAAAAACCATTTGAGTCCTTATCTTGGGGTTCATTTCCCCTAATATCAACTTATCTGATCATTTCTGCTTGTCTCAGACATATACTAGTAATTGCAAATAAGGGAAACCATGGGACCTATGTTTCTTTGTGCTTAGCTTACTTCACTTAATATAACTTTTTCCAAGTCTTTCTATTTCCTAACAAATGGGGCAATGCCATT
>NW_012267217.1:22760054-22863172 GCF_000151885.1 Dipodomys ordii | reverse complement strand
TCCTCCTCCTCCTCCTCCACCTCTTCCTCCTGCTCCTTCTTTCGTGTGTGTGTGTGTGTGTGTGTGTGTGCGTGCGTGCGAGCTCAAGGTGAGCGCTCTACCACTTTAGCTGCAGGGCCACTTCCGGGTCTTTTGAATAGTTTATTGGAGATAAGAGTCTCATTAAGTTTCTTGTCAAGTCTGGCTTTGTACTGTGATCCTCAGATCTCAGCCTCTTAGCTAAGACTATAGGCATGAGCCACTGGTGCCTCGCTCAGTATGAGTTGCCTTCTGGTTGTCTTTTACCATCTCTCCTGTTTTTTGGTTACCTGTCTCATGGCCCTTCCCTATTTCAAGTATTCTGTTGCACTTGTTTTTCTTCAGGGTATGCTATTCTCTGCTAACAAGCTTCTTTTCTTCCACTTCTGTGAGTAGGAGCTGTTGTCACCTTGCTGCCTCCTCTATGAGGCTCTGGACCCAGCATACCTTCAGTGCTCAATGAGTAAATGACCATCATTTGTAAATGAATGCTAAGCAGTTACCTCCTAAGCATTTTTCTTCACATTTGCAATGCCTTTGCAAACACAGCCTTCTGGAGAAACTGTTGGTAATCCATAATGCTAAGATGCATTGTAGATGTAATTTATATTCACAGCCATTTACGCAGTGTATTATTTAGGTAGTTCAGCACCAAGGAGAGTGACTATTTGCTTTAGCTTGGGTTCAAGGTCAGTGGAGGATTTACTGTTTAGGCCTCTGTAGTGCTGTTGGCAAGATGTAATTTTTCCATAATAGATGAAAAGCCAAACCCTGTATAAACATACTTTAATAATAGTGAAAGCACTAGCCGAGCCGTACACTGAGGAAAAATTAAAGTT
Organism: Dipodomys ordii; assembly: GCF_000151885.1. Taxonomy (NCBI): domain Eukaryota; kingdom Metazoa; phylum Chordata; class Mammalia; order Rodentia; family Heteromyidae; genus Dipodomys; species Dipodomys ordii. Next base: position 22,862,315 of record NW_012267217.1, on the reverse strand, counting down.
CACACTCCTGTAGCTTAGACTTAATTGAAGCAAACAGTGTTCGTATTTACATTTGGGTTGTTTGTTTTAATATCAGTTCTTGTGGTAGTTCATCACGTCTTCCATTCCTCTATACATAACTGCTTAACAGTCTATTCTAGTATACCACTTGGTTTTTCTCTTGTCTCCAGGCCCGAAGACAGATATAGGTGTTCCTTTGTGTGCCCTGGAAATCCTTGATGTGGTATCCTAGCCTCCTTTTCTTTGTGTGTTCCAAGTGTTGCAAGGCACAGCTTCCTCATTAGCTGTTGGTTCTCTGGAAGAAAAAAATGATTGCAGGTGCTTATTAGTGTTTTGAACAGAACTCCTCTTATCTGTTTGAATGAGAGGATCTCAGAATGAGATCAGGGGTTGCCCCAAACCTGCTTTCAGAGAAGTCCTGAAGTTTCATGGTTTGCTAGGAAGGAGCAGTAGCTAGTACCATTCCTTGTGCCCGTAGTCACTGGTATGGATCTATTTTCTAGGACAGAAGCCAGTGGAAAGCTTGTAAGTCCAGGAAAAACAAAGACAAAAACAAAATGAAACAAAAATCCCCATCCTTTCTTATGCAGAAAGAGACAGCCCAAGTGCTTGCCTTTCCTCCCAGTGTGCTGCTCTACTGACCCCATTCCACCTGCCTCTCTTGAGGCTAGGACTGGGAGGAAGATTAAATCTCTTCAGGGGACACTAGAGCAGCAGTGGCCTTGTCCACAGTAGTGGAATGAACCACTTCAATTATTTCTTGGCCATCTTCTCAAGGGGCTTTAACAGAACTTGAGAATCTATGCTGAGAACCCCCTGGGCTGGACCTATTAATGAATCTACCACAAAAGGTGCTTAAAAGAATTTAGGAGTTAATCAGAAATGAGGCTCTTTTGTCTTTTACTGAATATATTTCAGAGGAGTTTGACTTGAGGGGTGTCTAAAATCCAGTCTATCTTATAATATCTTCTCTACTGACCTGTGGGGACATTTGTAATTACCACAATTAATTATGTGTTTGATGTTAGTCATTTTGTCTCTGAAAAGTACTAATAATGTTTCAAGTAAATTCCTGATGTGGGATTATCAAAGTAAGTCTTTGACAATACTTTCTCTGTTCTCTCAGCCACATCCCTTCATCATCTATTTTTAATACAAAGCAGCTTGAGTGAGCATGCCACTCTTCCTCAGATGCAGATTGCAGTATGACTTTGAAATCCAAAATATTAGAATCAGTCTTGAGTCTTTTCCTCCCTCTTTCCTCTAAAGTCAGTCTCTCAGTGGATCCATCCTCACAAGTGCAAAACATCCCCAATTTTCTTACTTTTCTCATCCCATTATCCTCCTGGGGTCCCCATTGTCTTCTGTCTGGTGTGATGCTAATTGTGTGTTAACTTGAATAGGTCATGTAAGACCAAGTAACTGGTAAGATATTCGTTTTGACCATGTCTTTGAGGGTGGTTCCAGAAGAAATTAGTATCAGAGTCTGTAAACTGAGGAAAAAGGCAGCTGTCATTGATGGGGGTGTCATCCAACCTGTGAAGGACCAACATAGAAAAAGAGGTGGTAAATGTGTAAGTTCTCTGCTTCATTTTCATCTTCTGCTCTTGAACACCAGTATTTCTGGTCTGGGGCCTTCAGATTTTGACCAGGACATAGACTTTGGGTTATATCTGCAGCAGTTTGGAGGGCCTCTCACTTGCATCAAGCTTCTAGGACTCCATACTCATGGGCTAATCCTTTGTAATAAGTTTCTTTCCATATATCTCTCTATATCCCATTGGTTTTTTATCTAGAGAATTATGACTAATATACCTAGCTTATGATAGTACCTTCTTTAGCCATCTTTTTGTCTCTGTCCTTGCCCAGTTGGTTTTAATATGGCAGCTAGAGAAATTCTGTTGAAATGTAATTTAGTTCAACAAAGATCTAAGATCATTCAGTAGAGAAAAGACTAAAATATTTTAAGAAATAGCAATTGGGAGGGCTGAGGCAGGAGTATTTTGGGTTCAATATCAGTCTGGGATATATAGCAAAACTATCTCAAAAACAAAAGGAAGTAAAACAAATTACCAAATGACACAGGTACAACTGGATTTTCTTTTTTCTTTTTTCTCTATGAAACCTAGATTTCCTTCCTGCAAAAAAATAAATAAATTTCCTACTCCCTTCTCTTACACCATATGGAAAAAAAATAATTTCAAAAGGTGTTAAAAGACCTAAATGTCAGAGCTAAAATTATAAAGGGGTTAGAATAAAACATAGGTGGAAATCATCATGACTTTGGGATAGGCAAAAGTTTTTACATATGACATCAAAAGCAGAGCAACAAAAGAAGAAAATAGGTAAACTAGACTTACTTCAGAAATAAAAACTTTTGTGTTTCAAAGCACACCATAGAAAGCAAAAAGGCAATGAAATGGTAGAAAATATTTGAAAACTAGATATTTACCTGATAAGGGACTTGTTTGTAGGATATACAAAGGACTCTTATAACTCAGTAATAAAGATGTATGATTAAGCCAGGTGCAAGTGCCTGATGCCTACAAGCTTATCTACTCAGGAGATTAAGGTCCTGGGTATTGCAGTTTGAAGTCAGCCTGGGAAGTAAAGTATTCAAAACTCCAGCAAAAAGCTGGACTAGAAGCATGGCTCAAGCAAGCCCGGTGAACATGAGGCCCTGATTTCAAATCCTGGTACCAAAAAAAAAGTTTTAGAAAGAGCAAGAGGATGTAAATGGAAGTTTTTCCAAAACAGATATATAGATAATAAATAAGTACATGAAAATAGGTTCACTATTACTGGCTATCTGTGAAATGCAAATAAAACCGACAATAGGATACCTTTTCATGTCAGTTTATATGGTTATATTAAAAAATGTGTTGTTGGAGACATTGGAACCTTACACTGCTATACTAATACAAAAACAAACAAGGGTTCAGTCTATTTATAGAATTATTTTGGCTATTCTTTGACAGGTTAAGTATGATTTACTATCACTTTGTAATTCTAAAGTATTTACCTAAGAAAATTGAAAATATATGTCTTCACACAAACATATATACTTGTTGATAGCAGCACTATTCATTATAGTTAAAAGCGGAAACAATCAAGCTCATGCCTGTAATCTTATCTACTCAGAAAGCAGAGATCTGAGGATGATTATTCAAAGCCATCTTGGGCAAAACATTTGTGAGATTTATCTCCAATATCCACCAAAAAAATCCAGAAGTGGAGCTGTGATTCATGTGGTAGAGTGCTAGCCTTGAGTCAAAAAGCTCAGGGATAGTACCCAGGCCCTGAATTCAAGCCCCAAGTTAGGCACACACACAAAAGTAGAAACAACCAAAATATACATAAACTGATAAATGGATAAACCATGCTATACACACAGAGTGGAGTATTAATCAACAATAAAAAGAAATGAAGAAGCCAGATTTTGTGATAATGAATTTTGGTGTGGGATATGGAAGAGAATAAGAATTAGACTTCAGCTGGGCGCCAGTGGCTCATGCCTGTAATCCTAGCTACTCAGGAGGCTGAGATCACGGTTCAAAGCTAGCCCGGGCAGCAAAGTCCGTGAAACTTTTATCTCCAATAAACCACCAGAAAACTGGAAGTGGTGCTGTAACTCAAGTGGTAGAGCCCTCACCTTGAGCTGAAGAGCTGAGGGACTGTGCCCAGGCCCAGAGTTCAAGCCCAACTGACAAAAGAAAAAAAAAAGAGTTAGACTTCACATTATTACGTATGTATACTATGGAAAGGCCCAGTGTGTGTTCAGTGTGACTGGACTTCACATTATTACGTATGTATACTATGGAAGGGCCCAGTGTGTGTTCAGTGTGACTGGTAAATTAGCTATCTATGAATTTTAAATAATAAAAGTCATAGTCGATTTAGGATATCCATAAATCGTTACTTTCTGATTATGTATACCAGACCTTTTACTCAAGTAGTTCCTTCTAGAAGGTCAACCTGGTCTCCTTCCTTGTTGAATGTGTTATCATATATAAATATGTTAAGTATATATTCCATGTTAGATATGTAACCTGTGCCAATGAATGGTGTCCTTGGCCAGTGATGGCAGTTCTGGGGACAGTTTTATGGAAGACTGAACCAAATGGAGGGAGCATTCCATGGGCTTGGGGAACAGTGAGGCTTGGAAGGGAGAACCCGGAAAACTTTTCAAGCATTCTCTGTCATTGCTGAACAACCTACACATTTTCTAGAGATCTAGATCAGGTTCTCTGGGGGGAAATGACACTTAACTATGTAGTTTAGTGTCTAGGTTGCCTGGTGTTTTACTGGTAGTGCTCCAGAATTTATAGCTGCTCTGTTAACATTCAGAATCATTCAGTCCAGAAATGGTAGATCTTGCTGGGAAGGTGGCTCAGTGGTAGAGTGCTTGCCTTGCATGCATGAGGCCCTGGGTTTGAGTCCTCAGCACCACATAAGCAGAAAAAAAAGCTGGAAGTGGCGCTGTGGCTCAAGTGGTAGAGTGCTAGCCTTGAGCTGAAGAGCTGAGGGACAGCGCCCAGGCCCAGAGTTCAGGCCCCACGGCTGGACCAAAAAAACAAAAACAAAAACAAAACCCCCCCCAGAAATGGTAGATCTTCCCAGTATTGTCCTGGAATGAGCAAACATATAGGACTGTAGAAGCAGTAACACAAACTGTACTTGTTATTGCATATTCATTCAACTTATTCTTTTTTAATTGCCTGGGCACTGTCCCTCAGCTCTTCAGCTCAAGGCTAGTAGTGCTCCATCACTTGAGCCATAGCACTACTTCCGGCTTTTTCTGTTTATGTGGTGCTGAGGAATCGAACCCAGGGCCTCATGCATGCAAGGCAAGCACTCTACCACTGAGCCACCTTCCCAGCCCTACTTGTTATTCGATATTCTGTCCACCATTCCAGGGAAGGGAGAGTCTTGACCTTATTATACGTATCATTGCCTTGATGTTGGAAAGCATGAGATACAATGGGAAATATATTTGATGATTAATATAAAAACAAAACCAAACAAAAAACGAGTAAAACCAACTTCCACTAGGTGTTCTCTGCTGTACACTTAAATGTTCCTAAATAGGAATGTGTGTTTAGATTCTTTTGATTCATCCAAGTCCAAATTGACTCTATGCAAGTCTACACTGAAGATGAGGCATAACATTAAGAATTAATGTGGGTGGGATATATTCCTTAGGCAATACATATCACTTCACTTTGTCCCCAACAACCAGCAAAGTATCTCTATCTTGTGGCAGTTTTGCCAGAAAGCTTTTGCTCACTTTATGTGGCTCTGTATGCTCTGAAAAAAAGGTACTCTGAAATGGAACACTGTTGTCCTTCCCAAGGTCAAGTTAAGGTTATGCCAGCAATAATATTTCTGGAAAAAGATTGAAAAACCTCTTTTTACTTAGTGAATTGTTCAGGCTAATATAATTCTGACTTTAGGAAAAAAATTGTTGTTGATGACACCTTTGAACCCTAGCCTGTTGACTTGGCATTTTTGGAGGGAATGATCAAGCTACTGTGCTTCATTTGTGAACAACTTTTGATGAGTCTCTTGACATAATTGGGTAAAATTAAAAAAAAATTTACAATGAAGCTCTTCAGCTTTTGTAACCTACATTAATAATTAAAAGATCAATAAACACACTGTAGCAAAAGTTTCTACACAAGTATAAATGTGTACAATTGAATCAATAAAGTACATTAAACGATGTTCCCTGCAACCAAGCTGACTGAGAGAGTGCAAAGTGGATTTAAAAAGAATCAATAAAAGGAGGGAAATGGACGGAGTTAGTCCTGGAAATGGGTTTTGATCATCATTCTCTATTGCTCACTTGACTTTCCATAATGCTGAACTTTTACAGGAAGTCTGAGGAAGCAAGGGTTCTTCCCATTACTCTGCTGTGGCCAAAATGAAATGGACAGATGTTGTTTTAAGCCATAACCTTGAATGACCTCTGGTGTGGTGACATATATGAATGTGTTTTAACTCTCTTTTCCTTTTGGAGGTCTTGAGTTTTTTTCTCCATGCCTTTGTCTTACATTCCTTTTTTTTTTTGTTCTGATTTTCCCTTTTCCTTTTATATTTCACAATTCTCCAGGGACTTGTATTTTTTTAAAGGAGTGGTGTCACATTTTATTGTTTGTTTCAGTTTGGTAAAAAGATGTTTATTATATTATAGTTTTGTTATATATAATAGAGAAGAATTGTTTTATGCTTGTTTAGGAAAATAACAAGTAGAAAATGTGGTCTTTAAAGGCCTAGTTATTAGATAATTACTTCAAAGGTCAAGCTTCTAGATATGCTTAAACTCTGCATTTCGTAAAGTGTTTTATAGTATATAAATATATTCTCTATTTTCCATTTTAAATTAGTAGACTTCCTCCTCAAGATATGAACCTGGTTTTCACTGGATTATTTGAACATGTTGTAAACAGACAGCATTACCCGGCCCCCCTTTAGAAGACTAGAAGCATATGGATTACAGTCTATTGAAAAGCCAATCTAGAACAGGGTTAACAGTGGTGTCTCACAGATGAATCTTGAGCATGATTTTTCTCATCTGTAACATTATAGTGTGATAGCTAAAAATAAAACATGTTGTCAGATTCTGTCTTCCAGAACATTCCTCGTATTGTTCACAATATATCCCATATGTCTTTGTTCCTAGCAGAGCAAATGAGAATCTCCTTTTATTTTCATGTTGTCAACACCTCATTCACCCAGTTTCCTTAAGCACATACTGTGGCTTCATTTTCAGTCAGAATTGTTATCTATGATTATACTTACAGGTGCTAAAACATGAAAACTTAGATAAAACTAATGATGCAGGTCTGAAATTGACTTAAGAATTTGACTCATTGTCTCCTGTAGGATGATTCTCTTGGGAGAGTAGGATAGGATGAGACCTGCAGTTTCTAAAGACCCTTTAATATTTGATGGTGTTGAACTATATTAACATTTTTTACTTCTCTTTGGTTGTAGGTATTCCTTGGAATCTTACCGATTGTAATAATTTATTCAATCGGGATTAATTTTTCTTTCCCTCCCTCCCATCCTTCCTCCTTTCCTCCTGTTTATATTAAAAAAAAAAACTTGGAGGTTTTTCTTTTCTTTTCTTTCTTTGTTTTTTTTGTCTGTCATGGGCTTGAACTCTGGGCCTGGGCGCTGTTGGCTACTGCTCTACCACTTGAGCCACAGTGCCACTTCTGTTTTTGTTTTTTTTTTCTGGTGGTTTATTGAAGGTAAGAGTCTCACAGACTTTCCTGCCTGGGCTGGCTTTGAACCGCAATCCTCAGATCTTGGCCTCTTGAGTAGCTAGGATTATAAGTTGAGCCACCAATACCTGGCTAATTTTGAGGTTTTTTGAGACAGGTTTTACACTCTTATGCAGTCCAGCCTGGCTTTGAATTACTGGTTCTATTGCCTTAGCTTCTTGCATGGTGGGATTACAGATGTCATATTACCATGCCTGGCACTCAGGATTAATTTTCATACTTGAAGGTAAAAAAATGACAGCCCTTCATTTAGTTTCCTAGGGCTACTGTTAGAATACACATACAAGATAGCTTGAAAAACAACAAAACATTACTTATCTTCTGTGATTCTGGAGGATAGAAGTCTGAAATCAAGCATGGTAGATTCATGCTACTTGTGATCTTTGCAGAGAAGAATTATTTCTTGCCTTCTTCCTACCTTCTGCTGGGATTTGTTAGAAGTCTTTGGCTGTCCTTGCCTCCTACTGTAGCACTTCAGTCTCTGCCTTCATCATCACAAACTATTCCATCAGTTCTTTCTCATAAGAATACCAATCCTATTGGATTAGAGCCTACCCTAATGATCTCATTGCAACTTGATTATATCTTGAATGGCTCCATTTCCAAATAAAGCCAGATTCACCAATGATGGTTGTTGGGATTTCGGCATGCCATTTTGGGGGAACATAGTCAACCTTCATGAACATAGAACATTGAACATTGAAGTCATCCTTCCCTTCCTTCTTCCTCTCCTCCCTCTTTCTTTCCCCTTTTGTTCCCTCCCTCCCTTCTCTCTCTTTCTTTCTCTCTCTTTCTCTCCCTCTCTCCCCACTATCCCTTTCTCTCCCTTCCTTTCTTCTTCTATAAAAAGCAGAAAGTCTTGGTGAGAGGTTAAAGTGGAATTTCAGCAATCCCAACAGTATATTTGGAAAACAATTGTCTGTACAAGGAAAAGTTGAGAAAGCTTTTAAAAGGACAGTGCTTTTGGTGTATTGAAAAACTAGGTCTCTGTTTTTCTTTGGCACATTCAGACACAGTCAAGGATAAATCACCGCATCAGATGTGGCTTACTCTAATGCCTTTTGATGCTTCTGACATGTTTGTAAAGCCCCAGATTCTTTTGTGCATAGAGGTTATTATCTTCCAGTTTTTGTGTGTGTGTGGAAAATAACTGAGCTGATGGCTTCTTTCAAAAGCATAGTTACTTTACCTCCATATAGTAATTGCTTTTGGGTCTTTGCTGTTCTCTTGCCATAGATGGTATATTTTTATCATTTGGTATATTTTAGGTCATTATGGTTTTCCCTCCTGTGTGCACTATATAAAATTATTTGGAGTGTATGAAATCCTCATTTTTTTGTTCTCCCATTTTTGCAGTCCAGGTATGATGCTCTGCCTTTCAGGCATGGAGGGAAGATTCCAGGGAAGGAAACAGTTATTAGCAAGACTATCTTGTAACTGGCCTAGGTGTGGGTCATCCTTTACTCTGCGCGTGTGGTCCTGTGTGATTAGGTATAATTTGTGTCAGTGATATGAGCTGCATTGTGTGCACCTGTCTTTGCCACATTTAGAAGTATGTGTTGAGCTGGAGGAGGACTTGTTTGTCTTGCATCCCTAGAATAGATAGAGAGGCCAAAGAGTGATTGTCGAGGGCAAGGTAGTGCTGCAGTGGGAGCCCATACTCTACCCTCTGAATGTTGTAAGTCTGCTAGATTAATTCGTAGGACTCTAACTTGCAACAGGTTTTATGGGGAATATATTTTGATATTCTTTCACCTAATAGTATACTGCCTTTTTCTTAAGGATGCTTTTTGTGGAATTGGTCTTCAGTGTTTAGAAGTTAGTTCAATTTTAGTTGGGAACCAGTGGCTCATGCCTATAATCCTAGTTACTCATGAAGCTGAGATCTGAGGATTATGGTTCAAAGCCAGCCCAGGAAGGAAAATCTGTGAGGCTCTTATCTCCAATTAAATACCAAAAAAAGCTTGAATTGGAGTTGTAGCTCACATGGTAGAATACTAGCTTTGAGTACAAAAACTCGGGGACAATGCCAGCCCTTGAGTTTAAGTCCTACGACCAGCATTTAAAAAATAAGAACGAAAAAAAAAGAAAAAGAAAAGAAAAACTTCAGTTTTACATTACAAAAATATCAGGTAACTGATTGGCTATTCTTAGTTACTCAATTTTTTTATTTCTCCATGGTTTGGTAGCAACCGAAGCTAATTGTTTGGGGATTCAATTATAGAGGCTTAAATGGTTTATTCATAATTTTCTAATACTCGCCTTTGGTACTAAGAATTTGAGGGTGCATACATATGGACAAACACAGTGTGAGATTAGATAGCTATAAGCCAGTGTCTTTGTGTTGTTAGTCATAAGGAATGTGGGGAGACAAAAATCTCAAAAAATAAAAAATAAAGAGATTGAGTCAGAGAACAGAAGTGGGTCTCTGGAGTTTGTCTTATCTATCTTGTACCTTCAATGGGAAGTTCTGCCCATTGTCTGTGTGTTGCTGCAAGGAAGTCAACACCCCAAAACCTCCTGTTTAGGAGTCGGCCAAGTAGATATAGAAGCAAAAGAGGTATCAGGCAGGCCTGATAGCATTACAAGCTTCTGAAATTATATTCACATTATAGATGACTCCTGTAAGGTTGGAAGTGAATTCTGAAGCTGTTAATATTGATTTTAATTTTCTCTTCCTTTTCCTTCTCTGCTTGGGATAAAATGTTAATTAACTCTCACCTGTGAAACTTGTGTGACTCATATTGCTTGTTTAATTTAGATTACAAGCCCAAGGGGTAAGTCTCTTTCTTTTCTCTGCAGTGCTAAGGACACCAATGGCAGAAATGTTTATTATTATTATGCATTATAATAATTGTGATGTTCTGCCAGGGTATTATGCTGGTTGCATTTACTCAGAAGTGATAGCTTCCGTCTTTTCAATCTTGGGAAATATTTTATTTTGCTTTAAGCTGGCTAGCCAGTGACTTCATAAGGAAGGCTAAGCTAGATACTAAATTGAAATGTAGTTTGAATGCATTTTTGAATTATGTTGGTTATTCTCAGCCAAAAGCGGTTACACCTTCCATGTAAAATCTGTTTTAATCATTTCCAATCTCCTTTCACTCCAGAATGGCTAAGTGGATTTTTTTCCTCTCAAATTATTCCCAAAGAAAGAAGGAAATAGGACTGGGACCAAACTTAAAACATTTTGGCTGAGGGAAGGAGTTATGATTGAGTGAAAACAGGTGGCTGTAATAATCTGCTTAGAAGTACATTCAACAGGAACTTCTAAAAAATAAAAAAAAACCTGTCATTTATTATAGAAGACACTACCTATGGAAAGTGACATAGAACTGAGGTACAAATAAGAAAAATTCAATCCCAAAACACTCTGTGAAATATCTCAACAGAGAAAACCTCTTTAATTAATACTAACTTGGAAAGGCCAGCCAAATTAGTGGTTTAAATTGGAGTACTCTCTAGTGTATGGAAAGTTGATGTGATTATCCAGGACCATTGCTTAGCACTTGGCAGAAGTTCTCAGGAACAGGGAGGAACTCAGAGGGTTGATGCTTTTTCTCATTGATTACTTGTTGCATTCACCAGACAGTTATAGGATACCCATCAAAGGCACTGTGCTAGAAAGTAGACTTAAGATAAATAAGAGCTAGAGGTAGACAGTCTCTACCTCAAGGATGAACATGATGTAAAGACAGGAAGAGGAAGCAATGTTGGAGCTCAGTAACAGCTACAGTGCCTCAAAGGAGTACTGGGGGTGGGTTGGTAGACTAGTCCAGGAGACAGAAAAGCTTCTGGAGGATGTGAACCTTGCAGATGATGATAAAGGAACAGCATGAACAAAACATGCACAGACATTGCAGGAAGCTGCAAGTTGCTCATGGACCACACAGGGTGAAGGGCAGGGATGATACCTGTGTAGATCCCTAAGACTTGGGTCCTGTAAGTGGTACGGTGCTACTTAGGAGTTTTAAACAATGTGTTACAAGTATCTGTGGGAATTGGTACCTTGACTAGAAGATACAGTTGAATGTGGAACAAGGTCAGAAACATGTAGAACTGTTAGACTTTTAAACAGAATTATAGTGGTTTTGGAAGTAGCCAACAGCAGAAATGAATTGGATGAAGATTCTAAGGAAAATGAGGACTATAGACTGAAACCCAGCGTTCTTCTTTGGTTATCTGGCGAATGTTGATGCTAACAACTGAGTTGAGAAGCAAAGTGGGGTATCACAGGCAGGGGTGAAGATGAGAGCAAGTTCAGTTCTGTATACTTGTGAGATACAAACAGATACAAACAGTCTCCTGGTGCAGGCTAGCCATGGAGAGGCCAACTTCCTTAGCTGACCTTTCTTGTTGCATTGCTGAAGAAGTTTTTAAGGTTACCAATCACAACAATGAACATGGGTATGAATAATAGGATGTGATTGTAAAAATGAGAGACTTTTCTCCATCTCTGTCTCCCATGGGTAGAGGGAATGACCCTTCCCACAGTGGTAGAGAACCCTCAGATAATAGAAGATCCTCTAAGGAGAGGGGAAGGTCCTTACTCAGAATTGTGGAGTTCTCCCAGAAAGAGAGCAGATTATGAAGAAATTCCATGTAGGGAAGAACGGCATTCACCAAGTTCAGTATCTTTTTATTAAAAAAAACATAAATGTTTATCTCCTGCTAAAGGATAGGCATTACTATCTGTAGGCTATTGTTTTGTCAACTTCTTTTTAATAGAAAATTTTAACATACTAAATTTTCATATTTATTTTTAAGTAGTTGTACAAAGGGATTTTAATTCAACAAGTCAGTTTATGAGGATAGTGCATCTCAATCATTGTCATCACCTCCATCCTTCTTTTCTGCCTCTCCCTCATCCCATCTACACCCACAGTCCACATAAAACGTATTAACTTTTAAATGTGATTGCATTTTGAATGTGAGGGTGATGAGAAGAGATACAATAGAGAAGATATAATGATAAGAGATACAAGAGAGAAGATTTAACAATAACTCAATGCTGCTCTTATTTACTTATTTTTGATGTGGCGAACTGAACCTAGGGACTCATATAGCTACGTGTAAATTAAACCTAGGAAAATTGCAACCTAGGGCCTAATTAGCATATAACTAAGCATGTGCTCTACCACTGAGTTGCATACCTAGCCCAAGGATACTTTCAATGAAGAATCATTTTATAGCCACTTTATTTTTTCTACATATAAATCACAGAAAATGTGACAAAACTGTTTCAATGTATAGTTGAAAAATAGATAAAAAATATGAATTTTTGGTGGGGTATTGTTAAGATACTTGAACTTTATTTTTTGGTATGTCATTTTTGAGATACTTCCTATGCTAATTGTGCTTATATTAGACATGTTCCTTTTCCACAAATAATGTAAAAGAAAAGCTAACCTAGACCTACCTAAATTATCTAAACTGCCAAGTTTGCAGAGTAGGAATTAATAGGATTTACTCTAATTTAATCAGAAAATTGATATTTTAATCTCAGTTAAATAGATGTGCAGATTTTATCTTAGCATATGTAATTATATCCACAGTACTTACTAAGTAAATAAATGTAAACTTTGGAAAATGCTGGGTATTGTGGGGTATTTTTCACATTATTTTAGAAGCTTGTTTTTTGCTGTATATTCTGCCATTTTTCTCAGTGAGCAACTTCAGATAAATCTGGCAATTTCTTTGGGTTTAATTTCTTCATGTCCAACACAGGGGGACTGAACTTATTGACAGATTTTATTATTCATTCTTTTTTTTTTTTTGTCGATCGTGGGGCTGAACTCTTCTGGTTCTGGGCGCTGTCCCTCAGCTTTTCAGCTCAAGGCGACACCCTGCCATTTGAGCCACAGTGCCACTTCTGGCTTTATTTTTCTGCTTATGTGGTGCTGAGGAATTGAACCCAGGGCCTCATGCATGCAAGGCAAACACTCTACCACTGAGCCACCTTCCCAGCCCTTTATTATTCATTCTTAAATTGAGGAATAACATTTGTACATTTTATAGGGAAATATGGTAATCTGATACATGTATGGGAGCATAATAATCAGATCAGGATAATCAGCCCTTCCATCTCTTCAAGCATTAATCATTCTTCTCTGTTGTGACTGTTATATGCTTTCAGTCATTTTAAAGATACATCATCTTACCCCAGGTAGAATGGTTGTCAACAAAAAAAAGACAGAAAATGATAGGTACTGGTGAGGGGGTAGAGAAAGAACACCTGTATAATGTTGATAGGAGTGTATGAATTAGTATAACCATTATGAAAAATAATAGGGAGATTCCTCAAAAAACTGAAATTATAAATACCATATGACCTATCAGTTCTACCACTGATAGTATGTACAAAGTAGATGAATCATTATACCAGATAAATACTTGCACTCCCACATTTATTGTTTCACTCCTCATGGTAGCTAAAACAGTCAATGTAGATAACTGTCTCTCAATGAATAAGGAAAATGTGATATGTATACCCAAAGGAATATTGTCATCTGTAAAGAAAAGTGAAATCCTGTCATTTGCAGCAACATAGATGGAACCAGAGGTCATTATGTTTAGCAGAATCCATCAGACACCAAACCAGATAGCACATATTCTCACTCATGTGGAAACTAAAAAGTTGATCTAGTAGCTAGGTACTAGTGGCTCACACCTGTAATCCTAGCTACTCAGGAGGCTAAAGTCAGAGGAGTACTGTTTGAAGCAGCCCAGGCAGAAAAGTCCTCAAAACTCCATCTTTAGTTAACCAGTAAATATGGGGGACTTAAGTTGTGTCTCATGTGGTAGAGCTCCAGTTATGAGCAAGTAAGCTGAGTGAGAACTTAGGGCCTTGAGTTTAAGCCTTAATACTCTGGCACTAAAATAAACCGACAAAAAAAGTTGATCTCAAAAGAATGGAGTGGACTGGGCACTGGTGGCTCACACCTGTAATCCTAGCTACTCAAGAGGCTGAGATCTGAGGATCACGGTTCAAAGCCAGCCCAGGCAGGAAAGTCTGTGAGACTCTTGTCTCCAATTAACCAACAGAAAACTGGAAGTGGCACTGTGGCTCAAGTGGTAGAGCGCTCGCCTTGAGGTGAAGAGCTTGAGGACAGCGCCCAGGCCCAGGCCCAGGCCCAGTGCCAGGCCCCACCCACAACTGACAAAAAAAAATGGAAGTGGAATGGTGGTCATTACAGACTGGGAAAGAAGTGGAATGGTAGTCATTACAGACTGGGAAAGAGGAGGGTGAAGCAATGAGATGAAGTTAAATAAAGGGTACAAAATACAATTAGGAGGAATTAATTCAACAGCATAGTGTGTATATGGGTTGCTATTGGTTAAAATGATCTGTAATGTGCTAGTGTTCTTGATCAAATGAACTATAATGAAAGAAAAGGCAGAAATTTTCTGTACCTTCCATTTGTAGTCACTCAGATTCTTAATGCAACACTAGGTACCTCCATTTGCCATTTCAAATAATGTAGATGAAGCACCTCATAGGTATGAGTAATTACACTGTAAATATGTGGTTCATTTATCCCTCCTCCCCAGCAGTGTTTTGCAAGACAAATGATAGTGTCCTATAACCCTGAAGGAATTAGCAGTCAGGTAAGTCTTGGAAAAGCCCACTTTTGCCATTCACTGCCTTAGAAATTTTGAAATGCATCTCATAGTCTCCAAGAGGTTTTGCTATAAACAAATATGAAATATGCCTTGGCCTTTTTTTTTCTTTTTAGCACAACAGTTCCCAAATGAATTTATGAGATTCTTATTTTACTCAGAATCTATTACCATGGCATAGAGCCTTTGTTCTCAGTGTACATGTCTGGAAACAATGGTCCCTTTCCCTAGGCTCTGCAGATGTTCACTGAGGGATAGGGTGTTAAATGCCAGAGGGGTGAGTGCTAAGTGGTACACTCAGACGGGTCTCCCCACCCCATGAGGGCTTGCAATCTAAAAATGTTTTCCAGGGAAAACACAGTTGGAAAGAAGGAAACCAAACACTTTATTCCTCCCCAAAGTCTTTAACTGACAAATGGCATTGTTTTGTTGAGATTGTCCTTAATTAATTCCATGGAAAGAGAATTCACCCCAAAATTATGAATGAGAGGTTTGCACTCTTGTCTTTCGTTTGGAGGAAAAGCATGTACTCCAACTTATGAAAATATACTCGATTTGAGGCTCCTTGTCCCTTTTTTTCCCCTCTTGTGCCTTCTTTTTTCTCCAGGGAAGAAGGAAAACAGAGCAGGGAAAAGCGTTTGTCAAGGATCAACAGGTACTAAATTCCAGCCACGAATGTCATGGACTTTAGTATATTAGGCAGTTGTACATTTTCTGTAGTAATAAGTAGTGCAAAGGGAGACTTTTTGTGTGAATTGCTATTAGTGTTTATATTGGTATGCTAATACAGTTATTTTGTATTTACAACTTACCTTTTTAAAAACTTTATTTCTTTAACTTCAAAGATTCAACATCAGGTAAGGGCATAGAATTAATGGCAATAGTTTTGGCAGCCAAGTCAATTAAAAAGGAAACTCAAAGTTGATACCGTATTTTTCAAATAGGTTTAATTAAAGATAGGGACAGTAGAGAGGGGTAGACTAGAGGAGGAGCAGAAAAAGCCTGGGTAATCTTTTATGAGGCAGTTAATTCAAACATCTCCTCCACTTTTCTGCCCACCTCCATGTCCACAGCATGTGAATTCAAGGTGGACCCATTGCAATAATGAGACATACAAGTCGTATGTTGAAAACGAACTTTACAACTTTGGTGGGGGGGGGGGAGGGGAGGAGGATGGGATGGGAAGGGGAAACAAAGGAGGAGGCTACAATGCTTGATAAGAAATGTACTCATTATCTTGCCCATGTAATTGTAACCCCTCTGTACAGTATTTTCACAATTAAAAAAAAAAAACAAACTCCCTTTGGCTGTATCTGTTCCCCAGGTAGCAATAAACCTGCAGATCTCAGGGAGGGCTATGCTTAACACATGGGGGCAACTTCATAATGATGACCTGGATATATTGCTGTCAGCCACACAGTCTGCACAGGACTGAGGAATAGTACTACTTGAGATGTTCCTTGCAAAGGTGAATTTCAAATGGATGTAGACAAGGGGATAATTACTCATTACTGATGGATCTAGAGGAAGGTTTTGCTCTGTTATTCCCATCTGGTTTAACAGGTGTGATGAGGAGTTAGCTACAGAATGATGATTTTGAAAAAGAGAGAGATGTAACTTATGTCTGCAAAAACTAATTTGGGGCGAACACTTAACTTTTGCTCTGCAGCTTAAGGTCACCAGAAATGCTCAGGCAAGAGCTGGAAGCTATATAATTTACGCTGACTTTCATGAAGAAGGAAGAAAATACCTGGAAGTACAGGGTGTTCTTTGGTATAAGGTTTTGGGTTTGAAGCAAAAGGCAACCTCTTCTCCATAAAAGAATGGGTTTCTTCCATTTTTTTTTTTTTTTTGGTCTGTCGTGGGGCTTGAACTCTGGGCTTGGGTGCTGTCCCTGTGCTCTTCAGCTCAAGGCGAGCGCTCTACCGCTTGAGCCACAGCACCACTTCCAGTTTTCTAATGGTTTTTATTGGAGATAAGAGTCTCACAGACTTTCCTGCCGGGGCTGGCTTTAAACCATGACCCTCAGATCTCAGCCTCCTGAGTAGCTAGGATTACAGGCATGAGCCACCGGTGCCCAGCTTTGTTTCTTCCATTTCTTGTCCAAGAATTTCTGTTTTTCACATCAAGGCCAATTTGCCATGACTTTGATTGTCCTTTGTTGGGTGAGTATGGTTTCTCAAGAGTTTGTTAAGGCATATGCTCATCATAGAACAGTCACTGAATGTAATTAGGACTTTTGTTTTGTGTTTGAAGTCAGGGCCTTGTAATTTCCAGGCAAGATATTTGGCCACATGAGCCGCTGCCGGCCTTTGTGGGGGTTGGTTATATTTTATTTATTCTTCGTGCTAGTACTGGGACTTGAATTCAGGTCCTTCCTTACCTTTTTCACTTCAGATTGGCACTTTATCACTCGAGCCACAGGTCTACTTTGATCTTTTTGGGCTGGCTTCAAACCATAATCTTCAAATCTAAACCTGCTGAGTAGCTAGCATTCTATCCAAGTAAGAGCCAGTGGCAACTGGCTTTGGGTTGGCTATTTTTCAGAGAAGGTCTTGTTTTATTCCCAAGGGAGCCTGGACCACAGTTCTCCTATTTGTGCTTCCCTTGGCTGCTGGAATGACATACAAGCAGCACTGTACCCATCTCTTGTGTTTCTCCCACAGCTTGGAATGACAGACACATGCTTCCGTACTCCTCCACTGGTTGAGATGGACCAGTCATGTGAATATTTGGTCTTAGCTAGCCTCAAACTTTCATTACCCAGTCTTGTCTATTGAGTAGCCAGGATTACATCACACTTGGAAGAGAACTGGAACTTTTCGCTGTGTTTGTGTTCCATGCTGTGGTCCTCTATTCTATACGAACATTGTGTCTGTAAAATTTCTCTGTATAAACTATTTTATATTGCCTACTACAATGATCCTAAAGCCTTTTAAAAGAGGTTGTCAGATTTGTCAGATTTCAAAACAATAAAATGACACCTGAAAAAAGAAAGAAAATGGACAAATGAAAAATTGTATAACTGAAGAAAGAGTTTAAAACATTAAGGCTTTCTTTGTCTTTTTGGGGGGTGTATTTTCTGTCCCCCCTACCCCACTTTATATACTTTGTTTTGGTCTTTTTTGTGTGTCAGTGTGTGGTTTGCTTTTTAGAGTAGTGTTCTTACCAGGTGCTTGCAGTACCAAAGCCGGTTATCAAAAAAGGTTAGGACATCAGAATTCTCTTTATGTGACTCATAAGCCAGTGAAGAGCAGAACAGAACTGTTGAAGTGACAGCAGAGAGCAGCAGTCACTCTCCTGGCAGAAACTTCTTACTTCTAGAAGATAAATTTGTCATAGAGACAGAAGATTTGCTTTTGCTTACACAGTTCTTGCTGGTCATCCCTCTCGTTCCAAGGAGGTACATGGCTGGGTTGAGCGCTCTCTTTGGGTCTCCTCCCACAAGCGAGTGCAATTACTACTGAATGAGCCTGCTGTCTATACTGTTTGGATTGATGATTATTACACAGGCTCATCAATTCAGAGCCCAGTTCTTTATAACTCTAGTCCTTCACAGTCATAAAAGTGATAGGCTGAAAGTTTTTTCATCAGTGAGAGAGAAAATCTATTTGTAAAAGAATTTAAAAAAAAAAGCAAAACAATACTCTGTTGTTTCTTCTAGAAATACAAGTCAGAAAAATCTTATCTTATATTCTACTACCATGGTCAATATTCTAGATATACAACTTAATGATCAAGGAAAGTGAGTTCTGTGTACAGGTAATAGCATTTGAATTTCGGATAAGCAAGAAAAAAATCTCAGCTTTGTCAGGCCACACAAGCCGACTCTCTCTTACTTCCAGTGGGTCTGTGCTACCATGATACGAATAATAGGGCTAATAATAGTTTAAATTTTGTGGTTATTTTGTATATGATGCATTTATAGCAAGATGAAGCAGGATGAAAATGATTAAATAACTATCATAAAAGTATGTGTCTTGCATGAGTTTAGGGTGTGTGGTAGGGGGGAGAGGTGGGAGGGACAAAAATGTCCTTGGTAATGATTTAAAAAAAAGAAACAAAATGAGGAAAAGGAATCTTTTGTGGATGGATGAGTGAGATAAATGTTTCAGAAAAAATATTTGTATTTTTTTTGAGATAATTTGGCTATGTTGCCTATACTGATCTAGAATTTACCATCTTCTTACCTTTGACTCCAAAGTGCTGGGATTATAGGTATGTACCACTATGCCCAGCTTATAAAAAAATTCAGATTCTTTAAGTTCATTTTACTTTATAAGTTTCCTCCAAATTCTATTGTCAGGGTTATCATACAAGGGCAAACATAACTGTGTTTTTTTGTTTATTCCACATTTATGCATTTGGCCAATGTTGAGTTTCTACAGTTGTGCTTCTGAGGGGAGATACACAAATGAGCAAATTAGTTCTATCCTCATGTCCAGAGAGGCCATTTCATCAGTGTGGTATGACCATCCTTCCAGGGAGACAGGTTTCACAGGTGCCCTAGAAACTTCCTATCCTTTTTGTCTTTGTGTCAGACCCATTGAGGAAACAGATATCAAAATACAAAGAGAAACAAAGTAGTATGTGAAGAAGGGTAAAGCATACTGGGGATGGAGCAGGCCTGCTTGAACTCAGCATTCCGGGTCCCCACGGAGCACAGATATGTCATTCCTATTTGTGTAGAAGCATGTGTTCCCTCTCATGCATGAAAAATATTTTGTAAGTGTTTGATTGATTTAATTGAAAGGAACTGGTGAAGGTATTTCCACTTGGGCAGTAGCAAAAACGACAACAATAAAGACCATGAAAAATGGTTTCCTAGAGTCTTTTCCTGGTACCCACCACATTATTTAAAAGACCTAACGTGGTGTCATGTATGATTTATACTGTGTAGGTGTTTTTCAGCCATGTTTGAAGCAGATAGGTACTCGAATGTAATATATTATGTAGTTTCAAATATAAAAACTACTGTGTTGATGGGAGAGATAAGATGTTGTACTGCTCATCAGATAGCCCAGAATAACTATTTTCAGTGGAAAAGCTTATATTTGGACATTTTTATCCTGTGGAAACATTCAGGAGTCTCATTTTCTTTTGGCTTACTTGTAGCTTGAGTGATTAGTCCAGGTCTTTCCTTTCTTACATATGCATGTGCCTGTGCCTGTGCATGTGCCTGTGTGTGTATGTGTGTGTGTGTGTGTGTGTGTGAGACTTTTTTTTAAAAGCATTTGTATAGATGCTTTTAAGCCACCACCGATTTCAAGAAGAAAAACAGTTGGACCAAGTGTTGGATTCCATTAATAGCTCTGATATCATCCTATTTCAAATCTGAGTCTCTTCAATAACTTACTTCTTTGTCTTGGCTCTCCAATTTTTGAAAAAGCGTGTTAGAAATGCATTTGTGTTTGTGGAGTACTTTCTTACCTCCTTGCAATGAATATAAGAATATTAAGAGTCTAAAGTGCTTTGAGGAATAGCAGACAGAGTCGGCTGACTTCCAATTCTTAATTTTCAGTTGAAGTTTGTGGTGATGTCATTTCAAAATAAACCGAACAGGTACCATACAGAGTACTTATAGGACTCCTGAGTAATTTGTTGAGAATGAAAACATTTAAATGAGCACCACACATTGCTTTTGCAGATCTTGGTTTTGTTCTGGGCTTAAGGAGTAGAAAGTGAGCAGTAGCCTATCAAGAGGTAATTTCACACCTGCTATACTTCAAAATGCCCAGATACAGCTTTCCTTTAGTGATTTTCAATGTGTTTATGTGTAAAAAGCTTTACAACATGTCTTTGAATGGATAAAGGTGAAGTGTAAAAGGCCTGGCTTACCCTCTCTGCTCAGCCAAGGAGCTGGTATTTGGGGATCCTAACCAGAGGTAGAACTCTGGTGCTCAGGCCTTCTTCCGATGGAGAAACAGAAGAAGTCTAGGAAAAAAAACTTATTCTAATGCTCAAGGAAAAGAACTCTTTTGTTGTTTGATGTTTCTTAAGTTCTGTTTTGTGATGATGTCATTCTTCTAGACAGATATAGTGTGTTTTCTTTGGTTTCCTCACAATACAGATGAATATGGCCATGTTTGTGTGAAATCGAGGATGCCATTTTGGGAGTCAGACAAGGGACTTGTAATCCTTCTGATTACTTTGAGCATTTGGGTAATGTCCATTTTTTCTGAATCTTGGATTTTGAAATAAATTCATTGGAAGGAGACTGATTTTGTTAATTTAAGTAAATTTATTTACTTGCCTTCTTACTTTTACTACTTAAGTGTTGTAATAAAAGTATAAGAGATTTATTCACCACCTATAGATTTGTTGCTATCATTTATAAAAATAATATCTTTACAGAACTCATACTGCATGGTGTTTAGCCTGGACCAAGAAACAATATCTACCAGCATCATTATCATTGCTATTTTATATACAACTTTTATCTGATGTTCTTAACCACTATTCTCATTAAATACTCTGTTCTCTCAAGAGACAGGAAACAATAAATTCCTAGCACATCTATATTTGTCTCTTTGGAAGCTTTTCCTCATTTTTGTTTTCTACTTTATGAGAAATTTATAAACTTATAAATTGCCTTACTGGTTATACTTAAATCTTTCCTACTTTCTTTGTGAAAGAAATCACCTGCTAGCTATCTTGAGTTGTCTTCCTCCTGGGGCTTGTGCTTCATATCTTCTGGCATTGAGGTAAGGCTACCTCCCCATTGGGTTAATCCATGGACACCTTCTAGTTAGCATCATAATGACTCATGGTTTACTGGAGCATGAGTATTTGCACATGCTTTTATGTACATAAATTTAAAAATATCCTGTTATTCTAAAACAAAGGTCAATTAGCTTCCATTTGGTCACATGATTATTAAACCCTTAGAACACAGAATCTTTTTTTTTTTTTAACTCAGGGCTTAGCCTCTATGCCTTAGCTTTTTGGTTCAATGGTAGTGCTCTACCAGTTGAACCACACCTCCACTTTTGACTTTTTGATGTTTAATTGGAGTCTCACTGACTCCCCTGCTTGGGCTGACTTTGAACCATGATCCTCATATCTCAGCCTCCTGAATAGCTAAGGTAATAGGCATGAGCCACTGGTACTTGGCTCAAACCCAGTATCTTTTTTTTAAATTTAATTTTATTGTCAAGGTGATATACAGAGGGGTTACAGTTACATATGTAAGGTAGTGAGTATGTTACCCCCTCCCTCATTTTTATCTCACTTTCTCTCCCTCCAATAACCCCCCCCACAAGTTGTTCATGTTGTCTTGTGAGTATCACTGTTGCATTGTTTACACTTTGTCCTTTGTCTCACCATTTTGTTGTTCCCCTTCCCTTCCCTAATTCAGATAAATGTACATACAAGATATAGGGTACCAAAATCAAATACAGTGACAACAAAGCCCTCTTTTAGGACTATCCTAGACATACACTAATTATTACAAATGAGGGGAACCATGGAGCCTGTTTCTTTGGGTCTTGCTTACTTCACTTAATATGATTTTTTCCCAAGTTTTTCCATTTCCTTACAAATGGAGCAATGTCATTCTCTCTGATGGAAGCATAGAATTCCATTGTGTATACATACCACATTTTCTTGATCCATTCTTCTACTGAAGGCCAAGTACTTTTTGATAGGTTTTCTCTCTGTCCTTTTCCAACTGTGGTCCCTAGAATTGGGCATAATATACCACGTATGGTCTGTCCAGCACAGAGTAGTGAACAGAACTATTATCTTCTTAGCTTCTAAGATATTTCCTTCTTTATTATATCTACCTCTATCTATATTCAGCAAGTGTTTACTGAAAACTGAAATGAATCAGTAGCTTGGGTGTTCTAATCTTAGAGCTCATAATAAGTCTTCTCTTACAATAAGTCCTTCCTCTAATGCCAACTTTGCCTAGTAGAGAAACAACTAAGTCTAATATAGGTTGAGCATCTCTAAATTTAAAAAAAATCAAAATTTCAAACTCTCCAAAATAAAAGATATCTTGAGTGTTGACATGATGCCACAAGGAAAGTTCTACATCTTACTTTATGTGTCAGGTTACCATCAAAGTGCAGCTGCACTAAAATGCTGTATAAAATCACTTTCAGACTACATATATAAGCTATGTAGAAAACATGAATGAATTTTATGTTTAGACTTGTGTTTCATTCTCCAAGCTCATTATATACACAGATATTATAGGCAAATTATATATATGCAGATATTCTAAAGTCTGAAAAGAATTGCAAATCCTAAACACCTTATTTCCAAAGCATTTTAGTAGGGTTACTCAAGCTATTCAAGGCTGTCAGAAACTGAGGTATCTTTGAGCCAGCTCCAAGGGCTCTGGCACCTGAAAGCCTGGGGAAAGTTTCAAAGAAAGGACAATGTTTGAATGGTCTCTGAGGGAGGAAATGATAAAAAGAGATATCAGAAAGGGAGGGGCCATAGAAGGGAAACTTCCTGTTAAGACACTGAGGGATGTTTGGGATGGATGTGCAGAACCTTGGAAGTTCAGGGAACAGCTGTATCCAGGGCATCCTAAGCAAAGAGAATGTGGTGTGTATATGTATAACATTTACTTTGAGTAGCATGAGAATATTGAATGAGCTTGTGTGCTTCCTTATTCCCATTCATATTACACAGGGTCTATAAATCTGCAAACATCGTCCTGAGAGAGACATCAGATTTATATATGTGATTTTTTTCAATAATAATGTAAGTAATTCATATTAACTTTAGACAATTTCCCCCCAAAATGTAACACTATTAATTCTCTGTCTTGCTGTTAACATGATTACAGTTAAGAGATATAAATCTTGATATTTTTTTCCCCCAGATAACTCCTTGAAGAGATGATTAGATGGATGTGCTGTAGGTGTTTTTTTTTTTTTTTTGTATGCGGAAATTCTAGAAAATTTACAAATGTCACTCTTATTATGTCTCAGTGATAGGATGTGAGTTCTCACATACTATCAGTCAGAATTGACCCCTCCATTTACATAGACTATGGGTGACCAGAGAATATATTTTGTTTGATGACAAGCTCTGTGGCAAAGGATGTAGTGAGCCCTTTAGGATTCTGGTTGCTTGCTTATACATTCTGAGACTATCTATACTTGGTGAGCCACATTAGGATTGAATGGGAGCTTCTTTACATTACCTTGTCAAGGGAGAGGCCTAATCAGTCCTTTCACCTATGACTACCTTAGGACCTAGTCTTGGTCCTTTCCTTTCCCCTGTTCTCTCCTTTTCTCTCAGCTTTGAAGATCATGCCTTTGATTATCAGGGTGGGAAGAATTAAGGGGGAGCTTGAATGCCTAGGAGTGCTTGAATGCCAGGCAAAAAGATAAGCAGGCTAAGACAAGGCCAAGTCACAAAACTGACACCCACACCGAATCTTGAAATGTGAGCACTGAGCAAGTGTATGCTGGTGTCTGTTGAGGAGGTAGGTGTGGGGTGCCTCAAGTTAATGGGAAGTAAGAACAACATCTGACTTCCAAGGGACTTTGGAATCTTCATGGCATTATCTTCATGAGGTCAGGGCTTTTATACTCTAATCACTTCTTGATAGGCCCCACATCCCAACATTGTTGCCTTGAAATTAAATAAATTCCCAGCACATGAATTGTGGGAAGGGGGCATTTATACTAAAAATTATCCTGTCCTCCCAAATCATTTCCTTACATGTTATTATAGCACAATGCCTTCAAAGTTTTAACTCATTCCAGCATCAAATTTCCTTCCATCAGCCTGTGAAATTCAATGCTATATGCTTTGAAAATACAGTTTTGGACACAATTTTGGGGTGGACATTTCCAGCACAGTAGGGAAAAATGGGGAAATAGAGAAAAAAAAGAGTAATAAGTTCTAACCCAACAGGATAAACAACTTGAAAATAATCTTTGAAGTCTGTATCTTGTTTTCCAGGTACAGTGGGTTGACTCCCCAAAGCTCTAGGCAGTCATTAAGTACAGACTATGCTTCATCCGTTACAGTGAAACTGTATCTGGGGCTGTCCTAGGTTGGCATTCTTCCTGGGTAGCTCCATGTTTTGAAGTATTGAGGCTGTCCCTACCTCCATGGCAGGTCTATACTTGGACTCAGAGCCTGACTGTGATATCTTTTGATAAGAGGAGGATTTGATTTCAAAGCCCACAAAAACTCACATTCTGCACATCTGAAAATTTACTCCACTTGCTTTCTGCCGAGGCTATGCAAGCCATACCTGAGCCCACTTTAGCCACAGTTGGGGCAGATAAAGAGTGTTGTTGAAATACGGGGGATCAGGGACCTGAGGCAGCTCTTTCAGCAGATCTTGTTGTAGTGCAGAAATAGACTAAGATATAGAACGTTAAACCATGGAGATGAACGAGTAGAAAGACACAGAGAGAAGCAGTTGGTGTCATCTTCCTCAGACATTTTGTTATCACAAAGTACCTTTGTCTAGATAATTTATAACCACAAAAATGTATCACCCATAGTTCTGGAATCTGGTAAGTCTTAAAGATCAAGGCTAGTGCATTTGTTGTCTGGTGAGGCCCTGTGCTTCGTAGATAGTGCAGGAGTGGGTAAGGAGGCTATCTAAGAATTCTACTAATCCCATCCCTTAGGCCTTAATCATCTCTCCATACTAAGTTTTAACCAGAATATGGAGGATCACATTCTGACCCTAAGAGGTGAGTTAAGGACCAGAAATTTAGCATGCTCTGAACTTCATATCTGTCCATCAATAGTTTCTTACTTTGCCAATATGTAAGATCTGTAGAAAAGCCTTAGCTGATTCTCAGCAGATTTAAAACTGTTTCTCCCCTCTTGGAATTGATACTTTCATTCTCAACCTTTTTATTTGGTTTGGAGATTGAGAAGGATGTTATTTATCAATGATTTTAAACTCTAATGTGTTTTTGTATCATGATGATCAAAATGATAGCAGTATTTCAAATCACTTAAAAGGGTACAAATGAACTATGGGTCGATCTACATGAGGAGTGAAAAAAAAGTCAACCTCGAGAAGTTTTATAGGTTTGATTCCATTGTTCTTGAAATGGCAGAATTCTAGAAATGGAGAGCAATTAATGTTGGCCAAGACAGAGGGTTGTGGTAGAGGGAGTAGCATAAGAAAGGTCCTGGGTGCAGATGGAAGAATTCTGTATCTCAATTGTAATAGTAGTTATGTACAACTCTATATAGAACAATAACTATACATAAAACTATACATATGTAACACAAATGCTTGTATATAACAACTCATATAATCTGAACACAAAACAAAGTGTTACATCAATATAGGTTTCAAGACTAGATGATCATATAAAATGAAATGTTGGGGAAGCTGGACAAAGGATACACAGATTTCTCTGTACTATTTGCAGAGTATGTGTGTGTTTGCATTGGAGATTAAATTTAGGGATTTGGGTTCCTACTTGGCTTTTTCACTCATAGTTGGAACCCTACCACTTCAGTGAGGCCTCAAGCCCAACATTTTGGCTGGGTAATTAGAGATAAAGAGTCTCAAGGATTTGTCTTTCTGGGCTGGCTCTGAATTGTGCTTCTCAGATCTCAGCCTCTGATAGCTAGGATAACAAACATTAGCCACCAGTGCAGATAGACTGAAGCTCAGCACATGTTATAAGAGCCTTTTCAGTAATACATTTTGTGTCAGTTTTTTTACTTAAGCTGAGGCAAAATCATATATAAATCATAAAAATAATGAATATGCAAATAATCTTGCAGATATAAGAAAATATTCAATCATTAATACTCTTCTAAAATTCCAATTCTCTCTTCGTGAAGATTTTGTGTGTGTGTGTGTGTGTGTGTTTTGCGGGTATTGCGTGTTGTACTAAGCAGGAACTCTACCATTTGAGCCATGCCTCCATTTCCTTTTTTCACTGCTTATGTGCAAGGTAGGATTTCAGCTTATTACCTTCTATTCAGGCTTTTCAGTGTCACTGGTGATGGCCAGCATGCATCCCTGTACTCAGCCAATGGTTGAGATGGTGTCTTGAAGACTTCCTATTACTTAGGCTGTCCTCTATTTCTTTCTTCCAGGCAGCTAGGATTACAGGCTTGAGGCAGTGCACCCAATTTCTGGAAAATTCCATGACTCAAAAACTTCTATTTCTGCACTTACTAGATGGTCTGTTGATTGCCTTGCTGTCTTTTTTAAAATCTAAGATGTTAAACTCAAATTATAAATTTATAAGTGCATTTAAATTTATTAATGGTCCTAATAAAAACAGTATGCAATTTATTATACCAGGTTGATAGGGTCTCACTATGTAGCTCAGGCTAACGTTGGACTTGCTATATAACCTAGACTGGCCTTGAACTCTTGATTTTCTTATTAATTCTGCCTCCAAGGCACTGGGATTACAGGCAAGCACTACTGTGCCAACTTAAGATGCTTTTTTAAAAACAGGATTGTTGGGGAAGAAGTGAAGATTTAGGAACAATTAATGTTTTTGTAATTATTATTCTCTGTATAGGAAAGAACCAGTGTTCGCTCTTTAGCAGTAATATCTACTTCAAACCCCTAAATATTCAAAACATGAACTAATTTTTCTCCATTATTGAAATCTCTATATGCAGACCTAGTAGCATTTGAAAGCTAATCTCCCCATGTGCCAGAGTAATTACAGCAAAGTAAATAATCTCCAGTGTTCGAATTCCCTATAGAAATGGTTTAATATCTTATCTTTCAAAACTGGTTTTCAGCTCATTCAAAACGCCTGAGAAAAGTTCTTTAGCATTCAGAGAAGGAGGGACTTTAAGAACACGCTGGAGCCTATCTCTTCTCTGGCAGTTGCTGTTGTACTAGGACATTTTCTCCATCAGAGTAAAAACCCTGTTCTTTTCTCTCTCTTTTTTTTTTTTTTTGTAAACTTGGGCTATAGGGTCTCTCTGTGCAGTCCCCAACAGGTCTGTGAGCCAGAAGTTGCTGTGGGTGACATGGAGTGACAGGAGTGGCTGCAGATCATTCCTAGGTGGCATCCTTTCCTCCAATCATTTCTGCATGGATGTTCCAGAGTCTTTCTTGATGGAGCCACCAGCTTCTCCATAAGATGTTGCATAAAAGACTTGAGCATCCATACTGACTGATTACCTTCTCTGAGTTTGTAACCTTTATAGGCCTTGTGACTTCTGTCCTGGGGTCCATACAAGTTTCAGGAAGAAAATTACTTACCAAGTTCTGAGCTAGTTGGCACCTAGAATGAGTCCTGTGCTTCTTTATCTGAAATGTTGGATGTCAGGCCTCAAAGTGCCAAAATGATTCTTGCTTTTTAAACTGTGAAATTGTTTTTGACAAGCTTTTTGCTAGTGTATGGGCTGGAAATGATGTTTTTCCCCCTGAAAAAGGTTAAAACTGTGAGAAGAGATTCTCAGCATATATGACTCATGTTCTTTCTAGAGCAGAATCATTGATAGACATTTTGTTTTGAATAAATATATTTTTGGTGAGGTGTGCAGAGACTTAACATGTGCTATGTGCAGTTTTCAATCTGTTAAACTTTTGTGAAAAGTATAGTGTTGATTGAAAATTTCTATTTTTGATCATTTTTTTTTGTCGTGGGGCCTGAACTCTGAGCCTGGGCACTGTCCCTCAGCTCAAGGCTAGCACTCTACCACTTGAACCACAGTGCTACTTCTGGCTTTTTCTGCTTATGTGGTGCTGAGGAATCGAACCCAGGGCCTCATGCATGCAAGGCAAACACTCTACCACTGCCAGCCTCTGATCATGGTTTTAAGAGGATTTTTGCTTTGTTTTACTTTTCCTTCCATAAATGTGAGGAGCAACCCCCACAATTATCCATTTTAATGAGATTTTGTTGTAAAATTTTAATATTTTAGACTTTCTAAAGATACCTTGTTAAGAGACACATGTGGTGATATATACTTGCAACTCCAGTTCTTGGGAGGCTGAGGCAAGAGGATCCTGTTTAAGGTTAGCTTTGGCTACACAGCAAGTTCTAGACCATTCTGTGATACACAGCGAGACTGTCTTAAAAAAAATGATAATCACAACAGTACAACAGCAGGTTCTTTTTAGAATGTAAAATTAATTATTTAAATTTGAGTCACAATCTATTTCATAAAATGTAGACTGCTTACATTTTATTATTTATGCTGCGATTTGGTATTCTGATATTCTAATGGCTATCTTAAGAATTAGAGCCTTTGGAAATTTACATTTCCAGTTTCATATAATTAATGCTTTATTTATTTTTAATGAAATTTCTAGATCTAAGTTCAATGTTATTTTTCAAAAGGTATTTATGTAGAGGTTGACATTCATGCTGTTTACCAAAATTCTTTTAAGTGAGGGCTTTTAAAAGTCAGCTGACAGGTGCACCCTAATTTGTGACAGAGCCTCAACTGCTGGATTCAGTGAAATGGCCCTTGATGTAAATGAGGTAAGATGTTAAGGACTGCCTAGTGACCCACTCCTGCTTTCTTCTGTCTTCTCCTTTAGTTTTTTTCCCTGTTTCTATCCTGCTTCATGCCTGTCCTGATGAAGTGCTGTTTGATATTTTCTCTGCTTTGATTTCTTCTTTCCCTTTTCCTTCTCCTTACCATATGTGTCTGTGCTGTAAGGTTTGATCCTTGCCTCCCTAACCTCTCCTGAGTAACCCAGCATGAGTAGGTTTAGCTGAGCCTTTCCTGAGCAGGGTAGGAGGGTGGCACATCCTTCTCCTCAGATGCATGTGGGAGCCCACACCAGTCTTGTTCCCCTAGGCCCTGCAAGGAGAGGGGAGGCAGGGAGTCCTACTCATATCCATAGCCAACTAGATCCCTCCTTCAGAGCCCACACCAGGGCAGGCTCTGTTCCATTCCTATGAACCACAGGCTCCCTGGAACATATCTCTTTGCTTCCTTCAACTCTTGTGAGTCAGTTGGCGGCAGAGATCTGCTTTGGGATGGCTCACCATTCTTAACTGGAACTTTCTGCTGCTTTGTCTGACCTCCTAAATTAAACCTTCTACATATCAAGCTGATTGGATTAGCCTAGGTTTGTGGTATCTTTCTGAACTTTTTACTTGGACAGCCAACTTTCTCTCAAGGTTCAGTTCTTTGGTTGGGTAAGTTCTCAATATCCTCAAGTGAGACCCAGCCTCATGTAGTCTCCTTTGTTTCTTAGTGGCCCAAGTGGCCTGTTTAGGTGGATATTATAAACACTCTTTTCTCTCTTACTATTCTGAATGTTTCAGCCATGGACATTTATTTCTTAGACTCTCATTCTGTATTTTTTCTCTGCCTAAAGGAACTCCAACTGCATATGTTCCTTGGTATCTTTAATTCAGTGTGATATTTGTTTAAAATTTAGCTCATTGATGGCAGGATCATCTACCTCATCTTACATGCCAAAACCTGGAGTCATCTTTCAGTTCCCTAATCTTAGTTTTCCTATTTAGCCATCGCTAGAAAGTCAGTTCATCCGTAACTGCTTTGATATTCTTTTCTAACTCTTCATTCTTCTTATTTGTAGCTAGATCTGTTCAGGCACTGGTACAAATTAGGAGAGCAAAATTCAGAGAGCCTAAGTGACAGTACTCAGGTTCCTCCAGTGGTGGTGGAGATGGAGTAAGAACTACTATTCAGAACACATGCTTGTTCCATCAATCGTGTGGCTTTCTAGGGAGCATGTTTAATGCTTATCAGATGTGTCTTTGTGAGGGGATCATTCTGCAGGCCCGGGACTATATAAGATTGAACCTGGAGGAGCTCAGGATGAAGCTCCACCTATCATCAGCCTTCTGTGGCCTTGAGGCTGTTGGTGGATGTGCTCATTAGTACTTACAATCTTTCACTCTGTTGTTCATGTGTTCTATTCTCATTACAGAGTGTTGGCTAGCCAGGCCTGTGAGAAAATTGTTTAGGGCTCATGTTTAGGTAGGAATGGTTTCTTACCTGTACTACAGTAAAGATAAAATGCATCAGATAGTAAGGAAGATTTTTTTTTTTTTAAATCAGGATAACCTCATAGAAACCAAGGCGAATGAATATGTCCTGGTAAAGTAACCGCTAAACCAGACCCACTGGCAGGTCGGAAGCAGAGACTTGCAGGAGAAACGAGGAGGTGGACTGAAATGAGACTTCATAAGAGCTGAGGGAGTTATTTTTGGACATAAGTGGTCAATTTCCCAGATTTGGGGTAGTTAAGACTGATTTTATTCCAGCAGAGACTCTCTCCATAACAAATTAGTCTTTTTTCCCCCCTTAAGCCTAATTTCCATGATTTCACCATATGGAAACTCTGACTTTTAAAAAGAACTTGCTCCATTGAGCAAGCTTGGTACATTTTTCAAATGTTTCTTGACATTAACAGCTCTATTTCTCAATTAGCAAAGGGAATAAAGTTGATTATGCATATCCATGGTGTGACAATTTACATCTGATTAGCAGCTCTAAGGTAAACATTAAAAGGTCACTATAAATAACTTTTGCTTCTTTTGTTCTCCAAAAGACCAGGCACAAACTCTCAGCCCCTCCACTACTCCTTGTGGTTGATGGAATTCTGTTTTTGAAATGATGGGCTTAAAGTTGATATTAGGTAATAAGATCTGTCAAATTTAAAGCTCAGTTAGTTGACACTTTGCTGGTTACATTTTTGCAATATCTATTCTGATACCCATCTGGTTTTGTAAGAACTATTAGCTAATGATAGACATTAAGAAAAAAAAAGTAAGGAACATATGTATAGGTTTACAACACATCCTGGTAACCTATTCAGAGATTTATCCTGAAGGCTGAAGGATCTTCCAATTATTTCTTTGTTTTTCTGTTTTTAAAGGTAGGAAGAGAAGTATAGGGAAGAATAATGGGGATTCAATTAGCTTGGCCTCCTCTATTATCAAAGTGATAAGAATTATTCTTGTTTCATGCTCATGGGAGGAATCAGACTAGTAGTTGAAGCCTAGTGATGGTGGCTCATGCCTAGCTACTTAGGAGGCTGAATCTGAGGATTTCAGTTCACAGCCAGCCCTGGCAGGAAAGTCTCGGAGACTTTTATCTCCAATTAACTCCTAGAAAACTGGAAGTGGTGCTGTGGTTCAAAGTGGTAGAGTGCTAGCTTTCAGCAAAAAGAGCTTAGGAACAGTGCCCAGGCCCAGAGTTCAAGCCCCATGACTGACTCCTAAGACAAAGATTCTGAAAAGGAACTTGATAGTAGGAATTTAGGCAGTGGTTTAGGTGGTCCTTTGTATTATATTAATTGTCTTTGACAAACCTGTTCAGATTGGACCATGAGAGTTCTTTGTGGTTGATATAATTTAATTAAAATGGCAGTTCTTTAAACGGTAGAACTCCTCTTTCAATTAATTAAGATAAATGTGTGTGTCTCTATGTGTGTTTGCACACTATTTTTAAACAATAGAAAGTGTTGATAATGACTTAATTATAAATGTAGACATGATCTTTGTTAAAGAATTAGATAATTTAAAAAGAAGAAAGAAGCAAGGTATAAATAAGCAATTCATATTCCCATCTGTTAGTGATGATTTACATTTTGGAAAATATTCTACTAAACAGTGTTTAATTTGCCTTTAGGTGAATAAACATACCTATTTTAAAATAGAACTGCAATACACATTCTTTTTAACCCAAATTTAGGTAAAATTATACTATGAGTAGCTTTCTGTGTAAATATACTTATCATTGATTTTGATGGTTTATATTACTCTTCGATAACATGATAGATGCAATATTCATAGAGCTACTATAAAAGAGCTCCTCCTTGATAAACATTTAGGTTGGTTCCTATTATAAATTCTGGATCATGAGTTTGATACATACATGATGTTAAACAATTCTCTAGAGTTCTTTATTTTTCCTAGAGTTTTTTTCTAAGTTCAGTCTTGTAGCAGTATTGCATGTGTTCATTTTTCTACATCTTTACTAACTGAAAGTATTTTAAAATTTTTATCCTCATAGAAATTATCACTTCAAATGTGATGTTCTCTGATTTGGAACTTTGACAACTTTACATAATTTTAGGGGCAATTTATATCCTAGTACATGTCCTTTGCTTTTCCTTTTTGGATTGGTTTTCAAGACTTCTTTTTTTTTTTTTCCTTGTTGTTGTTGTTGGTTGTGAGGCTTGAACTCTGGGCCTGGGCACTGTCCTTCAGCTCTTCAGCTCAAGGCAAGCACTCTACCACTTGAGCTACAGTACCACTTTCAGCTTTCTTACATATTAGGCAGAGTAGTTCTTGGCCTTCTAAAGCAATTAACCCAAATTAGGTGCTAGTCATGTTCTAAATATGCATTCTTTCCCTATTTTGTGATTGTCTTTTCTCTTGGAATAACATTTTTTCATAATTAAAATTTTTTTTAAATTGCTACTTATTTTGTCAAATGTCTGAATCTTTGTAGCTTCTGGCTTTTAAAGTCACCGGCTTTTGACACTCCCCAAGATCATGGAAAGTGTCCTTCAAATTCTTCTAATTAATATGATTTTTTAAATATTTAAATGTTTATTTTGGAATTAGTTTTAGGGAAGATTTTTGGTAAGGATCATACATGATTTTTATATATTTAATTCATCTTAACTCTATATTATTTCAGAATCAACCTCTTTTCTTGGTTAAAAAGTTCCCATAGGTCTTTGGATCAAATTTGTTTTCCTCTGTTCTTTTTCCACACATCTTTTACTATTTACTAACTCAAAGATACAATAGATCATCATATATAGTTTTTGTGTTCACCCACAGATTTAGGTAGTGGGCTGTGTATAGTATTGAGAGTAAGCCTTAAGTATTGTAGTTGGTAATTCTGAGTAAGCTTGAAAGATATAGTATGCATGAGTTTAGGGGTAAGGAAGTACAGAAATGTGAGTGCTGAACCTATTTAGGACTAAGAACCAGCAGATATGTGTGTATGGTATGAAAGCAAATAAGGCACAATAAGAGGTTGTAGCCATGGTCAAGAGCTTGATGCTGAGAGGGTTCCTTCAGCCATGTAATAAAAGCAGAAGTAGTCTTAGTGTTCTTATTTCACTTTCTTGTTCTTATAGAATATAAAATATATTTTCTATTCTTGTTCCTATATTCTACAGTTTTCTAAGCAGAGGCATGATGCCATCTGATTTTCTTTTCTTTTCTTTTTTTTTTGTGGAAGATGAGTAGCATAAATTCAAGAGAAATTAGCCTGTAAACAGAGGAAATCACTAGAGGTTGCTGTAGTCATTCAGAGAGGGAGACCTAACTGAGATGGGGTTGGCAGAGGAAGAGAATAGGGACAGATGAGAAGCTTGTTGGTGATTACAGATGAAGAATGAGGGATGTTGCATGATTGTAAAAAGGGGTCTGGCAGAGGAGATGGACTGGGAGAGAGGAGAATGAAGAGACAGACTGATAGGAATGAATGTGACTGAACCATATGAAAATAGTATCATAAAACTGTTACCAAAGGAGAAGGAAATGAGTGGTGAAGTTAAGAAAAAGAAATAGAGGGGTGAATGTGATCAGTGTACATTGTGTGTACAGAAAACCACAACGAAATACC
This sequence comes from Dipodomys ordii, assembly GCF_000151885.1. Classification (NCBI taxonomy): domain Eukaryota; kingdom Metazoa; phylum Chordata; class Mammalia; order Rodentia; family Heteromyidae; genus Dipodomys; species Dipodomys ordii. The sequence goes on along the minus strand of NW_012267217.1, from coordinate 22,827,903 downwards.
TTTGTATAATTAATTTATGCTAATAATAGCTAAATAGTAAAAAAAAGATGAGTGATGTAAATGGGAGAGTGGAATTGTAAGTGGCCTCAATTCTCTAGACTTGGAAGAGAGGAAAGTCTCTTGTGAAGAGTAAAAGATGCAGGGTTGTCTTGTGCACTTCAGGAGAATGACAGTGAAAGGAGAAGGCTTTCACCAAACAAAACTGATGGGTTTCCAGCCCCGTTACCATCTGAAGGCATTAAATATAGTGTTCAAATAGTTAATGTTACACTTAGATTTTCCTTTGGAATGCATTTCTATGACTTTTCAAAGGCCGTGTATATCTCATTGTGTATATATCATCTTGGCCCATTTCTTCCCTTCTCTTACAACTCCCCCCTCAGACTAGCTGAACCATTCTAAAAGTATTTTTTTTTCTTTTTTTCTTTTTTCCCCCAGGGCTGAGGACCGAACCCAGGGCCTTGGGCTCACCGGGCGGGCGCCCTTCTGCTGGGCTAAACCCCCAGCCCTGAGTTTCTTTTTTTCTTTTTTTTGGGGGGGGTCCAGTTGTGGGGCTTGAACTCTGGGCCTGGGCGCTGTCTCTCAGCTCTTCAGCTCAAGGCTAGTGCTCTACCACTTGAGCCACAGTGCCACTTCCGGCTTTTTTTTCTTTTTGCTTATGTGGTGCTGAGGAATGGAACCCAGGGTCTCATGCATGCAAGGCAAGCACTCTACCACTGAGCCACCTTCCCAGCCCCTTAAAGTTTTAAAAGTAACAAAGGAGGAGACTACAACGCTTGATAAGAAATGTACTCATTATCTTGCCCATGTAATTGTTTTTTTTTCTTTTTTTTTTTTATTTGTGAAGATACTGTACAGAGGGGTTACAATTACATGGGCAGGATAATGCGTACATTTCTTACCAAGCATTGCAGCCTCCTCCTTTTGTTTACCCTTCACATCCCTTCCCAGCCTCCCCCCTCCCCCCCAATCCCAATCTTTCTCCTTCCCCCTCTCCCCCCCACCCCCCAACCAACGTTGTAAAGCTCGTTTTGGACATGACAACTTGTACTTCTCATTGTTGCAACAGGTCCACCTGTATCTTTAAACAACTGGTTTTCCCCCATCTCCTCCTCAAGTTATACTGACATCAAATATAGTGAAAGCAGGGGTTATACTGTGGGGGAGGGACAAACCAAGCAACAAAGAGATAATCTTATAAGTGCATTAGAAACACATGCATGAAAGAAAAAAACATTAAGATACATATCTAAGGGTTCAATTTCCTGACATCACATTATCTGACCTTTTCCGCTTGACTCATACATATACTAGATATTGCAAATAAGGGAAACCATGGGACCTATGTTTCTTTGGGCCTGGCTTACTTCACTTAATATAATTTTTTCCAAGTTTTTCCATTTCCTAACAAATGGGGCAATGTCATTCTTTCTGATGGAGGCATAGAATTCCATTGTGTATATATACCACATTTTCTTGATCCATTCATCTACTGAGGGGCATCTGGGTTGGTTCCATATCTTAGCTATGGTAAATAATGCTGCAATAAACATAGTTGTGCTGGTAGCTTTAGTGTGGTCTTGTTTGTAAACATTTTGGTAAATGCCCAAAAGTGGGATTGCTGGGTCATAGGGGAGTTCTATGTGAAGTCTTTTGAGGAACCTCCATACTGCTTTCCAAAGTGGTTGAACAAGTTTACATTCCCACCAACAATGAAGTAAGGTTCCTTTCTGTCCACATCCCCTCCAGCATCTGTTGTTATTAGAGTTCTTGATTTTTGCCGTTCTAACTGGGGTGAGGTGATATCTCAATGTTGTTTTGATTTGCATTTCTTTTATGGCTAGGGATGTTGAACATTTCTTCATGTGTTTATTGGCCATCCTTCTTTCTTCTTCAGAGAAGTTTCTCTTTAAGTCTTTCGCCCACTTATTTATTGGGCAGTTGTTTCTTTGAGGATTTGTTGTTGGGGGGGTTTAATTTTTTGAGTTCCAAGTATATTTTAGATATGAGACCCTTGTCCGTTGCATGGCTAGTAAAGATCTTCTCCCAATCCGTGGGCTTTCTATTGATCTTGCTAGCTATGTCATTTGCCCTGCAGAAGCTCTGCAACTTTATGCAATCCCATTTGTCCAACCTTTCTTTGATTTGTTGTGTTTCTGGGTCTCTATTCAGAAAATTTCGGCCTGAGCCAAGGAGACCTAGGGTTTCTCCTATTCCATCCTGTAATGTTTCATTTGGAGTTGATTCTGGTGCAGGGTGATATATAAGGATCTAGCTTTAGTTTTCTACATGTAGTTAACCAATTTTGCCAGCACCATTTACTGAAGATTGCCCATGTAATTGTAACCCCTCTGTACAGTATTTTCACATTAAAAAAATAAAAGTACATATTTAATTTTGTCAGTGGAAAACAACTTGTGGTTTTCCAGTTTCATACATTATCTGTAACAGCAGTGAAATTTCTCCTTCCTTTCTTCCCTTCCTTCCTTCCTTCCTCCTTCCTTCCTTCCCTCCTTCCTTCCTTCTTTTCTTCCTTCCTTCCTTCCTTCCCTCCTTCCTTCCTTCTTTTCTTCCTTCCTTCCTTCCTTCCTTCCTTCCTTCCTTCCTTCCTTCCTTCCTTCCTTTCTTTCTTGGTCGTGGGCATGAACTCTGGGCCTGGGCACTGTCCCTCAGCTCTTCAGCTCAAGGCTAGCGCTCTACCACTTGAGCCACAGCGTCACTTCCCAGCAGTGAACTCTCTAGATGTACTTTGTAGATGAGATTTGAAGATGGTGGACTTGAATAATGATGACCTATGAAAGTAGCCATAAAAAAGAATTCTTGGAACTGACAGAAAATCTCATTCAGGATCCAGGACCAAATGCTGCTTGAAAATTTTTCTTTGCTTATATACAATGGTTGGTCTCTCTCTTATACCAAAGGAAGAATTAATTTTACTAATTGCAAACCTATTCCCAATAGTTAGTTCACACCTGCTATGAGTTTCTACTTAAAGATGAGTAAATGTGCATGAGTAAAATGTTCATGGCTTGTGCCACTGAACTGCCAACTGAGTGTCATTAAATAAGGAAATATGGGTAGCATTGTCACCATCTTCAATTTATATTTATTAAATATCATGCTCAAGGTCAGGCTTATAAATAGTCACTTGGCCAGATTTAGTACACTAATGATTTACGTTACGCAAGTAAAAGAAGTCATTAATTTTGTTCTCTTTACTATCTGTGTACTTCCTCGGCACATCATTTTTTTTAAATGTGCTTTTCTTTCTTTCTTTCTTTCTTTCTTTCTTTCTTTCTTTCTTTCTTTCTTTCTTTCTTTCTTTCTTTCTTTCTAAAGGAAAACCTTGTTTATAAGCAAGACTGGTAGTTATTCTGCCAGAAGAGTACTCCAGATACAAAACCTTCAGAACTCCCCTTGTTGCCCCCAAAGACCTCACATTGTAAAGAAGAGAGTAGATTGATAGACATGCTTTGCTATTTGGCAGGGTGCCAATATGATCTCAGGTCCTTCTTCTTAGCTGAGACCTTCAGGGTGGAGGAACCAAGGGAGGACAGATGAGCGATTCTACCTGGGTTGTTTGTTTGTTTGTTTGTTTGTCTTTTAGACTTGGGCTGTATTCTATAATAATAGAGCAGGGCTTAAAATGTCAGGGAAGCTAGCATCTTCTTACCACAAGCCAAGAACAGGATTGGGAGGCGAAGCCTTAAGGAAAAAGGGAGTATACAGATATTGCAAAAATTGGCAGTAAAAAAAAGGAAATGAATTTTGGTAATGAATTCTGTGTGTTGAGTATGTGTATATAAAGACACATGTATCTGTTTATGATAATAGAAAGTTCGTATATGTATATGAGAAAAATGTAAAAAAACAAGTACATGCCCCCAAAGCAGTGCTTTTAAGGAGTCAATTTTGCCATTTTCTATTAAATGTAATAGGACTCCTTTCTCACCTGCATATCCGTGATATGCAGTCAGTAAGAGCTTGTCAGTGAGGGGCTCACATGCTTAATGATTAAATTTGTGGTAATTCCTACCATTTAAGGAGCCAATGTGATGTCCCAAGTCTTAGTTCGTATTTTTCATTTTATTTTTAATTAATCAATTAATTAATTAGGTGGTCCTGGGCTTACACTCAGGGCTTCATGATTCTTGAGCCATGAATCCTTTATGTTTTAATTTATCTGTATCATCTCTAAACATTAGTGTTCTTTGGAGCTGTGAACTTAGCATCATGTTTTCTAGTGCCTGAATCATTTTCTTCATCTTCACGTTTTTTTTGGGGGGTCCGGTCGTGGGGCCTGAACTCTGGGCCTGGGCGCTGTCCCTCAGCTCTTCAGCTCAAAGCTAGCGCTCTACCACTTCAGCCACAGTGCCACTTCCGGCTTTTTTCTTTTTGCTTATGTGGTGCTGAGGAATCGAACCCAGGGCTTATGCATGCAAGGAAAGCACTCTACCATTGAGCTACCTTCCCAGCCCGCTTTGCTGATTTTTGTATATAGTTTTGACTCTAGTAGTTGATACTGTAGTTGTCTACCCAAATCCACTCAAATCTTCTTGGAACACAACTAATGCTGCATTTCCTAGCCTCCCATGTAGCTGGGATGTGAGTAAGAGCTCTTCATTTAAAACTCCTCCACTCCCCTCTCAGTTCTCCTCCTTTTGGTTCCACTAGAGTGGATGATGCAGCTCTTGAGCTCTTTACTTCTGACCCTCCTGTGTCTCTTTCCTATAGGTAGTAATGTGGCCAACCAGATGCCCATGTTACATACTATGAAACTCGTTGACCTGCTCTGACTGCTTTGGGCCAAATTAAACCTTTTGGTCTATTTTTATTTTTAAATAAATTTTATTGGAATATGAGCACAGTCATTTACATATTGTCTAGATCCATTTTCTCACTAAAACAGAATAGTGGTGATGGAAACCATATGGCTGTCAGTGCTTAGATGGTTCTTCTCTGGTCCCTTACAGAAAAGTTTTGCCACACCCTGATCTAGTCTGTTGCTAAGCTTGTTAATTCTGTGTTGAATCTATCAATTTCATCCGGTTTGCAGTGTCACCGTTCTCATCCTCGTTTGGAGCATGGGAATAGCGTCTTGCCTGGCTTCTATGCATCTGATCTACAGTCTAATAGTCCATTCTCAATATAACAGATAAGTTAATCTTGCTAAAATGGAAATGTTAAGACTAGTTTGTTATTAAAGCTAGCCCACCCTAATGATGAAATTCTCAAGTCATTACATCTCTGTGTACAACCCAACTGTCTCTCCAAAAGCTTATCAAGATGTCACCACCTTCCTTCAATGACTTTCCTTTGCCCTTAGATGAAATAGCCCAGGCCTGAAGTCTCCTCCTCACTGATTCTCACCCTTTCTTGCATTTCAGTGTAGTGTTTCCTTAATTTTGTGTTTTCTCCTGTCTCTGGATCTTCTCTTCTTTCCTATATTCTCATTTGCTGGATAAGTCTCATGCACCTGCTTCATCTTCAGATTAGATTTGGTCTTTTTTCCGTATGTCCCATAATGCACTGAGCTTTCTCTGCTACTATAGGTACTGTACTGTTTTTGGCCTTAAATTCTCTTCTCCCCACTGAACACAGTTTAATATATCAGTTATCAGTTGTGGAAGCACTTTAGAAGTTATGCAAAGTCATACTTCCTGACCTCTTTTCCCCTTAAGAATTTAAGGTAAGAAGAATGTCTTTTACAATGATGATTAAGTCATGAACTAAGCTGGATTGGTGGGTGTAAGAGGTGAAGAGATGTAGAGAATAAGAAACTTGGAGCAATGTATACATGCAGCCACACACATTCATTACATGGTAAAACATCCTAAGTGCATAATCTTCCAAACAGACATGCTCTTTCCCCCAGTCTAACATGACTACCATTTTCAGCCATAAAGAATAGAGAGAATAGAACATTTCCTTTTGCTCTAGTTAGATACCTGGAGCCAATAGTCATTTATTCATTGTCTCATTTAACCTTCATTTATTTGTATAACAAATATTTGCTAAATGTGATCCCAGAGGCCTGTAATACAAACATTATAGAGGAAAGGGGTAGTTAACGTTATTTGGAAGGCAGACACCTAAAATCTAATTTCAGGACAATATGGTAAACACTGTAATTTAGCAATTTGTGTAGAGTAGTATGAGAGCACAGAGGAGAGGAAAATTCTGTTCTCACCTGATCCTGGCAATGTGAAAATGTAAATGTTCGGATATGTTCGTGAGAAAAGGATGTGGGTAGAGCTTACCTCTTCTTTGCTTTAGTTTTGCGTGAATAATTTCTCATTGTTGCCTTTCACACTTTCCTGTGGGGCTGGGTTGGAGATGGGGTGCTGCTTTCCACATGATTTTGCTTGGCAGATGGAATAATTTCATTGCTGCCGGACTAGCAGTAGCTGTTCTTTGACATTTTAAGTTGAGTCATAGAAGAGAAGACAGAAGCTGTTCTCATGAAGTCATCACTTACCCTCCCTTACCCTCCAGGAGACTGGACAGGAAAACTCAGCGGACATATTCACATTTGAAGAAGCTTTATACCATGAGTGAGGTCCAAGTCTATAGAGAAGCTGTTTAGCAGAAGCCATTTGGCTAGGAACAAACCCAGACTTAGTGGGCAAATATTCAGATGGTACATTTCAGAACTTTCCCCATTTTTCTTTGTCTTTGTTCTCTTCTTCCTTTTTTTTTTTTTTAAGGAAGTCTAGTTTTCTTGGCTCACCTTTTCTATTATCCCTGAAAGGTTTCTTAGAAATAGGCTAATCTCCATTGAAAACTTCACTGATCACTGATAAACACACGTAATTGTATGTATTTGTATACTGTGTAAGTAAACTGAGTCACGAGAGTATCAGAATAAAGAAAGGGCAGAAAGCAAACTCAATAGACCAATAAACTTCTATTTTGGGGAGTAAAAGCCTGAGAGGGACGCCAGAGTCTTCCAGACAGACTAGAGAGACAATGGTGCTCTCTCTTACAATTGACATCTCTTTTTATTAGGCAGAAAGAGTGGAGTCAGGCAGGGCAGCATCTGGGGTGGTATGTCATGGACTACGGCTTTTTTGTTTTTTTGCTGTTTCTTAGACTTGAACTCAGTCCCTGGGTGCTGCCCCTGAGCTCCTTTACTCAAGGCTAGACTTTCTCACCTGAGCCACAACACCACTTCTAGCTTTTTCTGAGTAGTTTATTGGAGATAAGAGTCTCACAGACTTTCCTGTGTAGGCTGGTTTAGAACTGCAGATTTTAGCTTCCCGAAGACTTGGAAAAAATTATATTAAGTGAAGTAAGCCAGGCCCAAAGAAACATAGGTCCCATGGTTTCCCTTATTTGCAATATCTAGTATATGTATGAGTCAAGCGGAAAAGGTCAGTAAGGTGATGTTAGGAAAATGAACCCTTAGATATGTATTTTAATGTTTTTTTCTTTCAGGCATTTGTTTCTAACGCATTTATAAGATTATTTCTTTGTTGCTTTGTATGTCCCTCCCCCACAATATAACCCCTGCTTTCACTTATTTGATGTCGGTATAGTTTGCGGAGGAGATGGGGAAAAACAAGTTGTTTAAGGATACAGGTGGACCCGATGCAACTATGAGAAGTACAAGTTGTCATGTCCAAAACGAACTTTACAACTTTGGTGCAGGGGTGGTGGTGGGGGAGATTGGGTGGGGAGGCGGGGGTGGGGGTGGGGGTGGGGGGAGGCTGGGAAGGGATGTGAAGGATAAACAAAGGAGGAGGCTGCAATGCTTGATAAGAAATGTACGCATTATCCTGCCCATGTAATTGTAACCCCTCTGTACAGTATCTTCACAAAAATAAAAATAAAAAACATTTTAGCTTCCCGAGTAGCTGGCATTATAGGTTTGAACCTCCTGGCTTTTGTGTAGAGATGGAATCTTATCTTGAGTTATTGGGAAAGTTTTTCTTTGTTTCTTTTTTAATAGCATCTGTGCTTAGCAGACAAGAGAACTGAACAATGTATCTCTCAATTCACAGGTTATCTCTTTTATAGTTCTAGGGTATACTTGGGGAGGGAAAAAAGAAGGGAGTTGATTCACTTAGGTCGACAGCAAGGGCAGTTCTATGATGTAGCTGTTAGGGGGAAAGGTGAGTGTTTTTAGTTTAAGTCATTTCCTATCATACTCTCTCTACCACATACCTGGGGAGAATTGAATGAGTTAATTAAGCACACTAAGCCTTAGTTTCCTCATATTAAAAATGAGAATAGTAATACAACTACTTATCTCAGAAGACTATTTGGAAGATTGAAAAAAAAACAACACAGATAAAGTCCTGTTATGTTCCAAGAACTCCTTTATTATTAAGTTCCAATATCTAAGCCTTGCTATGATTTCTTTAAATGTTCAGACATATTTCCTTTGCTACTCCAACCATTAGATACTCCATGTCTATGTGTGTTTGTGTGTATTCATGTGTACGTGTGTACATATGTACTAACCTTAAACTCAAGGTGTTGGCATTCTCCTTTAGCTTTTTCTTTTCTTTTTTTTTTTTTTGGGTCCGGTCGTGGGGCCTGAACTCTGGGCCTGGGCGCTGTCCTTCCACTCTTCAGCTCAAGGCTAGCGCTCTACCACTTGAGTCACAGCGCCACTTCCGGCTTTTTTCTTTTTGCTTATGTGGTGCTGAGGAATCGAACCCAGGGCCTTGAGCATGCAAGGCAAGCGCTCTACCACTGAGCCACCTTCCCAGCCCTCCTTTAGCTTTTTCACTCAAGGCTGGTATACTGCCACTTGAGCTGCATTTCTGCTTTCAGCTTTTAACGGATGAACTTTCTGGCCCATGCATCTTCAAATCTCAGTCTCTTGAGTAGGTAGAATTTAAGCCCAAATTACCAGTGCCTGCCACACAGGGCCTTTAACTCCATTGGTTGATATATGTTGGTTTAGCTTTCTCTTATTACTTGAAATTTGTTTTTCATTTTTCTTTCTTTTTTATTTTGCTGGTCCTGGGGCTTGAACTGGTGCTGGGTGCTGTCCCTGAACTTCTTTTATTCAAGGCAAGTGCTCTACCACTTGAGCCACAATGCTACTTCCAGCCTTTTCTGAGTAGTTTATTGGAGATAAGAGTCTCACAGACTTTCTAGCCCCAGCTGACTGATCTGATCCTCAGAACTTAGTCTCCTGCAGTTGCTAGGATGACAGGTGTGAATCACCAGCACCTGGCTGTTATTTAATGTTTTTGTTTGTTTGTTTTAATGTGGTATGGAGGAATTGAACCCAGGGCCTCCTGTATGCTAGGCAAGCACTCTACCACTAAATCACATTCCCAGCCCTGTAATCAGAGATTTCTGAATTTTTAAGTGTGTGTGTGTGTGTGTGTGTGTATTTTCTTTCTGGCTTGTCTAAAAGGCTGGGGTAAATTTCAGGACTCCTGAGCAGGACTTTTCTGAGAAGTAATGGGCTTGCCTGTCAGCAGACCACAGTGAAGCATAATGCTCTCCTTCCCCACAATGCCTGGGAGGCAGCACTGACTGTGTTCCCAGTGGAGTTTACAGTCCTCTCAAAGTCCAGAAAAATGAAAATAGCAGTGGACTACAGATCTCCATATTTCACTAGCCTTTATTCTACCCACTAGCAACTAATGGAGATAAATTTGTCACTACACCGTTTTATGCTTTTCTTCCAGAATTTCCTTTTGAAATAAGGTCTTCTATAGTCCAGAGTCTGAATTGCAAGTGCACTGACTCATTTCTTCATTATATAAGCTGCTAACAAGTGACTGCTTAGTTCTGGAATAGCTGCTCTAGGCTATTAGCAAGGTACCTGAGTGATTCTCTGCTCTGCCCCTACACTTTCCCTCACCTGAGCTCCCCAGAGAAGCCCTGCTTAGCCTACCCATCTTAGCTCAGAGTCCAGCACAGAAGATTCATTAGCATCAAAAGGCTCCTCCTCTCCAGGCAACCCTCTACACAGGGGAAGTAGAAGGAGTCAGTTGCTGTTAGTGGGAAGAGAAACTTCTTGCAGAAAATGTAGATACCCTAGATCTGGATGTAGAGACTATGAAGAGACACTGTGGGAAAGTGTCATCTGTGTGAACTTGAAAGCTGAGTTGTGTTTAAAGCAAACACTGAGGAGAATGACCTTGAGGATCCTGGGAAATTGAGGAAGAGCAGCGTGATTTGCCCAGTGAGCCAGAAAAGAAAGCAAATGCTTAAGGAATAGTAATTTCTAAAATATGATCTGCTTTATAGAGCCGTTCTAAATACAACTTCTTTGAAAACTATTTCAAAGCTCCAATATGTGTAGTAGTATTAACTATGCTCATGAATATCTTCCGAGTTGGCTAAGTACGATATATGTGTTCCCATTTAATTATCCAGGGAAAAATATTATTCCCCCAAATCCATAAAAAGACATAGCTTGTCAGTTTGTGTGATGGACTATAGTTACTATGCATGAAGGAACATTAGCTTAATTTAGCTCTTAATCCTCCCTTCCCTCCTAAGAGGGCATATCATTCAGTGTGATAAATGCAGATGTGGGAATTCAATCGCTTCTGAAGATTACCTGTTCTCTGCGCAATGATGGTCCTCAGAGGAGTTCTAGAGCTTCAAAAACAATGATACGCATATTTTCAATGATTCTTTTTACTTGTGTGGATTAGAGGTGTTATGGGAGGGCTGAGGATGCTATTTTAAAAGGACTTTTGATTATCCTTCATGACCATGCAGAAGGTCATCATAATGTACCACATTTTAAATATCTGCATTAGGCAGCATCTTGGTGGCATAGGGCTTTTTGCTCATCTTCTTCATTTTAACATGTTTTTTCTTCTTTTAGTCATCATCGTTGGTTTGAACATGCTCTTCTTCCCCTTGATAATTTACTTCTAGTTTTCCATCAGGTACAGCTGAGTGAAGTTTTCCTCATCCTTCTGCTTCCTGGATAAGGGAGGGATTTCACTGTATGGCAGAGAAATTGGCATTTTCTGATATATCTCTATAGATATAGAGATCTATATATATCTTACTGGTCATTAAAATATTGTTTCTCAAAGAATTTAAAGGAGTAATTTTATATCAATGACTATAATTGAAAATGTAAAAGGACAAGGTATTCAAAAGAAGGAGCTATTATTTCTGGTCAGGACACCCCGTAACCAGTAAGTGACATTTAAGGTTGGCCTCATAAATGGTCTGGTTTGGGCAGGTGAGTTTGTGTTCTGCACAGACAGGGACAGCTTCAGTGGTTTGGAGGGTGATAACAGGGGAGGCAGAATAAAGGAGTTCCCTACCCTTAATGTCCTTTGTAACATATGATTCAGTGGTTGACACAGTACAGGTATCTATCATGCATTGGAGACTTGCTGTTAGGACAAAACAACCACCTTTTATTTATTTATTTTAACCAAGTGGAAAGGCTGTGGCTAAAATATTCAACTTCATGGTAGAACAAAAGATTGTCTCTACCTAGTAGCTCTGGAAAGATATTTTATAGAAGTACAGGTGCCAGTGGCTTATGCCTGTGATCTTAGCTACTTAGGAGGCTGAGATCTGAGGATCCCAGTTCAAAACCAACCTTAGGAAGACAAACCCAGAAACTCATATCTTCAATTAGTTACCAAAAAGCTGGAAGTAGAGGAATGGCTCAAGTGGGAGAGTACTAACCATGAGTAAAAAAAGCCAAGTGAAAGCACAAGGCTCTGAGGTCAAGCCCCAGTACTGGTATTTTTTTTAAGGCATCATGTTTCCTTTACCTCATTTTTTGAGCCTCTTATCAGTTTTGGAAGTGATAGTATATCTGTTTCACCCAGGGAAGAAGAGAAATCATCTCATAAGCCCAACTGAAGTTGGTTTACTTTTAAACTTACTGTCTTTTGCCTGGCTTTGTTATCTCGGACACATCTGCTTTACATCTAATTACAAAAGGTTGCACTGAAGGGCTGGGAAGGTGGCTCAGTGGTAGAGCGCTTGCCTTGCATGCTCGAGGCCCTGGGTTTGATTCCTCAGCACCACATAAGCAAAAAGAAAAAAGCCGGAAGTGGAGCTGTGGCTCAAGTGGTAGAGCACTAGCCTTGAGCTGAAGAGCTGAGGGACAGTGTCCAGGCCCAGAGTTCAGGCCCCACGACCGGACCCAAAAAAAAAAAAAAAAAAGGTTGCACTGAATTCAGAAATAGCCATTATGTTAGTGTTGTGAGCTCTGGAGAGCCAGGGGACACCAGGGCCTCTCTTTCCACTAACAGCTAAAACCCAGGCCTGATTTTGCCTGGAGTGTGGAAACACTGGGACTTTTTCTGGCTCTCCCTTGCGTGCCCAACCCCTAGCATCTACCTAGACTTATCACAGGCCATTGAGTAGCTTGAGTGGCTCCTCAAAATTCCTCTGGCCTTGCAGAGCTTTCTTCCCTAAGGACTTGCCAGACAATTACAGGAACCTCAAAGTATACACAGCTGCTAGCCTTCAAAGTCAGGCTTCTTGGTAAGTATCTGCCCTTGCCCTTGGCCTAATTTCTCATGTTTTGGCTGACAATTCCAAAGATAAAGGCTGAGGTACCTATAGTGTGTCATGTGCTACATTCTCCCCTCCCCCTTTCCTGCCTTTGAAAAGGTTTCTATCTAATAATTCTATTTAAACCCCAAGATTTATTTTATAGGCATAACAACTATAGCCATTATATGAGTATTCCAGGCTCAAAGCAGAACATGTAAAAATGTCATTTCCATTGCTATATTTTTTTCTAATACTTCTGTTTTTCTTTTACAGAATTTCGAAAGCGACTTGAATCTAATTGGCTCCCCAAGGATTTCAAACTTCTGTTACATTTGTGGCACTTCTTTTTATCAAGAGGCATCTGGAGAGACTACAGCTACTCCTGACTGGCATGGAAGGTAAGGATGTGGTCATTTGTTGTTGTTGTTGTTGATTCCTTTCTTAGAAACTTTCAGATCTTGGGTTAACTGTTCCCAAGGTATAATGTTTAATTTTTGTCATTTTATTTCTTTATTTTTTAAAATTTTGTGATGTTGGGTTTTGTTTTTCGGTATTATTGGATTTTATCCGAATAAGAATGGTATCCATACTTGCTGCCACTTGGGCGGCCAGTCTGTATCTGCTGTGGGGAAAAAAAAAAAGGAAAACACAGGCATTTGTAGTCAAGGACAGATCTGGGTAAATAATACTTACCAACAAACCAGCTTTATGCCTGTGAAAAGTAAACATCCATTGACAGTGGGATGGAGTTATTTTTAGTGGCCTAGATTCAGGTATTCTTATAGTCTAAACAACCACCAGAAGAATGCCAAGACCTCTTCCTTAGTCACAGCTTGTTTACACCTTTGAATCCCGAAGGGTAAAGCAAATGAGAGAGAAGATGCTATATCCCCCATGCCAGGGAAAGAGACTGAGAGTTTTGGAAGCAAGCAGGGCTGGATATTTGTTTTCTTTTCCTTTTTCTTTCTTTTCCTCCTTCCTTCCCTCCTTATTTCCTTCCTTTCTTCTTTTTCTGCTTCTTTCCTTCCCTCCTTCCTTCTCTTCCTCTGTTCCTCTCCAGAAAAATGGACTTACATGGTCTATTTTTTAAATACATGATTTAAAAGTTCTAGCTTCAGAGCCACAGTCTTGCACTGTGGAATTGAAGGCTAGGAGTAAGAAACAATGAAAGAAGCCATGCCAGTTTAGGGGAGGTGTCAGAAATGTTAGAAACCGGATCTGAAGACTGGTTGAATGCACTTGACAGACTACTTTTTGCTGTGGGGGTAACCTAGCATAGGGAGCATTGGGAAGAAACTTCTTACTCTAGAAAATCAGTGGGCTGGCATCTCTGTATTAGGAGAGCTGCATCTTAGAATACTTAATATCTCCTTCTAGCATGGGCTGGAAGAGTGGCAAACTTTGTTTACAGTAAGTGCTTCTGATATTGAGTGTGTTAATGTGTGTATTTGTGTGTGTGTGTGTGTGTGAGAGAGAGAGTGGGGGGGAGAGAGAGAGAGAGAGAGTGTGCCCCACCCAAGTGGGAATATCTGTTTAATTGCAATCTGGTTGTCCTGTTATTGGTTGGCCAGGACCTGTCCACGCATAGAAAAACCTAATTTCAGGCTTAGCAGGCAATGAAGTTAATAATCAAACATGTTTTATTGAATTAAAAACAGTAAGATTCTTGGTAATTCATTTAAAAATATTTCTCAAGATTTTCTTCCCAGGAGAAAAATTTATGTATCTGCCAAATGGAATAAAGACTAGCTAGACTGCATTGGGTAAATGTACTCATTTTGTTGTCCTAAGGGAGACAGCACAGACACCACGAGTCCGGTTTTAATTTTGTTTGTGCCAATATAGAGCTGTACAGCCTGAGGCAAGCCTTTGTCTCACTGGTGCTTACTTCTGTCATGTATAAAATAAGAGGATGGGGCTAGATGACATCAAAAGCCCTTTCTGCAACTAACATTCTAACTAAAACCAATGTGTGAATGGGGGGAAGAAAAGCACAGAAAAAGAGAAAAAGAAGCCTGGAAGTCCAATTCTTGAGGAAGAGTTTTATGGAGAGAGGAAAGGAAGGGTATGTTGTTTGCCATTCTTGCCTTCCAGCTCTTTTCTGTGCCTTTTGGATGACATTACTAGAGAAAATCTAGTACAATGAAGCAGTGATCTCTTTATCACTTCTGCTCTCTGTCTCTTCTCTCTTTGTTTCCTGGGTTTCTCTATATCTCACCCCCACCTCTACTCACCACCATCTCTAGCTCTCTCTCAGGAATGGATATAGTAAGGATTTGTGAGGCACATGCAGGAATACTGATGAATGTTGGAAAAATATTTTTTCTCGTTTTTTTATCCTTTAATATCCCAGGATCTGTCACAGTGTTAATTTTCCTAACCATAAAATGGATACATATTTTCTTAGCTTGTGAATTGTCTGTTCATAATGTTGATAATAATGACACTAACCGTGAATACTTCTTGTATACCAGGAATGATTTTTAATGCTTTGGGTCAAAAAGTTCATTCTTATGACAGTACTGTGAGGGGTAAAAAAATATAATCATTGCTGTTTTTCACATGAGGTCATGGAATCAGAAAGCTTTAGTAATTTGCCCAAGTTTTCTAGCTAACTGTGGCAAGGTTGGGATTCAGTCCTGGGTGGTTATTTTCTAGTGTCATTGTGCTTAGGACCTGGGCTTGCTGCATTCCCCCTAAGTCAGCTATGATATGTTTTATTTATTTCATATCACTTTTAGATTGGGTTAGTGCCTAAGGGAAATAGATTTTGAATTTGTATGAAAGTGAATTAAAGATACTCTATTCTGTATGGACTAGATAGCTATCTGTGACTCGCCTGGGCTCATAATGTCCTCCAAATATATCTGTTGACAAATAATAGAGTTGGTATTGCAAGTATTTCGATTCTTTCTGTATGAAACTTATTGCTTAACTGTTTTCATTTAGGCATTTCAATTTTAATAAAGTTATGCTGCAATCAAATTGAATTTGTATAAACACTAAAATTATAGTGTTATTTAAACAAACACACAGATATATGAACTAACTAGTAGTTGAAAAAGTAGCTAGCAACAAAGGGTCAATGATGCACTTTAGTTATTAGGACAAAAGTGTCTTTAAGATTTTGTGCCTATTGTGCAGTTGACTTCTTTTGAGATATGTTAGGTTTTACACTTATTAGTAAGTGAATTTGATACAGACAAAAAAATCTCAATACCTTCAGAATCCCAGGTTCAGTACTTCTACCTTACATATGATATTAGAGGTGAAAGGGATTTGTTGTCATGGCACAATGTTGATGGCTTCTTGATGGGAGTTCTGTATCAGAGGGCACAGGGCATGTTGCTCATTATATCTTCACTTATCTGGGGTCATATTTCCAGTAACTCTCTGCTCAAATATTAGATGGTAGAAGGTTCCTGTTAGAAAGGTGCTTAGAGAAAATTTAATCCAGTTTTTTACTTTGCAGATTGAAACTATAGCAGAAACAGAAATTACAAAATTTGCAGATTATTTACTGTTTCTTTATTTGGTGTGTACACTCACATACTCAGATGTATGCATGTACACGTGTGTGTATGTGTGTATTTTCTTCTCTGTTACTGGGAATTGAGCCCAAGGCCTCAGGCACACTAAGGAAGCATTGTACAATTGAGCTGCATGTCAGGCTCATATTTTTGAGAAGCCAATATATGTGAGCCTTTATGAAGAGAGTAGTCTTTATTAGTCTAGTGTCCTCCTTGAAATTCTTTTCCAAATGTGTCAGGAGGGCACAGATGAGAAATACCTGAGGATGGTTGCTGGTAAACGAAAGAAGATAGTCATTTGACCTGGTTCACTTCTGCTGCCTCTTGCTTTTCTGGGTAAAAGTTGCTGACCACAGGAAGAACAAAGAGGAAAGACCACAATGTAGAAGACTGGCAAATCTAATCATTTGAAGAGAACAAAAACCAAGGCTTCAAGGAATTATTTGATGCCAGAGTTAAGTCTAAATTCATGTTGATAGTCACAAATCAACAGATTAAGGTTCTTTCTACTTCCTGTTTTAGTGTAACGGTTCAGTGTGTAACACATTTATGCAAGCTTTTAAATATAAAGAATTTTGGGTTCCTAAAAGAATAAGCTTCATTTCTCTAGGATGTTTAACGTCATTAAAATCTAACGAACAACTGTTGTACATAACAACTTATCTATAGACCATGAAGTTTGAGGTTGGTAGAGGGGAACTAGAATATCAATGTAAAATGTAATGTCAGTGTCAATGTAAGTCATTGTTTAGCTATTAGATTTTTTTGGGGGGGTCAGTTGTGGAGTTTGAACTTGGGGGCCTGGGCTCTGTCCCTTAATCTTTTGCTCAGAGTTAGTGTTCTACCACTTTGAGCCATAGAACCACTTTCAGTTTTTTTTTGGTGGTTAATTGGAGAAAAGTCTCATGGACTTTCCTTCTCAGGCTAGTTTTGAACTGTGATCCTCAGGCTAAGGCCTCCTGAGTAGCTAGGATTATAGGCATGAGCCACTGGAACCTGTCTAGACATTACATTTTACAACAGACTTTTGTGGTACTATTACTTATGTGGTGGTTTTATAAGGATCAAGGTAAAAGTAGGGTAGAGAGGTAGGGGAAATGAATAACCTACATAATTGTGTAACCTAGACTGAGTACCAAGTCTTTGACTTCATTTGATCCTGAGTAGGCAGAACTTAGTATTACCTCATTTTGCTCATAATGGAAATTAGGGATGAAGAGATGATGTGATTTCCCCATGACTATTCATCTGGCAAACAGCCAGACACAAATGAATATGTGTCTGTGCAATTCTTAAGCCACAACTGGCCCACTATGCCTGATAGAAGTGGCTTTTACTCTCTAGTTGACTCAGTGTCTAACTTTTTGCACATGGACATTCATTCATTTATGCATCCAGCACTTACTTGTAAAGCAACTTTATGCTAGATTCTGTAATCTAGCATACAATGAGAATGAGTTGAATAATTAGAAAATGTGAATGATAAGATAATATGAGACATAATAAGGTTATTGGCAAAGGCATACTTTTTAAGTTTTAGTTTACAGACTTATTAGAATACATTAAGATTGTATTGTAAGATTGTGCAATACATTAAGATTGTACTTTTTTATATATAATGATTTTTAGAACCATACATTAGCCATATGAACAAATTTAAATTATTTATACTTACTAAACTATTTGCATATTCTGTTTCCCTTTTGGGTTTTTGTTTTGGAGACAAGATCTTACCATGTAGCCCAAGCTGGCTTCAGATTTACTGTGCCTCCTGCCTACTTCTACGTGACAGGGGCACACCACCACACTTAGCTCTAAAATTGAATATTGTTTCTAAATGTTTGTCTACAGTTTTCGGGTAGTAGCTTCCCCAATCCAGCCTCCTGGATGTGTTGAATGTGCAACTACTAGTTACTTGTCAGATGTCCAGTAAAATGGAGTATCAGGCAATGTTTTATTACCTTATCAGTTCTGAATTAAGTCTAGCTTAGTGAAACAGACCTTCCCTGTGATGGGGTAGATCTTATATCATCTACAATAAGTTGAAAGTGAATTTGATACACTTAACTCACTGTAGGTGAGTCATAGCTTAGCCACACCATGCACTGTGGAGAGTGGGTTATTCAACTCTGGGGATCATGTGGCTGGCAGAGGAGCCATGCTTCCTGCTGCTGGAATCTCAAGGGAGTACTGTACCCCATATCACTAGCCCGAAGAAAGATGGAAGTTCAAAACTTGAAGCATGACTTCTATGATATGTATCACTTTTATAACACTGTAAAGTCAAAATATCATAAATCAAAACATTGTAAGTCAGAGATCAGTTGTCATATGTGAAGTAAGTAGACCAGAAATTGAGTAAGTTCTACAAAGCATGAAAAGTCCTCACAGCTTAAGGTGAGGGTTTGAATAGAGATTAACTCATTTGTGGATCATAACACAAGGTTTTAAATATCTTTGGGTAGAACAGACCCAATAGCTCTCACTTGTAATTCCTGCTACAGGAGAGGGTGAGATAGAAAGATCTGGTTCAAAGCTAGCTTGGTTTTTTTTTTGTTTTTTGTTTTTTTGTTTTAAGTGAACAAGATCCTATTTCAAAGAACAAGTTGGGCATGATAAGCAGACCTATGATCTCAGATACCTGCAAGGCTAGCTAGGTGGGTTGTGATCTAAGCTGGATGCAAGTGTGCAACTCTGTCTGAAAGATAACTAAGAACAAAGACACTGAAGTTTTTTCAAGTGGTCCAATCCCCAGTACCACCAAAACAAATAAACAAACAAATATAAATCAACTAAATAGGTAATCAAGTAAATAGGTAAAGTCTTAGATTTAAAGACTGGATTTATCTAACAGTGCTTCTAAAATTAAAAAGCACAATTGAGGTGACAGTGCTTTACATAGAGAGTTACAGTGTGTAAATGTGTAAAGTTTGTTACAGGAGCTTTTCTATGATCATTGGTGCCCTCATAGCACTACGTGTCACATGAGGATAATAGCTCATTTGACACTGGCTCAAGCTCTGGAGGAAAGACAGAAATAGAACTGTAGAGAGAGGAAGTTGTTTTGCACATGCAGGGTGATTTCTAGCATTTGCCTTATTTCTAATGACTTCTCCCATTTCCAGCAGTAGATACCATTGGCCTCCTAGGGCTTTCTGCTTCTTGTAACCTAAGTTGTTTCCTGTGGTATTCAAGGTCCCTCTCATTGCGTCCTCCTGGTGTCTGCTTTCATTTAGCCCCTCCTACTCCTGCACTTGTCTACTTTCCAGGCCTTGCATCTCAGCCCATCCATCATTCCTAGGGTTTTCCTGGGAGTCAGATCTCTGGGTCAAGTCCCTTTGGGGTTACTATAGTTGACCTGTATTCTTGCCATCCCTCTTTCCTTAACTGTCTTTGCAAATTGAGTCACCATACTACCAAAAAGCAAATAAAGTTTTAGCAATAGAAGGCACAGTTGAAAGTTTGACAAGATTCTACAAGATAGCATATGGAGAGAGAAGGTCTGAGACTGAAGGGAGGTGTTGGCTTGAGGCCCTATGTGTAGGGTGACCTGCCTGAGTGTTTGTTTAACATCAGAGCAGGTGTGAGATCTACTTGTACACGTGTTGGAAGCATATCACTTATGTGCCTCTATGAAAGCATTTGGCAAGACAACCAGTCATGGATAAAAATAAGTCTACCTTAGCATACATGAGCACCACATATTCAGCTCTGAAGAGTGATTACATCTCTAAATTGGAGGTCAGGGTGTAATTGTGAAGGAGTTTCAAATTCCTCACCCTTACGTCCTTCTCATGGGTTTTCTCAGTACATTTCCTGCAGGCATCGGAAATTGTTGGCCCCGAATGGGGCTGTGTGTACAATATAGTGTCCTTGGGAAATTCTTTTTTGTTTTGTTTGCCAGTCCTGGGGCTTGAATTCAGGGCCTGGGCACTGTCCCCAAGCTTCTTTTTCTCAAGGCTAGCACTCTACCACTTCAGCCACAGTGCCACCTCTGGCTTTTCTGTTTATATGGTCCTGGGAAATCAAAACTCAGGGCTTCATGCATGCTAGGCACTAAGCTACATTCCCAGCCCTTTGGGAAATTCTTTTTTTTCCCATTCTTTCTTTTTTTTATTGTCAAGGTGATGTACAGAGGGGTTTCAGTTACATAAGTAAGGTAATTATATTTCCAACCTTATTACCCCTTTCCTCAATTTTCTCCTACTTTCCCTCCCCTTCCATTCCTCCCTCCCCAAGTTGTACAGATTGTTTCCAACTTATTGTCTTGTGTATATCACTGTTCCTTGGGAAATTCTTGATAGAGACAAGCCAGAGAGAAGTCTGCATATCAACAAGGAACCAACTGACATTTAGTAGGAACCAACATGTCTGACTCACAGGGACAAACACAGAGGCAGACACTCTCTCACTGCTTTTTTTTCAGACTGTGAACTGTTAGGAGGTGGGAGTCTTCACAGTTTCTTGGGAAGCTCTGGCAGGTGAAAAATGGAAACTTGTTTTTTTTTTTTTAAGACTTGTCCAGGTAGTGTGCAAACTAGACAGTGTGCTCCCCACCTCCTACTTTCCTTTTTAAAGATCTGAGTTATTTTCATGGTAATCGCCTCTCATTCAGTTTTTATTACTTTAAATAATGCTACAAAAACCAGGCCTGTGAACTCTGTGGCTCTAGTGTTGTTGTTTTCCATTATTCTTCAAATTCGTTTGGTACTTGATGTTCTTTGAAAATAGTAGGTAAAGAGTTCCAGATGAGGGTGTATGCAAAGTCCCTGTGAGGTCACTGAATTCTGGGTGTGTGTCCTCCACTGTGTGTGTGTGGGGGGGGGGTATGAGGAGGGCGAGGAGAGGGCTGCAGTGGTGGCTTCAGAGGAGCTGGTGCAGAAGAGATCTACCTGTTCATAATGAAAATCTCTTAAAAAAATCTGTCTTATCACACTTTAAGGTGTGATTCACTCTGGGTTTGGTGTACAGATTTTTGTAAAAAGTAAAACTCTAATGGATAATTTAACTAGCTTCTGTGACAGGATAATACAAAGGAAAGTGACAAGAAAAAGGCAATGGTAATGTCTCAGCACCCTTACCTCACCCAGGAATGTGTGCACCTACCCTGAGAGCAGTGTCTGCAGGCATCCTGTATATTTTGGAAGCTATGGAGAGGTGTGTGGTATTCAGTATGATTGCCTGAAAGGGAAGGAAGCCTGGCTCTAGGTGTTTCCTGTGTTGATGACTTGCTGGGTAACCTGCTGTAAGAATCTTAAACTCATTTGCTCCCAGTGAACTCCTCAAAAGTTATTTTTTTTTTTGGGTCTGGTCGTGGGGCCTGAACTCTGGGCCTGGGCACTGTCCCTCAGCTCTTCAGCTCAAAGCTAGCACTCTACCACTTGAGCCACAGCACCACTTCCGGCTTTTTTCTTTTTGCTTATGTGGTGCTGAGGAATCGAACCCAGGGCCTCAGGCATGCAAGGCAAGCGCTCTACCACTGAGCCACCTTCCCAGCCCCATTTCTCTTTATTTCTTGAAAGAGTATTGAAAATACTTTAAAATTGGGGTTGGATGCCAGTGGCTACTGAGAAGGATGAGATCTGAGAATGGTTTGGAGCCAACTCAGGCAGGAAAGCCTGTGAAACTCTTATCTCCAATTAACCACCAAAAAGCTGGAAAGTGGAGCTGTGGCTGAAGTGGTAGTATGTTAGCCTTCATCAACAAAGCAAAAGGAGAGTTCGCAGGCCCTGAGTTCAAGCCCCAGGGCTGGCGCACGAGCACGCGCGTGCATGCACACACAAATAAAATTGGCTCTGAAATGCAAAACAAATGTGTTACATTTTGCCTATATTTACACATATACATATGTGTGCATATTTTATATGTGTGCTCACACATATACATCTGCTGTTACTCTGAGGCAGAGATCAGACAAACTGAATTTGATTTCTCTTGGTAGATTGGAACTCCATCACTAGTCCCCAGGCCTATACCAAGGAACATGTCATCCTATGTGGTCTTTATAGCTAAGTTCTCAAGAAGAGTTTTCTTCGTATCAGTGCATGGTCTTTCCTCACATTAAGGGACCTTCTTGAATGTCAGATACCAGACGTAGCCATCACCAATCCTCCTAGCTTATCTTTCAAAATATTGTAAATCCTTCTACTTCTACTCTATTGCTGCCTCTGTGGTCCAGACCACATGCACCAGTCTCAGGGGACTGCCCCTCTGGAGTCCACTTCCTACCCAGTGACCAGTGTGACCTTTCAAAGATGTGAAACACATTAAAAAGGCCGGCTTACAAATTAATGAGTGGCTTCTTGGTGATTTTAGATGTAGAAACGTAAGCTGCCAACCATGACTTGATGATAGTCCCGGCACCCTCCCCACCATCACCCAGCCGCAGTGGACCTTTGTTACCATTGACAATCGATATGGACACTGCCTTAGAGCGCCTTGCATTGCTTACTTTAGGGGCCACTCTTGGTATTGTATATTCGAAGGGTTTGGACAATAGAATGACGTGCATCCATCCTTTTAGCATGGTATGGAGTAATTTCTGCTTTAAATCATCTATGCTCTACTTGTTCGTCCCTCTCTTCCCTCATCTCCTGGGAGCCATTACTGTCACTTAATTTCCTTTTTCTTGACTGTCATGAAGTTGGAATTATAGTGTATGTAGCCCTTTGTGATTGGCTTCTTTTACTTAGTGATCATTCTGGCTTCTTCTGTTTCTTCACATGACCTTAAAGATTTTGCTCTGGCTTTTCTCTTTGCTTGTCTTTAAATTTCTGCCCTATTTAACTCCATCTTATCACATCACCTGTTGTACTTTCTTCATAGTACTCAGCACCCTCTGACATTTCCTTTTTCTGTTCATTGTGTGTCTCTCCCACTAGAACTGAAGTTCCGAGGGAGTGAAGGTCTGGTCTGTCTGATTCGGGGGCAGTTCTCTCTCAACCTAGAACAGCATGTGCCGCATAGAGCAAATGCTCAAATTCTGCAAATGTTTGAAGACTTGAAAACAGGTGTGGCTGGAATTTTAATTCCTTTTAGCTTTACTCTTCTTCTTGGTGTTCAAGGTGACAAATTCTTTCATTTACTTTGCTCCAGATTTTGTTCAGAGGATGAGACAGAAATTCATGTTAAGTCACCGAGTCTGGGAATTATTTCTTGTTCACCTTTGGCTTCTGAAGCTCAGCTGGTTGTCTGCTGAATTTAATGGGGCCCCAGCGAACAGCAGGTTGGGAGACTTGATGGGAATCAGTTGCATTGCAAGACAGAACAGAGGCAGTAGAAATGATGAAAGGAAAATAGCAGAGAAATATGATTTAATATTGACTGAGTCACACATTGTACTCAAAGCTGTATATAAGATATAAAGCAAATTAGGAGACAAGTCTGAGGTAAAATGAGTGAGCACACAAACACACAAACACAGAAAAGCACATAAACACAAAGCACAGAGAAGGTTTTTCTTCAGATGTCTTGCTTATTTACCAAACTGTAGTCTGATAACGAAATATAAGCTAGTTCAGAAGAGAAAGCATAAGCCTGTATCAGTGGCCCAGTCATTCCCCGTGGGGGCACACAGAGAACTACAGTTTCATTATTGGTTTTAAACAAACTTTCTCTAAGGCTAACATACTTTGTAGGAAGGCCAAACCAAGTGAAGCTAAGTTAATGTTCTCATTAAAATGTTAAAGAGGCCTTATTCATGAGCGACTGAAGCTGTAATTGCTTTATCCTTGTAAACTATGAAAATATGTGGTGATCTCTCACAGAGGCATTCATCCAGGCCCCTCCGTTTAGAAGAGCTTTGTTGAAGGTGTGCTTGGCTAGGTCTAGGGAAGAGAGACATAGATCCTCTAGAATGAATCTTTCAGGTGGACCTGGTAGTAAAGGAGTATTTCCTCATTAGTCTATTTTCATTCTCTAAGTCTGTTTTGCAAGAGTTATTTGACTTTGATTTCCAGTTTGGTAATGTATAGATACAAATGCACATGAGTGTCATGGACAAAAGTGGTCTTTCTGTCCCTTCCATGAACTGTAGCTTAGCTTACTAAATAGAGAATAGAAGAAATGCTGGTGAAATTGAGCAGAGAATTGATCCAGAAAAGCTATCATATAGGAATCTCAAAGAGGGAGGGCACCACCCAGAGATGGCTCTGCCAGGTAAGAGATTTCCCTTCCTATTCTGGGCTATTGCTTAAAAATGGAGCTGTGTGGGCAGATAGCAACCATTTTTTTTCTTCCTAGAAATAACCTACAATGATGTTTAAATAAGACTGAGATTATAAGCTATGTGTTTTTTATATACAATAGTAATTATACAATATACAATATAATATACAATAGTAAACTATATTGCTTGAATCCAAAAATGAAACAAGAGAAAAAGGTTAAAGCATATTACCTTTTTTTCTATTTGCTTATTATTCAGAAAGTCTGAGTTTGAATAGTAACAAATCTAGGTTCTCATGATATGCTCAGGTAGAAATATAAATTACATCTAAGAATTACTGTAAGATAGTACAGAAAAGGTCTTTCTCTCACTCATTCTAAGTTCATAGCTGAGGAACCTCAAACAAACAAACAAAAAACCCAGTTGTTCATTGTTAGTTAGCAATTGAAGAAAATATTCTAATTTAAGTTTTATATAATGGGAGCTTTCATAAAGATATAAAGACCCCCCAAATGGTTAAACTTGTATATTTTTTAACAAGAAAAGATTTAGTTTATTGTAACAGGATAAAGTGGAAGAAGTAGTCAAGAGAGAGAAAAACATTTTCAGCTCCCCAGATAGGAAATGGGAGTTAAAGCCTCCAAATTTGTGTTATTTTGATGGTAGATGTTGAAGTGGATAATGTGGAAAATACGAGTGAATTAGAGGGGTATGAGTGAATAGTATATTAACTGGGGGAAGCTGACCAAGGCCTACTATACAGATTCTTCTTGCCATCTCTGTGTCTTTGTCTCCTTTCTTTCATCTATCTGGAGGGTACCTCTCACATGAGAGTTTCATGCTATATACCTCAGAAGGTGGTCAGAAAATGTTTCCTAAGTCTCATGACCTGGTTGAACTGAGAAGTACAGGGAAGATGAAAGAGACATGGCTGCCTCTGTTGTTTCCTCAAATGCCAAAGTGCAGGTTGGAGGATAGCATATCTTGAATATTAGTGATAGTTACCTTTCCTTTTTATTGGTGTGTTTTAGATACTTGCACTCAGATAAGATTGGTGTTACAGTTCATATGTTCTAGGGCTATTAAAGTATTTTTCTTTAATGGGTCAACTCCTTGCTGGAGATGAACACAGGCATTATAACTTGGTTCCCATGTGAGGCCAGTGGTGCTGCTGGTTAGTACAGGAGTCTCTCCTATAGGGTCAGAGCAGATGACTTCTGAAGTATTCTTTCCCACATAGCTGACATCTTCCATCCAGGGATGTGAACGATGATAACCTTACAGAGCATGTCTCATAGTTTTGAACATAAGGTCACTGAATCAAACACTGTTTATTGACCAATAAAATGGATATTCATAATCATTAAAAGATTCACGTTTCTGCTCTGGCCTTCCACTATCCTCTTGATAGATTGACAGGGAATGACTCACAGCCACTGTTTTGGGAAACTTCCAATCTTAACTCAGACATGAATCTAGAAAAATGAAGCTTCTTAGGCTTCTACCAGATAGCTCAACTCATTCCGTCACTTCCCTGCCTCTAAGGTAGGATTGTGACCCTTTGTCCAGGCTGTGGAGTGAGTCCATGCTAGAGAATTTTATGTCTTGACTAAGAAATCCTGCTGGACTAGAAGTATTGCTGGACTTCATAGTATGACTCAGAGTTCTTTGGAGAAGTGACTTGTGATAGGACCTTCAGTAGTAGTAGGGCCTATAAAAGAAAGTGTCTGAGGAACAAAGGGATTTGGCTAATTTATAATAGAATGCTATATTTTTGAAAATTTTTGTCTACCTCTTAGATTTTTCTCCCCTTATTTTCTTATTTGCTATTAGAATGTTAGTTGCCACATAGACTGCTTAGTGTACTGCCCAAAGAAACTCTAGTTCTAGAGGCAGGAACCTAGGTTAGCCCTATTAGGTGATAATAACAATCTAAGAGAAATTTTTGAAACATGTCCGTGTGAAATAAAAAGTCTGTTGACTTAATACATACATTGAAAAATTCAATATTCATTGAATATTTAGTAAACATGTACTATATACCAGTGGCATGGACTATTGTAGAAACTAGGATTTAAAAATGTAGGGGAGCCAGGCACCAGTCACTCATGCCTGTAGCTACCCAGGAGGCTGAGATCTGAGGATCATGGCTCAAAGCTAGCCCAGGTAGGAAAGTCCGTGAGACTCATATCTCCACTAGAAAACTAAAAGTGGCGCTATGGCTCAGTGATAGAGCGCTTGCCTTGAGCTGAAGAGCTGAGGGACGGCAGCGCCCAAGCCCAGAGTTCAAGCCCCATAACTGACAAAAAAATTAATTAAATTAAATAAAAATAGAGGAGAATGATAAAAGAGATGACTGATCAAGCTGCATTGTACTCACTGATTTCTGGAATTGAAACCCCTTTGTACAGCTACTTAATAAAAATTAAACGTTTATAAAGATGGTAAAAAAAAATAGGGTATCATGAAAAAAAGAGGGAAAAAATGGGCAAACCAGATTTGTGTACAAAATTTTCCTGATAGCTCCCAGATTGGATATAAAAGTCTGAATTACCAAAAGAAACCCAAATCTCTTTTCTACAATTTAAAGTGTGTGTTAGATTGTCATATTACAGCCGACTCTATAAGAGTTCTCCTTATGTGTGTTTGATGTGGGAAGTGCTACCAGACATTTTTCTATATTACAATAATCTTCATATATTTATTAAGTTGTAACTTGTAAGGCTTCCTAAGGTGACATTAAATGAGGCTTTTTGTGTTCTGCTTTGTGTCTTTGTCAAGAAGCCCTCTGTTAACTCCTGCCTGTGTCATTCACCTGGTCTGTACTGGTAAGAAAGCCTCTTTCAGTCATTCCAGGAGGGCTTGAGGGTCTGCACAAAGAGGGATAAGACTAACAAAAGTTTCATAGTGGGTTGGAGGGAATGTGCTCAGGAAAAAGTAGGGAGAGAATGAAAACCTTTGTCTAGTATATTTTACATCTCTATTCTCTTTCAGCATAGCAGCAGAATACTCCAGATTTACTCTACATTTTTAAAAAATGTGAAGAAAATACAAGGGTACTATTTTTTTTAAGGCCTTCCTTCCCACTCCTGCCCAATTTGCCCAGTTGTTGACCTATCATAGGTTAGGAGGATTTGAGAAGCCCAAGTATTACAATGGTATGGTAGAAGAGTCTGGCAATTTCTAAGCCCAGTGGTTGGCACGACTGGCTTCATGCTAAGAATAGAGATTTGACGCTAGGAAAGGCAAGAGAGCATAGAAGAGAAGAAACATTTGAAGATAGTAAAGGAAAGGGACAAAGGAATGCAGCAGATGGGCAGGGAAGTTTTTGGTCCTTCTTTTTTCCCCCTCACAGAAAGAAACTGACAAAGCCAGCAGAATGAAGGAGAGAAAGAAAAGAGAAAAGGAGGGGACTTGGAGGGTAGTAAAGGAGCCTGCAATATCATGCAAGTAACAAGGGGGAAAGAGAACAGGATAAAAACATTTAAATAGGGATAAGGAAGTCCACACTTTGGTCACACTGCGAACCTTCAATTGCTCCCAGCAGTACATCTACCAAATAGCCAGTGTCCCTTGCCGAAGACATTTTCCTGACTTTTGTATTAACTTTAATGTGATTCTCTTTATGGTTCCTGCATTGATGGTTGCAGTTTCATTGACATTCGGTGTGATCAAATAGCAAATGTGGAGGCACGGTTCTGTTATCCCTGCCCCCTGGCTTCGAGCATCAGACTTCTGAGTCAGTGCTTCTTGCATTTGATGTTTGCCTTTCCTCCTTGTCTCCAGGTAGGAGAGTTAAAAGGGGGAGAAAACAGCATTCCTAAGGGCTGCCATGTCTATAGCTCATGCATACAAATATTCAGAACAGCTGAAAACATTCTATGAAATCATGATCCAATATTCTTTTGATGTAAAGGTGTTGCTCTTTCACTGCTGCTCTCATTACATCTCCTGCCTCAACACTATACACTCTGTACCTGCTGGTGGACTGTGTCTGGAGAGATCTTTTCAGGACTCAGTTCATAAAAGTCTTCTCCACATGCTAGATCTGGGCCAGGGGTTTTTCAAGTGGGGAACCAGTCCCCCTCTCTGTCTGAATTTCCTGTTTTGACATTTCCTTATTTAAAAGACTATGCTATACTTTCTGTTTTCCACTTTGTGCTCTTTGCCCAATATTGATTAGAATTGAGCACCTGTTTATGGAATGAATAATCTGTCATCCATGTCTATAATGTTGGTCTTTTGAGTATAAAACACATTCTTCTAGATATCTTTTAGATACCAGCTCATAATCAACCAATGTGTTCTAGAAAAAAAAAGAAAAAAAGGATTTAGTGGGTAGTAACAGGTTTCAGGAGAGTTTAATAGATTTGTCCTCAGATTCACACAGCTGTAGTAAACAACTTGTGATTCTGTTAACTGCTAGACACCAGAGGCCGATTTTAAAGTTTTGGGCAATCTATTAATTGTGATCCTCATAACCATGGGTCTGATAACACAATGCAGTTTAAAACCAGATGTCTCAGACTTCAGTGTGCACAGGAACCATCCAAAGAACTTGTTAAAATGTAGATTCTAGTGAAGTAGGTCCCAGGGGGCTTCTCAGACCAGGCAGCTCAAGCCTGCAGATAGGAGAATGCTAATACAAGGGGAAAAACAACTTCCCTAAGCCATGTCCATATCTCCTGCATATACATATTCAGAACAGCTGAAAATATTCTATGAAATCATAATCCATTATTTTTTCAAAGGGGCCGATAGTGCTATACATGAACCACACTGAGTAACAAGGGTTTGAAAATTAAGTTGGGAAGTATTCCATAAAAACATGTAGAGAAAAAAAGAAAATACTTAGGTACATTTTACAATTTGTAGACCAGAAGTTTTTCTAAGAAGAAGGAAAAAAAAACTTTACAACTAACTAACACATTTCCACTTGAGAAATCATAAGAATTTTTCCATTTAGAAACATTATGCTCAATTCTGGTTAGCTCCCTCAAACTGCTTTTGGAAGACCTGGCAACTTGGTGTTTTATTTCTTTTAGACTTTCTTAGGTGAGGGAGGCTCTGGCCCTAGCAATCTGCATAGTGTAGCTACCTTAGTCACAAGGAGTATTTTTAAAGCAGAAATGGTCCATGGAAGATTGACAGTTCAAAGGCTGTGTTTATGATGAGACCTTCACATTCATTGATTGTTCCCAGGTTAGCACCATGCACAGCCCTTCGGCAAGGGCATTTGACTGGGATGGCTGGGAATAGAAAGGGCAATGTTCAGCTGGAACTCTGCAAGCAAAACCTTGCATCTGCTTACATGCACTCAATCAGCTTTCTGAAACGATGTTTGAAATTTCTTCTAACAAGATGGCCTTTGTTTTACAGGTCCTTTCTAGCCGCCATGATAGCTTATTTATAACAAGTGGAAGGGATTGCTCACCATGCTCAGGTAAAATGGTGTGTGTGTGTGTGTGTGTGTGTGTGTGTGTGTGTGTGTGTGTGTGTGTGTGGTGACAAATGACAAGAAGGACTGTGGGAAATGATTTAGCATCATTCGACCATTGAGGTCATTCTTGTAAGAGTGTCTTGCTCAGTTTTACCTGAGCTTCAGAGAACCTAGGTTAGGACCTTTCAGTTAACTAACATGCTTTGTGGAGTAGCTGCAAAGTACTTACTACAAGGACTCTACAACAACCAGCAAAGAAACAAGACTGATCCCTTGAAATCTCGGGCCAACTTCTACAGAGTCAGTGTAGAACTATTGCCTTTTTTATGTTTAATACCTTATTAGAAGTCTGTCTTTCCAACATTTATATAAATATGTGAATGCTGAAGAAGTTTAATTAAAGCATTACCTCTCTTATCCCTTTGAAGTTGTCCTTCTAAATTTGAAGTTGTCTTTCTAAATTTCCTTTGCATTTTCTTTTTCATTAAACGCATGTCTCACAATTTTGATTGGCCCAAATAGGTCACCAAGATTAATTTTCCATTAACTTTCACTGCTCCTGTTTCTTTCTAATCATCTTTTCAGAGGATTAAGCAGTCCCCAATGGGTCAGCCTATTCCTTAGGACAGAAACAGTATGTGTGTGTGTGAGTGTGTTTTTTTTCCCTTATGGTCTTTTTAGAACCCACATATAGGGTGGTTAGTGATTTGTGGCTGAATCTGTCTCCATTAACAACTAAAGATAGACCTACGCCAGGAATTCTGTTGGCCAGGACAGTTTTGTTGTTGGGCTTGTTCTTTTGTGAATCAATCTGTATGAGTTTCCTCAGCTTGTTACTGTTTTAATTTAGTAGTACAAATTGGTTGGCTTGAATAGTAGTGAATCATTATCTCACGGTTCTGAAGGATAGAACTCCCAGATCAAGATTCAGCAGGGTTGTGGGGAAGAATCTGTTCTGGGAACATTTTTTATGGTAATCTTTTTATGTTAATCTTTTATGGTATTCTTTGAAGTGTGGACATTATCTTCTTCTCATGCCTTTATATTGTATTTCCTTTACACATATCTATCTACATATGTTCAATTTCCCCCTTTTTGCAAGAGTACCATTTGTTTTGGATTGGGGACTTTTCCCATGGCCTAATCATCATCTGCAAGGATCTATTGCCAAGTAACATCACATTCATATGTATAGCAGTTAAGATTTAAACATCTTTTAGGGATACATAATTCAACTACAATACTATCTAATGAAAGAGGTGGTATCCTTGTGGTATCCTCTAAATAATATTTGTCACCTGAATGACTGTTTATTGAATGAGTGAAAGACTACATTGGCTTGTTCAAAACTAATTAGAAGAGGCAAAATGCATCTATCAGGGTGCACAGGCATTATGGTGACTCTTCCCCTCAGTGAATTTTTGCTTTCAGGTTGGTTCAAGTTCAATAACATCATAAATGGAATAAGACTTTTCCCTTAAAAGTTATAGTTTGTTTTCTTTTTCTTCTAAATAAAGTATACCCCTCTGCATGACCAGTCTTGCTTTGTCTACTGGCATTGGAGGCTGAACTGTCATTTTACATGCTTCTTCCTCTATCAGTGCATCAAGGTATCTTTGCAGCTAATTCAGTGCCACTTAAATCATACTTAGCTGGTCTATTCTTTCTTCCCTGGTGCATCACTTTGCACTTATTAAATTTAATGTTCTGTTCCCTAGCTTTAATCTGTAAATGCTATCCAGAAACAGATCTGTTCTCATAGCATCTTCTCTTTGCTTTATGCTTTCTTAGCTCAAAATTATTAGAAGTTATCTTTAGAGTATTGAGAGATGAGTGTTGATAAAGTATTAAGCCACTAGTCTCAAGGTAGCACTTACATTACTTATTCTTTAGAGATGTTTATTTGGGAAATCTTTATTTCCTGTTGGTTCAGTGCTTTTTGTGTCCAGCTCTAATTTATTGTTAACTCCCAGGAAAGGATTAGCTTTTGAATACCAGGAGGATGCCTTCTGCTGAGGAGGCTCAGGAGGCAGGGGTAGATTTTCTCTCTGGAATGAGGTGGCCTGGGTGGAAGGCTTGTGAGCTCAGTAGAGCTGCTTTGTCAGACCAAGGTTTACATATGGAATATAGAGGTCAGACTTCCAGGCCTCCTGGAAGTCCTGCTATGAGCAGATGTAAACCATTCACTTATAGGCATTCCCAGCCCCTATTAGCCTTTTTTTTGTTTGTTTGTTTTTGCCGGTTGTGGGGCCTGAACTCTGGGCCTGGGCGCTCAGCTCTTCAGCTCTTCAGCTGAAGGCTACACTCTACCACTTGAGCCACAGTGCCACTTCCGGCTTTTTCTGCTTATGTGGTGCTGAGGAATCAAACCCAGTGTCTCATGCATGCAAGGCAAGCACTCTCCCACTGAGCTACCTTCCCAGCCCCCCCTTACCCCCAATAGCTTTTGTGTTCCTGAGGCTGGAATGAAAAAGGCAAGTGGCCAAGTGATAATATGGCTTTTACAGCACTGGATTTATAAGATGATGACAGACAGTGAAATGTGAAAATGAAAGTAAAAATTCATTTTAGCATTTTTCACACTGGCATTAGTCCTAAGAAAATTGGTAAATCATATGGCAAGTATTTATGGCATGCCTGATGGGTGCAGAACAGTTCCACCAAATGCAACCTGGGGGGTTGTATAACTTCATCCTGGTTGCCCCCACAGCTTATTTTTCTTTGCTATTTTGCTGTAGATCTTACAACTCAGTTAGAGGCCCCTCTATTCCTTTCCCTATGTACGCTCCTGCTCTGGTATTTTTAGGGGTTTCTACAGGGCTTCATTAAAATGAAAGCCATTTGTTTGGGCCATACAGTGATCAATCAGAGTGGTGGTGAGATTTCCCCCTCATTGCCTGCAGGTAGAGATCTAGATGAGCGATCACTTTCTGGTAATTAGACTGTCTTAAACTAGCTAGTGAAGTACTCTATGGTGTGTACAACTACAGTGACAATGATCTAATTTGTATTTTCATAACAATATTATTTTGTTTGTACCTAGTACTTTTCCTTATTCAAGAAGAAATAATTTAGGACCTTTAGCACTAAAAAATTAGCTTAGGGTTGTTGCCCCAGTTTTGTTTTCTATCACTCTGTTGTATTTTTCAGTTTCACTAATCTTATATTTCTGAGAATTCAGATGTAATATTTTCATGGGAAGTTAGAGTCATGGTCCAAGTGGTAGAGCACCTGTCTAGCAAGTGAAAGGCCTTAAGTTTAATTCCAGTACCACTCACAAAAAGAGACTTTTCATGGACTTGTTAGTATATTCATTGTTAAACTGATTTAAAAAAGTGGGAAGTCATTTTTATATTCATTTAGATAGTAAATAATATAGTCATTTTTAATCTCTTATAGTATATTTATGGTATTATGGAAGCTATTTTAATTAAACAAATCATACTTTGAGTTAAGGTATTATCAAACTTTCCCTAGATGTTTTACACATGAATAAGTAAAAATCTGTTTACTTTCTCTAGGTTCTTTTTCTGCCTCTTTCTGAAGGTTCATTCTTTATTTCAGTTAAAATCCATGAGTTTATGTTAAATGACCTTGAGCTGCTAATGGAAGAGTGATGAGGTAGAGCAATGGGCATGGAGCCAGAGGCCTGGTCTTCTCCTTCACCTGGTGCTGGTTCTATTTTCTGCAGTTCTTTGATATACATATTCTTCTTTCTTTTTCTTCTAGGACTTCCCTTTCTTGGACTTTTCTCACCTTTTCATTTCTTTTTTCCTTTTCTTTCCTTTGTTCTTTTTTCTCTTTCTTTTACGTATTACACTTTGTGTTACATATCATCCTTCTTTCATGTGCAAAAGTCGCTCTGGGGACCATGTCAAGGATATGATTTAAGTGAAAGATAGTCATGGAAAATATATTGCCATGATGGAGCCATGCAGTGTTTGCCTTTCATACAGGAAGTAGAACAACTGATTGTCTTGTGGGAGTCAAGACATGCTTTACAGGAATTGTATTTCACTGGAGATTACCAAGAGTAGAAAAAAAAGATTTCTAAGTAGGAAGAGAACAAAGAGGTTAGGTTGGACTGGAAGGGAGGTGGAAAACAATGGATGTGCTCCATGATTTTAGAATACCACTAGAGTACACAGTGAATGGATAGAAGGATATGGGGCTGGATGAGGCACAGTAGGATGGTATAAATTAAATATTGAAGGCCCTTTAATATATTCCTGAGCCTTCTTTTCTGTTTCCTTTCTGCAAATAATAGTTGACTTAAGTTCACCCTGCATATTAAAAAGAGAATGTTGCTAGTTATGTTGCTAGTCCCCTCCTTTATGACTCTTACCCTGGCTCACTGTTTCCAAATGAAGCTAGATCTTTTTTGCCTTTTATTTATTCCACTATGTCATTTTTCTCTTTTACTTCTCACGTGCACTTCCCTCTCTCTATGTCTGGTTTCCAAATTCTCCCTTCCCCTCCCCTACAGCTCCCAGAGATTCATACGAAAACTTCATGCATGACTCATTTTACCTCTTCTGAACACATGCGCTTCTAACAGCCTCCTTCTATCACTTTTTTTAAACCATCTTTTTTTAAAATAGCATTCTCAGATATCCACATGTTGAAGTGAAGGGCTGCAAACCGTTTATACAGCCCCCTCTGTTGAATGTGTAAGGGACACTGCACTGACATTTGTCAGAAGAGTGGAGGAAATCAGAGTTCTTGTAATTTTTAAGGCTGACATAGAGGTGGAACTGGAGGATTGATTAATTGTCATGGGGAAGAGGCAATGGTTAATGTAATCTCCAGATGAAACTTTGCAGTGCTGAATACTGACTAGTGAAGGTAGAAGGATTACATTAAGCAAAAGATAGTAAGTAGGTACAGAAAAGATATCCATTTTCGCAGAAAATTAGGTGAACAACACTGAGGTTCAGATGTGGGAAGAAGACATTTAGAGAGCCATGAAGCTATATGTGATTGTCTTCGACACTGAATGACAAATGGTTTAGTAAGTAAGAACATGTATATTGAATTAAGATGCTCTATATCATTATATGAAATGACCTCTGCAAAACTTGATTCCGTTTAAGACTTCTGAGTTGCATATCTGGAGACAATCCCAAATTCAGAAATATATTTATGAAGCACTGTTGCAACTGAGCTCAAGAGACTGTGTCCATATTACTTGTGTTTCTGAAAAGGGTAAACATGAATAACTAAAAAGTTATTGATTAAAGAAGTAATATGAACAGGAATAATGGAATTAAAGTAATCGAGGCAATATTGGGCTTAATGGACCTTGTTCCTTTAATGCTTTTCTTCTGCTTTTGTATTGAGTTGGCTCTAAAGTCAATTGGCTATGTGCACTGAAAGAGGAGGACATGATGGAAGAATCAGTATTGCTGTCTATATATAAAAATCAATCTGTTGTTCTTAAGGAAGAACATGAATCAGCCTGTAAAATCAATTAGCTAGAAGTTTTTACATTTGGCTTATAAGATAATGAAACAAATGATGAGCCAAGTTTATATATGTCTTACACATAGTAGATACTCAGTAAATATTTCTTGATTTGAAAGTTAAAGGATACAAGGGATTTAGTTTTGAAAGTACATGAGCATAAGTCCTTTAATTAGCACTAATTCCATCCCAGTGCTTCTAGTGCTCCACTTGTAGATTACTCACTTGCATCGATTTTTTGCTCTGAACTGAATCCTCTCACATTTCTAATGACAGTTGGTCCAGGCCAGCTGTTTGTGATCCTGTCTTAGCTGGATTTTTCTTTTGTTTTATACCGGACTCAGGGCCAGGGTGCCATCCATGCACTTTTTTGCTTATGACTGCATGCTACCATTTGAGCCACAGTTCCACTTCTAGCTTTTTTGGTGCTTTATTAGAGATAATAGTCTCATGGACTTTCCTGCTTGGGCTGGCTTTGAACCTTGATCCTCAGATCTCAGCCTCCTTAATAGTTAGGATTACAAGCATGAACCACCAGCACCCGACCTTAACTGACTTTTAAAAAAAAGTTATGGTCAGCCAGGCACTGGTGGCTCATGCCTATAATCTAGGTACTTGAGAGGCTGAGATTTAATCATCATGATTTGAAGCCAGCCTGGTAGGAAGTCTGTGAGCCTCTTATAGTCAATTAATCACCAAAAAGCTAGAAGTGGAACTGTGGCTCAGTGGTAGAGTGCCTGCCTTGAGTGAAAAAGCTAAGGAACAATGACTATGCCCTGAATTCAAGACCTCATGCTGGCACACAAACAAAAAATTATGATCTGCCTTATATAGCATTATTGTTATAATATATGAAGTATAACCTCAATGACAAAATTCTTCAGAAAACTTTACTGTTTCTTCCTTGTCTACAAGGTTCTAGGTTCGTTGGATTTGAGAGTTCATTTCTCACAATTTTGTTGTGAGGAGTTTCTGTGTTCAGACTCTGCCACTAGTCCCATCTATTATTGGCCAGTGCTTACCTAGACCCTGTGCAGATGACATATCTGCACCTCCATTGTTTCAGTGTCCCTTGAATGTACATAGTGTTTTACCGGGAATCCTATATAGATCTATCCATTCAACTAAAGTTATTTCTGCTTCAAGCAATATTAATATTTTTTACATCAAAAGGTCTCTTTTAAAGACAGTTATTTCAGTAGTATAAATGGTGCTGGGGACTAGAAAGTTGCAGATAATAAAATACCAAACTGATTTTTACCTGCAGTTATTTCAGTAATAATGGTGTTTTCAATCTCTGTAAGAGTACAGCTTTAAAAATGGAACATCTTTGAAAAAAAATGCATTTCTACTTCATCTCCTTTCATAAGATTATAGTGAAATAAAATATTGAAAAAAAAACTACTTCAACATCTTAATGATCCTCTGTTGTGAGACTAAAGATACTTGAAACAGCTGGGTTCTAAGCAGAAGTGCTTCCCCTCTATGCCAAACTCTAATGTGCATAAAGGAAGTATTATTCCCTGATCAATTGATCACTGTCTACTGAACATTATACAGCCTCTGCAGAAGAAAGTACCTTAAATGTATTTCCCCAAACCAAGCTTAAATCCATTCCCCCACTCCATTGCTTTTTTTTTCTTTCCTCTCCCTTGCCTGGTGTTTGCCTCTGAATATCCTATTTTACATCAATTGTCAATGGAAAGATCTCTTTAATAGCTAATATTTTGAGATTTTTTAAAGCTTTTCTGCAGTTAGGACATGTACTTATTTCCTTTTTTTTTTGGGTCCGGTCGTGGGGCCTGAACTCTGGGCCTGGGCACTGTCCCTCAGCTCTTCAGCTCAAGGCTAGCACTCTACCACTTGAGCCACAGTGCCACTTCCGGCTTTTTTCTTTTTGCTTATGTGGTGCTGAGGAATCGAACCCAGAGTCTCAGGCATGCAAGGCAAGTGCTCTACCACTGAACCACCTTCCCAGCCCCTTAGGACATGTACTTATTTCCTACAATGCTTCACACATGTTCGGTAGGGTGTACATATATAAAAACATGCATACTGTTGTTTATTGTGGATGGATAAAGAAAATGTGTCATATACACACAAAGGAGTACTATCTTGTTATTCAATATGGGATTCACAATGGAGTAGTATTATAGTATTCAGCCATAAAGAATGAAATTTTGTCATTTGCAGAAAAACTGATGGGCTTGAAGATCATCATGTTAAGTGAAGCAAACCAGGTTCAGAAGGACAGAGGTCATATATATTTTCTCACTTGTAGTCTCTAAGCCTAAAGATACCCATAAACACAGATACATACATATGCACATACAGAGCTGGTTTGTAATTGTGAGACTGTTTGGGGGGAAAGGGAAACAGAATGGTGGAGGGTGAATAATATTGGAACTCATTAAGGCAATACAATAAGGAAACTTAATGAAACCTAGTAAATAATAGAGTTATGGGACAGAGAAAGAGATCTGATTAAATTATAATATGTGCATATGTGAAGTACTACTGCAAAATTCTTTTGTGCAATTAATATACCCTACACAAATGAATGACAGAGTTGTAAAACAGGATCAGTTAAGGAGATAAGTATAGTAGGAGGGAGGAGAGCAAATTAAGAGGGTGAATTGGGGTGAGTCTGGTCATATATGTATGACACCTTTTGAAAAGTTACTTTTTTTTCAGGAACTGGGAGAGATTTGGGAGAGTGAAGGAGGAGGTAAACTTTTACGCATATGATGAAACCTTATACAACTAATCTATGCCAATAAAAATGTTAAGAAAAGAACATGAAGTTAATGGCTATTTTTCCTACTTGCTGTTCTTCCTGCTCACTGGTTCTTGTTTTGATGTTAATGACAAAATGGAATAATCTCCATTCAGTGTCAATGCAAACAGAAGAAGTGTGACTGCTGGACTTAGGTTAGAGGTGAATGCACATGTTGGCATCTGATCCTTCCAAAACTCTGTTAAAATGACTTTGAAGCATTTTTTTAAAAAAAGCTGTACACCTTTATAGACAGAAATATAAATCAGTAGCTATAGTATTTTAGAACCTGAGCAGTGAATGGCTGGGTTGTAATTTACTTAGAGGCCTGAGAAAGTGGAGTTTTAATCTTGCAGGGAAGAAAAGAGGAAGTAAACCATTTTTTCACTGAACAAACTCAGGAGTAAGAATCCTTAAAAAGGAAGGGGAGACTAGGTTAAGAAGAAGATAAAATATTAGATTCTGGACTGGAAGATATTACCAAAAAACAAAGCTAAAAGTAGAGTAATATAATCTTGAAGTCTGGGAGACTGTGTTGATATACCAAATCCCAAAACAGTGTTACCTTTTTCCTGTTCCATAGTCTGTGAACAGCTAGGATAAAACCTTACCTGAAATAGGAGACCTCCCTGTGGATCTGTCCTCAAAATAAAACTGAAGAATACTGACATAATGATTTCCCTAGGGAAATGCCAGAACAATCTTTGATCCCATATCAGCAATCCCCCCTCCCTAAAACCTTACTGTTAACTTTCTAGTCTCCCTTTTAAATATTAGCAGGCAAGTGGCGCTGTAGCTCAAGTGGTAGAGCACTAGCCTTGAGCTGAAGAGCGGAGGGACAGCACACATGTCTAGGGTTCAAGTACCATGACCGACAAAAAAAAAGTTGTTTTAAATATTCACAGGCAGCTGAGGATCATCATGTGTTTGAGGAAAGTTTCTTATCAGGAAAGGCAGAAGTTAAAGCATGCAAACAGAAATAACAGACCTTTTGAAAACAAAATCTTTGTAGGAAGAAGAAACAATTGTAGGAAGAAGTACATCCAGAGACTTAAGGCAAAATACTATAACCACAGGACAGAACAGACCCTGTAATGCCTATGAAATAAAATTTAAAAAATTTCTAAGAAGCTGGAATAAAAAAGAGAAGTTTTAGAAAAGTAATGGAGGAAAAAACAACAACAAAACAAAAACCTTATCACCCAGATAGCAACACCAGATAGAAAAAAATAGAAAACCACCCAAGGAATAATTCAATAGAATTTCTCACAACCACAGATAGGAAAGAATAATACATAACAGTGAGACTTCACAACTCTAGGATTTATTCCAATAAATGACAGGGTAAATCAATATAAAGAAAGACTTCTGAATCCAGAGATAAATCCACAAGAGAGCCAAATGAAAAGAATTCCAAGATGCTGTTAAAGATATCTGAAGATACCAGTGTGTGGCAGGTCTACCTGTCATCAGAACTGAATTGGAGTAGGAGAGGTACTAAGGACAGATTTTGAAGATAATGTAAATAGTAAAACACCTACTTAATATGTGTACTGAGTGGAGATTTAAAAATCTTGGGATAACAGCATGATAAGTGCTTGAGAAACTAACCCAAATTTAGATACAACACCGATTAACACCAAGGAAGACCAAAAGTATTGTAGAAAAGGGAATTTAATCATAGAGCCCAGTAGCCATCTCCCATGATGTAAAGGTGGAATTTAATGCAACCGAGTTGTAGCATAGTTCTATGAGGAGGGAACCTGGGCCTGCCCATGCATGTGAAACACCAAAACTCTCAGCTTCCTCATCAGGTCAGTAGAAAATAACCTGAGATGAGAAAACTAAGACATAGTGGTGCCAACACATTTAAGTCAGTACACCTCAATTTTGGTCTCATAACGTGTAGAAACTGATACTAAATAATTTGTAGTAAGGTGAAAACGTCTATTCCAGGAATATTAAATAGATGAGAATGTCCAAATAAAATCTTAAAAACTTTAAATGAGAAACCTGAGTTTATTTTCCTGAACATAATTTTAAAGTATTGTTTACATGCTCAAAAGGGCCAAATACAATTGAGGATCAAGAGTTTAGTGATTTTCTCTTCAAATTCTTGTTAATCATTGCTACCTTTTAGCTCTCAGAGGTTCCCGAAAGGCCCATGTGTTGATACCTTCATCTTCAACCTGTGATGTTATTGAGAGATAGTGGTGCCCTTAAGAGGTGGGGCCTAGTCAGAGGAAGTTAGGTCACTGGAGGGGGCATGACCTTGAATATTAGTGGATGATGCTTCCTCCACCTTCTCTGTTTCCTGGCCATCATGAAGTTATCATCTCCCCTGCTATGTATTCTCACCGTGATAGACTGTGCTGCAGCAGGACCAAATGATTAGGGACTGAAACCTCTGATACTGGGGGCCAAAGTAGACCCTCTCTCTTTTTAAGTTGATTATAGCAACAAGTCTGACTAGCAAATAGTGAGATACTATATAAGTAGTGATTTTTTTGACATGTCATTTGTTTTTGATTTTTTAAATTATATTTTTATTTTCTTTAAGTAGTTGTACAAAGGAGCTACCATGCAACAAATCAGTTTATGAGCACAATGCATCTTGATCGATGCATCTTGATCCATGCATTGTAGTGTTTTTTTCTTGTTAAAGATCAAGTCATTTCACCATCTTCTACATGTCCCAAATCCTATAAAAGATAAAACTATATTAACAACATTACAACTTTTGTCTTTTTCTTTACTCAGAAAGTACAATATTCTGAGAATCCCATTGGGATTCAGTTTCAATTGGTATTTCCTATGGAGTAAAAATAAGAGAGTTTGTTAGACCCAAATAGAAAGAAGTATTGAATATTCATAGAGAACTTGGGAAACTGCCGCTACCAGACCTCATCCCTGTTCCAACCACTCCTAGAGCTTCACTGTCAGCCAGTGGCTCCATCTATACCTGGAATGAACACTGCCAGCAGCTGTGTGGGCTGCTTCTCCAAAAAGTGCTCTCTTCAGCCACTGTTGAAACAGGTGTGCTGGGCAGGTCTCTCTCCTTCTGTAAGAAGTCATGAGAATTATGCCTCTCACTTCTAAGAAAGCAATGGCCAGAGATGTTAGCTACCCCACCTTACTCTCTGTTAGGTTTTTAAAAAGAGGTTGGCGAGTCAGAATCATACCATGCACATGGTATTCAGGTAAGGGGTAGGTTTATTCATCTTTCTGCCTGGCACCAGGCCATGTTGGCCCTCCACGTGGCGGGGAAAGGCCTGGGAAAGACCTGGGAAAAAGAGAGCATCTGGGCCTGGGTTAGGCTTATCTAGGGTATGGGCAGAGAAAGGTGTGGCCACATCAAATTCAGATGTGACCTCAGCAGATGCAGATGTGACCTCTTCCAGGTGTGCCAGTTGCCTAGGTAATGCAGGTACTGGGCGGAGAATTTGCTGCGAGGAGGGTGGAGTCTGCTCGCCATTCAGGAGCAGACCTTACACTCTCCAAGACCAAAGGGCATCACTCCTTCAGCATATCCCAGGAGCCATATTAGTGCAGTAATAGACCTACTAGTTGGAAAGCTCTGAATTCCACATGTGAAAGCAAATTCCAAAATAAGTACATCAAAAACCAGAAGCAATTGAGACTGCATTATTAATAACTTGGCTTAAAGAATATAAATTAATTTTTTCAAAAATATCTCCTAGTTACTCCAAACCTTTTGCCTTGTCAAGATATGAGGGAGCTGCTTCAGCTTCGTTTTTTGTGACATTTCAGATACAGACCATTTACAACTGTGAATATGACTTGACTCTCAAAAGTGAAGGCCAGTTTGTGAATTGCTTATATGTTATCTTTACCTGAAGAAAATAAATAGGAAAAGAGCAAAATTCACTGGAAAAGAACAAAAAAGTAAAAGGAAACTGAGTATGGTTGTTTATTATCTGTAGCCCAGGTACTCAAGAGGAAGAAATCAGGAAGATCCTGGTTTGAAGCAAGCCCAAGGCAAAAAAGGTAATGAGATTTTCTTAAGTCAGCTAGTTGAGATGGTAGCACATATCTGTGATCCTAACCATGCTGTAAGTAGGAGGATCACAGTCCATGGCCATCCCAAGCAAAAGCTTGAGACCAAAGCAAAGTAATCAAAGCAAAATCATTTGTGGCTCTCAAGTGCCTTCCTAGCAAGTACAGGGTACTAAGGTCAAACTCGAATATTACCAAAAATACAAATATTCAGAAAAAGAAAAAAAGTTTAAATTAGTGAGAAACATAGCCACTATTTTGGAATTTTACTTGATTAATGTTTTATTACCTTTTTAACATACTCCAAGGGAAGCTAGTAATAACAACTGATTGTCACTCTTTCACTGAGTTAGCTGAGAGAGAAGAAAGGCTCCCGAGGATCCAGAGTAGAGAACTCTTCCTTGAGAAAGGCTTGAGAGCGCAGCGCACTGGTAACTCTGCATGGTCAAGTCAGAAGTTGAAATCAGTGGCACTTGAATTTGCAGCTTAGCTAATAAGCCTGCTGCTTTGCTCTTGCTTTTCAGGCTTCTCATATGTCCTTAAGGTTCTCACAGGATGCCATGCTTTCAGCCTGAGCTTTCTGTGATTCCATTTTCCTTTGTTCCTCTAACACTTGCATGCCTCAGGATGTGTTCTGGGAGCTTCAGAATAATGTATGCTATGCACAGAATAATTTGGATAAAGTGTCTAATGTATCTTGAGGGTATAAAACCACTCTCAGTCCCAGGAAAGAGTTTCAGCTTGAATTAACCACAGGTGAAAGTAGGTGAACTTTATAAAGTCTTCATTTAAAAAAATGTACATCTTTGCCAGTGATTATTGAAAAACATTGTCAATTCTTTCTGCCCATAATTACAATTGCAAATGATTAGGCAGAGCTCTGGATTGACTTGTCACTGTTCCATAAGAAGCACAGCATTATTTTACCTATTTAATGGCTTTTAAATATTTAAAAAAACAATTTACCAAAAATATACACATAACTGTTTGTAATGGGTATAAATCACAATGGGAAATGAATTCTGATATGTGTGCATAATAATACTTGCTTAAATAGAGTTATATTCTAACATAATTTACCAGGAGGAATTTTAAATTTTGGAGAGGTTTCTTATTTTGAGGCATCATCATAAGAAAAGGCAAAAAATAGAGGTGCTTTTAGATGAGGTCAAGATATGTGTTTTTCTGGTAGTTATTGCCTTCTTGGTCTAGGATTTGCTGTGTGTGTGCCAAGAGCTGTGATCTAAAATTCTGTTGAACTAGTTATTTTGAAGGTAGGATCTAGGAAAACCAGCAGCCCTTCAGCTTTCCCAGTGACAGATGAACTGGTACCACTTTTAATGTTAAACTGTTTGGAGAGCCCAGGGAAGTAATAGGAGCTAAGGATTTGCCTCACTTTGTGGTGGGTGGAGGGGCTACAGCAATCAGTGGGTGGGCCTCCCCACTGGGGAATGGCTGTTGGGATGAGAGGTGTTCAGGGGGCAGAAATGTAATTTTATGGGAAGCACGTGGAATATTTGGCAACAAGTGACACCATCAAAATGACATTTAGGGGTGATGATTCCTGCTGTGGCCTGCCAAACAGTTCAAAGAAGAAGAAGACAGCTGGTTTACAATAAGGAAGACTGCAGATAGGGAAGAAGGGGCTTGGGATTGGCTTGGTGACAGAATTAAGAGAGAAGACAGAAGAAAAAGAGAAGTTACAGATAAGTTAAGGCTAGATTGTTGCAGTAGAGCACAAGTCCCATCTCTAACAGTCATAAGACTAAAATTAAAAATCAAGGAAAAAAAAGAGCAAAGCACAGCACCATGCCTCATGTCTATAACCCAGCTACTTGGGAAGCCATGATCCAGAAGATCAAGACTCTAGGTCTGCCCCAGGCACAAGGTGCCACATTCTATCTAAAAAA
The DNA here is from genome assembly GCF_000151885.1 of Dipodomys ordii. Classification (NCBI taxonomy): domain Eukaryota; kingdom Metazoa; phylum Chordata; class Mammalia; order Rodentia; family Heteromyidae; genus Dipodomys; species Dipodomys ordii. The sequence goes on along the minus strand of NW_012267217.1, from coordinate 22,784,144 downwards.
TAACTAAGCCAAAAAGGGCCAGAAGCATGATTTCTTGCTTAACAAGCACGGATCCCTGAGTTCACATCCTCCCAAATAAATGAATAAAAAGAAAAATGAAGCCAGTAAATATCCAGATGCTTCCTTGAATAGCTCACTCATTGTCCCAGCTCATGAGATGTGAACCACTGACAGTGGAATAGTTTACAAGAGATAGAAATTTGTTCAGTTGGTTGGTCAACACATGCCTTTTTGATGTGCTGCTACTTTCTCTTTTACACTTGCTCCTAGAAGGTCATCCTGACCGCAGTAAATAAAGGTTTTCATAAGAAGCAGAGCTGAGGAAGGGAAACCTGATTCTGGGGAACACCTGTATATACAGGTGGGTGGATGACATTTCATCACAGGGAGTGAAAGAGAGAACAGAGGCTTGGACAGCAAAATATTGTATGAGCTACTTTGTGGAAAGACAAGAGCTCAATAGTCAGAATCAGTTCGTATCAGTTAATCAATCCATTGATTTATCATCTATCTATCTATCTATCTATCTATCTATCTATCTATCTATCTATCTATCTATCTATCTATCTATCTATCTACCTACCTACCTACCTACCTACCTATCTACCTACCTATCTGATTCTCAAGTACTTATTACAAGTTTGATTTAAAGGAACTGACTGTGAAAGCGAGCAAGTGTAAAACCCATAGGGCAGGTGAGCAATCCGTAAACCGGTAGGAGCTGGTGTTGTGGCACTGAGTCTGACATCTGTAATGTGCACTGACAGACTGGAACGGTCGGCAGGATTTTCATATTCTAGTCTAGGTAGAATTCCTAATTTATCTGGAAGCGCAGGTTTTGCTTTTCAGGCCTTTGACTGCTTACACAAACTCCGTCCATACTATCAAGGGTCAGCTCCTTTACTTAAAGGCAACTGGTTAAAGATATCAATTATATCTACAGCAACATCTAGCTGGGTGTCAGACTAACAACAGAAGACACAGCCTAGCCAGGTCAACACACACAATTTAGCATTCTGAGTCCCTGTTTACTCTGTGACAGAAGTATAGAGTCAGTAATAGTTTAGTCCACTTCAATGTTGTGTTCTGTGTATCGGAGTACAACTGTTTGTGATTCAGCAGTGGCAGTTTTAGTGGTGGCTTTTTTTTTCTTCTGTCAAATCATTAAACAACATTTTTGAAAAGCGGGGGATGTTACCAGATAGACTGTCTGGTTACTGACTGGCCTGGTCTGCTTTGCCTGGTAGATGGGGTGGACATGAATGGTGCTGATTTGGGTAGAGCCATTGCTCACTTCTCTAGTTCTGCAGGGAGCTTACTCATTTGACTGTGTGACAGTCACATGGGACATAGGGAGTTAATATTTTTCTGGGAAGAATTTTAATGTTAGAATTTACTGTCTTTTGCACATATAAATTTGAAGCCTTAATGTTATGCTCTTCTGGTTATTTGCATTTAATATGCATGCAAATTCACAATGTATACACTATGCTGAGAACATAATTTATAAATCGGTACTTTCCCTGGTTGTTAGCAATTTTGGCCGCTTTAAAAATTAATACTTCGGAGAAATATATGTGTTCAAATTTATTTGTAGTATGGTCGGTTTCCAAAGAAAAATATGTAAGTATGTTCTTTACCAGAAAGGTACACCTTGGTTGTAATGTTGCCTGTGTTTAAAAAGTGATGCATAATGGTAAAGGTTAGAATGCTTTTATTTATCTTTCCTGTGAATACGTTTGGATGAGGTAGTGCAGAGGTTTGTTTCCATTTGCAATGATGAAAAAAATATGTGTTTCTGAAAGCATGATTGCAATGTAGAGCATTCCACACAATTGGAGATGAGTCATTTCAGTGATAAACACACTTGGAGTAACAAAGTAGCGTATTACACTTTTAAGTGAAAGAAGAGCGGTTTCAAGCCTTGCAGAAAGCCAGAGCATCCCAGAGAGGGCTCTGTTAGCCTCTCTGGCTGCCTTTGAGGCTTGTTGTCTTGGCAACTGAAACACAAGCATCCCTCCTTTCCCCAGGCAGGGAGCTCCAGTCATCCTTGATTCCTCCATGACCTTTTCTCCCACTTCCAATCCGTTTTGAGGTTCTGTTGTGCATCCCCCAGGAAGCTTCAGATTTTTCTCTTCCCCGGATATCGTCAGCCCCATCACCTGGTGCTTTTCTTTCCCTTTTGGACCCTGAGAACCTCATCACTGGCTCCTGTATCCTCAGTCACCCCATTCTTCCATCAATTCAAACTGTCTTGTCCAGGATGGAAGTGAAGTCATCTTAGGGTATAGCCTCCCTCCAGGGTACATGTGCTCTGCAGGTTCCAGACATTGGTCTGTAACTATAGCCTCCTGCTCTGACACACTCCTGAGAATTATTCAGAGAACATTCTTCTCTCTGAGCAGCACATCTCTCATGACTTAAGTCACTCATCCTCCTCTACTTTGTCTACCCTGGGGGCCACTTGTCCCTAAATTATCTCATCCTTCTCTCAAAAATCATCCCTCTGTAGATGATAATGAGGACGGGCTTTCAGCTGCCAATGTCTGCTGATCGCAATGTCATCACTACTATTGCCATTTGTATTATGATGAACATTTGTGGCAGAATATGAGCCCAGTGCTAGTGCTTGCATCCAATGAACTAAAAGTCAGCTGCAGTGTAGGTACTGACTCAAAACCCTCGGCCAGGGCCTAGGAATTATGTAGACTGGCAAGGGGCACAGATCTGTGCAAGAACTCTTCTTGGCTTCTCATCCCTTCAGTTGGTGGGCACAGCAGGGTCTATCAAAGTTTAGAAAGCAACTCCACCTATTATTTCTCTTCTGCTCAACATAGATAACCTTTCGCTAGCCACATGGTGCTAAGATACGGAGTTGAAGAGACACCATTTTCCAATTCAATTTTGGACCAAGGGAATATCGTTTACTAATTTTCAGTGAGGTGCCCTGTAGGTCTCCATTTATAAGAGGTACTTGGAAATCAAGAAAATCAAAGTGAAGTCTTCTAAGACAGAATAACAGCATAAGAGAGAGAGAGAGAGAAAATCTAGTTTTCCTATAGAACCCAGGCATGAATGTTACAGATCCCTGCTTTACAAATGTATGATAGTGTTTGATAGATTTCATGTAAGTGCCAGATGAGAATAATTTCATTTTGTGATAATGACATCCAAGCAAAGTATTCTGCAATGTTTTCCCTTCCCTCCTTCATTTCTTCTCCACTCTACTTTTCTATACACCTCCCCCACTTCTCTTTCTCCTCCCTCTTCCCTTTCTTCCCTTTGTGATAACTGTTATAGTAGCTCATACATGTATAAAATATTTCTGTGGTGCAGAAGTGCATTTTTAGTATCTTAAGCAACTCTAACCACAGAGGTCCCAGTGCGCTGTGGGCAGACAGCCTTCTAACTGTCATAAAATGTGCAGGAATGTGGAAGCCACATGTTTATTTTACATAGCTCCCAGAGCCCCAAGTATAAGAAATTAAGCCTGACTTATTTTTGAGTACCTGCTGATCCATGGCTTAGGATTCACTAAAAAGTTACTGGGTCATGAGAGAAGTGTTGGGATTCTGAAGAGAGAAAGCCAGGGGTGTGGAGGGATCTACTGGCAGCCAGATTAAGACAAAAGGGCCTTGGAAATCCAAGGCTCAGGGGGTCCTGATAGGTTGTTGACTGAAACATTTCCTCCACCAATGACATAGCTCTGCTTAGGACACACTACACAAGCTGTGGTGTGATAAATAAGGGCTGAAACAATAGGTGAAGATGGCTAAATTGTGGCCCTTGGGAAAAGCCTGGCCCTTGTTCTGTTTCTGTAAGGCCTAGGGCTAGGAAATTATTTATTTATTTATTTATTTATTTTTAATTTTACAGCTGTTTTTAAAAATGTTAAAGAAGACTGTTCTATAGGGTCATATGTGGTCTGCAAACCTAAAATTTACTATTGGCTCTTTAACAATTGCTTTCTAACACCTGCTTCTGCAGGTCTGTCATGCCTAAGAGCTACCCTGGCAGTCCTGCTTTGAATGTTAAATGCACAGGATGGACCTGGGTTTCTTGTAGGCTAGGCCTTGAGGATGCTACTTGCTGGAAAATGTTGTCAGTGGTGTCGATTGTGACTTGGGGGTGGTACAGTGGCAAAGAAAGAGTAGGGGTGCAGAAGAGGGAGGGCCTAGGCTGGCCACCATTCTATAGATGGAGCTCAGAGAATGGCCACTGAGTCTGTGCCTTTAGTATGGCACATCTGGACACCATGACCAGGGGGATTCCAGGGGGCTTTCAGTTTGCACTTGTATGCTATAGTTTGCAAAGTGTTTCTCATGTTATAATTGTGAGAACCATTTGAGGTGGGCAGAATGAGTGTTACTGTTGACCTTAATTTATAGAGAAAGAAATAATTGATCCCTGGCTAGGGAAGTGTCTTCTTCAAAGTTATATAGTTATTATAGGATAGAGTCGAAAAATAAAATCCAGATACTCTGGCTGTGAGACCTCAGAGACAATGAATTCTCACTGCTCAGCATGTTAACCCCATACTCTCAACACAGAAGTTCTTCTTCTCAGTAGCATTTAAGCCTGTTTTTAAGTTGGTTATGTTCACAATGGAGATTGTAGGACTCCTGAGCTGGCATCATTTGGTGCGTCTGGGCCCAGTCACCTTTTCACCCTGGAAGCAATATGTCAATTGTACTCTCATCTAATGCAAGAGGTCATTTGCCCAAGCTTTGGGTTGTCTGAATATGTTTGAGAATGCTGACTGATGGTGGGGCTTTACAGGTCAGCCAGTGAAAGTATGTGGTCAGTCTGGGTATGGGAAGGATAGCTTGTCCTTGGTGTGGAGACAACAGCTCTAATAACTCAACTGTAGTCCTCCTCTTCTTGTCTCTACCTTCTGTTTTGGTAGCTATAGGGTGGCCGGGCAAGCTGATTTTTTTTGTTGTTGTTGTTTGAGAAACCCAAAATTTTATTCATTCTAAAGTCATCATCCTCTTGACCTCATATATATAATACCACCATAGTATGGAATACTATGTTTCTATGACAAAGGATTAGTAACTACATATACATGGAGAGGTTGTCAGCAATGTCTAGGTTATTTTTTTTTCCTGTTGGAATACTTTATTTCTGCATGCATATTCTTGGTTCTGGTGCCACAAATTTCTCTTCACTTAGTAGCTATGTATGTGTATGTATATATATATATGTAAATGTATATAGTAAAAATGTTGTACAGAGGGGTTACAGTTACATGAGTAGGGTAATGAGTACATTTCGTAGAGAGCATTGTTACCTCCTCCTTTGTTTTCCCCCTACCATCACTTTCCTCCCCACTTCTGCAACGCCTCTCGCCCTCCCCCCCATTGTAAAGTTTGTTTTCAACATAGTATCCTGTACATCTCGTCATCACAATGGGCCAGCCTGCATCCCCATTTAAGAGTTCCATAATATCCCTTCCCCTCCCCAAATTACAAAAATGTATATACAAGGTGCAGAACACGGGCATCAAATCTAGTGAGAACAGGGGTTATACTGTGGGGGAAGAACATACAAAAGAAACGAAAGAATCACATAGTGCATTGTAAGTACATTAACAACACTAACAAGAAAGAAAGAAAAAACACTTGAATCCCTGTCTTGGGGTTCATTTTGCTTAACATTATCTCTTGTGCTCATATTTACATAGCCTTTGACCTTCTCTGCTTGTCCTTATCTAGGTTATTTTTAAGGCAAGTTATATAACATTATATATATATATGTATTACATATGTATATATGTATTATCATAAGGAAGAGGCTCAATTAATGTATATGTATACAATATACATGTTCATATATGCAAGCTGACTTCTTATAGGAAGATGACATTTTTTAGTGAGTTTAGGCCTAATTGTTTGATCACAAGTATAAAAATCTGGGCTTCAAACAGAGAAGCAAAGTTTTACCATAGGCTTCCTGAGCCTCTAAAGATACTGATAAAAATAATTAGACACAGGTGATTGTCAAGGATTGTGAAGGGTCTGAAATTTTACTCTGCCTCTTATCCACCTGCCTCACTTCTATATAAATTGGCAGAAGACACAAAACTTCTGGATGTCACCATTCTTGGTACACAGGCATCATGAGCTTCATTCTCTTGTTTGTTCCCAGAGTTCCATTTCTGTTGCTGGCAATGCTGTGTGGACCTGAGTACAGAGGGCCAGTCAGATTTGAGGAACAAAGAGTTTAGGAACTCACCTCTCCTACAGAAGGCTACTGGTAATTTGCCCAACTTTGGCCCTGGAGGAAGACATTATCTTTATATGTTGGCTAAGAACCAAAATTATAGACTGCCCTGGAAGGAGCAAGGATCTTTATCCTCCCAGTCTACCTTACAAACATCCTTGCAAAGGTCCTCTAGAACACTTGATGTTACAGAATGAGAATTACTCCCTAATTTAAACCACTAACATGATTAGCCAGCTTTCTAATAATGACCATATAAAAACAATTTTATAAATACACAAAATTGTACCTTTGAATTCATGCAGTCTGAATCCAGTTTGAGATGGAAAACACAGTGAAATTTTCTTAAGCTAGTGAATCCTTCTGTGTATTTTGGAATAGGAATTCAATCAAACTTGTTGGGAAAGTTCCCAATTTTCATGGAGTTCATAACTTCCAATAGATTTGGAATTAAATGGTATTTTAATGAGAAGTTATTGTGCAAAAGGTTATATAGTTGAATGTCGCTGACCTTACAGGAACAAATATTGCAGTAATCTGTTCTTTGATAATGGATGACACAAGCTAGGGAGTTAGGGATCAGCTGGGGTGGTGAGACTGACATATCGTGAGGCTCTTTTTAAAAAATGATAGTTGATATAGATTGATGCTTATGCAAAGATTTTAGCTTCGGAAAACATGTTTTTTCTTTGATTTTTATGAAAATTTTCTAGCCAAATCCTTAACAGGAAAATTATTTGATAGATTTTTCTATATATTTTCTTTGTAGTTAGGTCTTAAATTATGTTGCATTTACTTATAGTCATGATTAATGATTATAGGCCAATCATGACCTACTACATATACTCAGTGGCTAGTTAATGATACGTTGACCCCAAATAAATAGTATAATTCACAAGACATTAAAATATGACTGTAGTTATTTTTTTAGGTGTAAACTTGATACAAGATCCATGAGGTTCTGTAAAGTCAGAAAATTCGAAAACCTGCATTTCACCTTGGCTAGCACAGAACTGTGATCATTTCTTTAAATGTAATTGGATCCAGACTGGACTCTACCAATCCTTAATTCTACAGTTTATCCAAAATATTTATATCTTGGATTTCTTATCTATAAATTGTATATAATAACCACTATATCACACAATAGTTGTGCATTCTGCATGAAATAAATTATTTTCAGTTGATACATTCTTTTAATAATGTAAAGAGAATATCGAATTCAGTTTAGGATCATTATAAGTTTTTTTTATTACTTTCAGCTTGGGTGAAGCTTTAAATTCTTAGTTAAATTCCTTCTCTAAAGTGCTCATTTATTGTCTATTATTTTTCTAGTTATCTAGGTGCATTTGGGAATTAAAATCATTATTTAAAAATCATCCCATGGATATCAAAAGCTCATAAATTGTTAGATGCTAATGGGAAAGTAAAGAATCTTCTCCAACTTATTATTGGAGGCATATACAGAGCTATCTAGGGAAAAGCAAGGGTTGGCTTGAATTCCCAGAATAAAAGCTTTGCAGAATTTAAAATATGTCCCTCGCTATAAAATTTATTCAATTATTTACCAGCTCCATACATACTAATCAGAGCTGAAGTATGAGAGACCACAGGGAAGAATGGACTGTTACCTTTAGATTAGGAGCACTGGTGTTAGAAATAATGACAGCTCACATGTGTGAGATGCCCTCAGTTTTGTAGGAAATCAGAAACTGAATATTTAAAAACTAATTACAATTAATTAAGATGACTAAAAGAGCTGTGACAGTTTGGGATTCTATTTTTATCAATTTAATCAATCTCTCCAATGAGAAGTAAGGGAGAGATTTCAGTTTTGACAAGCAACTAAAAGCTTTGCAATGGAAATGGAATGAGAAAGTTCAACGAGTAGAAGACTATTCAATGCAGTTCTACATTTTAAAAAACAAATGACGGCTGTATTCTGTATATAAAGGTAGACACAACTGAAGAGGTATGGAGAAAGGAAGAGGAAAATTAATGTGTATCAGCAGATGGAATGAAAGGAGATAATGGTAAAGTGCCAGCCATCTCCTCTTATGTAGATCTCTCTTTGTTGCTCCATGTGGAAAAATATCATTATAGTGCCAGTTCTTATTATATGTTTGTGTGTATTCATATATATGCACATCGTGATATTCATATTTGCATGTTTATGTATGCATATATCTTTATGTGTGCATAACATTATGGATAGACATTTGAAGGTGTCCATCCAGGGTATCTTCAGGGTACACACACACACACACACACACACACACACACACACACACACACACAGTTTTAAAGACTTTTCTGAGTAGTGATGGTTCAATATTTACTTCTTTCTAAATATTACCATATACCATATGCTTAAGCTTTTAATACAGTAGCTATTTCAAAGGGAGAAAAGATCTAAACAATTTGGAAGATCTGTCAAAGCTAGTTCCAATAGATTATTAATGTAGGTAACTGGATAATTTTGATGTTACTTTTACTTAGTCTATCAAGGGGTAGTTGGTTGGCCTTGTAATAATTAACCCTAATGTGATCATTAGAAGGACTTTTCCATTTATCCTTCTCCACCTACAGCTAGACTGTAGGTACTAGTGGAACACATGATCACTGTGTGCCCATCCTCAATCACTGCATCTTTCTATGTTAGAAATGAGGTTAAGGTTCAAACTCTTGTCCTCATGCAATGAGATATGATGGAGAAGCTTGCACACAGGAGAGGCAGTAAAAATGTAAATGAGTTTATCAGAACAAGTTTCTTTATAAACATTTTGAAAAGGTTGGAATTACAGATTATATGTGTTTATATATATGTATATATACACATGTATAAATACAAACATATATGTATATTTACATATATATGTATATTCTTCTCAGCTCCCAACTTTCTCTCCTGTTGCTGACTAACTTCTGAGATGTTCAAAATAATAAGCACAGAAAAGACAGATAAGACTAGTTCCCTGCATTTATAGGTTGTTTGCTTATATGGGAATCTTTGCTATCCTAGCTATTCAGGAGGCTGAGATCTGAGATCATGTTAGAAACCAGCCTGGGCAGGAAAGTTTATGAGACTCTTATTTCCAATTAATTATCAAAAGGATATATATATATATATATACATATATATATATATATACATGACACCTCTCTATATCTATATCCTTTAAATATTTGTTCAATATTTCACTTAATATGTGGCAATATGGGAATGAATTTTATTTCATCAAAACATATACTAACTGTGTATATACATACACACATGTATATATGTACATATAGATGTGTGTGTATTTTTTAACAACACAATTATACTTTATATAATCTAAAAGCAGAAATGAATGCTTCCTCCTTTTTATTTCCTACTTGTACTTTTGCCTCAGATTCACTATGATCACATACCTATTCCAAACCTTTTAGAAAGACACAGCTATTCCATAAATGAGAGAAGTAGAATATCAGCTCAAGTCAAGGAAGTTCAAACTCTGGGCTCTGTTAGACAAGAAAATGGATATTCCAATAAACAGAGTTGTTGAGGATATAGAAGTTATCTGTACACAGCTTGCAGGGTCAGCGTTTTTTATAGTATCTTGGATGAGTAGTTAATTAAGTAAAGGAATCAAATCCCAGTGGAATCTTGGGGGAAATGAAGTCTATACTTTCTTCTAGGACACTAGGAAGCATTGATTTTTGATTCCATTGTGGCCATCTCTTGGGTACTTCTGCAGAATTCTGCTTTTGTCATTTCAAAAATCCTTTTTGTTGCAATGACTTTAGTGTCAATAATAGCCTTTCTAAAAATATCCTCCCCCAAACACTTTTATTTACAAGTAATTAAAGCAATGATAAAATCTTGAAACCTAAAAAGCTTCCCTATTCACCTTAGTGAATGATGTGTTTATCAATAAATGACCAATTTAGTATAGGAAATATTCCTCTAATCCCTCAGCTCCCAACTTTCTCTCCTGTGCCTGTCTAAATTTTGAGATGTTCAAACTAAGAAGCACAGAAGAGTAATAAAACTAATCCTCTATATTTTTAGGTGTTTGATTATATAGGAGTTGCCATGCAAAGATCCTTTTCTTTAAAAATGAATTAAAGAGTTGAGTACCAGTAGCTCTTGCCTATAATCCTAGCTAATCAGGAGGCTGAGATCTGAGGATCATGTTTGAAACCAGCCTGGGCAGGAAAGTTCATAAGACTCTCATGTTGTAGGTTAAGTAGCACTCTAGCCTTGAGCAAAAATCCTTTAGTGCTTGGGCCTTGAGTTCAAGTCTCAGGACTAGCCCAAATATACACAAAAATGAATTAAAATTCTTTGTATAGGACATTTGAAATTAGAAGCTCAATTATGTAATGATTGCTATTAACGTATGAAGATTTTCAAAGCTCTTTAGGATTTTGTTTCTCCTTTTGTAAAATTAGAATGATAATATTTTATGACCTAACGAAGTGCCTGGATTGCACTGAAGTGCTCCATTTTGACTATGATCATCACGGTCCTTTTAATCTTGATTATTTATATTTTGGGACTTGGTCAAATTGGAACGGTTCTTTTAATTTTAAGTCTCCTAAAGGGCACATGAGTTTTCTTTGGAAAATCTTTCACACTGTCTCTACGTCTCTGACTGCAGCTGAATTGATTCAAATCACAATTCTTTTAGGGGCAAACAGGCCCTGAGGGTGGTACTGAGTCTTGTTCTTGTGTATATCACCTTTGGGATAACACTTTATTAAGAGTAGATACTCAATAAATTGGGACATAACTCTGGGGCATGGTATAGTGAGTCCTAGTTTTAGTAATGCTTTTTTTTATTAACTGTGAAGTTTCTCAGGTGACCTGTCTGGACCCAGAATTTTTGAGGTTCTTAACATTCATAGACAGATAACACCAAGGCTTGGATTCTAGCTCTTCTGGTCCAAGGTTAAGTTGTGTTTCCTTTTCAGACAGATATTTTGACATCTCTATATATCTTATTCTTTTTCTTTTCTTTCTTTTTTTTTCCGTTGGATGTGGGGCTTGAACTCTGTGCCTGGGTGCTGTCCTTCAGCTCTTCAGCTCAAGATTAGTGCTCTACCACCTGAGCCACAGCACCACTAACGGTTTATTGGAGATTAGAGACTCACGGACTTTCCTATCTGGGCTGGCTTTGAACTGCAATCCACAGATCTCAGCCTCCTGAGTAGCTACGATTACAGGTGTGAGCTACCAGCGCCCCACTTATATCTATATTCTTTAAATATTTAATACTTTTATTTTTTGTCTGTTATGGATCCTGAACTCAGGGTCTGAGCACTGAGCTTCTTTTTGCTTAAGGCTAGTGCTCTACCACTTGAGCTACAGCACCACTTCTGGATTTTTCTGTTTATGTGGTACTGAGGAATTGAACCCAGGGCTTTATGTATGCTAGGCAAACACTACCACTGAGCCAAGTTCCCAGCCCCTGTTCAAAACTTATTTGACATATGGCAAAGTGGGAAGGAATTTTAATTCATCAAAACATATACTAATAGGTTCACTAAGTGTTTTGTTGTCTCTGGCCAAGGCAGGATCAATGCCATTGTTGATTTTGCTGTGTGTGTATGAGTTAGGTATATACATGTTTTCTAAATCAAACAGTAATTAGGAGGCATATCTTGCCCATGTAATTGTAACACCTATATACGATATTTTCACAATAAAAAATTTAAAAAGAAAGATCTAAATCTTTGATAACAAAACATCTTACTTGTTTCAGTCAAAGAGCATTAGTGGTACCTATTTGATTTCACAATTTTAGCAGGCAGTAATAAGGTACTGTAGCTAGAGAAGATAACGCCAGCAGGTTCCTTTGAATAGATGGATGAGGGTGGGAGAAAGGAAGGCAAAGCTTCTTTCCTGTTGAGAGTGCTGTGTTTACATATTGCTAGCTATATAAAGGATCACATGGTGCAATTTGAGTAACCAGCACTCTAAAATATGTGCTCCTGAGGAAAGAGCCACTTCTTTGAAGCTACTTGTGAGGGATTTCTGTGCATCAAGCATCTAGAAGAACCTGGTAAATAGTAGTCATGCAGAAAATAGAATGTTTTCTTGTTCCTAATATATCTTGGATCACTGAATACAATAACAGCTTTCTAGGATGAGGATGGGGGGTAGAAACGTAACCACATTTAATGCTGATCCTGTTGTATGTCTCATTTTCAAAACTGATAAAATTTGAAGAAAACCATGCATCTTGGAGTTGGATGGGAATAGATCTGATTATGATCACCTTGAAATTAATTTAGAAAGGTAACAGTTTCTATTGGATAAAAAATCCCTTAGTTAATATGGCAAAAATTTCTTTGGATTGAAAACAGATGCTCTTTTTAGAAAGCATCTAATCTATTTTAACATGATAATTATAGAAGAGGAAATACCTTAAGATTAATGTTTCCAGTTTGTCTAAATATATTTTTTGATTTTGTGATATACAGAGGGGTTATAGTTACATAAGTAAGGTAATAGGTACATTTCTTTTTTTTTTTTGATAGGGGGGGTTCTGGTTGTGGGGCCTGAACTCTGGGCCTGGGCGCTGTCCCTCAGCTCTTCAGCTCAAGGCTAGCACTATACCACTTGAGCCACAGTGCCACTTCCAGCTTTTTTCTTTTTACTTATGTGGTGCTGAGGAATCGAACCCAGGGCCTTATGCATGCAAGGCAAGCACTCTACCATTGAGCCACCTTCCCAGCCCCAATAGGTACATTTCTTGTCAAACTTGTTACCCCTTCCCTCCTTTTTCTCCTATTTCACCTCTCCCCCTTAAGTTGCGCAGATCATTTCCGAACATATTGTCTTGTGAATATCACTGTTGCATTGGTTCCCCCTTGTTCTTTGTCTCACCATTCTGTTGTTCCCTTTCCCTTCTCTAATTCAAATAAACATATATGCAATACCAGGTTACCAAAATCAAATACAGTGATAACAGGGGATGTACCATAGGGGTAAGAACATATAAAAGAAACAAAAAAAAGTCACATAGTACATTAAAAATAACAACAATAAAAAAGAAAAAAACCTCTTGTGTCCATGCCTTGGAGTTCATTTTGCTTAGCATCATCATCTTATATGGTCGTATGTACATAGTAATTGAACTATTCTGCTCATCTGCTAAGATTATCCTAAAATATATTTTTATATAATAACATGAAGATTAACAATAGATGAATATTTTTATTCATTGAAAGATTCTAAATGAAACACTTAAACATGTGAAGTTTGCTATTCCATGTGTTTTCATGTTCATATGTTTTTCATATGCTCCTATCTGGTGACACGACAGAAGCCTTTGATTGTCAATCCCAAACTCAAGGTGATCATCCCTACATCAGAGTAGGGAACTCTGTGTCCTCTATTATCAATTCAGTTCAAGTAATTATTATGAATCTTGTCAAGTGCCAATCATAGACTCATGTCACTAAGACCAATGTAAAACTATTTAAGACAATTTTGAATTCTGAACAGTTTTGTACAGTAGTCTGCTTGTTTTATGAATGAATTTTATGTTATTTATCCAACATATTTTTCTAGTCACAGAGTATTTACTACTTTTTTCTGGTAGATGTACTAATGTTCATGCCAATTCTGTGTTATCTATAGCCCCAGAGAACAAAAGAATGCAAACAGAAAACATCCAGGTTTGTAGAAAGTTTACATTTAAGCCCAAAGCATCTGTGAATTAATTACATGAGGCTGACCATTTCCAAAACCACAAGCTTCAGTTTTCAGATTATTGCACCTGCGAAGTGTCCTTTATCGTTACTTGTTTCAACACTGTCTGAATTTAGATGAGCCTATACATCCAACTTCAGAGACACAAAGTGTGTGTGTGTGTGAGTGTGTGTGTGTGTGTGTGTTTGTTTACAAACAGGTTGTAACACAACTTTGGAGAATCAAATATGTAACCATTAATAAAGACAGACACAGTAATACTGTTGGGAGACCTATGGTTAAAAGCACAGCAAAACACTATTTGGTTCTACTTTCACTTACTATGCACTACAGAAGTTAAAACTTTCTGGTTTAGATGGCAGGAAAGTTTATTAGGTTAGATATCAGTTCTTTAAAGTACAGTCTTTGCTAAAAGCTCAATGCATTTAAAGAAACTTTTTCTGAGTTAGGGGGTCAAATATTACAGCTTTCTAAAAAAGGCCTAAGATACTTGTGATGATAGTGTGAGTTGATTCTATTTCCTGGAGTGAAGTCTCACAGTGAGGACACAATGTACCACTTTGGCTGATATGCTGTTTTCAATAAATATGGAAATTATGGCTTCCAGTGCAGTGGCCCAGTAGGAAATCTCATGGGAAATAGCTTGAAACTACATGATAGATTTGAAATTAATTCCTACCCCTGTCACTGAAGTTACCAACCCATATATATCAGATGCACCCATTATTTCTTAGCCATCCAGAAGGATGGAAAAGTAGGGTCCAAGTTTGTGAAATGAGACTGTGGCAATAAAAATCTGGACCATGTATTCTGCTCAGAGTGAAAGTGGGCAAGTTAAGTCCGGTTAGCCCAGGAGCTTTTGTTAGTTACAGTTGCTCCCTGACTTGTTTCTCTTTGGTGGTTTTGGCTTTCTCTAAGGACTAAGCAGGAAATAGAGATGCTGTGCTCCCCCCACCCCCGACCCCTGCCTTTACCAGACTCCAGGGTGGTTTTGTAAGGATGGGTTTTCCAACTAACCCTTGTTCTCAAGCTTGCGAAATTTCCCTTTGAGGACAAGGGTAAAATGTGCCTGTTATTTGTGTTAAGGAACTGTTAAAGTTTATTCTGTTATTTGGAGGGGTGGGAGTTGAGAGAGAAGGGGAGAAGTCAGAAATGAAAATGTGACTTAAAATCAGTAGGCCTTTGCTAGAGAGTTGTGCTTAAAGGTCTTGGATTCCAATGTGGCCCCTGCTCACAAAGGCCAGAAGCACCTAACTTTTGCCTACTCTGAATTCACTTCCTGCTATACTGGTGTCTGAAAAGAAAAAGGGCCACAGGAACCACAGTCTTCTCTGGATGTTGGTAGACAAAGACTTGCAGATATAACCTGGATAATTTCCCCCTTCTTGCAGACCATTGTTTTTGGGCATCTGCCTCCTGTCCTGAGTGGTCTGCTTTGTAAACTCAATAGAGCAAACCAAGAAAGCAAGTGTGCTTCATTCATTTTGAACCAAAGGGAGAGAGACTTCATGAAGATTTAACAGGTTAATGAACAGGAATATTTCTGTGGGCTATGCACAGCTCTTGGGAGGTTGATTGGGAGTAAATATATGGTATGTGTATAGTTGGAGATTGATAGAAGATGAGGATCCCTGAGCTGAGATTGCTTGGCTCTCTCAAGCCACACTACCAGGAAGTGACACTTTTCTCCACAAAATTAGGTCATTCTGGTAGGTGGGTATGCTCCATTTATCTCCTTGTGTGGCATTGGTTTATCTTCAGCTGCCATCTCAACAATTCCAACCCCAGAGCTCCAACAGTTATAATTTGATCAAAGTCTCCACTTGGTCTGGGGCAGGGTCCAAGCCCTTGGTCAAAGCCTTTGAGCCATGTAGTATGGATTATTTGCTGCCTACTTCCTCTTTTCTTAGTTCTCTTTCTCTTTGAGTTCATTATCTTGGCTGCAGCTTCTATCCTGGGAATTAATGACTGTGTCCCGCCATTTCTTCAAGGACTGTACTCCCTCCTCTCTTTAGTTCCTTCCTGACTAGTAGTAGTATTTTTGCATCTCTGCACTCCAAGTTCTTAGTATGTGGTTGTGTCCACTTTTCAAAAGCCGTTTGTGAAGCAACTGGGGGTGTTCTGAATATGTATTTTAGACTGCCATTATCCTTTTTGGATATTAAGAATAACAAGAATACCAAAATATAGGGTAATTTTTATTACAAGAATACAGGTTGAACATCTATCTCCAATTCAAAATGCTCTAGAGTTAGTGTGATGCTAGAAATAAGATGTTCTATGTCTGTCCTCATATGATTGGTTATAGCCAAATGTAGGTACATTAAAACTACTGTATAAAATTACCCTCAAGCTATGTATATAATAAGGTACATATGAAATGTCATCAGACTTCATGCTCAGACTTCCATCCCATTCCAAAGTTATCTCAGTAAGTCTTTTCTAGTATTCCAAAATCTGAAGAAAAATAAATTACAAATCTAAAACACTTCTTGTTCTAAGGGTTTTAGATAAGGAATATTCAATCAGTATGTGTAATAAAAATTTTACAACAAAAATACATGTATTTTAAGAGTTTTAAGTTAGCAGGGAACCTGGGCAGACACTCATATGCTCTGCTAGTTTTACCAGAGGTATCTTTCCACAGTTCTACTAAACAATAACCACAGACCTGAAATGCAGAAAACAAAGAAATAACAACAACAAAAACAACAAAAACAACAGGAGTGAGCACTGGTGGCTCACTCCTGTAATCCTAGCTACGCAGGAGGCTGAGAATTGAGGATTGAGGTTCAAAGCCAGCCTGGGCAGGAATGTCCATGAGATTCTTATCTCCAATTAACCACCACAAAACTGGAAGTGGTGCTGTGGCTCAAGTGGTAGAGTGCTAGCCTTGAGCTGAAGAGCTGAGGGCCAGTGTCTGGCCCAGAGTTCAAGCCCCACAACCGACCAAAACAAACAAACAACAATTAAAAAAAACAGGAAAAACTTCTGAGAAGACTCTGTCCTTTGACATTGTTAAACTCCTTTGTAGCAAGAGATCTTTTATTTGTGTTGACTGTGTGTCCTATTAGTGGTAGTTCTCCAAGGAATGTTAGCCTGTCTCTCCAGGTTGCCCTGGTTCCTGGAAACTCTTGCTTGCTCTCCTTCTGCATTGAGGTCAGAGTGAGCTTTGTATTTGCCCACTGTAGTAAATACATGTTCTCTCTCTCTTTTTCTCTCTCTTACACACATACTTGTTCTAACCCATCCTTTGCTGATTTCTCTCACTATGTATTCGTAACTGCCAACATCTAACAGAGTCATATTATGTGACTATATTTGGAATAATTTATATAGAATAATTCTGAACATTATTTCTCACTTCTCTCATGTAGAAATTGCATGAAATATGAAGACTGAAGGAAATATGCCAACTGAACATATATTTTTACATTTAAAATAAAGAATAGAAGGTATCCTTCATGTCATGTTTATTTCTGCATAAAAGACATAAAAGTTCTCTATTAGTATTTTTAAAAATGTTTTTCCCTTAATTTCTTTAAGGGAATATCACTAGATTCCGAGCTGTTAATACAGTTGTAAACTTGTTTCTTAAAATGGGCACTGTTCAAATAGAGTAAATGATAACTGTGATATATTGCCTCAGCTTTCATGTTTACCTGTTTTCTAGAGGTGCTAAATTCCAGTTTTAGTTTGAACAAAACTAAGCTGAATATCTTTTCCAGCAGAGTTTCCTTTCCCACTGATTATTTGTAGATTTTTTTCTTTTAAAGCCTTTCTTACGTTTTATCCTGTGTTTTATTTTAAAGCACCTCCTGTATGTATATCCTTCTAACTTTATTTCTATCCAAATTTTAGTCTCTTCTTGTTCCTTAATGCGTCCCTTCATTTCTTTCTCTCCTCTTGTTTCTGATCTTGGAATCAACTGCCATGGAAAGCAGTCCCTATTTACACATGGGTTGGGTTCTTGGTTTTTGACAGAATTAGTACGCTGGAGTATCCCCATGGTCTATAGTGCAGAAAGGTGTTCTGAAAATTGTCTGGGTGTTAGTGGTCTCTTTTGCCCATTAGCATTATCATACCATCTTACTTCTAGTTAGAAGAGAACATGTATATTGTGTTCTGTGGTTGATAGCCACTTGACTTAACTCCTTCTAACTTTCCACCTAAATACCATAATAATAATATTATACATTGAAAAGAAGAGAGATAAGCTTTTGCAGGATTCCTAGAGGAATTTACACTGATTTAAGGCAGAAGGAGCTTAGTTGGGAATCTCCTTTGTGGGCCAGCTCTAGGTTTCTGTACTTGTCAGAAAGTCAGGCAGCTCTCTCATCCCCTGTGTGTTGTGTTTTTGAGATGTTTAGAATACTTTTACTTGTTTTTTGATCTAAAACAATTTTCTTTTTTTCTTTCTTTCTTTTTTTTTGTTGGTCGTAGGAGCTGAACTCTAGGCCTGGGCACTGTCTCTTAGCTCTTCAGCTCAAGGCTAGAGCCCTACCACTTGAGCCACTTCCAGCTTTTTTCTGCTTAGGTGGTGCTGAGGAATCGAACCCAGGGCCTCATGCATGTGAGGCAAGAACTCTACCACTGAGCCAACTTCCTAGCCCAACAATTTTCTTTTTAATATCACCATCATCTGTGACTCCCAGAAATTGACTGTTGTGCTTAGTGGGTGGTGCTGAAAGAGTAAAATCCATCTCATGAGCAGATGGAGGAAGAACTCATCCAGCCTAGAGTTTGGGGATTGTGGCTTTCCTTGAACTCTTGTGTTTGATGGGGGTTTTAGGTAGAGAAATAAGCAATAATAGCAAAAGAAAATCTTAGCCACTTAGGTTGGGTCTAGGATGGATGCTAGCTGAATCTCAATGTATAGGACAAGGTGCACTACCAGGAGGACCCAGAAGGAGTCCTACATAGTCATTCCAGGTGCTGCCAGCAGGAGGTCTACAACAGTCTTGAACCCTCTGGGTATAAAACACTTTCAGACCAAGTGAATAAACACAGACATCCCCCAGAATGGTGGTCCAAGAAAAGGTAATATGAATAGTATTGATTTAAAAGCTGATAGAAATGGAATGTGAAGACAAGTTTATAGTAGATAAATAAAACATACATGTACTGAGACTAGAAAGCTATAATCAGCCAGATACTAGTAATTCACACCTGTCAGGAGGCTGAGATCTAAGGATCATGGTTCAAAGGCAGCCTGGGCAGGAAAGTTTTGGAGACTCTTATCTCCAGTTAGCTACGAAAGGCTAAAAGTAGAGCTGTGGCTTACGTGGTAGAGCACTAGCCATGAGTGAAAAAGCTCAGGGACAGTGCCCAGGTCCTGAGTTTAAGTTACAGGTCCTGAGTTCAAGCCTTAGATTGGCTTGTGCACAAGTCTGAGTGTGTGTGTGTCCGTGTGTGTGTGCATGTGTGCACGTGCATGTGTGCACGCTCACACGTGTGCATATAGAGCTAAGATTTTTTTTAACTCTATAACCTTATTTTCCTCCTCAGAAGGAAACATTCTAACCTTTTTAGTATCTCCTGAATATTTTTGTATAGGTACATACTGGTTTCCTACCTACATATCTAACTATCTACCTATCTACCTAACTGTATATATCTCCCCCACCCCTGACACATACTGATAATTTAAAACATAAGCAGCATTATGTTGTTCATATTTTTCTGAAATTTTTCTTTTAAATTCAATTATTTATCTCAAAGATTTTTCTGTATAATAATGTACATTTATTTACATTTTAAATAGCTGTTCAGCATCCTATTTCATATTTAGCCTGTATTTTATAATTCCCTTATAAATGGACGTTAATATAGAGTGTAATATGGGCTTGTTACAGACAGTGCCACATTGAAATGACTGATATATTTGTATGTTTGTGTGTGTATGTGTAAGAATGTCTATTGTACAGATTCCTAAAAGTAGAATTTTTGGATTTTGTACTTGATAGATACTGACAAATTGCTCTAAAATACATCTACCAGTTTTCTTTCTTAGTAATAGTTCATAAGATGCCAGTTTTATTTATATTTATGCCACACTAACCATAATCAATCTGCAAACTCTTTTATCATATGGCAGATTTTGCACTTCATAGGATACTTAGGTTCAATGCCTTTTTATGTATTTCTTAGTATAAACATTATCTTTAACAACCACACTGTTTAAAAAGTAAGATAATTTTTATTTTGAAGATTATAGATTTTAATATTTATTTAGGAGAATAAAGAATATGCTACTTAAATTGTAAATAAAAATAAATGTCATGTAAGAGAGAAAACTTTTTAATAAGGTATGAGTCTAGTAAATAATCTTAAGAGTTAATAAATTAACATAATGGTATAATTAGAAGCCCTAGAAAAGACCCACTATATGAAATAATACAGAAAATAAGTGACACCAAACCCAATGGAGAATCAATTCATTGTTGAACAAGATGTTTCACTATTATAAAATAGTAAACTAAAGCTTTAAAAAATTAAGGTCATAAAAAAAGAATAATTATTTATGAAATTATATATGTATATGATTTGAAGGTTGGGTAGGTATCCTGATTGTGAAAAATAATGAAACAATGTGAGAGAAAAAGACATTCTTAATTGTCTTACATTTAAATATTTTTAAATGGTAAAGAAGTTACCTTCCATATATAAAATCAGTACCAAAACCTGGGGAAAAACCATCTGACAGTTACAGCATTAATTTCTTCAGTACTTAAAGATTTCCTCAAATCTATTAGGAGAGAAAAAAGTACCAGCTAACACCCCAGTAGAAAATTGTGCAAAGATGAGTATATAAAATGTAAATCCTTACCTGCGAAGGCTGCTCCAAGAAAAGCAAATGGCTCATTGAAATTGGGTGTTTTAAAATAACTTAAGAGGCGAGTGCTTCTTTGGATGCAAAGATACTATTGTTTGTCCTGATGACAGTAGAAAACCTTCTTATTTTATAGATATAATTTTAGAAGGTAGTTTATGATAAGCCATATTTTTACAATTAAATAACTTGGAGAAGATGACAGCTTCCTAAATATCTATTAACATCAATACGTGGTTAGAGATGAAGCAATCAAGATAGTGTGATGAAACTATAATGCCTAAATTTTGGAAGAAAAAAAAAAGGAAAGAGAAGAAATAAAATTGTACTTTCATATGAATACTGTGTTCCAAAGTTTTATTTTTAAAGGAACTACTTTTGTTACAACATTGGAGTACTACTTAGTTGTCCTGAAGTAAAATAGCAGGCAAGACTTCTTGTAACATTCATCATAGCTCTACTCTCATTTTGGTCCTTTCTACACCAGGAGTAAAGTTAAACAAGACTCAAACCACAGGCGGCACACTCATGTGACTCAGTTTCTCAGGTTGCCAACAGCCCTTCTAAGGAGCAGAGAGGGAAATAGTTCATTGTGTAAGCTAGAAGAGCCCCAGCATGCCTGGGCATACAGCTGCATGGAAAAGCAATACTCTAAGAGAACCACACAAAGAAACTTAGGTCCCATGTTTTCCCTTACTTGCAATAATAATTAGAATATATCTAGGATAATCTTAGCAGATGTGCAGAATAGCTTAATGACTATGTACATATGACCATATAAGATGATGCTAAGTGAAATGAACTCCAAGACAATGACACAAGAGGTTTTTCTTTGTTGTTGTTTTTAATGTACTATGTGATTTTTTTGTTTATTTTGTATGTTTCTCCCCCTGTGGTATATTCCCTGTTGTCACTGTGTTAATTTTGGTACCCTGGTATTGCATTTATGTGTATTAGACTTAGGGAAGGGAAGGGGAACAACAGAATGGTGAGACAAAGGGCAAAGGGGAACCAATGCACCAGCGATATACACAAGACAGTATGTTGGAAGTGATCTGTGCAACTTGTGGGCGGGTGGAGGGGGGAGGGAAAATAGGAGAAAAATGAGGGAAGGGGTAGCAAGTCTGACAAGCAATGTACTTTTTACCTTACTATGTAACTGTAAACCCTCTGTACATCACCTTGACAATAAAAAAATGTCATTATGAAAAAAAAAGAACCCCATAGGGGCTTTCCAGAGTACGCAGAACCTGCTTCCTCTATTCAGTTGTGGCCAAGGGTGAACTTTGCCATGACTGACAGCAAGGTTTTCCACTCTGGGAGGGAGCCTTGTGCTTCCAGGAACTGCAAACCAGTCATCCAGACTCTAGCAGTCCACCCCGAGGAAAAATAAAGTCAAAGATTTATGTGAAACACTATACATGGCAGTGTTATTAAAAATGGAAAAATGTAGAAACTTAAAATCATATAAAAGTATGTTTAAATAAATTATGGCACCTTCATAAGGTAGAATATTACTACAGCCATTAAAGGCAAGTTTTTAAGGCCATTTAAACAGATGGGAGAACACATTATATTAAATGAATAAGGCAGGATTCAAAATGGCATTTATGGTATGAGCCCATCATATAAAGGAAAAAAAATGTCATAGAAGAAACTGCTTCCCCCTTAACAATTGTTTATACAACTAGTTGATATAATTTAAATTTGTTTTATTCATTTTTCTTCTTTCACAAATATCCTACAAGTGAGCAAATAATTTATCAGAAGTTTTTACAAATCTACATAAATGTCTTTTTATATTAACATCAATATTCATAAAGAGATTTTTTCCTTTGTGTATATGTGTTACTTTGTTGAGGGAAAAGAGGATTTTCAGATTTTGAAAACCAAACACCTGGTAATTGTGAATTAGTAGCAATATGCTTTCACTGAGGAAAGGTGTTTTAATTGTATCCCCCTTAGAGATGGTGAGTTGACATAGTTTTACTGTTCTCTTGTTTTTGGGATGCCTTGCTCATATTAGTGTTGAAAGTAGCATTTGGGTAAAGTAATGATGTAGTGAAATCAAGTATGAGCATTGAATAACTGAAAAATAGTGATGGACAAGTATATAAAGATAAAATGGCTATAGAATGTAACAAATTTGGCAAGAAATATAAACTATAGATTCAAGAAACTATCCCCAAACTGAATATACACAAGCTTATTCTAAGACATTATATATAATTAAATGACCAAAATGATTTTTAACAAAAAATTTTTGAAAGCTGGGAAAGAAAAGTAATATTTTACCTGTGTGGTAAAACAACTAGACAGAGATAATACATTATTCATTCAGGATTATGAAAGCCAGAAGAAAGTAGTACAGAATATTTCAATTGTTGGGAGAAAAAAATGATCCATTCATATTCCTAAATCCTGTAGAATAATCTATCAGGAGTGAAGGAGAAAACAAGACAGTCTAATTATATGGAAAACTGAGTGCTTTAATCACTAAAACCTTTCCCTAAAAGTATAGCTTTGGGAAAATCTTTGAACAGGGTGGAAAGGAGGAGTACAATTAAATGTAGACATGGCTAAATGGGTTCACCTTTTCTTCTTTTGAGTTTCATAACATATAATTGATGGTGGAGATGAAAATAATACTGGTCTAGGTTTTAAATAATGTAAATGAAGTATTTAATAAAATTACATTTTAATGAAGAGACAGATACAGAGTTGACAGACATAGAGGAGATAAGTCATGGAGTTGTATTTCCACTAGAGTTGGCAAAATTATGACATTAAGAGATTGTATGAGATATTCACACATATGTGCATACCCACAGCACCCCCTAAAAAGCATTAAAGATAAATTGGAAGTCTAAAGTTTTAACCCAACTAAAATAGAGACACAGACACAGATACAGACATACACACACCCACACACAGAGTCACACACAGACCTTCACAGTACACAGAACAAAGAGAAAGAAATAATAAGCTGTGGTACATTTGTAATTACATTAAATGTAGATAGTCTAAAATTGTTATATGAGAGAAATGGACATTTATGTCTTTATGAACCAAATATATGTTGTCTTTAAGATATTCACTTCTAATAAGAGGATATAATACATCAAATAAAACCAAAGCTAGACATTGTGGTACAGGCCTGTATCCCAGCATTGTGAGGCTGAGGAAGGAGGATTGTGAGTTTAGGCCAGCATGTTCTACATAGCAAGACTTTGTCTCATATAAACAAACCAAAAGTCGGAGTCAAAGAAAAACAGCAGCAAGAGAAGAGAAAGAGAGAGAGAGACAGAGAGAGAGAGAGAGAGAGAGA
>NW_012267217.1:22745017-22753319 GCF_000151885.1 Dipodomys ordii | reverse complement strand
CAATAGTCTATAGATACAATCTAGTTCAACAGATACATCTATTCAACATCAAACAACTATAGGTTAATGGGCTACGAACCGCAAAGAAGAATTTGGAAGACCAGAAATTATTAGGGTTAG
This sequence comes from Dipodomys ordii, assembly GCF_000151885.1. Classification (NCBI taxonomy): domain Eukaryota; kingdom Metazoa; phylum Chordata; class Mammalia; order Rodentia; family Heteromyidae; genus Dipodomys; species Dipodomys ordii. The sequence goes on along the minus strand of NW_012267217.1, from coordinate 22,753,199 downwards.
GGAGAGATGTGGGTAAAAAATAGGAATAGATTGATGTGGGGAGGTTCAGGGAGAGTTAACTAAATCCTAATCTCAAAGCAGGAAATATTTTGGGTAGGATGAAAGTAGAGAGAGTGAAAGAAAGAAGAATGGGAACGGGAAAAGAAAAGAGACCAGAAAAAATAGAAAGGTAAAAATTAATAAAATTATGTAGATTCGATAACAATCTATTTACATAAGAACGTGAATTTATTGAGAGAAGGGGAGGGATATAAAGGAGATGTGAAAAACTTAAAAATAAAAATGCTTAAAATATTATATAGGTATAAAGAGGTAGTACTGCTATTAAGGAATTTAAGTCTTAGAGGTTTTGACTTGAGTAATAAATTTGTGAATTAAGTGTGTACACAATGGGGGATAGGGTCTAATAGTCAACTACAGGTTTATCTGAGGATGTGCAAGACATTAATTAAGTCACGTAAAGAAGAATGAAAGAGAGGAGAAGGTGAAAAGGATAAGAAAGGAAGAAGAAAAAGATGAGAAGTTCAGTAGAGCTAAGCAAAAAACAAAAAAGATAATTAAAAAAGAAAAAAAAAGTGAAAGAAAACCGAAATAGAAAGAAAAACGCACACTCACTTATCCCTAAAGTAAAAATTATAAGAGGAAAAAAAAAGTTTCTGGAAAACAATTTTTTTTTCAAAAAAGGCAAAGATTAAAGATTTTTAAAAAAAGTTTTAGAAAAGAAATTTTTTATATATGGTACCAAAGATAAAAAATGAAGAAAAAAAAAAGTTCTTTGAATTTTTTTTTTTTTTTTGGGAGGAGTGGGAAAAGTCCTGTATCTCCCTTGTGTCCATAACCAGCCTCTTGTTGGAGTCTCTGGTCTGCTTGTGGTCCTGTGGCTTGGTTGGTTTCTTAAGTCAGTTTGTTTGAACAGGCAGAAAAATGCTCTGCTTTACCCAGGATTTGTCGATCTTCCTCCCAGGCTAGTTCATTGGGAGGCAGATCTGCTTTGAGTATTACAAAAGAGGGGGGTGCAGCGATGAGGCTAGGTTCTGGGTAGAGTTGAGGCCTTTCAACAGACAGTAGCTTTTCCGGGGCTAGTTTGTGAAAACCTCACAGAGCCCCACCTGGAGCCATTCTCAGGGTTTCTGTTTACTGATTTTCAATTGATTGTTGAGGCTGCTAGAGGGAGGGGCACCCTTTGGCTCTGATTACCCAGTGGAGAAAGCCACTCCAAGGGCTGGCGCCCGAGCTGGGTGACTTTTCCCTGGGTGGAGCTGAGTATGGCAGGTCATGCCGCCATTAAGTTCTTATGACCTGCTAAATGACTCGTTTTATTCCAAGGCCTGAGTTGGAGCTAGCAGCTCCTCCGAGCTTTGTCGGTATCCATGATGGAGATCACCAGTGCTGGGTGGGGAGGGGTGGCCTTCCCTCCTCTGCTCCCTGAGAAGGAGTGAGTACATCAGGCTTCTACTCACGCTGAGTCTTGGTTCCTGGGTCATCTCTGGTCTGCGAACTGCAGGATGAAGCTGTCTGCTCCTTGTAGGTTCTTGCTGGTGTTGAGTAGAATCCGCTCACCCGCTGCGTCTGGCTCCTTCTTCCCGGACTCTCTATGGCTCAGGTAGGCTCCTGCGCTCGCCCGCTTCCGCCACAGCTGCCGCTGCCGTGGGCGGCTGCTGGCAAGCACTCAGAAGTGTCTCCTTGCCTGGGTTTCCCTCTCTTGTCGAACTCTCTGTCCTGTGATGGCACAGTTGGTGTAATTCTCTGGCTTAGGACTATTCACTGGAACTCTAAAACTGCTTTCTATGCGAGAGCTTACTTAGGCTCCAGCTTCGCCTCCATCATCTTCCCGGAACTCTCCTACATTTTCTTGATCCATTCATCTACTGAGAGGCATCTAGGTTGGTTCCATATCTTAGCTATAGTAAATAATGCTACAATAAACATAGTTGTGCTGGTACCTTTACTGTGGTCTTGTTTGTGAACATTTGGATAAATGCCCAAAAGTGGGATTGCTGGGTCATAGGGAAGCTCTATGTGGAGCCTTTTGAGGAAACTCCATACTGCTTTCAACATGGTTGAACAAGTTTACACTCCCACCAACAATACAGTAAGGTTCCCTTCTGTCCACATCCTCTCCAGCATCTGTTGTTATTAGAGTTCTTGATTTTAGCCATTCTAACTGGAGTGAGGTGGTAATTCAATGTTGTTTTGATTCACATTTCTTTTATGGCTAGGGAGGTTGAGCATTTCTTCATGTGTCTATTGGCCATCCTTCTGTCCTCTTCAGAGAAGTTTCTCTTTAAGTCTTTAGCCCACTTATTTATTGGGCAGTTGTTTCTTTGAAGATTTGTTGTTGGGGGATTTAATTTTTTGCCTTCCAGGTATATTTTAGATATGAGACCCTTGTCCATTGTATGCCTAGTGAAGATCTTCTCCCAATCCGTGGGCTTTCTATTCATCTTGTTATCTATATCCTTTGCCATGCAGAAACTCTGATCTTTTTCTGTTTTAACTCAGATTTCATACTTATTTAATCGGACTTCGCCATGTGAGCTACACCCCCAGCCATTTTTATTTTTAGTTATTTTTCAAGTAGGATCTTGCCTAGGACCTGATAGCCTCCCTTATAGCTGAGATTACAGGCACAGATTACCATCATCAGCTTGCAGACTAAGATGGGATTCTGCTAACATTTTTGTCCAAACTAACCTCAGACCCTCATCTTCTTGATCTTTGTTTCTGTAAAAGCTGAGATTATAGGTATGGGCTGTCACACACCCATGCCTGTCATCTTTTCATATATGTGTTTTACTGTGTTTTCTTCTATATGTAGTTTGATGGCATGCTTTCATTTTGTCATGGAAGATTCAATGTGGTCAAACATTTTTTAGCATGTGAGATGACCATGTGATTTTTCTTTTGTTCTGCTAATATAACATTGAATGTGAATCTGTTGAATCATCCTAGCATCCTAGTGATAAGTCCCACTTAGTGGAATGTGTTGTTGAGTCTGATCTACTGGTATTTTGTGCAGCTGTAGTTTTTACATAGGTGATGTTGTTCTTCTACCCTCTTGTCTTGGACGGTATTTTTATGTTCTTTTTTAATTGTAAAAATACTGTACAGAAGCGTTACAGTTACATGAGTAAGGTAATAAGTACATTTATCAAGCATTGTTACCTCCTCCTTTGTTTATCTCCTACCATCCCTTCCCTCCCCAACTTCTCCCTCCCCCCACCCCAGTTGTAAAGTTCATTTTCAACATAGTGTCTTGTACATCTCATTGTTACAATGGGTCAACCTGTATCCTTATTTCAGCATGTTGTTATTTCCCTTCCCCTCCCTAAATTGGAAAAAATATATATATAAGTTGCAGGGCACTGACATCAAATACAGTGAAAACAGGGGTTATACCATGGGGGAAGAACATATAAGAGAAACAAAAAAGTCACATAGTATATTTTAAATATGTTAAAAACAATGGCAAGAAAGAAAAAAACCACTTGTGTCCCTATCTTGGGGTTCATTTCACTTAACATCATCTTATATGGTCATATGTACATAGCTTTTGACCTTTTCTGCTTGTCCTAGTCTTATAATAGTTATTGCAAATAAGGGAAACCATGGGACCCATGTTTCTCTGGAGTTTTCTTGTTGGGGCTTGGTACAGGGATAATGTAGACCACAAAAACCAAGTTTGGAAATGTTCTATTCTCTTCAGATATTTGGAAGGGTTTCAGATGTTTGGTAGAATTCATCAGGGGAGGCATTCTGTTCCAGACTTCCCTTCATTGGGAGACTTTTGATGACTGATTTAACTTTCTTAATATTAGTAGTTTCTTGCCTGCCTTATGTGGCATCAGTTCTCATGCCTTCTCTTTCACATTTGATTTTATATATTTGAAACTTCTTTCGCTCTCTTTTTCTTGATTAACCTAGCTGAAAGTGTGATCATTTTGTTGAAATTAAAAAAAAAACTGGGGAGAAACAAAGGAGAAGACAACAATGCTTGATAAGATATGTACTCATTACTTTGCTCAGGTAACTGTAACCCCTCTGTATAGTATTCTCACAATGAAAAACTTATTTAAAAAATTAGAAATAACTCTTAATGTTGTTGATCAATTCATTTTCAAAAACAGCTTAACTGAGATTATATACTCTAAGTGTATAATCCAACAGTTTTTACAACAGTTTTTACTGTGTGTACATAGTTGTGTACAACAAATGTAATAATCTAATTTTAGAACCACTTTTACCATCTTAAAACTAACATGGGATCTATTTCAGACATAGCTATTTTAATTGCATAAATGAAAGACTTTTGAGGACCTTCTTAGTTTGTTTTTTTGGCAGTACTAAAGATTGAGTTTAGAGGCCTCATTACTGCTAGGCAAGTGCTCTATCCCTTGGGCCATGTCTCCTGCCATTTTTACCCTTGCAAAAGTTATGATCCTGCTTTATATCTGAGATAGCCTGGGTCACAATCCTATACGTATGCTTTTTTGTGTCTCTGGATGACAGGCACATGCCCCTGCACTCAGCTGTTTACTTTCTTTGTAGCTAGGCAAACAGAAGGACACCATGTGCTGAGACATTGAGTAAGATGAAGTTTCACAAACTTTTATGCTCCAACTAGCTTTGAACCTTGATATTGTGATCTCTGCAACCCACATAGGTAGTATATCAGGCATGAGCCACCATGCCTTGGCTCTAAACAACCAATTTTTGATTGAAAAAATACGATTTACCTTCACAGATGGGTCAGTAAATTATAATATTTACTAAAAGTGTTCTCTTGTTAGCAACCCTGTTATTATCTTGTATAAATGTTTATTGTTTATTGTATGTCTTGAATAAATTCTTTTATTTCTACCTTGAGTATTGAGGTTTGAACTCAAGGCCCCTGTTACTAGGCAGGTACTTTGTTGCTGAGCTATGCCTTTATTCCTTTTCCGCACTGGTAATTTTGGAGATTCTCTCACTTGCTGGATAGACATGAATCTATGCCATAATCCATCTATTCTCCTTATATCTAGATGACAGCACCTACCACCTCCAGCTTCTTTCTGTTGAAATATGGACTTCTTTCCATTGAAATGTGGACTTTTCTGCCTAAACTGGCCTAGAACCATGATCCACCTAATCTTGGCCTCCCATGTAGCTTAGGTTGACCAGTGGGCACCACTGTGCCCAAATATAAGTTGACAAGGGATCCTTGGTTGGCCTTCTGTTCTCAGTTACTTGAGTAACTAGGATTCCAGGTATGAGCCTTGGGTACCCAGCTTCTATAATTTTTATAGGAGTATTTTTCATTGATGAAACCTATATATACTTATCCTAAACAACATGTTTTGAAATAGGTATGTGTTTTGGAATGTCTAAACTGAGCTAATCAACATATGTATTACTTCACAAATAATAAACCTTTTTTACTACTCAGAAGAGATCTAGTACACAACAGAAGGCATAATATTTACTTAACTCTGAGTAAGTAAACCTGATTGATGGTATTGAGGAGGTGAGTACAGGTCAGTGAGGGACACGATGAAATGAATGTTTCTAGTCCTGAGTTGGCAGGACCCAGTCTGTGCTGTAGTAGAAGGTCCGGATGTGTGCCTGTTATGTAAATGACTCATTTTGGGAATCATGTTATAAAATCCTCAGTGGAAAAAACACTGAGAAGAATTTGTAAGAATAGGTTAGGAGACTAAAAATTTTATACAAGTGCCCATAGAGGAAAAAAGCATTAATTTTTGAATCTATTAAAAACCCAAAACAAACAAAAAAACTACCAAAGCCCTTAAACAAAAATTTTCCATGAGCTATAAAATCTTCTTTCTCTATAGTTGTTTTGGAAAGTACCCCAAATTCTATTCCTAGACTTCTTGAAGAAAAAAATTTGCCTTCACATCTGATGATAGTTTAGACCCCAACAAATATGTTATTTCTATTCTTTTAGATCCAGTTCTCTTTCTGATCTTTCTCAGTCAAGAAAGGGGAGGTGGGGAGGGAAGGGATGGTAGGGGAAAAACAAAGGAGGACGTAACAATGCTTGGTAGGAAATATACTCATTACCTTACTCATGTAACTGTAACCCCTCTGTACAGTATTTTTACAATAAAAAACATATATTAAAATATAACCAAAGCAAAAAGGGCGGAGGCATGATTCAAATGGTAAAGGAGAAAGCCTGTCTAGCAAGAGGCAAGTCCCTAAGTTCAAGCCCCAGCACTGCCAAAATAAAAAACATAAACAAAAATACAATTTTAAAAAAAGTTGAACATGAAACTGTAACCCTCTGTATAGCATCTTTACAATAAAATAAAACTAAAAAAAAGAAACAACTGTCTCTCAGATATGGTACTCTGAGGTTGGTGACTCACCAGAACACGTGTTTAATCTCAACAGGGCGAATCTGACTTTTCATTGTTAGCTTTGTCCCTTATGTCAGCTGGACCTGTAACATCTCTGCTTGCCATTCCTGGCTGTCCCAACATCATCTTACTCCAAAAGACTCCTCCTGCTCTCTCCAGACTATTTTCCCACAGTAGTTAAAATGATTTACCCCTGGCTTCCTCTCCTATGTTCATGCTTCATCAACTCTGCCCACAAAACTTTATTAAAAGCTCCTTAACAACACAGTATTAACATGCACATGTAGAAATGAGTTTGGGCTGATTAGTTAGATATGAATGACTGAAGAAAACTGAAGGATTGGCATAAAGGGAAAAAATAGTATTGTGAATGTGCCACCAGACTCTTGGAGATCATGTGGGGAATCTGTTTATGAGGCCAGGGAATTAGTAGGCTGGAAGGCAGTGACATTGCTGGAATTCATGAAGAAGACTGAGGTACCATGCCAGGGGCGAGTCTGGCCCTTGGGCAGAGTTCCCTGCTGCAGAAAGAGGCTGGCTTGTTATGCAAACTGTACAAGTAATCCTTAAGTCACATTCTGTAGTTGCCAGCACACTTTTTCAATGTGATTGTACCAAAGAAGCTGTGCTAGAATGCATTAGAAATAATGATTTAAGACTGTACTTGCTCTGTTGAAATAACTTAAATTACATGGTGCAACATACTTTTCCCAGGTGGCTAAAAAATCACTGACTTAAGATATTTAAAATGTCAGAAATGTATGTTCCTAATAAGGTTTGGGAATCAGCCATACTTCAGGGAGTACTGCAGGTCTTCATCATCATCATCTAAGTAGCCCTTAGAGAGTATGTGAGTTGTGACTTGATTTCTCTCATTATAAAATAAATCTGAAATGAATGATGCATTCAGACATCCAGACACAGAGGAACCAGATGTGTGGTGGGGTCTTGTTTGCAACTTCATTCATTCCAATAACTTCAGTATGCATCTGACATTTAATATCTAAGCATTTATACTGAAGGATCATTCTTTGAAGTGGAGTAACCCTCCATCCCTGACAGATAGTTGTGTGAATGCACATGTGTGTCTGGGTGAACAGAGCTGGATTGGGGAATAGTCCGTTTCCTGGGCATCTTGTACTGAAATATTATTGGGAGAAATAGGAATCCTGGCATTTGAGAACCCTTTGGAGCACTAAGCAGTTGACAAGCAAAATTTATTCTAACCCCTTCAAGAGGCACAAAAGAGATAATGAAAATTGTTGCCATTGATGAACTGTTGAATATTTTCATAAAGCATCAATGGTTTTTTTTATTAATTTCTCTTGTAATATTGGAGATTTGTACCGGTCTCGAGCATGCCAGACAAGAGCTTTCTCACTTGGACAATGCCTCCAAACCCCTTTTGTTTTGATCTTATCGTTTGATCTTAATGTGTTATCTTCTTCACTTTGCCTGATCTGGCCTATAACAGAAAGGACACTGTCCCTGAGCTTCTTTGCTAAAGGCTGGTACTCTACCACGTGATCCACATAGCTCCATTTCTGGCTTTTGGATGGGTAACTGGAGATAAAATCTCACTGAGTTCTGTTTTGATTTCCTTTTTCAAGTTTTTAAAGTTTTCATCATAGAGGTCCTAGAAAGAAGGATGGCCAATAGACACATGAAGAAATGCCCAACCTCCCTAGCCATAAAAGAAATGCAAATCAAAACAACATTAAGATACCACCTCACCCCAGTTAGAATGGCTATAATCAAGAACTCTAATAACAACAGATCCTGGAGGGGATGTGGACAGAAGGGAACCTTACTTCATTGTT
>NW_012267217.1:22743721-22744967 GCF_000151885.1 Dipodomys ordii | reverse complement strand
CCTCCCTCCCTCCCTCCCTCCCTCCCTTCCTTCCTTCTTCCCTTCTTCCTGTTAGTGTCTCAGGCTTTTGCTTTAACAAGCCTCATGGACTTCAATATTCCTACCTCCATCTCCAAAGTTTCTGAGATTACAGGCCTGCACTATTATCTCTTTCCATCATTTCTTTCCATTGATTTTTATCTTTAATTTTCTTCAGTGACATTTTGGAGTTTTCAGTGTGTAATCCATTCACTTCACTGATTATTTTATTCTTTTTTGCTGATATCACTGATTATTTTATTCTTTTTTGCTGATATTATTAATGGGTTGTTTTCTTTATGGATTATTACTAGTGTATAGAAACATAAATGATTTTTTATTGCTGGTCTCTGTATACTTTGTTTAGTTCAGTTAATCTAGCTTCTTTTTTTAAATAGAATCCCTAGGATTTTATAAATATATAATCTTTGTATCACCTGAGAATATGGATAGTTTTACTTTTTTCTTTTCAGTTGGGGTGTGTTTATTTTCTTAATTGTCCTAGCTGGGTGAAAGTGGTGAGAATGGACATACTTGCTCATTCTAGATTTTAGATAAAAATCTTTCCACTTTTCACCCTTGAGTATGATGGGTGGGCTTTTTCTGTTTGTTTTTTTTTAATTGTGAGAATACCATACAGAGGAGTTACAATTACATGGGCAAGATAACGAGTACATTTCTTATCAAGCATTGCTGCCTCCTCTTTGTTTCCCCTTCCCACCCCTTCCCATACTCCCCTGACCAGATCCACCTCCCTGCCCCACCAAAGTTGTAAAGTTCGTTTTTCAGCATAACAACTTGTACATCTCATTGTGGCAATAGGTCCAACTGTATCCCTAGTTAAATGATTTGTTTTTTCCCTTCCCCTCCACAAATTATACCATCAAATATAGTGAAAGCAGGGGTTATACCATTGGGGAGGGACATACAAAGCAACAAAGAAATCATCTTATAAATATGTTAGAAAAAATTGCATGAAAGAAAAAAGAAACATTTGAATACTTATCTTGGGTTTCATTCCCCTAACATCAACTTATCTGACCTTTTCTGCTTGACTCAGACATATACTCATTATTGCAAATAAGGGAAACCATGGGACCTATGTTTCTTTGGGCCTGGCTTACTTCACTTAGTGTAATTTTTTCCAAGTTTTTCCATTTCCTAACAAATGGGGCAATGTCATTCTTTCTGATGGAGGCATAGAATTCCATTGTGTATATATACCACA
>NW_012267217.1:22717263-22740121 GCF_000151885.1 Dipodomys ordii | reverse complement strand
TACAATGCTTGATAAGAAATGTACTCATTATCTTGCCCATGTAATTGTAACCCCTCTGTACAGTATTTTCACAATAAAAAATAAATAAAAATTTAAAAAAATCTCACTGAGTTTGAACCTGTGATCCTTGGATCTCAGCTTCCTAAGTAGCTAGGAGTATAGGCATGAGCCACTGGTGCCTGGCCTGATAAACATTTTATGAGTAATATTGGAATCTAAGCCCAATTTTTGTAGCTCTTCTCTGGCTCAACAGGTATTTGGAAAACATTCTTACATAAATGAAATCCTTAAGAGCATAGGTTTGGTGTTTTTCTTATATTCATATGGTCATTTGAAATACTTACATTGACACAATTTATATGATTCTTGTGCCATAATTTAAGACTTTTCAGTGCAATTAGTTTATTTGTGTCAGCATTAGTAAGAGTTAACAAGGACATTAAAATAAAATGACATGGTTTATTTTACACATAAGAAAAGAACTCTGTTTTCAATCGCAAGTGTGAAGTTAACATGGAGAAAAATAATCAGATGCTACATGTGCTGTATGATTGCTTTGCCTTTTATATTTGAGTCTTAGGTTTTCATCTCATCTTTGGGCTTGTTAACATCAGCATCAGAATTTGCTAGTGCAGCTTCCAGACAGCTAAATTTTATATCCACAACACTCCAACTGAGAGCTAACATTATCTCTCACACCAAAGTGTGAACCATTTATATAAATATAGATAAGCAGAGGTTGGAGCAAATGAAAGTGATATAGTTCATCTAAGCACATGAACCACTGCTACAAACTAAGAATGGAGAGATGCATCTATTAAAAGGCTATGAGGGAAGAAGGGGAGAAGAAAGGCTAATCGAGAGTGAATTTGATCAAGGTACTTTGTGTGCATGTATGGGAAATCAAAATAAAATTCCTTTTATATGAATAATATATACCAATAAAGAAAGAGAATAGCTCAAATACAGAGAATTAAATTTCCCCAACTCCATTTAATAAATGTTGAGTATGTAATAGTATCAGTTTGGATGGGTACCAAACCTTTAGTCTTTCTGGACACTCATATCATTTAAACCCAGTTTGGCAGGTTTTGTGATGTGTGCAAATATTTATGTGTATGAAACACACACCCATACCAAAAGTAGCCAAATGGGACTACTTTGCTGAATTAGAATCTTTGGGTGGAAAGGATTTATAAAAACAATAACGAACTTTCAAGCTCTCAAACTAATATGTTATTGAGTATAGACAGGCATTAATATCTAATATGGGCATAAAAGAAAACCTTATTCACTCGGTGCATAAGTAGAAGGTAGTGGATTGTGGTTTGCTGGATTGCTGACCATAAAAAAATCAGAATCTATCTGCATAAATCAACATGATCATGAAAACAAGCAGGGATTGGGAAAATGTTAGGTAACAGCTTGGACCTCACAGTTCAGAGACTGGGATTCTTGCATTGATCGAATGCCTGCCTGTGAAAGGCTCTCTGAAGGGCAGTTCACACACATTGTAACTTGAAAAGAACAGAGAGTTGGATAGAAGAACAATTGGCAGAGATTAGATTAGAAGGGGTGATGTGGAAATTCAGATGGGGAGAGAGGCTGGTACCTGGGGTACCTGACCAGAAGTTAGATACCCAGGGGTTATTTTACTGCACTTACTGCCAGGGGCCTTAACAAAAGGCTACAGCTGCTGCCTCCTGTGGGACTTCCATGAAAGCTCTTCCCACATTAACTGTAAAATAGGTCTTGGTTTACATATAAATATGAAAGAATAATGAATTCGTAATCTTTACTGAATTCTTTTTTTTCTTTTTATTTAGACCTTGCACTCCACAGACAACTGAAGAAATGGCTTAGAAATAGGCAGGTGTGTTAGGAGTTAATAACATACAATTCAGCTGTGATTTCAGTTGAGTAGTTGGTGGACTGATGCCTGGTGTGTCACAGGGAGAGGTGAGTTAAAAGGGATTCCAGGCTTTTAGGGTTGAAATTGGCCAGACCTGAGACTTTGCTCTTGTTTTCCATTACCACCTCCGTCTCTCATTGGCTGTTGGTTTCCTTTTGTTGACTTTGGACAGGAAGCTCCATGGGGCCATATAGGGTCCTGCTCTAATGCATCATATTGGTTTCTGATACTGGGCCTGCAGCACAGCAGTCTCTTGGTACATTCTCTGAATGAAGATAGCTCTCTCCATGGTGTAGTCTCTGTAAAAGACCTCTTATAGGGATATTTCTCTAAATGATAACCCTACTTTATGGGTGGTCATGAAGAAAATACCGGGGTCTGTAGCCCACTATATATAACTGATACACAGGAAGTATTACTACACTGATGCTATCATTACTAATTCTCATATTGCATGCCCTTCAGAATGTTGATATAATTTCTAATTCACAGAAAGGATGCACTCTTGAAGCAAAAATAGTGATGGGTTATTCTCACCATTTTCATTAAGACTTTGTCCTTCAGAGCCATCTCTTGAGTGACTCAGAAATAGAAGAAGGATTTCTATGTCTAATAACCATAAAATCCTAACTCATTTAACTTTATCAGTGCAAATGGATGGGATGAGCCCTACTTACAAGGGTTAAAGTAGGACAGTTGTAAGAGAACCATCCCCAAAGGAAACAACTTTCCACCCATAAAGATTATTCACTATGATGATGGTTGTGTTAAAACTGCTAAAAAAAAAAAAAAAAAAGAAGACGGCTCATGGTGGTGATAAAAGTGGATGAGCTGTGTGGGAAACTATGCTTCAGTTGTCACAGAGGCCACAGGCTTCTAAATGCATCTTTCCCTGCAGCCCAGATGTTCACTGTCTAAATTAACATGCTTTGAATGGTGTCTGAGCCCAGATGTGAGTAGATAATGACATTTTATTTTGTCCTTAACAGTTTTGTAGATCTTTTTAAAGCTCAGAGATTGAGTTTAGCTGAGAATGAGTGAAAATTTGGTTGAACATCTGTGCTTCTGAAGTTTGTATTTTTAAGCTCTAGATGGAAACTCAGGCATCCTTCCAGATGGATGTAGACACCCAATCAATAAAAGTATATCAGGTAATGGAGGCTACAGAATTTAAAAGTGTCTATATAAATTCTTTATTTCTCATACTATGGCATGAGTACCTATTTGGCCTAGTGTCGGATAAAAGAATAGACACTACTTTACAAATGGCCTTGAAAGTTAGTTGCTTTTAAGAAAAGATTTGAGCCTGGCTCTGGTGGCTCACGCCTGTAATTCTAGCAACTCAGGAGGCTGAGATCTAAGGAGTATAGTTTGAAGCCAGCCCAGGAAGCAAAGTTTGTGAGACTGGTTATCTCCAGTTAACAACCAGAAAACAGGAAGTGGCACTTAGCTCAGAGAGTGGAGCATTAATCTTGAGCAAAAGAGCTCAGAGACAGCACTCAGGCCTTGAGTTCAAGCCCCATGACTGACCAAAAAAAAAAAAAGAATAAAAAGCAAAGACCTTTCTCAATGCTATTTTGCTTTTGTAAATTTGTGTACTTTGTGTGTGTGTACGTTCCTAGAAATGCAACCTAAGACCTTACACATACTAGACAAGCATTCTGCCAGTAAGCTACATTCCCAGTCTCTGTATATGCATATTTTACAAGTGAACTTAATTGCTCCAAGTGTTTTATACAATAAATCTGTAGTCAAAATACCTCTGGAGAATGTAAGAAGTATAACCTCTCCTTGCTATGGGCACTCTGCCCCATGGAAGAATGTTCACTAAAGGTCATAGGGCCTGTGATAGGAGCAGCCAACTCCTCTTGAGAAAGTGACATTCACTGTTCAACTAATGTGTATGAAGAACAATGAACGAGAACGTCCGATACATAAAAAAAGAAAGAGTTATTGCAGCTATATTTCTTCCTAGTGACTGGCTGATAAAAGAGAAAAGAGAATATATTAAACAGAGATAATCAAGAGAAAGAAGCCGATAGGAGAAGCTCAGTAAGATGAAATGTAAATACATTAACTCTTCTACCTGGCATTATTTCACAGAATAATTTTATTCTCCTTAGAACTTTATCTCAGTTGGATCCTATTTTTCCTTCTCATTGGATAGCTGAGCCCCACTGTGATGTGGGGGTGCAGCAATCCCCTCTGGAGGCACCATGATTTCCCCTATCTATGAGTGTAGTCCCAGGAAAGGCAGCTGAAGTCCATGAAGCTGCCCCTCCTGGTTTCCGCTCGCTCTCTGACAAACTGTCTGAACTGCTCACCCTGGACAGCCTTTCCAGTGCTTGTGGGTGGCTTCTCCTAAGGCCAAAGGGTTTACACAAATCCTTTAGATTCCCTATGGAGTTCATCTCCAGGGGCTCCCTGAGCAAAAGCTTTAGGATACTGCCAATTAATATAATTCTGCAATGGCAGGAATTGCTCTATGTCATTGAATTGGAATGAGATACAATTTACTGTGTTAAGTGACATGCACCAGGCATGGAGCGGTGGGGGGGGGGCGGTGAGGGGGGACAAATATGTGGAATCTAACAAAATTGATCCTGTCAAAGTTGTGAGTAGAGCCATGGCTCCAGAGGTGGGAGGTATACACTGGAGGGGTGGTCAGCATTAGATAGAAGGAATAAGTTCGGTGTTCTATTATATAACAGGGTTGTTTTCTCTCTCTCTCTCTCTCTCTCTCTCTTTCTCTATGCATGCATATGTGTATTTAACAGAAGAGTGTTACATATATTTTAGTGAGAAGAGAAGATTTGGAATGTTCTTACCATAGAGAATGTTTGAGATGATATTCTCACTACTCTGGCTTGATCATCACACAATATGTACATAGGTTGGAGCATCACACTGTGTCCCATATGGACAATTGTCAAATGTGAATTAGAAATAGATTCTAAAATGAAATTAAGGGGTCCCTTCTTTGGTCATTCTATCTCATACCTCAGGGTATTGAGGGATCCTAGTTGGAGAGCAGATTCAGGATTGGCCCAGCTCAGGTGGCATGGGGCCACTTCTAGGACCTCATGTGCTCAGATGGGGCAGGAGTGAGGAAGCTGGGTTCTAGAGTGAAATCCCTCCTGGAAGCAATGACCCAGCAGCTGGAAGCTGAAAACCAACTGTTTCTTGGTAGCATGGATGTTCTTGAGGCCAGCACCTACCCAGTAACCACATGTACCATCTCTCACTGTCTCTCAATAAATGGTGCAGCTGGGAGTGTTTGGTGGATTCAGGCCTGTGTATACATGTTGGCTCTACTGATGGTTATCTCTGGACATGGGTTCCTTAAGCTGCTTCTTTCAACCTGTTTCTTCACGTGTAAAATGGAGATAATACCTCCTTCTGAGGGTCCCTGTGAAAGTTAAATGGCATGGTAAATGGAGAAATATACAGGGCTGTGTACATCTTAACCACTTATTATTGCACAAGCTGGTGATTGGATATTGTGGGTCCCATGACAGTTTTAGTCCCCTCTTCATACAACTTACCAAAATAGTAACTAGCCTGTGGAACTGAAGTACTTATTGAAAGTATGATTCAAGAGTTGTTGCTGCGTTGTCTATAATTTCCAAGAATTGTTTTATACAAATGTAATTCTCCTTATATAGAGATGCTTTTCGAGGAGATGCATGTGTATGAGTGCACGTGTGTACATGTGTGCCTGTGTGTACACTAATCTTCATTTACATCATTGTACCAGGCAGGCATAGTCTAGCTAACTTGGTGTATGAAAAGATTTAGTTGTCTTTAGTTTGTAGACTCAAGCCAGTTGCTGAAGTTCTTAATTGCTGACAATCCAAATCCTCCATTCAAAGAATTCTCCACATTCCTGGATTTGACATTCCAGATTGTAAAGGGAGTGGAGATACTTGAATAGGCGTATCTATGCATCTTGGAAGAATTTCCTCTGCCTGACTTCCTTGCAGTTCCATACCCCTTGCCCCAACTAAGCACAGAGGCTTGCTGTAGATGAACCAAGTATAAGAATCATGCAGGTGGGGGCACTTCTACCTTACCAAACTCCAGTGTGATGCTACTGGATGGTCTAGATCTGGTGTGCTTTTTAACCCATTGCTCAGTAACTTCTCCATCTAACAGTTCATAGATTTGACAAAAGAATGAGGAGGAATTAAAAAACTTAACCTTTATTGAACAGTCTTAACTGGGAATTGTGTTTTAAGCACTCTAAGACCTTCCACTGAGGTAATCCAGGTGAAGAATTTCAAAAGAGATAACCTGTGTCTACCTACAGGGATGGCCTTGAGAGCCGTGGTACCACAAATCCAACTTGGTCCTTCAGGGTGCCCCTGCTTGGCTGTCCAAATCCTTTCCAGTTCTTGCTGAGTGGTGTACACTCTTTGCTTCCTTTCATCACCAAGGTGAATTCTGAAGAGCTACTTTGTTTTGTTTGAGGGTTTTTGTTTTGTTTTGTTTTTGTTTTTTTGTGGGACAAGATTAGCAAAGAAAACAAAGTTGAGGATATTGCTGCTGCCTCAGATTGCTGGAAGGGCTTCTCTCATTATTTACTGCTAACTTTACTGGCAGATACTCACTATCTCTGCTCACACTCCCAATTTACTTTCTGAACCCTTCAGATGGCAAGGCTATGGGGCAATTTGGGAAAAACAGCAGAATCCCTGTACTAGAAGTGATGAAATAGTATAGAATTGGAAGGAGAGAAAATAGAGTAGAAGTCAGCAGTTGTTATCAGACCACAGACCAGTGTTCTTTGCAATAAGTATGAGAGAAATTTTAATCCAATTACATGAGTACATGAACAATTCTTGGAACTAGTCCACACTTCTGATGATGTTTGAAACACTAGCCAAGCATTGCTGCTGAGAAATTGTTATGATAGTTACTGGAAGTCTTGAGAATGTTAAGGATGTGAGGTATAAAGTAAAACTTCAAGAATTTCTGAAAGTATTTTTCTATGGGTACCTGGAAAATCAGTACTTATAAAGCAACTTCTATTTGATCTAAATATGACTGGAGGAGAGTTTAGGCAACTGTGAGTGTTTTCAGAGCCCTTCCTCTGTACTGGGGGATAGTAAGTTGGAATATAACGCAATTATGTGAAATTAGCTTTTTTAGCTAGATGCTGTAGCATGTCTTTAGAAAACAATTAATTCATATTTTCTCTTCTTTTTCCTCTCTCTCTTTCCTTCTAATTCCTTCCAATCCCTCCTCCTTCCCTCCCTCTCCCTCCCTTCCTCCTGCCTTCCCTCTCTCCTTCCCTTCCCCCTTCCTCTTTCCTCCTTCCCTCTCTTTCTCTTTCCTTCCTTGCTCCCTTTCTTGCATTATAGTTGCATTTTCAGCCTAGACAACTCTATAAATATTTTCATAGTGTTGTAAAAATGTTGAAAATCCACTCAAACTAATTTTGAGGAATTAACTTAAATCACATACTAATAGACATTGATATTCTATTAGTGACAAGAGTAAATCATGCTGTTAGCACTTTTGCTACTATTTTGTCCTGGAGTTCTATTTTCATTCTGTGGTTATTCAATTTTATTTTTAAAATGTTATGATGGCATTTTAAGTCATCTATAAATAAAATCAAAGAATTATTCCCATAAGTTACTCAATCACTTATTTTTACCTGTCTCATGCTCAAGATTTTAAATTACTATAGTATTCATTAATAAGTGATGCTTCCAAGGACTGAATACTTCAGTAAATATATTGATTTGCTAACCTACAGTAGCTTAACTCAAGAAGTCACATTTAAACTGTAACACCACTTGGTATAGTTGGATTCCTGTTACATGTAATATATAGTCAAAAAGATGTTTAGGTATTATTTTTTAGGGTTTTTTTTTAAAGCTGAGGTGAGTGATTAGTTACTAACAGTATACTATGAACACTATATTCAGAGTATTAGGATGGTCAGGAGAAATTAGCCTCCCTATGCACAGTGGTCTAGAGGCCAGTCCCCAGCCATCTCTGTTGTGGTGCAGTATGGGGTGGAGACTTCATCAAAAAGGTTATACCTAGCCCATAGGCGAGGCTCTGGGGGTTCATCAAAACCACAGCTACACTTTTGAACCCAGAAGCTCTTTGAGAAGAGTTACCTCAAACATATATTATTAAAACCATGATTATCATACTATGCTTTGTCTGCATCCATGAATGGGAACTCAGATGCATTTTAGGCCAAGAAGATATAGGTAGAGGGAGCCAAGGAAAAAGCTGGTTGAGTACTCTGTTACCAAATCCCAGGCCTAGTAGTTTTTTTTTTTAAAGAGTTTTCATATTTTTATGGAAATATTTGATGGATAGAAACAAACAGATGCTATGGACTTGCATCATAAGACTAGTAAAACATACACTTCTATGTACACTATCCAGTGAAAGAGCGAGCTCATTACCAACCAAGCGGAAACCTAAGCTTTCCCATCTGCTGATTCTCCCTCCCTTCTGTTTCCTACTGAAACACTCTTTTGTGGCTTAGATGTCCTTTGAGTCTTTTTTTTAACTTACAATTTTTCATCTTTTTTGTATATATTTTTATTGTAAAATACTGTACAGAGGGGTTACAGTTACATGAGTACAGTAATGAGTACTTACACAACTTGGGTGGGGAGGGAGGAGTTGGGGAGGGAAGAGATGGTAGGGGAAAAACAAAGGAGGAGGTAACAATGCTCTATAGGAAATGTACTCATTTCCTTTGAAGTCTTACATGGATGGGACTCATGTTTTGCTTTTTCCTTAAACTCAACATTGTTTTCCTGAGCTTTATTCATATTGATTTATATAGTGACACTTCATTAATTTCCACTGCTGTGAAACATTCTATGGTATTGTAGTCCTAAAGTTTTTAATTATCTTTTGACAGACATTATATGAATTGTTTATAGTTGAATTCTGCTGGTATTTTGTCTGTTACAAATATCTGTTCAGACCTTGTACTGCTCAGGCACAAGTGTTTCTCCGGAGCAGGGACGTAGTTATCAAGAAACATTGAGTCAGTGGGCATGTTCATCTTTATATACAATGCTGGATTCTGTGCTTGTATGGCCATTCACATTCTTAAGTTTTCAAATGTTCTCAACACTCAGTGTTCTTGTCAACACATGGGAACTACAATTTTCTAATTTCTTCTTTGATGTATATTCACCAGATTAATATTTGAGCATTCCATCATCAGTTCATTGTGCACTTATGTTTCCCTTTCTTTGAAATTCTATTTGTAGCAGGGTGCCAGTGGCTCGTGCCTGTAATCTTAACCACTTAGGAAGCTGAGGTCTGAGGATTATGGGTTGAAGCCAGCACAGCAGGAAAGCCTGTGAAACTCTTATCTCCAATTAACCACCAGAAAACGGAAAATGAAGAAAAATTCTATTTCTAACGACTGCTTGTTTCTCTTGGGTTACCTTTGTCTTCTAACATACAACCATTTTCATTATATTTCACACAGAGATCTTTGTGAATTTTACTTTTGTTGTATCAATGGACTAACACTTCATTTTATCTTATGTTTGTTCATAAATTTGACTTTAGTTGTAATGTGTTTCTTTTCAAATTTTGTTTTAGCCCATGTTGTGTTCAGAGCCTTAAAAAATACATTTTCTGTTTTGTCACTCTAGACTGCAATTTAGATAATTCTTTCACATCTTTCTCCTAGTCACTTCTCTTGTGTAATTATTTGTGGTGGAATTCATTATTAATTTTTTTCTTTTTATGTTCCCAAACATTTGTTTGTTTTAGTCTTAGATTCATTTAGATTTTTTTTTCTTCATTTTAAACTATGTAACTACTTTATGTTCTGTATCAGATAGTGCTGAGGTTTTGGTGGCTTGCTGTGTGGGATTGGTTCTCAATCTGCATTTGGTAATACTCGTGAGCTCATCGTTGGTTGAAATGAATTCATAGGAATTGTAAAGTACTTGTACCAAGGATATTTATTCCAGAATAAACTTGTTTATACTTCAGGGGGCTAAATAGAGAGCTGACTGAGGGATCTAGGAGTTTTTATTTAATTATTTGGCATAGGAATTTTCTTTTGCTAAAAATTTTATTGTAAAGGTGATGTACAGAGGGGTTATAGTTCCATAAGTAAGGGAGCCTAGGAATTTTCTGGTTAGCCCAAATAATACAAATTGATTCCCATACTGGAAAGAGATCTGGTCTTCTGTTGTAGTTTAAGAAACACTATTATTTTCCTCATCAATATTATTGTTTGAACTGAGATCAGACAAGAGCAAGGTAGGCTACTTGTTTCCTATGCAATAGGCTGTTAGTGTCTAGTGTTCACTTCACTGAGCCTGAGATTCCTTCCAGTATAAGTTAAATTTAGAAGCCTCAGGTCTAACAGCCCTGCTTCACTTTAGACACATGGCTCTTTTTAATTTGTCTAATTAATGTCCTAAGTTTGGATGCTTGAGTAGGTTAGTCATTTTTTTCAGGGAAGCCCCAGCATCAAGTTTCCCACTCTGGTTTTAGTTTGTAGGTTTCATTTTTTGTTAATTGTTGTCATCGTTGTTGTTTTTTCCGAAGAGCTCAGCAATGTGTTTACACATAAATTAGTTGTTAGTAATCAATATGTAGGTATTTTATGACAATATAGTTTTCTTCCAATGGCTGGGCATTTAACTCTGGCTCATGATATATTGCTACTAAAATAGAACTATTTCTGCAAGGCATTGGTGGCTCACACCTGTAATCCTAGTTTCTCAGGAGGCTGAGATCTGAGGAGCCAGCCAGGCAGAAAAGTCTATGACATTCATATCTTTAACCAGCAAGAAGCCAGAAGTGGAGCTGTGGCCCAGCCAGTCTTGAGCTTAAAAGCTTATGGACAGTACTCAAGTCCTGAGTTCAAGCCCTAGGATAGGATCTCTCTCTCTCTCTCTGTGTGTGTGTGTGTGTGTGTGTGTGTGTGTGTGTGTGCCTTTTCTCATTACATCTGGCAGAGAAATGGACATATTACCATTGAAAAGAAGCGTATATCAGTTTTCTCTATTGTCTTTAACTGTTGTTTTGTGGAGCTGAAACTGGGTCCATGGATAAAGGGTTAGTGAGAGCTCCCTGTGTCTTCTACATCTACATCAACAGAGAAGCTCTGCTTTGGCCATTTGTTTATGTAGGTTCTGAGTAGAATGTCCCATTAAGGACAAGAACTGGAAACTGAGGCAGTCCCATGCACTAAGGAAGGGACTGGAGCTGGAAAGCTAGATCTCTAGGATCTATGGGAGATGATGTTCAAGTATTTGGCTTCAAGTGTCAACTTCATTTTCTCTACATTAGAGTGCTATAGACTCTATAGACTGGTTCACAGCACAGGCTTGTGTTTTAATCTTGTTCTTTGATGGAGTGGATTTTTTTTTCCGCCATATTCACAACAGACTAAAGAAGGCAGAGTATAAGCCCTACTGTAGTTTCTGTCTTTATTTAATAAAAAAATTAAGAGCCAGAGAGTGATGTGTTTTTTTTATCTTATAGGAAGTAAATAATAAAATACTATGATACAGATTTTTTTTTACTCTCCAAACACTTATTTATGTATTTTGTTTTAGTGAGGTAATAATAACCCTATCTTTAAGGTATGTAACAATACTTAAAACATAGTTTTTTAATATTACCAGGTCAATGTGAGAAAGTGAAATTAATTTATATGATTTATTACAGACATACTTAACCTGAATTTAGGTCTTTTTCCCAAGAGTGAAATCAAGGTAAAGGTTTTTTGTTTGTTTGTTTTAATTTAGTTTGTCTCATTTCACTTTATTAATTGTTCACTTTGTTCCATTTCACTATAAGCATAATTTGGGCCTCCATTTCCATTGCTTTTTCAGAAAGGCAGATAACTTAAAAAAGTACTTTTCTGTCTACCTACCTCTTTATGGAATTAAAAAGAAACAAGTTAATGCAGAGACCCCCTAAAACAATGTTGGTACATTCTAACATAATTTTTGGTGCTTATAACTTCTAAAATGAAGTAATATCAACTGATAGTTGAGGACTAAGTGCATTTGTTTTCACATAGTATTAAATTATTATTCACACACAAATATGTAACATGTTTAAAAATAAGTAAGACTGCTAGAGAACTTTGTGACACTCTGATTTGAGTCTAATGGGACTAAATATAGACTGGAACATTAAGTCAAGGTGAGCTATACTGTCAGTGCATGAGACAGTGCTTTGCAGAAACACAAGATTTCATTATTATGGGAAAACCCACTGATGGATTAGCTTACTCATAAAGAATAGAACTGACATGTCAGTATTCTTTAGGTAAAAGCCATTTTCCCCTGCTACTCAGGGATGTGAGTTAGTAATATGGGACTGTTCTCAAATAGGTTACCATCATCCAAGAGTGCATTAGCCATCCGCATGTAGTACATGAGAGTCATGAAGCAAGCCTCTCACTGTATTCAACATGATAAGGCCCATATTAGAGTCTAATTTTCACTTTGATATTAGGAACTTGGAGATAGACCAGAGAAAAGAAGTGGAAATTATTTGAAAAGATTAAAAAATGTATTCTCAGAACTGAAAGTGGGATTTCTATATAACTAAGAAGGAAAAACTATGAGGTGTCATAGAGGTAGCTCTTTAGAGAGAGGAACTGGGACCGACAAATATCTCTTGCCATACACGTGTGTGTGTGTGTGTGTGTGTGTGTGTGTGTGTGTGTGTGTGTGTGTGTGTGTGTGTGTGTGTGTGTGTGTGTGTGTGTACTAGGGCTTGGACTCAGGACCTGAGCATTTATTTTTTTCTTTCAAGCTTTGCACTCTACCAGTTGAACCACAGCTCTACTTCCTGCTTTTTATTGAGTAATTGGAGACCTGAGTCTCATAGACTTTCCAGCCCAAGCTTGCTTTAAACTACAATTCTCAGATCTCAGCCTCCTGAGGAGCTAGGATTATAACTGCTGAAATCTTGGTGGTCTCAACCACTGTCAGTGTCTGGAATATCACAATTTTTATTCATAAATGTTTAAAATCCATGACTAGACCCTTCACTCATTTAGAGCTGCAATTCTTTTTTATGTTTTTATTGTAAAAATACTGTACAGAGGGCTTACAGTTACATGAGTAAAAAGTACATTTCCTATTGAGCTTTGTTACCTCCTCCTTTATTTTCCCCCTATCATCCCTTCCCTCCCCACCTCCCCAACTCCTCCCCCCCATCCCAAGTTGTAAAGTTCCTTTTCAACATAGTGTCTTGTATATCTCATTGTTACAATGGGTCAACTTGTATCCTTATTTCAGCATTTAGTTATTTCCCTTCCCCTCCCCAAATTAGAAAATCCTGTATATACAAGATGCAGAGCACTGACATCAAATAAAGTGAAAACAGGGGTTATACCGTGGGAGGAACATACAAGAGAAAGAAAAAGCACATAGTAGACTATAAGTACATTAAAAATAACAGCAAGAAAGATAAAACCTCTTGTGTCCCTATCTTGGGGTTTATTTCACTTAACATCATCTTAAATGGTCACATAGCTTTTGACCATTTCTGCTTGTCCAAGACTTATGCTAGATATTGCAAATAAGGGAAACCATGGGACCTATGGTTCGTTGGGCCTAGCTTACTTCACTTAATATAATTTTTCCCAAATCTTTCCATTTCCTAACAAATGGGGCGATGTCATTCTTTCTGATAGAGGCATAGTATTCCATTCTATAAACATACCCCATTTTCTTGATCCATTCATCTCGGTTGGTTCCATAGCTCAGCTATGGTAAATAATGCTGTGATAAACATAGTTGTGCTGGTAGCTTTTATATGGTCTTGTTTGTGATCATTTGGGTAAATGCCCAAAAGTGGGATTGCTGGGTCATAGGGGAGCTCTATGTGGAATCTTTTGAGGAACCTCCATACTGCTTTCCAAAGTGATTGAACAAGTTTACACTCCCACCAACAGTGCAGTAGGGTTCCATTTTGGCCACATCCCCTCCAGCATCTGTTGTTATTAGATTTCTAAGTGGGGTGAAGTGTAATCTCAATGTTGTTTTGATTTGCATTTCTTTCATGGCTAGAGAAGTTGAGCATTTCTTCATGTGTTTATTGGCCATTCTTATTTCCTCTTCAGAGAAGGTTCTCTTTAAATTAGAGCTCCAATTCTTAATCTGCAAAGTAAACAGACCAGGTTAATTTATCCCTAATGTACCCTTTGAGGTGAGAGTTTTAGCATTAGGAGTTGTGATACAGGCTGACTATTCCAGCACGCTCCTGCTCACTGAAAAAGGAGAGGCATGCTGCCCAACTATGAAAGACTTTTTCTTTAAGAAAAAATAATTATAATTGTTATTATCCTGTCAATAGTGAGCCATTTGTCTTGAGGCATTATCAGATTTATGTCTCATGAAGAACTTCTGGGACACTCTTGTCTAGACTGATGTTGGAGGAAAGAGTGTCTAGAGAAGATGCAGGGAAACTAGGAAAGTTTCATAGGATGAAGCTGTGGCTCAGAAGGTACCCAAGAATGTGGGGAGGGTTACAGATTTACAAGGTAGAATCCATGGGTCTTGATGAGTCATGTGGGGATGTGGTAATGAGAGTGATCAATGAATAGGATGCTTTGAGACCATACCATGGACCAATGAGAGAATTGTTGGTTGGTAGAGAAGTTCCTATTACTGCTGTAACAAATCATACAAAGGCAATAGTTTAAACAACATATATTAGTTATAATTATGTAGGTAAGAAAGAGATTTTAATGGACTAAAATGAAGATATCTACTGAGCTTTCTTCCCTGTACTCTGGGTATTTATCTTTCTCTGCCTTTTCAGCTCCTAGAGGCTGTTCACATTATTTGCTTCACAATCACCTTCTGATTCAAAACTAGCAATATCCAGTCAAGTCTTGCTCACTCCAAATAGCTGTAACACTTATTTTTCTACCTCTCTCATAAGGACCCTTGTAATTAAGCATACCCATTCAGATATTCAGGAAAGACCCCCTTTTCAAGGTCCTTAATCATGTTTGCCAAATTTCTTTTGCCACATTAGTTGGTATATCCAAAAGTTCTAGGGTTCAGTATACAAAGGTGTTTATTCATCACACTACAGCTGAGATGGAGAAGGTGAACTCAGTTTGCTCATATGATCTTGATAACAAGTTGAGACAGTTGGACCTCTGATTTTCATCTGGAGATGGAGATTTTGGTGACAGATGACTTGGATTGTAGGTTGATAAGGGAGTGCTGGAGGAGTTCTATCAATGACGGAAGTAGTAAATAAAAGTAATGATGACGTTTCCTTACTAGCAAGGTGCTATATAGGTCAGTGGCTTCAGTTTACCTGCTCTTAAAAATATGTAACTTGCATTCCTAAAGAGCCAGACATTGGTTATTTTATTGGATTTCATTGCTTTTGATGTTATACCCAGAATAACAGATGCATGTTGATCCACTTTCTCAGAGTTTGTCAACAACGGTTGTATACATACAGCATTTTGATACTGTTCTCACCTTAGGTTAATGTCCCATGAGGTCCCACACCCTACACACTCTCTCTCTGTCTCTGTCTCTGCTTAATATGCTGTTCTTTGCAAACCTCTGAGTGTAATTCTGATAGGATTGCTGACACTGGTGCATTAGCAAATGATACTATATTGTAAAACATCACTCATGACTCTCTCCCCAGCTTATCTGTTTTCAGTGAAATTGTAGAACACAGCTAGCTACTTGATGAAGAGGTTGAGACTGAAAAGTGGGAATGTGTGTGAAGTACTTGTTTCAAGCTAACCAGTTCCACCTAACTTCTTCACTCATCCCAACCTCCATGTCTGGAAATGATGTGAATAGCTGCTTTTTGGTTTCTGCAGTAGCCCTTGCTGTCAGCTCCTTGCCGCCTGGGGGTAATTAGAGTTTCAGAGTCTGGAGCTTAAGTCTGCTTCATGCTACCATGACTTTGGCTCAGGGATGATTGTGGAGTTGGCCTCATAAATACCAGGCTGATTTCCAGACTTTGCCTTTCACTTTGTGCACATGTAATAATATCATTTTAAGAACAACTAACACACATGAGTCTTGGATACATTTTAGCTTTTATGAACAGAATTTTTATATGTTCTTGCAGCAAATGTGCATCAAAGGATTGGGTTGATTGGAACACAAAGGCAACAGAAGATAGGGCCTTCACCCACAAAAAGTATATCTGGTCTAGTAGAACTTGACCCTCCTAGAAATATCAGTAATACAGTGTCAAATGTAGCAAGTTCTCTAAGGGCCACAGCATTCTTTGATGACTTGATATTTTAAATAGGTTGTTTTTTCTTTATTATTTTTTATGCTGGTCCTTAGACTTGATTTCAGGCCCTGGGCACTATTCATGAATTTTATTGCTCAAGGCTAGCACTCTACCACTTGAGCCAGGGATCTACTTCTGGCTTTTTGATTGTTAATTGGACATAAGAGTTTCATGAACTTTCTTTTCTGAGCTGGTTTTGAACTTTGATTTTCAGGTCTCAGCATTCTGAGTAACTAGGATTACAGGTGTGAGCCAACAGTACCCAGCTTAAGTGGGTTTATTTTTTTTTTGTTTGCTTTTTGAGATGAGAGGATCTTTATATTTGGGAAGAAGTTTGGACAGATGGACAGATGGAGTTCTGCACACAGATACAAAAGTAGTAAAGATTAGCCATAGGAAGTAGTGTGAAGAATGATGAAAAGTGAATGACATCATCTTATTACCACTGGAATAGTGAGAGTAACTTGGAATAGTCAACCCTGTGTCACAGATGATTTTGCTATTTTTCATATGGAAATAATGTCACAGTGAAGAATTTGGTGATGATAGATTCATGTCTAAATTTTTCATCTTGTTTTTCTGTTTTACATTCCTGAATGAATTAAATTCCATCTAGTCATGGCACATTAATTTAATTGCTGTGGGATTCTATTTCTCAATATTTTATTTAGGATTTTAGCTTGCTATTCTTAAATAAGATTGGTCTGTAATTTTGTTTTTGATGCAGTGTGGCAGGTCTTTTTTTTAAAATCAATGTTTCTTATTGCTTTAAAAAAGATCTTATAAACTATTTTTGTCTTATTTCCCTTTTGGTCTAAGAGAGTTTAAATGCATGGAATTTTCTGTTGTTTTAGAGTTTTGGCAAGTTGTGCTGTGAAACCATCTAGGTTTTGTGAGTGTGTGTGTGTGTGTGTGTGTGTGTGTGTGTATACATGCACTCATGTACACACACACATACACAGCTATGAGCATGATGCTAATTAGTCCTTTCATTTGTGTGGTGATTGGTTAGAAAGTAGTCTAACTTTCATCTATCATGAAAAAATACTAATGTGTTCCAGAAAATGTATCCTTTATATCTGTTTTTGAAATTTACATGCACAAAGTTGATCTAAAATATCTACTGTGATTTTAAATATTTTCTGTAATTGTGTTATTTGCTTCTTATTTTTTATTTTAATGTAACTGAATTAGCCACTTCTTTTTCTCATTGATTCAGCTAATGGTTATTTAGCTCCTTTGGCTAGCTAATTGTATCAGCTTTCAACCTATTTATCAAGCCTCTAGACTTCATTCTTACAGTTCATTTATACTTTGGTATACATTCTTTTTTTCTTATTTCTGTAGTGTTCCTTTAATTTCCTAAGTTGGATGCTGATTTCATCTTTTCTGATGACCTCATAGTCTCTCATGTTTATTAATAAACAAAATCTTTGTATTTTCCCTTTACTAGAACGTCAGCTGTACTTGTATTTTTAAAAATAAACTTGTTTTCTAGATATTACTTATCAATTATTTCCTTCCTTGACTCCAAAATTAGGAGGGAAGTTTAAAGCTGTCCAAAGATAAGATGTAATTGTTTCTATTTGTGTTAATTATTAATAATTTATTTATTGTTTAGAATTTTTAACAAAATTTCTTATTGAGGGAATGTATTGTGAAATAATACATTGTCAAATTTTGTGCTCAGTTAATGGCTATTAGTAAAGAAGTTATTTTTGTCTCCAGGGAGGGGTAACATAGCTATATGTCTTTAAATTGATGTAGATATATAGATATAGGCATATGCCTAGCATGTGTATACACACAAATACATACATATGCCTACAAATATATCTTCATATATTGTGATGAATCATATAGATATGACCTCCTACTTTAATTATATTATTCACTTATCCTGTGTATTCTGTAATCATTGATTTTTCTTTTATTTGTTACATATGGAAAGATAAAAGTAACTTTTTTTTTTTGCCAGTACTGGAGCTTGCCAGTACTCAGGTCCTGGACACTGTCCCTGAAACTCTCTGTGCTCAAGGCTAACACTCTACCATTTGAGCCACAGCGCCACTTCTGGCTTTTTCTGTTTATGTGGTACTGAGGAATCAAACCCAGGCTTCATGCATACTAGGCAAGCAATCTACCACTAAGCCACATTCCCAGCCCCCCAAATCACTTTCTTTTCTTGCTTGCTTGAGTCCCTGTGGACATTGTAGGTGAAATGGCTCTTCAGTTTTGCATGGTCATTGTGTGCCTTGCAGGAGATTGGCATTCCTGGCTTCTGTGAAGTAAAGACCTCTACAGTCCTGCAGTTTATTTTAACAATGAAAACTACTCATTGAAACACAAGGGAGAATACTATTTATACGTGAGAAACATTCATGTTTGGAAAATGTGTGTTTTTTTAAAGAACACTTTTACCTTTATTCATATATATGGTAATTGTTTTTGTGTAAGCTAAAACTTAAAATTGATTTTGGTCCTGTATGAAAAAATATTTTTCTTCCCTTAAGGGTAGAATAAAGCCAATGAGATGATAATGGAGAGGGTGCCACTAAGAATCAAGAGAAGTGTGAGGCCTTGAATTCAAATCTCCATACTTTCAAAGCAAAACAATAATAAAACCATAATAATTTGACTTAGGTCAAATTCTTCTGCCCCCATTTTGCTCTGTATTCATGTATAAGAGCTCACTCCATAAGCCTGAGATAAATTCATATCTCATATTTTAACACTGAATCTCAATTTTTATTGCTACCTGTTGTAATTAATTTCCCAAAGAGCGTACTGTATTTTTAAAATTAATTAATTAATTTAGTCTTGGCAAGGCAAATTTTACTTCTGAAGAAGGGCGGGCCATCAGCCAGAAATCTGGCAAGCAGGTGCACAGTGCTGGCTGGCTGCCTGCTCCCTGTTATCCCTAACACAGCAGCCCCTACCTACTCTGCTCGGATTGGCTGAGCTCAGGCTCACAATCTGCTCCTGATTGGCCAGTTTGAATAGAGTCAGCTGTATTCACATAAGGTGACCATTAGAAGACTTGGAGGTAAGATCAACAGTGCACAAGCAATCTCAACACATACCCACACCCTCTGCTATTTCTTGAACAAGCTGAGGTGTGTGTGTCTTCTGTGGTGTCTTAATTCTATCTTGGAACAACTGCTCCAGACAAAACTTTACATTTCAAGAATCCTTCTTTGGGCTGGAAATGTGGCTGAGTGGTAGAGTGCTTGCCTAGCATGCATGAAGGCCCAGGCTCCATTCCTCAGTACCACATACACAGAAAAAGATACTGTGCCGTATTAAATTGACAAATTCTTGAATGTAAATATATATTACTAAATAACATGTATACATGTAAATTTAAATCTTCTCAAGGTTCTAAAATAAATACTTAGTAGAAGTGGTGCTGTGGCTCAAGTGGTAAAGCACTAACCTTGAGCAGAAGAGCTGAGGGATAGCACCTAGGCCCAGAGTTCAGGCCCCACATCCAACAATAAATAAATAAATACCTAAGTACTAAAATAAATATCTAAGTAAATTTCAGTGCAGGTAGCAGGAAAAAACAATGTCAGGATACTGTTGAGAGAGTGAGGTAGAACCTTGACTATAAAAAAATAAAAAAAAAAAACCTCTGAAGTTCTTTGAACTCATAATGAGCTTACTAAAAATTGTGTGCAAACAGTGAAGAAGGAGTAAAACATTTTTGAAGCAACTTTTGGCAAGCTCATCAGAATTTGAAAGGAATCTCTCCCTCCCCCCACCAAATGAATGTATAGGATTTGAAACAGCTTAACTGAGCCTAATACACATTGACATCAAAGTCCTTTGTAGGGGGGTTGGAAATGACTTTCACTGCTACAGAAAGGAGAATACGTGGTGAGTATTTTTAGGTATTCACCTGAGCATACAAGACCTGTTCTTAGTGCAGCTATTCTGGTCAGCACTTGAAAATACCTCATGGAGAAGCTGCTCCAAATCTACTACTGGTGAGAATTAAATCCTACTATGTCTGTGAATGCTGCTTAACATTACTTCTTGTTGATAAAAGCATCCATTATTAATGTTTACAAAAAACACAGAAAACACAAAAGGGCTGAAGGTCAACTGACCCAGGAGCACATGTATTGCTAGTATTTAGAGAAGTTAGAACATGATGAAAAAATAATTAGCATAAAAACTAATTAGGTTGCCATTAATTCATCTTCCCTTGTATAGCAGGTGATTTAGGACTGTTGGTTATCTCAAGGATAATAGTATCCCAGGTATATCTAGAGACTGTAGATTTTGGAAACCCCATTGATTCATTTTCTGAGTTTAAACCTGGGTTCAGGTTTTCCAGATCTTGTTTCCTTTTAAAGAGACAAGATGAGCAGCTGCTTGTATTTAGGTGTACCCCTGAACTCTTCCCTCCTTGATGGTCATATTGCTGGTTATTTGGTTGAATATAGATATAAATGTATATATATATATACCTGTCTCTACTTTCTCTATTTTGGAAAGTCAGTTGATTCTAAATTTTCAATCATACTTTCTGCATTAGGATTTGAGTTTTGTTGAATTTGTATAAATTTTATTCTTCCTTCCCAATTAAGAACTATAGTGTTTTTGTTTGGTGTGATGTTGTTTTCAGCCCATTTGGAATCTCAAGGTCTTTACAATTTTTCTCTTTTCTGCCCTTATCAGAAGCCTTCAAAAGAGGAACAGTGTGTTTCATGGTGTGCAAGAACACCTGCTCTCATTTCCTTCTCCATCCACCCTTGATTTCTGTGATCTCATGGGAGATCAGAAATGTAATCACCTATGGTATGGGAGGTCAGTGAGAAGAATCTCCATTTTCAATATATTTGCTCGGTCTTAAAACAATAGAAATGTCCCTGTTGAGTGTTAGAGG
Source organism: Dipodomys ordii (assembly GCF_000151885.1). Classification (NCBI taxonomy): domain Eukaryota; kingdom Metazoa; phylum Chordata; class Mammalia; order Rodentia; family Heteromyidae; genus Dipodomys; species Dipodomys ordii. The sequence goes on along the minus strand of NW_012267217.1, from coordinate 22,719,050 downwards.
CTGAAATACTTTTTGTTTTCCTGTATGTTATTGTTGTGTGTTTCTTACCCTTAGCTTAAAGTGTTAGGATGACTATAGGAACTTTGGGTTGGAAAAATAGGAAGGATAGGTAATAATAAAAATTAGAAATGTAAATGATTTCCAGATATATGAATACTTCCATCCAGTATCTTCAGAAAGGTGGAAAATTAAGTCTTTGTTTGAACATTTATAACTACAGATAATTTTCTCCTAAAGCCGTATGTTTTTCTTTGAGGGCAGAACATTTTATATTTTGTTAAGCCACTATTATTTCTTTATGACTTCAATCCACGAAGAAGTTTACATTTAGTGAGTTCTTGGTAGGCCTGGGACAATATTTTGGATGCTGTTAGAACATTAAGTAGCTTACTCAAGGCTACCTGACAAGAAGAAAACAATGGAAGAGCTAGAATTCTGATTCAGGAAATAGCATTTCTGTCCTCTTAATTAAACCTTCTATATCCATTATATTTAGTAAGACTTGTGGATGCAATATAAAGTTAGAGGACCTTTTTAGTTACCAAGTTTTATAAGTCATGGATGGAGAAGATGGGAGGAGGAATTAAGTCAGACAATAATATTTTAATTTCTCACTAATCAAAGGTTCAACAAAGGTCCCATTTTAGGGTAGACAGTTATAGCTACTACAGACAAAGCAGTGAAAAGGACACACATCTGCACTTCAGTGGAGCTTCCATGATAGCAAGGAGACAGAGGCCCACAGGGAAGGAGAAAGTGGCAGACTATGATCAGAGAGCAAGGTTACTTGATTGTACCTCTTGAGTGATTCTACTTTTGATTGAAAACATTCCAGAGAAACTACCATTTGAATTGAGAACCAGCATATGCTACCTTATGATTGCTGAAATTAGAAATAGAAGTTTTCAAATGTGCCAAACATTTGGTAGCAAAATCCTCCTAGAACACTATATATATATATATATTCCCCAACTGTTCTATTTTTATTGAGTATACAATTGATGTTTGAGTCAACTCTTAGCTGAGTTAAATTTTATCCCAGCCAGAAGAGAAGCCAACTGGTCTCCATGTCTGTCTTAAGATATGATGACCTCTTGTTCTATCCAAATTCTGTTCAGGTCTGTGTATCTTGTTCCTTATATGAAGCCTGATGATTTTAGTTGGTGACCTGTATTTGTCAGAAAAAGTCCACGTAAACTTATTTTTTTTCTTCTTTTCCCTCTGAATGCATAGAGTCTGATAGATCCAAAGTGCATTTTACATGTCTTTTATTGTGTCGCTGACAGAATCAGTCAAGTTGGTGGTTCTCAAACTTCTTCTCTATACCGTCTCACTTGAAAGAGATCTTGTTCAGTGGGTTTCTGTGATGCGGCACATGCAGTGGCTTTTAACAACTCAATTTTTGCTCTGTGAGCACTACCAATTAGGTATGGGACAAAAGAGCAGATCAAGAATGCCAAGACGTTGAAAAGTCATCTGGGGATGCTGTAAATGATATTCCTTCCTCCACAATTTGTATGATTAAAACAAAAACAAATCCCTACTTATTTTTAAAGATCTGTGCATAGTGCTGGTACCTCAGACTACTCAGGAAGCTGAAATTTGAGAATTGAGGTTTGAAGCCAGCTTGGGCAGAAAAATCGCAGAGACACTTACCTCCAGTTAACCAACAGAAAGCCAGAAGTTGAGATGTGGCTCAAGTATTAGAGAATTAGTCTTGAGCAAGCTCCAGTACACACACACACACACACACACACACACACACACACACACACACACACACACAC
>NW_012267217.1:22697569-22717192 GCF_000151885.1 Dipodomys ordii | reverse complement strand
CACACACACACACACACACACACACACACACACACACACACACACACACACACACACACACACACACACACACTGGCTTAAACCTTCAAGTCATTTTAGTTTATTGCTTCATCTTCTTGGGCTTTCTCTGATACCCTCCTTACCCTTGGCCTTCCTTATGGTCATTATGATTGGGTACAGCTCTGTGGCCTAAGGCCCCTAGTGCTTTTTGACATGTTCTTACTTAATATATCTCTTTGCTACATGTTGTGGTTATTTTAATAACATTTCATATCCAAGTGAAATTCATATACCTAAAGTTAACCACTTCAAAGTAAGTAATGCAATGACATTTAGTCCATTCACAGTGTGGTGCAACTACTACTCCTACCTAGTTCCAAAATGAAATCCTATACTTGTTACTTTTTATTCTCCTCTACTCCTTGTCTCTGGCCACCATCTTCTAATTATATGTGTATTCTTGGGGTTTTGAATAATATCTGGTTCAGTGGGAAGTGTTTAATAAATTTCTTCTGGAATAGTGAATGTATTAAAATTTCTACAAGGGGAGATCTGTTTTTATTTCATTTTACTCAGCTAAGCCTCCTTGAGCTGTCCACAGAATGCAGAAAGCACATTCTAGGTGCCGGGAACAGAGTAGTGAACCCAGCAGACATGCCTCTGCCTTCACGGAGTTTATAATCTAGCCCAATGCTGGCTAAAAGAAATCTTATGTCATTCACAGATATAATATAAACATTTTGCTAGCCATGTTCATTAGTTATCTAACAGTAGAATCTACCACATAATAATGGTTTAGAATATCCTAAATTTATTTTCTCATATTACCAAATGCATTGGTCTCACTAAAACCAAGGTGTCAGCAGGGCTCATTGTATTCCTTACAGAGCAATGCACACTGAGTGTGGCAGATCCAAAATACATTTTACACAAAAGCACATCTCAAATTGCCTATTGCAAGTACTCAGTTGCCACATTTGGCCCTTCTCTTCCCTATTGGCCCACCCCTGTCTTGAGGGCTAGAGAAACACTGAAAAAGTAATTACAAGTCTGATATGTGTCAAGAAAAAAATACAGAGTCCTACAGGGCCATACTCTAGGGACTCAAAGCTCACTGCAAGATGTTGGAAGCTTTCCTAGAGAAAACAGAAGCCAGAGTGACAACTGGCCTGGGTCTTAAAAATAGAGGGAGAGATCATATGCTGCCTGCCCTGACCAGACCAGTGTTTGAAATAGCTCTAGTGCCCATGGCAAAAATTCACACTGAGGATTTGTACCATCTAAGTAGGAGATGCATTTCTTACACAATGACTCCAGCTGCTGGGAAGATTCTATTTTCTTCATTCTTTTTTTATTGTCAGCTGTGAGGCTTCAACTCTGGGCCTGGGTACTGTCCCTCAGCTCTTCAGCTCAAGGCTAGTGCTTTACCACTTGAGCCACAGTACCACTTCTGGTTTTCTGAGTGGTTTTTGTAGATGAGAGTCTCATGGGCTTTTCTGTCCAGGCTGGCTTCGAACCACAATCCTCAGATCTCAGCCTCTTGAGTAGCTAGGATTACAGGCATGAGCTACCAGCTCCTGGCTATTTTCTCCATTCTTAGCATTTCTTCTTGAGTTTGATTTATAATTGAGAATAATTTTTTTTGGGGGGTCTGGTTGTGGGGCCTGAACTCCGGGCCTGGGCGCTGTCCCTCAGCTCTTCAGCTCAAGGCTAGCGCTCTAGCACTTGAGCCACAGCGCCACTTCTGGCTTTTTTCTTTCTGCTTATATGGTGCTGAGGAATCGAACCCAGGGCCTCATGCATGCAAGGAAGCACTCTACCACTGAGCCACCTTCTCAGCCCGAGAATAATATTTTTTGGTGCATTCATTTCTGTAACCAATTTCCCAGCAGACCACAGGATCAGTATTTTTTAAACACATTATCAAGTATGATTATTTAATTTTTAAAAAGATTTGTATATATTATAATTTTTTTAGCTTTGCATGTACTATGACATGTGTTACATTTTTAGATTTGTATATCTGTAGATCAGTGTGTGCATGCATTCTTTTCTCTCCAAGTAGTCACCTTCTAAACACAGTCAAGTTGTAACCCTCATTCCTGCCCAGCTGTGTGACTGCCATGGGTTCCCATAGGGAACCTAGGGGAAATTTTCAGATGACAAGGCAGGCATGCTTATTGGGTGAGGAGAACCATGACTGAGAGATGGCTAAATTACTGATGAATCTGTGCTACCCCTCTGATGATTTGAGCCAGTGGGATAGACAGCAGCCTGTTAATCAGTACCACATTAAAGCATCTTGTATTAGAGTCCTTCAGAAAGGATGTTGAGAATTGAGAGGTCAGAGGGAAGATGGGTACATTGTAGGAACAGATTAGTGACACTGATTTCAAGTGGTCCGAAGGTGTGGAGGGCAAGCTGCTAATGAGACCTGTGTCCCTGGCCTTTGCCCGGAGTTTAGTTATATATTTTCCATGTGTTAGGGTCAGTGCACAGAGAGCAAAGAGAGCGGCAGATGTGTAGTTGTATTATATTTACTTAGTTTAACTTCTGATAACTTTACCCCTTCATTCTTCCCTGCTAAGCTGTTAGGGCTGCTTCTTTAATTCTTTGGTTTCTGAGAAGGACTCAGAGACTTAAGGTGTGAGATGGAATCAAAGTTCCTAATACTCTCAAGCTTGTGTGGGCCTAGGCCTCTGTCAGTGGGTCTTCATAGTGCTCTGTTTCCAATAGCATTAAATATTGAAGGGACAGGTGATTCACGCCATACCCAACATGCATACCTTTTCTCTCAGACCTTACAATGTTCTTACTTTAAAGTGCTTAAATTAAGCCCAATAAACAATGTGGAACAACAGCAAATGACTAAGATACACTCAGGCCTTGTGCTACCTCTCTAGGAAACCTTCCTGTGTCCATACCTGGTGTCTCCTTACCCGGCACTTCTGAATCCATGGACATATCTATGCAAGCACTCCTGGTGGAAAGAGCCCCTCCTGTGACAAGATGTGTTTGTAGGAAACCCCGGTTTTTCCCTTTACAGATCAATCAAACATAGCAGACAGGTGTTTAAATAGCACACATTCCCTGTCTGGGAGTAAGGTTGGAAATAAAGTTTGGGTTTTAGTCAGCAGTGGGAGTTGTTTTAGAATTTTGAGTGTTCCATCTCTCAGACTTTCCTTTTATCGTAAATTGCAAAGATTAAAAACTTTTAAAACAGGATGCATGATGCACCCATTAAATTGTTTCCATTACTGTCTTCTAAGGATTGATTTTTAACAGAAAACATTAATTTTAGTGGAAATTAATGTATTGTGCATTGAAGGTCAGTTAATGGAGTGGGTATTTTCCCACAAATGCTCAAGCTGGAAGGAGGCTTTCAGTTGTACAATGGCTGACAGTGCTGTACTTTCACTAATTGGATGGGAAGGGCTGTTTGGCGGTTCACTTTCCTAACTGTCATCTTCATAACCTTTCAGCACCCCGGCCTACCTGAAAAGTCCTTCCCCCAGCCTCTTGTTTTTTTCCCATTAGATTGACACATATATTATTACATTTTAAATAGCACTTAGTCTGTCATATGGAGCATTAGCCTTGAAGATTTTCAGTCCTTGTGGTAATTTTCAGGAGGAAAATTGGTTAAATGACAGGAGAAATATGGCAGTTCGCGAGCAAAATTCTTTCTGAGTTTCATTTCCTGTTCTAGTCATCCATATCTCTGTCACTAACCTCATTAGGTCAAGGGCTTCCAGGCATTTTGTACGGAGTTGGCATATGTTTGGTAGACAGTGGCACACATGCTAACATCTCAACAGTGATTTTCCTTCCTGTTTTGGGAAGCAGTCATTTTCAAATGCCTCTGATTTTTAACTTGAAAAATTAATATTGCACAACGAGTTTTGCCCCAGGAAACCTTTAAAGCCAGATACTGAAGTGTGTCTCACGTTGCCCATCAATTTAGGAACTCTTCAAACTTCCACCAACAGCTATGAAGGTCAGCAATTGAATTATTTCTCTGACAGGATGGGAAATTTTGGATGGTGTTCTTCAGTTTTTTTCCTACGGTTGTCAAGTGTCTGAGACAAATCATATGCTGTAGGTTTGACTCTTCAAGGAATGTTTTTGTTATTAGAATAATTTTTTAAAAAGTGTCTATGTTCATTTGAATATGGACATGAAAGGGTACGTCTGCAACCCTCTTGTGGACATCCGGGTACCTGGCTTGCAATGCTGGTTGCCAGCTCTTATCTGGAATAGTTGAGCACCACTGAACAAATGCTGGTGTGAGGCAGGTCGTTGGAGCAGCAGGACACAAGGACGACAGATTTCTTTATTCTTATAATGACCGCCATTACATTTTATTCATGTGATTTTTGGCAATGACACCCCTTTCAGAAATGTAGATCCACACATGATATGTAGGCTTAAAAATCTCTAGAGGTAAGAATTCAAGCCAACTCCAGAGAATCCATAAAATACCATCTCCTGAAATTGAGGTGTGGAATAGGAATGTAGGGATTGGGGCACATTGGTTGTAATATTTTTTTTTGAGTACCTTCTTGCTTGCAGACACCTAGGAGGATGCTGATTAACATAGGAACAACAGTCCTGTGAAAGGAGAAGTGACTGAAATAAGAAAAATAGACAGTAGGACATTCAATGAGTCCTTGTCACCAGTGGTCATTAGCATGCAAGCCTGAAAGTTTTCATGGTTTTTGTGATTACCTTGACCAAGCAGGAGCCTTTGGAACACTAGTTAGCAGTTCATATCATAAAAGTTATTGTTTCTTTCTGATGCCTTATATTTTTAGTACCAATGAGACTCTTCTTTGTCCCCATGTGCCCCTAAAAATGTGAAGAGTGTCTAAGAATGCATAATTTATATCTGTCCTAGAGGTAACGAGTGACTCAATGATATCTATGAAGGGATGATGATTTTGCATTTCATGCCTTATGCAAGAGCTGATTTTTATGTGAAAACTGCAAGAACTGCCCTCAGGGATAACCAGATAATTATCCATCTAACAGCAGAGACAGATTCCAGGGGGATGATAGCTAAGAGCAGTGGTGGATCAGCTGTGCCCTGGTGAATCACGGTTGCCACAACAGAACACATAGCAACTGATGCCCTGCATAGAACACACTTCTCCCTCTGGAGAGTGCCACTGGAGACCTTTGTGTGTCTCACAGGCAGGTGAGCAGAGATTTCCTGTGGAAGAATTCAGAGCAAGGCTGTGAAATATCTGTTTACAACAGCACTCCATGTCCCCAAAGTCTTTCTCTACTTTGGTCCCCAAGGTGCTCACTGATGAATTCTGATGGAAGTTCATTAATCCTTGTATCCTGAGTACTAGGGCTTCTTGGACCACCTTTCATTTTGTTATTCCCAAAGCCTGGAACCTTCCACACCGAAGCCCCATAGTATATGAAATGCTGGATTTGAATTAAGTATTAGTGTTTCCTAGGACAAAGTAGGTAGAATACTTTTCTACTGTCCTCAGCTTGGTTAAAAGTCACCATTTTGTTCTCTGAGCTAAACAAGTTTTAGCATTTTCTTTGAAGCATTTTGCCATTGTTCATATTCTTCTCTGGGAAATTTTATGTGCAAAGGTACACAGACTTCATAGAGAAAGGGACTTATGTAAGCATAGAAAGTCTGGTAGCATTGGAGAGAATTCTTTCTGATCCTAATTGTTTTTGGTTTTTGGTTTCTCTCTGGTTTTTTTCTCTCTCTCTTTCTTTTTGTGCGTGCGTGTGTGCATGCACATTTGTATTTATATATTGCAGTCTTCATTTCCTATCAAAGATTACTTCTGATAAGTCTGTGGTCTCTTAATTTGTTTTCATTTTACAAGAGCTTTCTGCTTACCATACTGCCTACTACCCGCTTCTGTTCTAAATCTTATTTCTTTAGCTTCTGAGATGAGTCTGATTCCTGGCTCCTCCTACTTGTCTGGTACACACATGTGCACAAAGTAAACAAATATTTCAAGATTGCTGGAAGGGACTGTGGAGATTATGTACTTCAACCCCTTCATCTCTCAAAGGAGGAACTGGAGGCTCTATCTTTATCTCTTTTTAAAACAATCTTGAAAAGACTGGTTTTAAGCAATAATAATTAAGCACAGATTCTCCCTTGAGTTGAGAAGTAAATACAGGATCAGTCAACTGGAGTTCATAGCTTTATTATCAATGTGGCTGAGTCTGCGAATGTGGCTTGCATCTGTGACCATATGGCTCCTACTGCAGCCCCTTTGAAGTAAACCGATCCTTCAGTCATAGGCAGAGCTAGACAAGCCACGCCTCCTAGCTATGGCAGCCTATTCAAGGCATAGCCTAAGACAAGGTCAAGCTGTGTCTCTTAAGAAGTTAAAGGAGAAAGCAAATGAGCTGGACAAGCTCTGCCCCTCCTCCCAGATTAATAAATCAGACAAGTTGTTCCTTCTGAAGGTTAAGTGAGTTCTTTTTGTGCAGCTGATATTCTCTTCCCCTTATGGAAGCATAAAGGAATGGGGTTGCAGGCACTATCACCAACAGGGATTGTGAAGCCCTCTTCCTAATGACTTCTGGTCCTAAATCCTAAATATATGAAATGTGTAGAAAGAGTGGAACCCTTCTTGTGTTGCTCATCAGCTATTTCCTCCCATCACACCTCTTCCTCTGTCTTCTTCTGGGTGTCTCACCTGGGTAGCTGGAAAAAGCTTTCTGCTCAGCTTTGGCCTGAGTGATGAGTTGGGATGAGAGATACACATTTACTCTGACTGATACACATTTACTCTATCTGTGTTTGTATTTTCTCTCCACAGATGTTGATTTCTAGGAGGTCTTGATGTTCCGGAACACCTCTCAGTAGTAGTTGTAAATATCATGTCTGTTTAGTTTTTATTCCATGTGTACATTAGGAGATACAATCTTTATTGGAACTTTTCTTTTTCCTTTTTTTTTTCCAGTCATGGGGCTTGAATTCCGGGCCTGGACGCTGTCCCTGGGCTTCTTTTATTAAAGTCTAGTGCTGACAGGTAGACCAGCAAGGAACCATTGAAAGATAATGGTGTGGTCAGGCTCATTCTCAGAAAGGGAAGGATGTTTATGTTAAGTTCCTCCCTGACCTCTCCCTCCCCTTCTTTCCCTCCCCGCCCCTGTCCTCCCTTCCTCTCTCCACTCCTCCTCTCTCCTCCACTCCCCTCTTTTTTCTTTCCTTCCTCTCCTCTCTTCTCCTCTCCACATCCTGCCCCTCCCTTCTTTCCTCTCTGTTTTTCACTTTTCTTTTTTTCTTTTTGCATTGCAGTTTGCTCTTAATATTCCAAGTAAAAGATTTTAATAAAGGAAGAGCTGATATCTTTATTTGCCTCTCCATGTGATAATTCCAGTGGTCCCTGACATTTTACATAAAATCTCTTTTACTTAAACTTGTGGGTTTCAATGAAACCAAAAGAAACCATAGTCTGTGTGGTATAAAACAGCACTGAGGTTCTGATACAGGGGTACAGAAAGCAGAGACTTACTAGAAAATTGAATAATGAAGGTGATCTGAGTGACTCAGGTTTGTCTATCTGCATACCTACCCATCATCCATCTATTCATCATTTGCCTGTCTGCCTGACTTAAGTGGCTTAAACATATCCACATGGTGTGCTTCAAAAGAGAACCTAATGAGAATAGAGCTATGGATGGAAAGGGTGGACCAAATATGTTCCAATGGTGTGACAGAAAAGGCTATTTTAACAGCAGTTGGGGAGGCTGGAGGCAAGAAAGCCCTTTTAAGGTCTGTTGAAGCATTTCAGATGGAAGGTAAGTGAGAAGATAAATAAAAGAAGGAATATATTAATTATTAAGAGCATATAGCTACGTTACCTGTTTTTTTTGCCTGGATGTTACCCTTTTTAAAAAATTTATCTCAGCTCTATTATATAAAAACACTTATTGAATGGTTTACTAAAACACACATATTTATCGGTTACCTGCCCATGCCCTGAGGATTTGACAGGCCTGTATCTATGGTAGCAGACATCACACATCCATTATACTCTCCTACCATGATCCGCTGCAGAATTCTCAAGTCAAACCTCTGTAGATAGCCAGCACTGATAGATTAAAATGAGCTTTCAAAATGAAATCTGTTTGCCTTCTTCTATCTAGTCTCATCAAATGAATGAGTTTTAAAACTTAACTGATTATGGGGGAAGAAAATAATAATTATATTAATGGACACAAATTAACATAGGGGCCTGAAGTCTGGCAGATCTAGAGAAACCTTCTTTAGTGGAAAGAATGGCTGAGTATAGAACTGGTGTTTGTGTTTCTTAGGATGCATTGTGTCTTCTCTCTGGTGATCTCCACTCAACTTGTGATCTAGGTTCACTCTGTGATGCTCCCATGTCATGGGCCTGTCTAAGAAAATGTTTACAGAAGAAACTTGAAATCTGACTTTCTCTCACTTAATGTCTTCTGGGTGCACCTGGACATAGTTGCTTCACTGGCATAGCTAGAAATTAAAGTTGGTTGCTTTCTGTCCTAAGCATCTGTCTCTCTCAACGGGCAGTGTGCTTCACGCCTCAGCTGCTCCACAAGCTGCCATTCCCACCAGGGAAGGTAAAAGTGTGTTCTGGATTAGCCTTTGGAGGCAAAGCATTTTCTGACACTTTTTATCAAAATATTGTAGCTGCAGTTATATACTATCCCCTGCAACTCAAGTTTATAAATAATAGTGCCACTTGTCAAAGAACTGAGAAAAAAAAGTGTTATTCTATCACAAAGAAAGATTCATCACCTAGGGATTTTTCATATTATGTTTTGAAAGTATAATACATCAGCATTTTTATAGCAGGGAAACATTTCCTGTGGTTTTTAGAGACCCAAAGTAAACATTTTTTTAAATGTCAGAAAGCTTTAAAACCCAAACAGGCTGTACTCTCATTAGAGAGCAGCCTGGCTAGAATTCACAAATTGAAATATCCTACCATAAAGTTTATTGTAAATAAGAAAATGAGAAAAGGCATGTGTGATTCAATAAATATCAAGCTCTGAATTTCTAGCTTGTTAAATACAAAGATGTTTGATGTAGCATAATCCTGCCCCAATGCATGTTATCATGGTTTACAAACCTACTTTATAAATTCTGTCTCTCTTGTGGGCTGTGGGGTGGGGACAGAGTGACATGGAGATTGTACACTGGTCCCCCTCTGCAAAGGGCTTTTCTCTGTACCTCCATTCCCTTTAATTTATGGTGTTTAAGATGCTCAGTATCTTGCTTTTTACACCCATATATGAAGACTAATTGATTATTTATTGGGCCACATTTAGAAAAAGGTAACATCAACTTTGAGAAGTAGGTTAATCATTTCTGGCAATTAATTTTTTAACAATGTGCCTCCTGGGAAGCATTTTATTTGTTAGATGTGATTTTGTTCATTTTAAACCCTATTAAGTATTGAAATCTAAAGGGTCCAGGTGAAAGGAAGAGGGGATAATACTCACTTGGCTGAAGATCACATTATGTTAAAATTGCTATAAATGAGATTTAGAAAATGAGTGCTGGCTGATATAAGACGAAAGCTCTTAATTCTGACATTGCAATGCATGGTTTTCCTTGGTTTTGGAGCAGAACGTGTTGTGTGCCTATGTGTACTTTGATTTTGTAACTTGTATTCTTTTGATTACAATGAGGGGCTTTCTATAGCTTGTTTTAATTTGTAACATATTGGTAGCAGTAGAACTTTGGATATATTTTTGTATTGCACATATGATACATATACACACACATATATAATTAGTGTTTTATTTTTAAGAGGTAAAGTATTTGTTAGAGAGAAAAGCAGGATGGGTTTCCAAATTTGCATTTTCATATTAAAAAAGTGAATATTTGGGAAAATACATAGTTTTGCTAGCTATGCTCATTATGAGTGTGTTTTGGAACATTCCCAATAAGCACTTGGTTACATGGTTTTAGTCTAAGTTTCCAGGCCTGTTAGGTGTTTTTTCCCCCTCCATCTGTTTGAGCGAGTTAAAAAAAGTTCTTGGAGAGACCAATCAGAAATTGGCATGGAGTCACTTTATTCAAATTGTGAATAAACAAATTGATTTCTTGGATGGAACAACATTTTCCATTGTTCCATGTTTCTTTTCTGGAAGGGCACATTGTCCTGTTCATTCTTATTCTAAATGGTCTGGGCCTAATTACTGTGAAAAACATAATAAGTAAGACTTTAGACATAATAATTGATAGACTAAACCAACCCCCAAATAATAATAACAAATCCCTGACATTTTATAGTAGATTATAGCTTACAAAGCATTTTTACATCTCTGAACATTTAAACCTATGTTATTTAGAGTAAAAGTTCAGTCTAGTACATTATTAAACTTGTTAAAGATCTACAGTATGTTACTAGTTTTCCATCACTGTAATAAAATACATTTGATGAATGTATAAAGAGAAAAGATTTATTTGACTCAGGGTTTTAGAAGTTCCAGTCCATGATTGATTGACTCCTTTGTTTTAGAATCATGGGGAAGCAACATATTCACCATCAGAGTTCGTGGCAGAGAAAACTCGTATACCTTTGGAGAGGGAAGAAAAGTGAATAAAAATGGGTCTTGAGACACCCCTCCTCTTTAGTAGAACACCTATGATCTAACCTAACAATCTCCAACACCTTAAAGGTTCTACCATCTTCCAATAGTACCAGCTGAGACACCAAGGCAAATGAATCTTTAGGGGAACAGTCAACATTCATTCTGTAATCTATGCTTTGTCTTATGAGAGTAGAAACAACATCTTATAACAATTCTCTTATTCACTGATGCTAATTCAAGGTCCCTAGCTTCTAGGCATGGCTCTTCTTCTTTTGGAAAAAAATGCCTTATTTTCCTATTGCTATAGGTACAAGGTTGTTTTTTTTTTTTTTAAGTATTGGAGTTTGAACTCAGAGCTTTGTGCTTGCTAGGCAGGTAACTCTCCTAGGTGAGGAATGCCTCCAGTCCTTTTTTTGCTCTGGTTATACTTGAGATAAGATAACCTTGATCCTCAGCCTTCTGTAAAGCTGGGATGAGGACTATTGGTTTGAATGGGAGTTTCACACACTTTTTGCCCAGATTAGCCTGGAACTACTTTCTCTCAATGTCTGCCTCCTGAGTAGCTTTTTTTTAACATCACATTCTAGGGCAAGACAAGCATGCTGTTGACATTGAGAATGGCAATTTGTATACTCTAGACCCAGAAATGACAGACATACATCCATAGAATTCATGTGATTACCAAGTATAGAATTCATTGGTCTATACTTTTGTGGTTTACCTTAAAATCACTATACTTAAAATCTTCAAAATACCTAGATTTTGTAGTCAATTGAATTTTACCTCTTATAATTACTCCATAATTATCCTTTTAAATAAAGCAATATGATCCTATAGAGAAAATTTAGTCTTATTATTTTAAGAAAAAAATCTAATGTCAAATACCAACCAGAACATTAATTCATGTGAACAAGTAACAAGAAAAAATACAAACAATAACATCTCCAGAGCAACTTGACATAAATTTATGTTAAAGCATAAATTAGTAGCAAAAACGTGCATTTCTGAAATTTTCTATTCTTAATTATTATCAATCACAAGTTACTTTGCCAATGTAAGGATAAAACAAGTCCAACAAATGAAACAGAATAATCCTATTAATAATCTCTTGGTAATAGGTAAGAATCGTTTTCTTTCCATCAGTGATTTTGTTTTATTTTTCAGAATGATTCTAAGGAACATTTACATTTGTTTGTCTGTTCTAAACAAATCTTAAAAGGTTATTGCTAGATACCCTAGATCACCTGGCCCTGGTTTACAAATGTTGACCCTTGGATTTTTTGCCATTTCTAAGTGATTTGGGTAAGGTGCCAATTTGGGAGCTCACAAATCAAATAGGGAAATGAAAGGCGGAATATTTTTCTTAAATCCACTAGTCATACTAAAGTCCTGCTGAAAATGGATGGAAATTTCCAACCGCAGTTGCCGAAGAATGTCTCTGGCAGAGCTTAAGGTACCTATCACTTCTTCCCATTTAGCTCTGGAATTCCAAGGTAGCTTCCTGGATTTCTGAGAGAGAAGAATTTTCTGAGGCTCATACACTTTGTCCATGAACTGGGGAGTTACTAACAGAAGCCCACAGAAGGATGGGAAACTGTGTGTTTTGTGTACAGCATTGCAATTCAGAATTGTTTTTTGCCCACAATATGTTTTCCCTGAATTCTTACTCCAACCCAGCTCTCAGACCTCTCTTATGTGCCGTGAACATACCAGACTCTTGCCTTCTCTCTGCCCTAGAGACGTCCTGCCCTTTACCTTCTGTCTCATCACTGAATTCCCGTCTAGATGTCACGTCCTGAGTAGACTTCCACTTGTCATAGTGATAGTACCCACTTCTGCCTTCTTCCTAGCACTTTGCATTTGCTGGTGTAATTCCTCTTACTTGCTTAGTCTATTGTGTAAAACTGTTTCCTCCTCATAGGAAACTCTGGCCTGTGAGTGTGGAGACCTTGCTGCTCTTTGGTCATTGTGTGCCTCTGTCAAGAGAGGACAGGGTGGTGGTGGTTCATGACACTTGCAAAGATGAAATGAATATGACTGGTAACAGAACTGGGACTCTGCCTTCTCAGCACATGTGATCCAGGGACTACAGGGACCACAAGCCTGTGAAAATCTCCATCCTGTGTAGCATGTTTGTTTGGGGTTTTTTTGGGTCCGGTTGTGGGGCCTGATCTCTGGGTCTGGGCGCTGTCCCTCAGCTCTTCAGCTCAAGGCTAGCGCTCTACCACTTGAGCCACAGCGCCACTTCCGGCTTTTTTCTTTTTGCTTATGTGGTGCTGAGGAATTGAACCCAGGGCCTCAGGCATGCAAGGCAAGCGCTCTACCGCTGAACCACCTTCCCAACCCCAGCATGTTTTTTTTAATGTATGTGTATATGTATGTATGGGCATACATACAAATGGATGTACAAGGGAGTTACAATTATGTCCATTTATATGTACAGCACATCTTGTCAGAATCACCCCTTCCATTATTCTCCTGCTCCTTCCACCAACCCCTTTCCTCATCAGTCATGACAAATTTCCCATTTCCTGTCTCACATACATACGTTGGGTTTTATGAGTATATTTGTCATGGTTCCCGGTTCCCTTTTCTGTTTATCTGCTCTCCTCCATTCAAAACATGTTTCAGCTTCCTGATAATTACTTTATTGAACGAAGTTTCACTCTTGTATATACTGTACCTTAGTAGCTTTGGTCATTAGATGTGCATATGTCTGTGTTTACATGAGAAGTTATATTTTGGAACTAAGATCTACATATGAGTGACCACATGTACCCTGTGTATGATTTTTTTTAGATCTATCCACTTCCCTAAAAATGACACAATTTTATTCTTCCTTGCTGAATAAAATTTCATTTTATGTTTATGTTTATACACACATATATGTATGTATATATGCATATGTATGTGTATAGATGCATATATAATACTTTCTTGATCCATTCATCCATTGTAGGGCATCTGAGCTGTTTCCATAACTAGGCTGTTGTGAACTTGGGTAGTGCTGCAATGAACTTGAACATGTAGGTAGGTACCTTGATTTTATCCTGTCTTCCCATCTTTCGGGTGTTTCTGCAGGACTAAGTTTTATCTTTCTAATATGTGCCTCAGAGACAAACTTTTAGAGTACAACTTTTCTTTCTTAGAGTTTAGATCTACTTCTTTGATAATAACTGATTCAGTTTACTAATTGAGAGCAAAGAATAAGTAAACATTGTTTTATTTAAATAAACAGAAGGCACTGGGGAGGTTTTGAGAGGTTAACTCTGGCAAGCCACACATTTCAAGTAATTCACTCCTAGCCAAAGGCATTCAGACCAGCTGACTCTGGATTCCTGAGGCCACAGTGTTTTCATTGAGCAATTTCCCACTTTTGGAAGTCATACATTTCTTCTTGCTTATTCTAAGCCTCTCACTAAGATTCTGACCACTCTTCCCTGTATTTCTTGACTGCTCTTTTGGGGCTTTGTGTCTGATAGTATTTACTGGTCTGTTATAAGGCCTACTGGACTTTATCACACTCCTTTTTTTTTATCACTGCCAAATTCTGCCAGACTAAAATGTTTTTTTAAATTATTATTCTGCAGTTGTACAATGAAGGTGTCATCTAACAAAGCAGATTGTGACTACAGTGCATCTTGATCAGGGTCACACCTTCATCTTTCTCACTCCCCTTCAACCTACTCCTTCCCTTACTTTGATGAATTTTGTGGTTTATACAATGAATTCTTCACTGCATTCTCTGCCCCTCACCCACTGTTCTACTTCGTTTGTTTTCCCCACTTCAAACTTAAAAGTTTCTTTATGGCAAAGCTAATGAGCTAAATGGAAAGATCACAGAATGGGAGAAGACTTGTACTAGCTATACATTAGCCAAGGGCTTAATATCCAGAATATACTTAGAACTCAAAAAAATTGAATCCTCAACAATTAAACCCTCAAAGAAACAACAACCCAATTAATAAATGGGCTAATGACTTAGAGAGAAGTAAAAATGACTAATAGACACATGAAGAAATGCTAAGCATCTCTAGCCATAAAGGAATGCAAATCAAAACAGCACTGAGTTCCACCTAACCCCAGTTAGAATGAACATTATCAAGAAAACAAACAACAACAAATGTTGGCAAGGATACAGCCAAAAGGAAATTCTGTTACAATGTTGGTGGCAATGTATGGTGGTTCAACCACTCTGGAAGGTAGTATAGAGGTTCCTCAAAGAACTAAACATAGAGCTACATTATGACCCAACAGTTCCGCTTCTGGGCTTTTATTCATCACACTCTTAATTTATATTGCTGTCTATAGTAAGCATGATACCCAATGAGCACATGTGTTTAAAACTTATCATGCACATACTAGGCGCTACTTCCTATATGACCTCTTTCTCTCTGTGAATGCTGCTGTTCTGTGATATTGCTTCTTTTATTGCTGTGCCTGTCTGCAGGCTAGGGATGAGAACACTGAGACTCTGGGGAGAGTGGATCTGATTGTACGTATTAGTTACCCAACTGGAGAGTCAGCATATGCACCTTGCACCAGTGCTGGGACATATCCCCACATATCCCACCATACCACATTTTCCTCTGCACCAGAGCAGGCAAGAGTCTTTGTCTGCGCTGGGTCTTTGGCGTTCTTTGCAAACAAGTGGGAAATATGGGCAGTGCTTTGCAGAATAAATCCTACTTGGTGATTATGTCAAGGTGTTGCACACAAAACTCTGAAATATAAGGTCCCTTGTAATCACTGTGAAGAAACAAAAATAATCCTAGAAACTGGCTAAATTCTTTCTGCCAATGAAATAATTTATCTCTTGCTCTGACCTCCGATTATACACTTTCTTCTAACTCTCATATTTACTAAAATTGTCAATAGGGAAGCAGCGAAACAAATAGTTGGGTAGCAAAAATATTTTCTACTGACTTTTGAGTGTCTTGTAGATATATGAAGCAAGCACTCTTGATTCAGACCCTTGCTGAGAATTAGACTAGAGACTGCCCGTAAAAGGACACCACTTTATAGCAGGCCTCTGTGATGGCATGAAACTTGATGATATTTATAATAATTAGTCTAGATGACCTTGTTTCCTAAGACAAGTGGAGCACCGGATCAGAGCACATCATACTGGCACCAGGCAATCTGTATCACAAACCCTGGCTCATTGTTTATGATGCCCTTTCTTTGAAAAGTCTACCCCATTCCTAAATAAGCCAAAGCTAGTTGACAAATGGAAAAGTGAGAAAAGTATTACTCTATAAAAAGTAACAACCTAATGGAAGAAAGTAAGCCAAGAAGATGAATGGACTGTTCAAAGAAAAATGCAATAACTAAAATGCATAGTCTTCTTAATGATGGGAACAAAATTAAGACAAGAAAATATTTTTCAATTGTTGTTTGAATTACTGTACAGCTAGAGCTGTCCAGAGTAGTGTAGTGCTATCTAGTCAGATGTGACTGGGTGAAAGGAATGTGTATAAGAGTCATTTTGTGTGTGTGAAAATACATGAGAATATATGGAATAATTTTTGTGATAGCCCAAACTTGGAAGTAATTAAGAAGTACACAATAAGAAGCCTACCTGTTCAGCACCATATCCTGTAGCCACTATATTGATCTGGCATCACTGTGACGGATACCTGAAAGAAACAAGTTAAAGGAAGGAAGTACTTGTTTCTCCTTATATTTTCAGAGGTTTTTGTTTTTTTATTCCATAGTCACTTGGCCTCATCATGGCAGAACTGTGATGAGGCAGAACATCACAGTGGAAGGGTGTGGGAAACCACAGTTGCTCACCTAATAGCAGCCAGAAAGGAGGAGGGGCAGGGGACAAGATACATCTTTACAGGGCTCATCTGTCATGACTTACTTGCTCCAATGAGACCCAGTTTTCCTACTTTTCACCACTCCCCAATAATGCCATCAAGCCTAGTATTCTTGAATGGGTCTGAGCCCTCAAGATCCAATTACTTGCTAAAGGTCCATTAAGGGCTGGCAATACAACTCCCAATACATAAGCCTGGGGCAGGGGGTATGTATTCTATTCAAATTATAATAGCCAATTAAATTGAACAAACGAATCTATGCCAATCATATAGAACAATGCCACAAGAATATTCATATAGAATGAGCACATTTGTATGAAATAATAATTGCTTCCATGTAGTTTAAGGATGTACCAGCCAATATGCTCATGTGTAAATAGGCACAGATCTGTTTATATATGCCAAGATTGTACATGAAACTGTATATACTTTTAGAAAGTGGAACTGAAGGGAAGGAAAACTGGTATTTCTCCCCTAGTGTTTTGAACTCATTGAAACTTTTAGTTTAATCATATGATACTTTTTTGAATATATGGTTAGGGAGAGTCTTTCTATGCAATAAAGGCTGGCCTCAAACTGTGATCCTCCTGCTGCTGCCTCCTAAGTGCTGGGATTATAGGTGTGTACTATCATGCCTGGCTTAATCATATATTAGCTTTAAAGAAAATCCCTAGGATGTAATTAAAGCATTTCATTTAAGGGGGATTTTGTTTTATTATTTCTAAAAAGTAACTTAAGTAACTTGTCAAATTTGTTACTTTTCATTGTGATCTGTGCTCCTGGCATTCGGTAATCAATCAGAAGTATGTCTTTTTTTTTTTCCTCTGGCGGTGGGGCCTGAACTCTGGGCCTAGGTGCTGTCCCTCAGCTCTTCAGCTCAAGACTAGCACTCTACCACTTGAGCCACAGCGTCACTTCCAGATTTTCTGCTTATGTGGTACTGAGGAATCAAACCCAGGGCCTCATGCATGCAGGGCAAGCACTCTACCACTGAGCCACCTTCCCAGCCCCCAGAAGTGTGTCTTCTTTTTATTATATATGCCACCATACATTCTGCTCAGCTCTTCTCTGCCAACTCAACTTCTTGAACTGCTCTGTCTGGCCTTTTTCTCTATGTAACCACTGGCAACTAACTTGAAACCATCTACAGTGTCACTTCAGTTCTAATTCTCCTGCTTGTCTCAGAGCTTTGGATAATTATGATTCTGGATAATTTAGATATACCTCAAAGACATTAGAAACATATTTAAGTCTTTTTCCAGAAATTGCCTATACTGTTCGAGAACCATTGAGGGTACACTCTACAGTTTGTAGCCCATCAGTTTATTTCATGACCCTTTGATTTGCGTATTTTCTTCCATGTCCTTAGTTAAAGTTGAGCACAGAATACTGTGCACAAAAAGATCTCTGTAAAGAACATCAAACTTAAGAATGGGGGAGGGGAGGAAGCCAGGTGCCAGTGACTCATCCTTGTAATCTTAGGAGGCTGAGATCTGAGGATTATGGTTCAAGCCAGCACAGGCCAGAAAGTTTGTGAGAGTCTTATCTCCAATTAACCAGCAAAAAGATGGAATTGGAGATGTGGCACCAGTAGTGTAGAGCATCAGTCTAGAGTGGTAAAACTTAGGTACAGTTCCCTGGCCCACAGGTCAAGCCCTAGCACTAGTACAAGAGAAAAAGGAAAAAAGGAGGTGGGGGCAGATTAATACACTAAATAAGAGTGGCTTAGAAGGATTGTTTTTGTGATCTCTGTCACTTGAGTATGTGTGCAGATCAGCAGGTGAAAGTATGCCTTCCTGAGTGAGTTCCTTGTGACCATGTTGTGGCCCATTCCCATTCGGACTCTGAAGAGACTTGTAGCAGGTCTGCTAGTGCTAGGTTTTGCTAAAAAGGTAGTGCAATATGCTGAACAAATCGCTAGTAACATTTTTATACTGTTTGTGGCCCATTCTTTTGGTTATGGAAGCCAATTGTTTTGCAGAGAAGAGCAAGGAAGGATAAGCAATATGAAGAAAAGGGAGGTATTCTCAAGTTGTTTCCTTCCTTTAAAAGGGAAGAGCTTGCAGGAGAGAATGCAAGCTGCAGAAATGTGTCCTTTATTAGAAAGGAATCTCAGTCTGTATTGGCTAACTAGTAAAACAAGTTGCCATCTTGAGAAACAAACCCAATAGCTTCTTCATAAAAGTATACTACTCTCTAATCCCCTTATCTATTTTGTTGGTTTCCCATTTCAATTTGTTATAATGGGCTGTTCTGCCCTTTACCTGAAAGAGTGGGAAGAGTGAAAGAAAAACAATGGATTGTCCAATTTATTTAGTGTTGAAAGGTTAGAAATGTCTCCCTGTCACAGAGGCAGAAATAAATGAATGCAAGCCTGCTAGAACCAATAAAGCAAATAAGCAACTAATTCGCTGTGATCAGGGGTAGAAGAGCTGACATTTTCTGACACCAGTACAAATCCAGATCTGATGCTCCAGTATTCTGGCTTTCCTTGGCCCTGCCTGATAGCCTGTCCAGCCCTGCTATGCCTCAAGAAAGTGAGCAGCCGGCTAATTGTTTTCAAATTAGCTGCTGCTTGAACAAGGGCACTCAGAGGAATAGTTCAGACTAGAGACTGCAAAATTCTCCCAGCCATCACCAACACAATAGCTAACAGCCTCTTTCTGCCAAAAACTAACCACAGTCACAAAGGTACCAAGGAAAGACAGCTGCCGGCTAACAAAGACATTTCCTGTTCTCCCCAGAGATGCCCACGACAGTAGGTGTTGCCTTCTGGACAACTCAACATGGAGTTGCTTTCCTGGCTCCCAGAGCACACCACAGGAACTGTCCTCTAAGCAATTTCGCTTGTGGCATAGCTCTCATAGTGGGCTCATCTCCCATCACCTCCAACTCCTCTAGTGATTTTATTTTGTAGTGGGGTACTGGACCTTGATTTGTATCAGACTCCTGAAGCAGGACATGATGTGGAAGGGTAGAATATTAATTCTGATACACGTGTAGTCCAAGTGGTATTAACCTCCTAACTGGCCAATAATCCTGCCACGAAAGAAATCTCTGCTTTCAGCCCAACTTTTTTTTAATTTAATTTAATTTTATTTGTTAACATACTGTACAGAGGAGTTACAATTACATGGGCAGGATAATGCGTACATTTCTTACCAAGCATTGCAGCCTCTTCCTTTGGTTTACCCTTCACATCCCTTCCCAGCCTCCCCCC
>NW_012267217.1:22652309-22695624 GCF_000151885.1 Dipodomys ordii | reverse complement strand
TTTCTTCTTTCCCTATTTGGATCCCCTTTATGTCTGCATCTTGTCTTATTGCTGTAGCTAGGCATTCTAATACTAGATTGAAGAGAAGTGGAGAGAGTGTAAGCCCAATTTTTTAAGTCACTGGACCCTGGCAGATTTGACTCTAAGCCTTTGGAGGGCCACCATGCCAGGGACATGAGAGATAGGACAAATGTTATTCCTGAGTGAGGCTCCTGCTCTAGCCAGACAAAGAGCAGAGTCCATTAAGAAGGAGTCCAGAGCCCCACTTCTCCTCTCTGCTGCCCTCATTCTTCCCAGGTAGGAAGTCCTGCCCCCCAAACTCACTCTTGCTCCTGTCACCTCATTTCCATTAAAACAACCATCTAGTGCTCCCTCCCTAAAAGTGTTGATGCTTTATAGAAGTCCCCACTCCACCAGCTTTTGATGGCAAGGGAAACTTGCACTTGGCCTTTTACTATTTCAACCCCCTATGTATATCTGGACTTGAGATGGGTTGTGCACCCTCCTGACTCCCTATTTCTCCCTTCTGAGATAAGCACGTTTTCAGCTAGCATACCTTGCAGCTCAGCCACGGTTTCTCCTGGCTGTTTGGGCAGAATGTATCCTGATCTGTACTGTCAACTACCATTGCTTCACACTGGACTATGCACTTTCACAGCTACTTTGAGCTTTTTCTGCTCATTGGACTGTGTGTCTTTCCCCCTTCTATCTACTAAAATATCACCTAACTAGTTCTGTATTCTTTTCCTCCTCTCCTGTCTCCTCTCCTCTACATTTCCCTCTCCTCCTCTCATTGTCCCATTTCTTTCCCTACTCTCTCTCTTCCTCCCTTGATGATCTCTGACAATAGAAATAGCTTTTGTAAATCTTATCACATCCTTTGTTTGCCACATAATTACATATGGTATTTGTGACTATCAACCTTTATTGTGTATTATAATTTAAATCATTCAATGTTATTTAATATTTAGATGGCATGTGCTTAGAGTTTCAAGATGTATATGCTTAGATTTTCACGCTCTTCTCTGGACTTGTTTCGATTCAATTATCATCAAGCTTAAGGACACTATTTAAGTATCTGAAAATATTTTTTTCAGTAAAAGAAAGAGTCAATCATGAATGGATGTTTCAAGATGTTGGAGGAACTTTGCTTTCTGTTGTTGCTCATTTCCCAGCTGTGACATTTCTAAACAAAATGGTAAGATGTGGCAGCTCAGCTCTCAGCTGTTAACTTACCATGAGGGTGAGAGGTCCATTATTTAGTAATTTGAATTCATAAGAAAAATACTTTGTACAAAACTAAACATAATTAGGAAAGTACAAGTTGTAGAAGAGTCAAACAGAATTACTATTTGATACTCTTTGATAATGAAGGTAATACAAAGTTCAAGGGAAAACCTACTGTTTTATGACATCAGCCTGTACAAAATATTTCTTTAGGTTTTTTTGCTACATATTTGAAAAATAGCTTTACAGAAAACTAGACCCCTATGCCTAGTTGCTTCTTTTAATTGCATCATTATTTTCCAGGGAACTTCAAATAGAATGAGAATGATTAAATGTTCCGAAAAAAATTAATATTATTTACATCTCGTGAGGCAGAGAGCGTTTACCACAGGATGCTTTTTGCTATATATTGAGCATCCATTTTTATCAAATGCTTTTCATTTTAGGAAATGGTACCCAGAAGAGGATAATTGAAGTGGTAGTGTGGTGGGGAGGGGGCTTGGGGAAGATTGAGAGCTGGTAAACGGGGAAGGAGGTTGGTTGTAACTGCTGAACCATCTTCTACTTTGATTTCTCTGCTCTGTGCTGTCTCTGGAAAGCAGTATGTCATCTAGAACTGCAGCGGAGCAGATTCATACATATTTACTAGTTGCAAATTATAAATGTGCGGCCCAGAGAGGAGCAGTGCTCTTTGTCTTTCTGCTTTTCTTTCTTCCCTAATGATTCAAAACTCCTCTATACACTCAGAATTTGGAGTCTTGTTTTGTAGCTTGTCATCTCCTTTGTACATCAGTTAGGTCTTTGTGATTTAAATGGAATTCTACTTGCAGTTGCATTTTATTTTCCTTGCATGGAGGTCAGCTGAAGTTCTCTCTGTCCAGTGTCGAAGCTTTGATGTAATGATTTATTAAGGTACTAGGAGAGATATTGATCCTGCTAATAGCTTCTGCCTTGCCACATAATGTTTTACATTTTACTTGGCTAAAAGACCATATTCCCTCTCTCCCCATCTGATTGACCATAAATGCTTTGGCCTTTCTTCAGTAATTATCTCACCAAAGCAGTGGGTAAAAGTCAAGTATTTATAGACTAATTAGTGGAGTCAACATGTCAGGGTGGAATACTTTACATAATCTCAAGAAGTATGGCACATTACTGAAGAGGTGGGTGTAAGGCAAAAGACAAAGGGTAAGACTACAAACATCCAAAGACACACTTCCTTTCATGGTTGTTGCCTTATCAATGATTATTAGGATTCAGCCAGGGTGATGTTTTAGTAATATACTTTTAGATCAACCTCCTTTAACTTTTAAAATTACTTTAAAAATATGCATTACTGAGGAATCAAACCCAGTTCTTTATGCATGCTAAGTGAGCATTCTACTACTCAGCTATATTTCCAGTCCTCCTTTAACTTTTGAAATCTTTGGACTGTTACTAGATATGAGATGTTGCAGTTTCAGATTTTCTTTCTTTTTGTTTTGAGAGTTCAATGTCTCAATATATCAATGGTATTATTTTTTATTTGTTCATTTGCTTTGTTTTTTGGTGGGAATGATATTGGAGATTGAACTTTGGGCTTCATACTTGCTATTCAATTGCTCTACCACTTTAACTACATCTCTACACTTTTTAGCTTTATTTATTTATATTTTAAAAGAGAGGGACCCATGATTTTTACCTCAGATTTTTATATTCCTGTATAGGTGGAATTACAGGTTGTGAGCCGCTGCCCCTAGAAATATTTCTTTTTGGGGGGAAGGGGAAGAAGAAGCAGTATTAGGATTTGAATTGAGGGCCTTACACTTGCCTAGAAAGTGATTGATCTATTATGCCTCCATTCCATGGTATCATTTAACACTAGAGCTCTTGGGTAGATAAACATTGATTAGAATGCAAGGATTACTTTGTTGTATATGAAATTACTTTCTATTTTAAAAATGTGTTAAGAAACAGTGATTTTTTTTGGTCTGAAGATAAAACAAACATTTCTAGTATACCAGAAAGCCTATCAGGCGGAGAGTCTAAAAACCTAGTCTGCCTCCTGCCTTTGTCACTTGTGCCCCTGGCATGTCCCTCTTTTAGCCCCATGTCCTTTGAGTGCCAATTTTCTCATTTTGAATTTTGATACAAAAATATAAAAATCCAAAGTGATCATAAATGTTCAATTATTTTATAAATTGCATAGTACTCGAGCTGAGAATTTTAAAGAAGAAACTCTTAAAAAGATCATTTGCAATTATCTAACAGCTGTGAAAAAATATTTTCAGGATAAATGTAGGCAGAAATAGTATTACAGTCTAGACTGTAATGTAAAATTAGTAATGTTGCTCACTAGTATCACCCATGGTCCTTTTTATTCAAAAGGCCAAATCTTATGCCTTTTGTATCTATGTACATTTTGAGATGGTTGAAAAAAAATCTCTTCAGATTGTCAGAAGGAGATTGTGGAATTTCTTTGGAAATAACTAGATATATCTCATTCCCAGGACCCATGTGTAATCATTCATCTTTTTCCCAAGAGGCATTATTGAATTTTTTGCTTTTTCACAATATTCTAGCCCTGGAAAGTGAAAAAAAAACTGATCACAAACAAGTTAGTACTTGAGTATTATGTCTGCATTAAGTGAGCATTACTATATGGTATATTCAATGTCTTGTTCTTACTTCACCCCTCTACTTTCTGTTATCTTCAGGAGCTAACAAATCATAAAGATAGAATCCAGAGGAACACTGGTCCATACAGATGACATCAGAAAAGGAGAAAGTAGTCATATTTAAGTGAGTCAGTTTTGAAGAAGTGGTGAGTACTTTGAGATCAATGAAATACAAACTTGGTTTTGCTTTTCCATTCTTGTCATCAGGACAGCCAAATATCAAGCCTAGTCTATCTTCTGTATATATTTTGTTCTCTCTCTCTCTCTCCTCTCTCTCTCTCTCTTTCTCTCTCTCTCTCTGTCTGTCTCTCTCTCTCTCTCTGTCTGATGGAAAATGACTGATGGCCTTCAGACTACACATTGCAAGTTTCACTAATTTAGCACATAGATGTTACATCTGTAACTTCCTGCTCCACTGCCATGTTTAAGTACGCATGCTATCTTTAGGTTCCTCAGACTGTCCCATATCCTAATTTGTTCCAGGACCCCTCAACTTCCTTTTCTACCCCCTTTACTTTCTCTTCCCCTACAAAATAACTCAGGCTCCAAAATTACCTTCTCTTCCTTGGTATTAGTACAAACTCCCATTCTTATTATGGCTGGTTAAATTAAGACAACTAATTATAACAAAGTATCTATGATCTCCCAAAGGTGTGTTTGAACGCTCTGAGGGGAAATCAGCCTTCACATATGCTGTTTGATTGGCTAAAGTTTAATTTGTTTATTCTTCACTCAGCAGATAACTGAGAACATAGGTTGCTTTGGTATATTAAGACCTATGAAGGGCTGTGAGGTTTGGTAGAACCCTATGGGTGAGTCACTTATATACTGTAAATTATGATATTATCAGAACATTTTAAAATTATTAGTGTATATTAATTGTAGAAAGGGAGCAATTCCATTGTGAAATTTACATATATACATAGAATGCATTTGGATCACATACCTGTTCTATTACTCTTCCTTATCACTCTTCTTCCTACTCTCCTTTTTAACTTTCTTACAAGTTTTTATGAATGAGTTTCATTAGTCCTATTTTACATACATACATGTACTTTACTCACAGTGCTCCCTCTTTTCTCACCTTCCATCTCCTGCTGGTTTTTCCCTACCAAATAGACTTCTTTACATGTTTATGTCCTTTTCTTGTTGCTTTTAGATCTAGATCCCACATGAAAGAAAACATCTGTCTGTTTTCTTTGTTCGTTTCTGAGTCTGGCTTATTTTGCTTAATATGATGAGTTCCACTTCCATCCCTTTTCCTGCAAATGACATAATTTCAGTATATCCTTTATGGCTGAATGATATTCTGTTGTATATTCATTGGTTGATGAGCACCTAGCTGATCCCATAGCTTTACTATTGTGAATAGTGCTGCAATGTACATAGGTGTGCAGGAATCTCTATTTTATTTTGATTTACATTCCAGTGAGTATAAGCCCCAGGAGTGGTATCAGGGAGGATCATAAGATATATCTGTTGTAAGTTCTTGGGGATACTGCATACTAATTTCAGCAGTGGCATTACTAATTTACATTCCTACCAACAGCATATAAGGGTTTCTTCCCCCTCCCCCATCCTTGCCAGCATTTGTTTTTTTGAAGACTGAAGGTCTGATTGGAGTCACATGGAATCCCAGTGCTGTTTTAATTTACATTTCTTTTATGGCAAAGGATGTTGCATACTTCTTGGATTTATTAGCCATTTTTACTTATTCTTTTGAAAACCATAGGCAGAGATTTGTATGTCAAGCTTACCTTGGATCTACTGTTGAGTCTCAGGAGAGGCCATGATCTTGCCTGTGCCTACCCTGTGGGCAGCCATAATTTCCCACTGAATGGGAGGAAGAAAAGCAGTCACAGAGATGAGAGGAGGCCAGCTGAGATACGGAGATGCAAAGAAAAACGGGTGGGAGGCAGATAGCCAGAAGAGTGCAATGACTTCATAACCTTTGTGGTTTCTGCAATTGTGGGTGAGAGGTAAGGAATGAAGTGAAAGGGAAAAGGAGAAGTTTCATGCAGAAAAGGACTGCATGTTTTAGCCAAAAGCCCCCAGGTTAATAAATAATGATGCAAGGTTCACCTCAGAGGTGAACCCTTTTCTATGGCTTCTAGGAATTAAAAAAAAAATCCCTATGTAGCCTTCCTAGCAGGCTTCTTTCAGGACATCAGAAGGCACCTCCCATGGCGAGGCTGAGCCTGTCAATGAATTCTTCAACATTTCCTTTTTAAACATTTGCTTCTCTAAGTCAGAATCTGCGAGGAGGGGGTTGGTAAGAGATCAGAACTCTCTCAGAATGACAGGGCTAAAGGTCCTTGCTCCCTTCTGCAGAGGGTGGAGATGGCTCAGGTATCAGGCCGCTGGGTGGAGACAGGGTCAAACCAGCAATTCACTGAAATACTGAGAAGCTAAGAGCAAAACACAGCTCTTTCCAAAATGAAGGAACAACGCAAATAGGGAGAAATTAGTGAGTGTAAAAAGCTTCCTGTGTACTGTGTACTAAGCTTCCTGCATATGCTTAAAGCAGAAACAGCCTTCTCATGCTGTCTGCAATGGCACTCAGGCACAATGACGTGTGCCCACCCTTTCTCACGGAGACTGGGCACAGCACTAACATGACAGGGACAACAACAAGGGGTCCCCAGGGATTTAGAGCAGCTTCTTGGACAATTTTGCCATTTGGTTATTGAGTGTAGTTTTAAATCCATATTAACATACTAAGTCTTCTTTTTCTTTGCAGTCATTGTGTTATCAAATGCAGTCATCATACACTGTGTCAGCTTCTTAAACCTATGGCTATCAAATTTGGCTAAATTGAAATGTACCTTTTAAGATCAAACATGTTTTTGGTATATAAAAATTTCACGAGGCTTTGAAAGGTCAGCAACTTCCCAAAGCACAAATAAGCCACGCAAATTTTAGAAGGTAAATAATCTCCAAACCAGATTTAATTGCTCCATTTTGAAGTCTCACTGTAGACAAATATCAGCTCTGCTCCATGTTAGGTATGTTGCACTTGGTGGAAGATTTGAGAAAGCATATTTTAAAGAGATAACATCTGCAATTTTGATATCATTTGAGAAAAACCCAGGTGAAATTAAATTTAGGAGTGTTTCAAGAATTATCTGAAGTTTCTTATTAAAGAAAAAAAAATTCCTTGGGGATTTGAGTGTTTGAAGGATATAGCACAATTACACTAAAAGCTTACCATCTAAATGTGGTGGTTATGGTTTAAAGCTTAAATAATTAGGAGGCATACTTTGTGATATGAAGCTCTTGCCTTAATAGCACAATCTAGTGATTTAAATTGCTATCATAGTACCCTTAAATGTTCATTGGACCAAGGTGATTAAATTGCATCTTTGTTTTAAAACAATACACATTACCACTCCTTTGCTATGTACAGGTACCCTGAAAAAAAGCTCTTAGGATATATATATATGTATATATATATGTGTGCATATATATACATATATATTCTAAGATATATATATATCCTATATATATATGGATGAGAATGATTTCAGTACTTTTTAAAAAATTATTTATAATCTTTAAGTAGCTGTAGAGTTGCCATTTAACAAAGTAGTTTATGAATATAATGCAGTTTGATCAGTGTCACCCCTTTCGACATTCTCACCTGATTATAGTACTTTTGAAGCATGTTATTACAGGAATATTATTTAGCCTCTCTGAGTCTTTTTTCTCATGGACAAATTAGGATAGTAATTAGTAACTCTTTCTTGAATGTTTCTGGTGAATAAGGCACTGAGAAACCTGGAGATGTGATGTAACCCCTGTCTACTCTCAAGCAGGAACTGGATGCACCTCAGTTACAATCAGGGATGAGCTGAGAAGATGTACAAACAAAACTGTAATGCCTCCGAATTTCTCATAAAGAACAGTACTTGTGGTTCTCCATCATACTGTGGGAAGTGCAGGGCAGCCTAATGTCTCTCCAGTGTGAAGCACAGATTACTGCTGATGAGCCATGGGAGTGGATGCCCGGAGATGCATTTGGGCTGCTCCACTTAAGTGCCACACAGTCATACCTGGAATAGCTATTATTATTTTACCTTCTCCTTGACCCTAAAGCCTTGGCATTGTCATCTCCTGAAGCTATCAGACTGGAATATGGGCCTCAATAAAGCTCCAAAGGCCTTAGTTGCTAGAGATCAAGTTCATGTGGTTGGTTCTGAAACCTGAAAAGCTAAATGGTCCTTATTTTCATGAGAGACTTGGGAGGAGACCTAGGACTATTGGCTTTAGAGCATATACATTCACCAATGCAGAGGAGCGTTCCCTGGAATCTATATGTAGTTGATGTATTTTAAGTAATGGTGAATTTCAGCAATGTTAAAATAGCACTACCCCCAAAGTCATGCTTTGCCATTCCATAGGCTATTTTTACATGAAGAATCTTTGATTGTAGTGGAATGCAAAACTCCTATTTTTGTGAAGTCAGAAGAAGAACTGAAAATATAAATGAAGTTAGATATGAATCATGGTTACTTTGCTATATTTGGGGCTGAAAAGAGCACCCAGCACTTCCTAATAAATTATTTTAACAATAGCAGACAATATTTTGCTGAGTTTGGGGCTTACTGAACTAGGGAAAGATGCATTTCTCAGTTACTAAATTTTCAAACTTCCATTTACAAGATGAAAACACCAGACATGGAGGCTTTGCTACCAATTGTTTAGTGTTATTTCACAATAAACTCAGCACGACTGGTATTACAATGGTCTAATGGACAAATGTGAAGGGAACTTTGTCAACAGTAACACTACAGTTCTGTAAATCTTCATTGTTTTGTGCCAAAGATTGTTCTAGATGTCAAGAAAGTTTATTATATATAAGACAAAATACATAAACAGAGTCTCAAAATATGTCATAAAACTGTGTCAGAGGCTAAGCACTGATGGCTCACACCTATAATCCTAGCTACTCAGGAGGCTGGGATCTGAGAATTGTGATTTGAAGCTATCTTGGGCAGGATAATCCCTGAAACTCAGGGTAAGACTAAAGTAACTCAGCCCTAAAATTTTGTTGTTGTTTTCTTTTATAATAAACACTGAGTGCTACATGATACATCTGGAGCCTCTCTAGTCATTTTGTTTCCATCTAAAGATAAATTGCTTAAAAATGAGGCCATTGTAGAAGACAGAATTCAAGGATGGAAGAAGGTCTCATAATTAAGCATCTAGGTCTACCTATACCTCTATCCATTATTGCTTGGACTTTTCCCCTTAAGTGTACACATAATTTACCTTTTGACTTTAGTCACTTGGCTCTAGGCTCCAGACACTTAGAACTAAGAAAAATCTAGTAGAGTTTTTGTATACCTAAGTATACTTCCTTTGATAGAGAAACTCTTCCCCTAATGGGTTCAGAAATTGAAGCTCAGATTAAAACTACTGTCTTACTTCTCAGGGGAATTTTATATCAGTTACATTCAAAAGAAAATAAATCTTGACTAAAAAATAACAGAAAGGGCTGAGGGAGAGAACAGAACAGAAACTTTGAACCAAGCATAGAAAGCTCCACTCCCCCTTTTTTTTGTTGGTCATGGGACTTGAACTCTGGGCCTGGGCATTGTTCCTCAGCTCTTCAGCTCAAGATTAGTGCTCTACCACTTGAGCCACAGCATCATTTCTGGTTTTATGGTGGTTTGTTCTCCAACAAAGAGTCTCAGGGACTTTCCTGCCCAGGCTGGCTTTGAACTGTGATCCTCAGATCTCAGCCTCCTGAGTAGCTAGGATTACAGTAGGATTACAGGTGTGAGCCACTGATGCCCAGCTAAGCCCATATTTTGTTTTAGTTTATTTTTTTTGTGAATTGCGTGTGTTGCTTTTTGTATACTCTCAGCCACTCTCTTGGGAAAGACAGGGTCCTTCAAAGATGACCCCAGCACTAGAAAACTCAAGCCTGAAAACCAAGTTAGGAACTACACTCACCGTATGTGACAGCTGGGAAGGTCACAGCCAGCTCACTTCTGAGGTTCACAGCGATGTGTCTTTGGTATCAGAGGCTCCTAGTTTCTGGAGTTACTTTGGGAAGATGGGTTCTTTTGGGCTCTGGTGTAGCTTTGGTGAGACTTTGAGGATATGTCCATGTGTTTCAAGAATTGTAGTTGGTTCATGTTTGATCACTGTTGTCAGCAGAAACCAGTCATTTCAAATAGTTAAAAAAAAAAAGTTCTTGGCTAGGTTTTCAAAATCAAAACATTCCTATTGGAACCTGCAGGAATAAAGCAAACCCACATTGCACCTTTATTCATCTTATCTGGTGGTTATTTAGGAAGTTTAATTTCAGATTTTTCAGTACCCCTTTCAAATCACAGATATCTTTTATGTTCACACGTTATTACTGAATTTTTTAAAAGCTTCCTTGTCTTTTATACTTACCTTGTCATTTATCTGGCAGTACAGAGTCGGTTAATGTGTTTTCTGGAAGTGATTTGGTTGTGTGAAACCATTTCATTTCCATGTTTTTGTCTCTGGTGTGTTTTCATGGAAGGAAAACAAAGCAAACATAGACTTTAGAACCTGACAAAAGAAGTTGATTATGTTGGGTAAAACTTTTTTTTCCTGGAAACAAAATTCTGACATCATTAAAGAGCCCAGTTGTCTGTCGACCTGGGCTAAGGTTCTCAGAGGTCATTGTCATCCAGTTTTGGGAAAGAAGATGGGCTAGACTCATCTTGCCTGTGATGTTAGGGTTGGCTGAACCTGCTTAACCAACAGTGAACCGCACGCATTGTGGAAACAGTAAGTGACAATTGGTCCAATGGGAGGTGTTGACAGCTCAGAGAGGATAGAAAAATTGAGTTCTGCCTTCTTTTCCCCGATGCTCTGAGAAGGCCCTGACATGGGGAATCCAGTGCACAAGTTCCCATTCATTCCCATTGTACTATTTTCTAGTCTCTTTGTTCAAGTCATTGAGAAGTATGGCAATGATATCTCAGAAGTGTGGAAATCATGAAAAGCCAGAAATGAGGATGTGGGTCCAGTATCTCTGTACTGTGAAAGTCTGCAGAGGACTGTGAGGCCTAGATCCATGGTGATGATCTACAGCATGCAGAGAGGTAGCACAGCACATTTGACTTAGGTCACTTCTAGTGCCTTTCCCTTTGCAATGAAAATGACAAAGAAGTTCCCTCTGTGGGATAGTGCTGCCCCTTACCTGTGTTCTTCAGCCTGTGGCCTATGTTCAACAACTCCAGACACACAGGTGGAGCTCATTCACCGTGAGCACCACTGGGCATTTGCACCTGCTGCCTGAGCTGCTCTTTACCAGAACCAGGGCTTGCCAGTAATCTCCAAGGAAATTCTTCTGATAATATTCCTCTAAACCTGTCTAAAACTGCCCACACTCTGTCCAGTCACTCTCCAGGGGCTATGGGTTTACTTTCTTCATACTACTTTAGCTTTGTTAATTAATTGTTTGCTTGTCTACTTTGTCTCTTCCTGCTAGAATACTTGTTCCCTCCGTGAGGGCAGAATCTTTTCATCCCTTTATTTCCAACAGTTCAGAATTGTCTGGCATGATTCAGGGTGCCAATTAACACTGAACATGTGAACTTTCTGAACCTGTTTGAGTGCTGATCCATTATTTTATGTATTTCACATGTAAACAAGCTGTTCTGATGCCCTTTGCTATTATAGGGAAAAGGTCAACTTATAGAAAGCGTGCCCATACCACATCTTCCCATGCCAGTCCCTCTTAGAGTTTCTCAGGCTCAGCTAAGGTGGCCACTTTTTACTGCATGGAGGAGAGTCCTTCTTGTGCTGAAGAGCAATCTTCTACCCAGGGAGCATGTACACTGCAACACAGCATGGTCAGTAATTTTAAGAAATCAACAGGCCTCCAAATTCTTTGCCTTTTGCCATCTGTGACCTTCCACTTTGCTTTATGAACCATGTGTTCCTGCTGCTTGGCAGAAAGGAAAGCCTAGCGTACATATGACTTCTCACAGTGGCCTAGGGCTCCAATGGTGTCTAAGAAATGGAGTCCATTCCTTCCCTCCCTTCCCTATCATTTCCTCCAACCCTTGGGCCTCTTATTTATGTGTGTGAGAGAGGAAACAGGAACTTGACAAAATGATTATTTTTTATGAGATAGTCTAATAGCAGACACCCTGAATTGGCTGGAAAGGCTGGTTGGATTAAAAACAAACAAACCACACTTTCATTATCACTGAGAAGACACCTTGGGTCCTTTAGAGATGACTGTCAGCTCACTGACCCACACATTGTCTGGTTTATCTGGACACATGCTTTTTCTTAACAATATCTGAAACTTTCTTGACTGGGCAAAGTGATATCATTGAACATTGTGCTCACTTCCCCAGGACACGGTGGGGAGAGCTGGCAGTGAGATCAGTTCAAGAGGTGACTCCAAGTTACCGAATAGGCTAAGGATTTAGCTTCTGTGGGTGAAGATCTAGAGTTTTGAGATGGAGTTTATATTCCAATAGGTGCAGGACAAAGGAAGTTTCAAAGAAAAGAAGTAGTTGCCTCTGTGCAAAATGGTTTCCCTAGGCGAGTTTTAGAGCAAAACAACTATTCTCTTATCAACAAATTTTTGTCCATGTGAAGATAAGCAAAAGTTATCACTGCCTCCTCAGCCTCAGTGAATTGCTTGTGTAGACCAGCAACTGACCTCAATTGTTGACTTCTTCCCAGAGCAGAGAGCTGCATTAAACACCTGCCAGTAGATGATGTTTTCTTAATGAACCTTTACTTTTGCTCCCTTGGCAGTTGCATTGTCTGGAAGTTAGCTGGTTCTCGTATGACTATGTTCCCAATCCAAAATATTTAACAAGCCTCTATAGGTGTAATAATTAACCTGGATAGTTATTTTGGCCATAAGCATACTATCTTGCTAAGGAAACACAACAGTACTCTTTCTTAATTCAATTTGATCAACTCTTCTAAACATCAACTGTGTGTTAGGCCAAGTGCTGGCCCTGAAGGGGAGAAAAGTAGAGAACATGATGTCCAAGGAGTCATGAGGAACCTGAGGAATGTTTGCTTGCAGAACACTTAGAGAATGCCTAACTTTTGTTGAGTATTTTGCATGAGTATCTTCCTTCCTTGCTTCTATCTAGTTAGGGAGAGAACATTAATATCAATTTACAGGCAAAGACACTAAGGCTCAGAGAGAATACAGTGATGGAATAATTCTGATCCACTGTGAGTATCCCTTATAGTTCCACTTCTAGTTTTTTGGTGGAAGTAAGATTTTCTTCTTTGTTCTGTCTTTGATAATAGGAATAGAGAGAAAACACAAATGTTTTGTTCTGAAGGTATAAACTACAGGTAAAAAATGAATAAAAAGTCTTTAATCTGTCCATGCTTACAGTTGGAATGAGGAGGATAGGGTACTCGTGTATTATAGATCATTGTTTCTTATACCACAAACCATGGTACATAAACTATTTTATATGATAAGTCAGTGCACACATATTCACATATTCCTGTACAGGATACTTACATATATATGAAACAAGTTTTATGACTTACTCCCTTTTCTGTGTGACCTTCACTGATATCATCAATGCCATCTATTATAAACAAATTTGTTTCATATTTTACATCTTCATAGCTCATGATATGATGCTTGAAAAATAAGTCTCTACCTAATGCCCCCAATTCTTTTCTCTCCTTTCTTTATGCCTCACAATCAGGGGGATCACCAGGACAGGCAATGGCAGGAACACCAAACATCCTCTCCCTTCCTTCATATCCTACCCCAGCCTACGTGCCCCTGTAAAACATATTTATGTCCTTTCCTCTCTGCTGCTACACATATCTGTTACTTCAGACTGAGTATTTTCGTCTCCCCCAAATTCGTATGTTGTGTCCCCAAAGTGATGTCTTCACAGATGGGGTCTCACTGAGGTGAGTAGAATGCTCATAAATGGAAAATGTCTTTATAAAAGGGACCTAGAGAGCTCTCTCTCCCCTGGGCCACAAGAGGACTCAGCAGGAAGTCAGCTGTCTATGAATCAAGTCCTCACCAGACGCTGCTTCTGCCAGCACCTTGACCCTGAACTTCCCAGCTTCCAACATTTTAAATTTCTATTGGTTCATGCTGTTGTAATAAAGCAGCCAGCATGGGCTGAGACACCTGTGCTTTAAATTCCGAGGGCCTCGGGCACCTCACCACTTTATTTTGCTGCCAAGGGGCATATGGCATTCATCATTGGTGATCTGTACATTATAAATGCTGAACTCTTCGCTGCCCCCTCAGTAAATGAAGCTTTCTTCTTGTTCAGAAAACTCTCATTTTGGGGGGACAAATGCTTTCTGATGTAATTTAACTAGAGAGGGAAGAAAAGCTTTCATTTTGACTGAAGTCTTAATGTTCCCATTATGGATTTTATGTTTTGATTTTGGACAGACAGCTCAAAAATTGAAAACTTTAAGGAAACCCAGGCCCCATCAATGATGTGGGTGCTATCATTTCAGTGACAAACACAATTGTATAAGAGACACTTCTTTTGAAAGCAGTGGTACTAGAGTTTTGTGTGAGGGATAAATTGTCCTTCTCTGGGATTATCTATTTTGATTTTCTTTTCTTGTGAAAAATAGAGTATAATGGAAGTTTGTGTTTTTTATTTTTTAATATTTTTATTGTAAGGATACTGTACAGAAGGGTTATATTACATGAGTAAGGTAATGGGCACATTTCCTATTGAACGTTGTTACCCCCTCCTTTGTTTTTCCCCTATCATCCCTTCCCTCCCACCTCCACAACTCCTCCCTCTACCCCTAACCCCCACAAATTATAAAGTTCATTTTCAACATGGTTTCTTGTATGTCTCATTGTTACAATGGGTCAACCTATATCCTTATTTCAGCATTTTGTTATTTCCCTTCCTCTCCCCATAATTAGGAAAATGTATATACAAAATGCAGGGCACCAGAATCAAATACAGTGAAAACATAGGTTATACCATGGGTGAAGGACATACAAAAGAAACAAAAAAATCATATAGTACATTAAAAACAACAGAGTCAAAGCTAAAACCTCTTATGTCCCTATCTTGGGATTCATTTCGCTTAGCATCATCTTATATGGTCATATGTACATAGCTTTTGACCTTTCCTGCTTGTCTGTTAAGATTATCCTGGATGTATACTTGTTATTGTAAATAATTTTTTGGAGGCAGTGCCAACCTGGTGTGAATTTGGAGTGTTTGTGAGTTTCTGACTGACTTGTATTGTGTTTTATGTAAGAAAAATAGTATGAGGTACAGTGTTTTATTTGAAAGCATTTTAAGCACAAATTGCAGAGAGGAAAAAAAGAGAAAGATTGGAAATAGGAGCTGATTTCATAAGTTTTTAATTTTTGGGTTTTTTTGTGAGGTTTTTTTGTTTTGTCTTGTTTTTTTTTTTGTTTGTTTGTTTTTGGGTTTTTTTTTTTTTTTTTGGTGTGAGGCTTGAACTCTGGGCCTGGGCGCTGTCCCTCAGCTCAAGGCTAGCGCTCTACCACTTGAGCCACAGCATCACTTTCAGCTTTTTCTGTTTATGTGGTGCTGAGGAATTGAACCTAGGGCCTCAAGCATGCAAGGCAAACACTCTACCACTGAGCCGCTTTCCCAGCCCATGTTTTTAGTTTTTAAGTAAAATAATAAGCAGCAGATATAGGTGGTCTATAAGTGTGAGACTTTAGAAGTCTCATTTAGAAGTAAGTTCACTACAACACTTCTCTGTAGACTACTGCTTGATACAAATTATGGCCATTCTCGTCTGTCTTCCCTCTGCTTTATTCCCTACTCCACCTCCCGTTTCCAAGAAACACTGTGTTTTTCGAGTCGAGGCACAACTTTATGTTGGTGAGGGGTTTCTACAAAATTAAAATGGTTACCTTATCATCTACTCCATTCTATCCTTGCTTCCTCTAATTAATTCTCATATTAGCTACCTAAGTAAACAAATTGACAGAGCTGGGGTTATAGTTCAGAAGTAGAGCAATTGCCTAGCATTCATGAGCTCCAACTTCCATCCCAGTACACAAAATAAAGTAATAAGCAAGTCTGTTTAGAGGAAAGTACCTCTCCTTCCCCTCCTCACCTCATTTTATCTCACCTCTTTTTTCCCTCCTCTCCCCTTCCCTTCTCACAATAAATACATTCTCTTAAAACATACTTTTATTATCTTTAAGTAGTTGTCTGAAGCGTTGCCATTCACCAACGCAGTTTATGAAATCAGTGCGTCTTGATCCATAATATCCCTTCCATCATTCTCTCCCACCCCTCCCGACTCACTCCTTCCTTCACTCTTCTTAATTTTTAGGTTATGTATTCAATTGTTTGCCATTTAACAAAGCAGTTTATTAATACAATGCATATTGTTCTGTATCATCACTTCATATCTTCCCTTCCTCCACCATTTCAGCATACCCTTCCCTCATATTTCTCAACCCTGTGGTATATACAATGAATTCTTGCCTGCGTTCCCCTCCTTCCCACTTTCATTCTTCTCCCCTTGGCCCCACCCAACCCCTCTTGCAAATACCCATTTCCTGATACTTATTTTTTTTAGGCTTTGACTTCTTCTTTTTTAAGAGTTTTTTAAAAAGTTTTTTATTTATTTTTAAACAAACTTTTTGGAGCCTTTTTTTAATTGTAAAAATACCATACAGAGAGTTTACAGAGTTTTACAATTTGTGCTGTCCATACAGTCTATTACACTTCAGTTAATTCATTTGTAACCCTTTGCTTACCAGCCAGTGTGTTTACTTATAGTACTTATAGATTTACCCGCATGTTGTAGCTATTGTGAGGGAGGAAATCCATGCAACCTATGTTTCTTTAGGTCTGGCTTAAGTTTTATTTGATCCTGAGAAGAACTAATGTTCTCTTGTTTTCTCTTTTTTGTTGCATTGGGATTTAAACTCTGGGTTTTGACTTGCTAGCCAGGGACTCTACCACACAAACAATGCCATCTGATTGCAAGATGAACATCACCTGAGCAAATATAGGTACTGACTCAAGTACAGAACTAGCTAGAACCGGAGGCAAATATTTCTGAGAGGATACAGCTAGGTGATGCGGTTGTAGGTCCAGGATGCCTCACCCAACATAAGTTCATAAGTACTTGGGAGGATGTCTTGTCTTTCTAAGTGCCTGTGAGGATTCTGGCTCCTGCCTGTCCCAGGAAAAGAGACTGGGCAGATGCTGTGGATCCCTCGTGTATTCCTTAGACTCTAGGCAAACAAGATAGTATTTCTTCTCTTTTTCCCCCCCAATCAGTAATAAGCTAGGAAATATATTTTGTGGTTCACTATCATAAGAAGATAGAGGAAACTGCTTTTCAGTACTTTATTCTGCCTAGTTTATTACTGTGTTTTATATTAAGAGCCATTTATAATTTACTTGAGAGCTTTACTAATTGTCAGGAAATATTTTTATATAGTTGTCCAACTTCATGGAAATGATACCAAAAGCTAAATGGAAAACAGAGTTGCTGTTACCATAGTCATCATCATTACTTTTGCACGTGTCCTTGATTGTTTACACCCCTTTATCCTGGAGAAACAAATCATGACAGCGGTTATAAGACAGTGTACCTTTGGCTCCCACTAGGGCTCTCAGATTGCTGCCTGACCACGGTGGAGTCTCCAGTGCATGTCTCATATGTATCCTGTGAGCCAGTCTTCCTGATTACTGCTAATCATCATCAACCTTATTCCCCTTCCACTTGCCTCCCTGGGGAAGGTTTCCAAGTGCTGTGCCTCTCCTGGTACCCCTGATATCATTAGTAATTAGGAATTGGTATTTCTGACACCCAGCCATCCATAGTGAGAGACCTTCACCTCTGGGACCCAGAGATGCAGTGCAGGAGTGAATTTTTGTGTCTCATAATATGACAAATGTTACCAGACAGAAGTACAATGTCTTATTTTATTAGACTTTGCTCCCTGAGACTCAGAGAAACCAATCTGGTATCTTACTTCTTTATCTATTGCAAAAATAATCTTTACCTTGTCTCTGGCAAGCTAACCAGAGTAACCTTTCCACACTTGAAGAGTAGATGTGGTGTTGTTCCCAATCTTACTTCTTTTAATTTAATTATTTTTTCATTGGCATCACTGTTTCTTATCCAAGAGGAAAATTCTCCATCACTCATTTTCCTCCTGTTTCTATCCAAAGTCTTCTTGGTCCCTCCCTTACATTGGCTCAAAAATTAACTATGTCACATGCCAGACCTGAGTCTGAAGATAAAGACATCAGTAGCTTGGTTGCAGGAAAAGTGAGCTTGTAGCACCACTCTACAAAAGGAGATCAGTGTGATGCTTTTTCCAGTTAGATCTTAAAAAATACTCCTCCACCTATGGGGCTATCAGTGACCAGCATCACAGCATAGTCATTAGTGAAGGTGGGGATTTGTTTTGAAGCAGAAAAGCTAATGCACAGTCACTTGTCTGTCTCCTTTATCCTTTTGGTTCGGAAGATATATTTTTCCCCCGAATGGAAATTGTAAAATTTAAAAGCCATGGAATAGATTTAAAAAATAACAAAAAATTCTCTGCTTTCTAAATACTCTAAAATGATCTAATATTCTCTTGTGGGTTGAAACCTATTGGCAGGTAAATTTACATGCAGGTAAATCAACAATATCTTTCTCTGAAACTTTTCTGTGCAAGGGCTAGATTCCTAAAATGCAAGGCTAGTTACCTGCTTCATTAAGAAACATGAATGCAAAAGAATTTTATGAAAAAATTATGGGAAGCAATTGGCTAGAGAGTGATTACAGAGGTTAATGTGTACACTAATTGGCTTGTTTAGGATGTACCATCAAACCAGATTCACCAATCATTTCCAGTTTTAAGTAAATGATATGGCATTATAGCAATTAAGAGATGATTCATTTTTCCACGGTGTTTCTACATTAACTTTAAAAATAATCATTTGGGTTTAATCCAAATCAACAAAAAATATACAGCATCTAAATGGAACATTTACCTTTCAAAATAATTTTTCTTGCTGCTGAATTTGTAGAACAGGGCAAGACAGAAACTCATTTCTGAACTGCAGAATGTAAAGGATATTCTCCAAAGGCATATACTTTCCTTACACCCCTATTTATTTATGCCACAGGCCGTAATTCTCATGAATGTGACACTTGTAGTCACTCTTACAGTCACAAATTATAATGTGTATATGCAAATTATAACTTTCCTGCACAGAGTAAGCAGCAAAGCTGTGCCAGATGATATAGGAAGGATAAGTAAAACTCACTTGATACAATAAGGAAAATAAATTGTGAAGTTTTTTAAAAAAAAAAACAGAAACAAAACAAAAACAACCCCAGGGGAATTCGTTTCCTTGCAAGATGCTTGCTTCTGCTAAATTAAGTGTTCCTAGCTCACTAACATAAAAAAAATACCATGAAAAACAAGTAGCACAGTGGCAGTGTACTGACCTGTGGACTGAAATTTAAGTCCCTGAGTATTAACCATGGTGACATTTTCAGCTGTGTCCCCATTCTGAGCTCCACGAGAAGTCATTCTGATTGGCATATTATTTTCTCTGTGTTGTGAGGGTCACATTTTTCCCACAAAACACCTGAGGTGTCAATACAGCATCTTGGGGGTATGATGGAGGCAGAATTAGCAAGGAAGTAGAAGTTGAGAAGACACAAAAAGCATCAGTACCACTGCCAGTAACTTGAATGGTGAATGAAAAGATGCAGCCCACTAAATAGTGAGGTGGTTCTGGGTGCACTTTTGCCTAGCTGTGTGTGCCTGTGAGGTAGATCCTTAATGATAGGGTCCTAGTCTCCATTCAGTTTTGGACTTTCAGGTCCAAGCATAGGGACAAGCTCCTAGTGCTTTATTAAATGGTTGTTGATGATGACGATGATAGTGACAGTAAATAATATTTATTCACTAAGCACTTCACATGGATCTCTGTGACAATTGTGTAGAGTTGTATTCATTCATAGATGAACTTTAAACTTCTTGCTTAAGGTCACATAACTGGGAAGTATTAGAGTTGAGTTTGATCTCTGCTAATGAAAATAGTACACAGATGCAAATAGCATCTGTGTATTGAATAAAGTATTGAGCAATGTAGCATTTTCATTTATATCCATGCAACGTATGTTTTGCATTAGGCTACTGGAAAGTTTCTCTCAACCTATTGACATTTGGGCTGGATAATACTGTGATGTGGAGGGCTGCCCTACACATTGTGCATCTCCCCCACCCTCACCCCCACACCCTGCTAACTTTCAACCTCTCACTCTCTCTGGCAATCCCAAGACAAAAATGTCTCCTAGAAGATAACATGTTCGTTAGCTGAAAAGTATTAGACTGAAAAGGCTGCTTTAAGCATCTGTGCTTTTGGAGCAGCAATTCCTACTATGATCATCTGGGAATATTGTAATTTACCAAGAGATTAAAAACATCATTCTCAACAACTCCTAGAAAACTTAGATAAATTTACCATTCTCAATGTGGTAGCAGTGCTGTCTTCAATAATAGGCAGAGGATCACCTGAGAACAGATTCTTCTTTTCCTTTCTGTTACAAAAGCAAAAGGTGGCAAAAATGTCATTCAGGAAATTGACCAGGATATATGTGTGTGTGTGTGTGTGTGTGTGTGTGTGTGTATACATACACACACACACACACACACACACACACACACGGAAGTCACTCTTCTAGTCTAGGACTGGTGTAAAAGAAAGGATATTGTACAGTGGGAAGAGTTATTGTTCAGGGGTTGCCAGCAACAGTGGGTCTGCTCTTCAGAAGAAAAGCCTAGGCTCTGATTCAGTCATTCTGGACCCAAAAGAACTTGAATAATGGCACATTGGATTGTTATGTTTACCTGTTGAGAATCTCTGTCTGTTGAAGATCCAAACTGTGGCTATTATGTAGATGAGTGTATTAGATTAAGGGAGTACTGTGCTTTATAACAGAGAGAGAGCCAACACAGATTCTTTTGGAAGTCAAACTCAAACTTTTAATTGGATAAGTATTCATCAATATTTCCATAATAATTTTGCACTAAAATAGAATATCTACATCACTCATGTCTGAAGTTGTAGAACCTCACTCACATTGGCCATATTGCTGCTTAGTTCTACTCTGTAGCATTCTGTTGTGTGGGTATCCTGTATGTCTTTTCTTTTTTCAATTTACTTATTTAAAATTTTCTTTTGTTATAATGAAGATGATATAAGAGGGGTTACAATTTCATAAGTCAGGTAATGAGTACATTTCTTTTTGAATAATGTCACTTCCCTGGCTCTTTTCTGGTTGTATAGTTTATTTTCAGCTAGTGTCCTGTGAGTACCACTGCTATATTTGTTCTGGACTACTTAAAATGAGAATTTCAGTGAAAATTTCTGAGTATTCCAGAATAGATTTTAGGGAGATAGTCTGGTTTAAAATTAATTTAATGAAGATACATCTGTTTATATTCATTTTTAAAGGTAATACCAATGCATGATAGAATATATTTTATAGATATATATTTCAAAACTCTTGGCAGATGTTTTAAAAACTTTAACAAACAAAAGTTAATGTAAGTAGTCTAGTTGAAGAAAGTCTAGATTAACTGGGCAGTGGTAGTTATAGTCTGAAATCCTAGTCACTTTGGAGGTTAAGAATGGGAGGATTAGGGTTCGAGGCTAGTCTCAGTAGAAAAGTTTGAAAGACCTCTTTATCAACTCATCTAGGTGTAATGGTCCATACCTGTCATCTCTATCAACTGTGATGCAAAACCTATAGAAGTCTAGACATATTCCTATGAAGGAAGCAAGACCTCATCTTAAAAATTACTGGCAAGGAAGTGGCGCTGTAGCTCAAGTGGTAGAGCGCTCGCTTTGAGCTGAAGAGCTGAGGGACAGAGCCCAGGCCCAGAGTTCAAGCCCCACGACTGACAAAAAAAAAAAAAATTACTGACAAAACAATGGACTTATACCTACCTATTAAGCAAGAATAAAGCCCAGTATTACCTAAAAGGGGGGAGGGAAGAAAAGGAAATCTAGATTTACAAAACAAAGCATTGTTTAGGAAATGGTGATTTAAAGATTTAAACATCCCTGAGCCTATATGGACCACCAGTGATTTGATCTAAAAGGCAATAAAGAGGAGAAGCTAAGAGGAAATTAAGGTACCTGGGGCTGGGTATCGAGGTAGGTCCCTGTAATCCCTTCTGAGTTGGAGGCTGGAGAATCATGGCTTGATATTAGCTAAGGCAAATTTCTCTGAAGACCCTATCAAGAAAACAAAATAAAAGCCAAAAGACCAGGGGTGAATGGCTCAAATGATACAGCCTTTGCCTTGTAAGTGTGGGGCATGAATCCAATTCCTAATACCACACACATACAAAAAGATGAACAAAGAAACCAAAAAGCAAAGTGTCCAGAAGTCTTCCTGAATGATTGAGAAGGAAGAAACAAAGTAGGACCATAGGCGTAACTGTGCAGAGCGAAGGAGCTCAGTCTTGGGTACTTTCTCCAGGTCTGTTCTGCTCCTGGGGAGGGCATGATGCCCCTGCGCTGTGGTCTAACTCCAGCTCAGCCCAAGCATCACCGTCTATAAAGATCTTTGGGATTTTTGTAGTAAACGTTGTGTTTGGAAAATGTAGTTCCTGGAGTTCAACAAATCAAGGCAGGGCCATAAGGAAAAAACACTGATGTGTTTTCGATAAAAGTGTTCTTATTAAAGGATATTTCCTACATTTTTTTGGTTTCAGTATTCCTTTATATCCTTAAAAAATTACTAGGACAGGAAGAAGTTGGGGAGGTGGGGAAGAAAAGCAAAAACATTACTGGGATACCAATGACCTTTTGTTCATATGATTTGTATTTATCAACCTTTACTATATTAGAAATTAAAATTTTAATATATTTATAATTCATAAATATAAAAAACCAACCTACTACCTATTAACATAAATAAGACATTAAAAACTGTTTTTCAAG
Organism: Dipodomys ordii; assembly: GCF_000151885.1. Lineage (NCBI taxonomy): Eukaryota > Metazoa > Chordata > Mammalia > Rodentia > Heteromyidae > Dipodomys > Dipodomys ordii. Next base: position 22,672,787 of record NW_012267217.1, on the reverse strand, counting down.
ATAAGAAATATTAGTAAGAAGGATCTGCCATGGTGGTTCCTGCCTGTAATTCTATCTATTCAGGAAGTAGAGATCAGTCAGATCATAGTTTGAGGCCAGCTCACCAAAAAGCTTGTGAAGCCTCACCTCAACTAATAAAAACTGAATGTGGTGGTATATACCTAATATCCTAGCTACATGGGGAGTATAAATAGGATCACAGTTCAGGACTTCCTGGGCATAAAAGTGAGACCCTACTTGAAAAATAACTGGAGCAAAAAGGGTTGGGGGAATTACACAAGTGATTTGCTTGCATATCAAGTGCTCAATACTTACCCAGCAAGCATAAAGCCCTGAATTCAAACCCAAGTACTAGGGGGTTGGGAAGATGATAGTATTCTTTTACATTTTTGCAAATCTCTTTTGTGCTTATTTAATAGGCTTAAGAAGATAGCAGGATTCTCTTACAAGTGTCTCTCTTCACTTTTATTTGGATGCATTTCAGTAATAGAATATAAAAGAAATGCAGCCTCACAAATAAATGTGATTATAAAGAAGGAACAACTAAAAGCTTCTTCAGATAATTGTAGATCTTGTTATTTGATCACCACTCAAACTGAAAAACTACTTTAATCCTGTTGAAGCCTACCATAGGTCTAACCTACCTAGCTTTGTCCTTGTCCTTGTAAATGTCAGCACAGTGAAAAAGGCAAATAATGATTTATTCTATTATGAAAAAAGATTTGGCTTTCCAGACCCCAAAGGAGAGTTCTATAGATTATATTTTGAGAAGCACAGGTATAGAAAAATATTTTAAAGTATGAGAAAAGCCCACAGGATATTCCCAGGTGATAAAATGACATAGTTATTATTAGTACCTCATTTTAAATGTTATATATTATAAGTTGAAATGTGCATAGTAAAGAGAAAAATGGAGTGTGCAACAAAATGTTAAAATGAATAGAAAAAAGTCATTTTCCCTTTACTTTTTAACATTAAATTTAACAGATAATACCTTATAGCAAAATCCTCAGTTAGTGTTTAATATTTCAAAAATGAAACATTAAAAAAAATTAGGAATATATAAAGCTATAGCAGTCCTGTGGAATACATAAGATCTCAGTGAGCCTTTACCCATAATATCATTCCTTGTACTTTCTGGTCATTTGAGTTCTTATTTGTTTGTGTTTACGTTTTGCATTGTGGTTCCTTGAAGCATTTTTTTCACTTTTATTACTTCATAAGAACTTTCCTAGGTTGAACATGACCAGGAAGCATTTTTCTAATTATACATAAAGCGTTAAAAACCTCTTATTGCCAGTACAAAGTTTGGCTCCTATTGAGATGAACTGGCCAATTTAAATGGTGCCCAGTGATATTAGTTACTGCATTTTTTTTCATAAAAGAGCATAGCAGTGATTTTTCATTAACTGAGTTTAAAGTAATGTAATCATCACATTAATACTCTAATAGTTTTAGATCCTTAATTATGCTAATTTGATTTTAATGATCTAGCAAATTCCTGTTTGTTCTTAAAGATTTAAAAATAGCCAGAGGTACTTTCAATTTAGGCACAGTTTTGTTTAATATTATTGTTGCTGTAACTACACTCTTTTAATCATTCCCAGCCTGGTTTATTCTGCATACAACTTGGGGCTAGTGTGAAAAAGTAAGTATTTCCAAATTCTGGCACTGCATTTTTGTGTATGGAAGATTCCTGCATGTTGGCCATTTTCTAAACCAGGAAATGTTCATTTCTTGGCATCATCTGCATGATGAGGGGGGGGTGAAGGAATTTTCACACAGGTGTAATTCCACATAGTTTCTCCCATGTGTATTCCTATCAGAAGCAATTATTCTATCAAAGAAATTATTGAAAATAATTAAATGGTATACCTTTCCTTTGTGCAAATTTGATTCTTTGGGAGAAATTTCACTCTCACAAATAAAATCCTCAAATATCTTGTCTACTATGATTATATATTTCAGTGCTCAACAATGTCTTATTATCTCCATAGAATCAGATGATTTATGAAAACTGATAGGCATTGTTTGAAATTCTATGAACATCTGATGCTTTGTTTAGTTACTTCCTGTCTGCCTCTTGAGGCTTGTGTGTACTTACTATATGAAGTAGTAGATGATTATTGAATTCTGTAATCCAGAGAGGTTAATTACTGATACAAGAGAGTCCTGACTCTGAGGCATAGTTAGTATCTAAACTGAGACTGCTTGGTACTGACTAACTTAGTGTAGTAACTTCGTTCATAGCTTGTCATTTCATAGCTGGGTGAGCAGTTGTTGGCTTATAGAGTTGATTGGGCCCTTTAGACAGTTGACCTGGGATCCAGCCTAGTTATTCCACCTTCCATAGCACCCTTTTGGAGAAGCTATTTAGACTTTTCCTGTTTACATATTTATCTGAAATGGGAATAACATAGTTATTGTAAAAATTAAATGAGCTAGTACATGTAAAATACTTAAAGGAAGCAGAACATTTCAACATGTACTAGCTACTACTATTATTACTATAATTCTTAATTTAGTTGTGCACACAGTATTAATATATAGTATTAATTAGTGCCACACAATCCCATATTAAGCTACTGAATGCTAGAGTCAAAGAATAAGAAAAAATACTGGAAAGCAAATATGAAATGTCCCAAACTCAAAAATATAACCAATGGAGTAGCTAAAATGATACAACAAGTAATGCTAAATGCAAAATAAGTAACCTGGAAGTTAGGGCACTCTTCCCAACAGAGCAACAAGGCAGAAGACTGAAACCAAGAATAGAGTGAGGCATGGAAAATCAATCCAAGAGGTCAAATCATTATTGATTAGTTCTAGAAGAAAAGAACAGAGGAAATAGATAAGACAATTATCAAAGAATTTATCAGAGAAAGAATAGAAGATAATTTCTCTAAATTGAAGATAGATCTTTTTCCTAATATTTTAAAATTTTTTACTTTATTTTATTTTTACTGAAAAGATGATGTACAGAGGGTTTATAGTTACATAAATAAGGTAATGAGTACATTTCTTATGGAACATTGTTACCCCTTACTTCGTTTTTCTCCCATTTTCCCTCCACCCCCCTCTGAAGATGGATTTTGTGTCTTCAAATTAAATGGTGATCCAATTTCGTAGTGTGATGAAAGAATATCAAGCTATACCTGGGGGCATTTGGAGAAAATTTCAGAACTCTACAGGTAAAGATAAAATCCTGACTCCTTCAAATCTGAGGGTGCTGATAAGAAAGAAAACATTCTGACAGTGGACTTCATTTGGATAATCCTGGATTCTGTAATATAACAAATCATAGGTTTTATGATTCTTGTGGAAAATAAATTTGTACTTACAATTCTCAGAACTAAAGATAACACATTTTTAAAGCGATAAAACCTTTTATGAAAGAGTAAAGTACAGACAGGTCTGAGAGAAAAATGAATAAAATAAGCAAAGCCAAGAAACTTTTTAAAATGGAAAATAAGATGTCTAAGCTCATGTTAAATATGGAATTATATATTAAAATAACAAGTGCCAGCTGTGTTTGTACATGCCTTTAATTTCAGAATTTAAGAGGTTGACTGAGTTCAAGGCCAGCCTGGGTTACATACAAAAATTGTCTTGATTTAAAAAAAAAAGAGAAAAAGAGGGCTGGGAAAGTGGCTTAGTCATAGAGCACTTGCCTTGCATGCATGAGGCCCTGGGTTTGATTCCTCAGCACCACATAAGCAGAAAAAGCCAGAAGTAGTACTGAGGCTCAAGTGGTAGAGCACTAGCCTTGAGCTGAAGAGCTGAGGGACAGTGCCCAAGCCCAGAGTTCAAGCCCCATGACCGACCAAAACAAAAAATAGACATTTTATTTTATAATATTGAATGTTGGTGAATTCAAGAAATAGATATTCTCATATATACATATATACTTTTGCTATATAAATGTATATGTATTATGTAATATATAACATATATAAACTTTTGGTGAAATTTTATATATGAATATGTATAATCATACAGAACCACATATGTGTGTGTATTTTGTTTATTGAACTCAGTACCTCACACTCTGATTTGAAACATGCTTCCAGTTCTTTTGTTTTTAGTTCATTTTTCAGAGTCTTACACTAACTTTGCTCAATATGGCCTCTAACTTTTATCTTTTTGTCTTTACTTTCTGGACTTACAGGTGTGAACCACCATATTCAACTAGTGTAACTTTAAAAACAATAGCTTTGCACTATTTAAGATATATATTCCATTGGATCTGATAATTCTAGTTGTAGGTATTTATCATAAGATGATAGATCTAAATACCTAAAGAATATATCTTAGGGCCAAGAAAGTAGGAGAAAAATGAGGGAAGGGATAACAAGCTTGACAAGTAATATACTTATTACCTTACTTAAGTAACTATTTTATGTGCCTAAGACTTTAGACTTATGGATGGATCCTGAAATCTGTCAGGAGTTCCAACCTAAAGAAAATTTCACCTATAGCACATTTGCAGGAAACACACTCAAATGATCAACAGAAGAAAGGTTGAGTTGAATCATCTCCAAATTCAAATGAATCAGAACATTTGGTTTTGAGCTGAAATGAAGCTTAGAAAATTTCAACCCCAAAGGAAACCCTTTTGGAAAATTATGACAGAGTGAAAATTGGATTATAATGGAAGTCTATATACTCTGTAATTTTATGGTTTTCCAAACAGTATATCATCTCACTTTGTATTATGTTTACTTAATTAGATGTTTGAAATATGGAAAACAATATTTACAAGAAGACAGAACATAGTCTTAATGAGACTCAAACAGCATAAGCAGAAAAGATAAATTCAGGTGTCTTTATAGTTTAATCATATAAATCTAGTGTTGAAAGGGAGGTGGCTTTTTTGTGCTTTTACTACTTTTTATATCATTCAGATTTTTTGTCAGATACATAATATTGTTTTCTGGTTTGTTTTTTTTTTTGCTTGTCCTAGGGTTTGAACTCTTGGACTGGGCTCTGTCTCTGAGCTTCTTTTGCTTATGGTTAGTGCTCTACTACTGGAGCCACAATGCTACTTCTCGCTTTTTCTGAGTAGTTTATTGGAGATAAGAGTCTTACAAACTGCCTGATCCCAGCCTCCTGAGTATCTGGGATTACAGACATGAGCCCCTGTTGCCAGGTCTTGGGTTTTCTTTTTATAAAAATCAACGGGCTAAATTTAATAACAGACAAAAGGAATAAAAATGTATATTATTTTTTAGATATTTTTTTCAGCTGAGCAGATACTAGTTATATTATGGACTCCTGTTGAAAAGATGGATTTGGAAACATAGCCCTTGAATCAATGCTTTAGAAAGATGTATAGTTCTTAAGTAACATAAAGTAAAACTGTTTAAGTAGAGAAAATCTCCAGCTTGGGTGAATGTGGGGGGGGGGAATTATGGAGAGAAAAGCCACATGGAGTTGAATATAGTGGTTACCAAGTGACCACAACTGTCTCTAGAGTTGTGACATAAGGATGTAGAGCATATCATGAGAACTTACACATCGCAGGGGACCTTGCACGTGGTACCCAACAAATTCTACATAGTCGTGTTTAATTATTAACTTAATTGTTAAACTTTTACAGTACTGCGACTTGACTTTTGGGTCTGGGTACTTTACCTTAGCTTTTATTGCTCAGGGATGATGCTCTACTACTTGAGCCACACCTTACGTCCTGCCTTTTGGTGGTTAGTTGTAGATGAGAGTTTCACATACTTCTCTGCCTGGGCTGGCTTTGGACCATCTCAGCTTTCTGAATAGCTAGGATTATAGGCATGAGCCACTGATGCCTGTCTGCTAAACTTCTATTCTTTGTCTTCTGTGTATGAAGAACTATACTAGACATCATTCTATGTTGGTCTTTGGGAGAAGGAAGAGGAGTTGAGGGAGGTTATGTCTCCTTGTCAGGTCTTTTTGTGAAGAGTACATAACTATTCCAATTTAAGAAGAAAGGAGAGTCTGCAGCCATGTACCTGAATGGCTTTCCAACTTACGACTTTGAGCTGGTATCCCTGAAGTGTAGTATCTTCTATTTAGTGTGAGCTATAAATTTGTTTTGGAATATAAAAGAAACTTTACATCCAAGATGTTCTGCTAAAGACTGCTTCTTTTCCTCTTGGCCTTTTAATTCAAAGAACATTAAAATCTTATTTTTTCAATAATTTAGGAAATTATGCTTTTCTATTATGAGGGTATGAAAAACTCATTTAGAAACTTTTGTGCTTTTACTGTTTCTCATCCTGGATTTTCAAGGCCAACATAATGAATGAAAATAATGGGTATGAAACAAAGGCTTTCAAGTGCAAGATGTAGAGGTTTTAATTAAAGGATGATGAAAAAGTGACTAGCCCCCAAATCTTTAATAAAGCTAGTTAATTCGCCACTAATGCTGTAGGAATTATGCTCTAGTGAGCTGGGACATTTTATTCATAAGCAGGCAACATTATGTGCTTTTAATTAACAGTTGTACTTCAATTTGTTGGCCACTATTGAAAGAAAAGTGATACCAAATAACTTACTCCATTGTTTTATGGTCTTCAAATACCTTTAAGGTCAAGTCTTCATAGAACATTATTCACTTAGCATTGCATGGGTCAAATCAACAGTCAACCATCCAAAAGAATACCATGTGGATAGATTGAAAAGATACTAGCCAATTTAAGAAATTAAAAATACACATTTTTAGCAATCCACTGAATGAGAGAAAATACTTCTACATCACATATCTGATAAGAGGCTAATATGTCAAATATATAAGAATACCTACAACTCAACAACAATAATAAAACCCAGCGTCTGATTTGAAAATGGTCCTAGGGATTGAATACAAATTTTCTGAAGAAGATATACAGACAGCCAGTGAATACATTGAAATGTGCTCAGCATCAGTAATCATTAGGGAAAGCAAAAGCAAAATTACAATGAGATACTGCTTCAGACATGATAGAATTGCTTCAAAAAAAGGACAACAAATCAAAACAGAAAGTAACTGCTGGGGATGTGGAGAAATTGGAACTCTTAAGTACTGTTGGCAGAAATTTAAAATGAGGCAGCTGCTGTGGAAAACAGTAAGGGGCCCCTCCAGAAACTTAAAAACAACAACAACAAAACCCCTCAAAAACTTCAAAAAACTAGAATTGCAATGTGATCCAGCAGTTCTACTTGTAGATATATACCCTAAGGATTTCAAAGAAAAGTCTCAAAGAAATACTGTATTTATAACAGCTCTAACCAAAATGTAGAAACAACTTGTTACCATGTTGATAGATAAATGGTTAAACTAAGTGTGTGTGACCATACAATATGAAATGAAGAGGTCTACAATTAGCATGAGTCCATTTATATGACTTAACTAGAGTATACCCTGACAGTTATCAGGGTCTGGGAAAGACAAAATGGGGAGTTACTGTGTAATGGACAGAATTTCAGTTTTGCAAGACAAAAAATTTTAATTCTGTTGATGGATGGTTACACAGCAACATGAGTGCACTTAATATGCATTTAAAATGTGCAGTTTATATATAGATGTGTGTATGTATATATAAATGTATATATGTTTATATGTGTATATGATTTAGCATTAAATGTGAAACGTTATTTGCTATTAAGACTTTAATGATAAGTCAACTTGTAGATTCATAAATTTATAATTTATATTTACTATTGATATGATTTTATTAATTGTGATTATATATTTATCAAAATCTTACTAGTGCCATCTTTCTTATAAACACTAGGGAAGCTCAATCAAAAACACAGGTTTGGAGTGGAACCAGATAATAAATTTATCAACCAATGCACATAGGATTGAATCTCAAGTGGCAATTTTGTGAAAAATAATCAATAAGCAGGATGAAGCTAGAGTAATGGCATTACTGGTATTGAATAAGGTGGTCAGAAAAGATCTCTGAGAAAAAGTGATAATCCAACAGAAGCCTGGATGAAAGAGAGGATGAATACAATACATGCAGATGTCTCTGGGAAGTGTTCCCAGCAGAGGACTCCAGCATGTACACAGGCCCATCCTTCAGAATGCACTTGGACATTTGGTGACAGGAAGCAGACCAGGCTGCATTCCTAGGCCAGAGAAAATCACTGGGGACTGAGAGCAGGGAGGGAGCTGAGCATGCAGGATGATGGCCAAGTGAGGCTATTCCATGTTTGTGGGACTGAGTGGGGCTATGTGAAAAGTCATCACACCCAGTATGACAACAAGAATGTGATCAGCATAGCTGAGTGATAGCATCTGTTGCCTCAAGATTCAGGGTGGTACAGCAGTTCAGTGTGGGGAATGACAGCCTGGACTCTGGTAATAAAGAAATATCACAAGGAAAAGGTACTTGTCAATGAAGGAGCTAAGAATAGGTGGTTGGGAATAACAAGAGTGTGAAGTGTCTCTGTAGAGATCATTGAGATTTTAAGCCAAATCATTCTTGGATACTCAGATGTCATTATCAAAACAGTGACTTGGTAAGAAGTCTTGAGATTAACTGAAGGGAACCAAGGGCTCAGATGATGTGAAGAAGGCAGTTGGATGGCCCAGATAGATTCTAAAGCCATAGAGGGTGGAGAGGGAGAATCAGAGTTCATAGCTACCGAGAAGAAGGAAAGAACAGAATACTTAGCAAGAACCTCTGTTAAGTGAAGTCAAATGGACTGAAGAATGAATGTTAGGTGTTGTGTCTTCTCACTGATTATGGTGTGATGGGCCAGGGTACTTAGATGCCTTGTGTACGAATCAGTTGTCAAGGAGGCTCTGGAGACTGAGTGGCCACCTTTTCTGTACTGGTTATAGTCTAGCCCATGGTATTGCTTGCTGATCATGATTACATGAGCCTTCTTAGTAGCCAGAAAGATTTCTCTGAGATCAGGTAGGTCTGTTTTCTTTTTCTTTTTCTTCGAAATAACTAGTATATGGTTAGGACAAGCAGAAAAGGTCAAAAGTTATGTACATATAACCATATAAGATGATATTAAGCGAAATGAATCCCAAGATAGGGACACAAGTGTTTTTTTTCTTGCTTGCTATTGTTTTTAACATATTCATAATATACTATGTGATTTTGTTTCTTTGGTATGTTCCTCCTCCACAGTGTAACCCCTGTATTTGATGTTGGTGCCCTCCATCTTGTATATACATTTTTCTAATTTGGGGAGAGGAAGGGTAAAAACAAAATATTTAAATAGGGATACAGGTTGACCTGTACAAGAGATGTACAAGACACTATGTTGAAAACGAACGTGGTGAGGGGGTGGGTGGAAGTGGGGGGAAGTAGTTGGGGAGGTGGGGAAGGAAGGGTTGGTAGGGGAAAAACAAAGGAGGAGGCATCAATGCTTGATGAGAAATGTACTCATTACTCATGTAATTGTAACCCCTCTGTACAGTATTTTTACAATGAAAGAATATTAAAAAAGTCTCTTTCCCCCCCCCAATAGATCTTTTTTCTTATAGCATAGAAGTCTTAAGGGAATTCCAGAAAGTGGAGAGAAAGAGCTGAGGCTAAAGGGGCAGATAGTTTTGCCAGAGCAGCTCTGTATTTGTTCAAAGATTCTGCTTCCTCTGAAAATTTATTTCCTTAGAATATGTTGCTCGAACATAGTTAGGTGCTGAGACAGGGGTTAAAACATCACAGGTTTAGCTCCCAATCCTTGTGTGTCTAATGAGAAAACAGACATATGAATTTAGGTTGCCTTCTCCCATGTTATTTTTTAAAATTTTGTTCCTTCTTGATCTTGTCCTTTGTCCTGTTCCTCTGTTTCATATATTTGTAGTTATTGTAATTTTTCAATTGAGTTTTATTCTTTCACCCATAACATCAGCCTCTAGGATAATCAGGGTAGCTATTACAAGGCATTCTTTATTTAAAATAGCTCAAGTTTCTTGGTTTATAACCCAGAGGTCTAAGAACTAGATTCCATTTCTAGAAAAGTTCATGACAGATGGAGTCAAAGGGCTTTTAAAGAAGTGATACTGCTGTATATGCCAGGGCCACATTTTGAGAAAAAAACCTCTCTCTCTCTCCCCATATGTACATGTGTGTGTGTGTGTGTGTACATATACATATATGTATGTATGCATGTTTGTTTATGTCCCTTGAAGTAGGAACAGATGGGCTAAGTCCATACTTATTTATTAGTAAACTTTATCAATAAAAATAGACTTAGAGGAAGCGGTGCTGTGGCTCAAGTGGTAGAGCACTCATTTTGAGCTAAAGAGCTGAGGGATAGCACCCAGGCCCAGAGTTCAAGCCCCACGACCAAAAATAAAATAGACTTAGAGATCAAAATGACTACCCAGGAAATACTGTTGGTGTGATGTGGTTAAGAGCAAGTTCTGTGTTCCTGCCACAGAACCATGGCTTCCCCAATCTTGGTGACAGAGGAAGGACTTTCCCCATCGTGGGTTTTTCTGTGTTCCACAGTGAAATGAGGAAAACATGGAACAATTGTATCAGTGCCATGAGTGGTATCTCATTTATTCTGAGAGTCTGTCTTTCTAAAGTTTGAATATTAGAATATACTATCTTTTATATGATAACAATTCCAAAAAGTAGCATATATTAATATATGAGATATCTTTATATGATAAACACACTTATCATATATATCATATTTATATTAATGGCATAAAACCTGCAAATCTGGGTACCAAGCACTGTCTACAGCTTAGTGGGGCACCATGGAAAGAAGGAGTGGAACTCTGCAGGGCTCAGCCTATATCCTTGTCCTCAAAGAGTTCTGCAGAAAAATGATGGGGTGGGAAGTGTACCAGACCAAGAGTTTTCAGACTGAGGTTCTAATCTTATCTCCTTCATTAATTTGCTATATGACTTTAGCAAATCAGTTCATTTCTCTGAATCCATCTGTAACATCATGTAAGATTTTCTATGCTTAAGGATAAATTTGTATATTTTGAAATGAGGGGATCATTAAGATGGATTAGAGGTTATTTTCTTTCATTATGAGTAATTCATCAGCTCTACCATATTTGTATGAAAATATTAATACATTAAAAAAATTAAGCTCAGTACACAAAAAACTCATTAAGTCAATGCTGGCTTACCTGCAGTAGTATTTTATTCAAGGGAATTGGTATTCTTTACTAATCTAGATTTCTGTAGTTTAGTAGTAAAAATATTAAATTATCTGAATGTAGTTAATATAAAACTCATTTTTCTTCAATTTTCCTATTTTTACATATTTTACCTCATACTTAAGGGACTGGATGTGTCTAGCTGGAATTAGGCCATGAATATCAGCCTCTGATTGCCAGAGGTGGGCTTAGAAATAGAGCCCACCTTACGGTCCCCAATACTGCTCCAGTAATCTTGTCTACAAATAAATCATCACAGAGTTAGGGATTGATTACAGTCCCAATTCTATTAAACCAGCCCCAGTGGTAGCTTTTAAATACTAAAGTGGGATATCAGCTTTAAAACTTAATTTTTACATAGGGCCACTCTCGTCCCTTGCAACGTTTATTTTTTGCATGCATCCAGAAGGCAGGTGGTGAACCCATGGTGTGTGCTGAGCACGAGCAAGGCCTCAGGGACACTATTGAGACCTCAGGGAGCTCAGGGCCTGGTAGAAAAGTTAGACTTTCAAACAAGTTATAATAGCACAGCACAACATTTATGCCTGTAGTAAAGCTTTACACCCAAACTTTTGTTTATATCCACCCTAAGCAAGAACCTAGGCCAATGTGTATTTTCTGTCTTTTTTTTTTTTCAGTAGGAAGGATGTGGGAGTGACGATGAAGAGCTTTGGAAAAGGAACTACCAGGGCCTAAAGGACTGTGTGCACGTGGTGTAGGGAGTAGGGAGACTTTGCCACCCTTTTCTTGAAGATGAGAGTAGTCACTGCTCTCATGAGAAAGACAATGTGGGTTCAGCCCCTTACCTCCTTGAGGGGAGCAAAATGCCCATCCTTAGATCAGCCATTTTTCAGCCATCTGGGTTGGGCCTTTAGCATCAGTCCTTGTACAGTTCTTTCAGTTCTAGAATCCCAGAGATTCTGCTCAAATTTTATTTCATCATTCTTTGAGAACAATTCATGACTTGTATAGTTTGTCTTTCATAAAGTACATAGAACTTCATTGTTTTCTTACTATAGGGGGAAAAGCTGTTTCTACACACGAGGGCTGTATGTATCTCATGCAAATAGTCTGGAAAAAAGTCAAACTGTGTTTACTTTTTCACAGATCTTCATGTAATAACGTTGGCCAGAGCATGCTTTTCAGTGTTTTGTTTGGAAAGTGGTGATATAGCTGCATGCATCCATATTTCTGTGAAAGAAAAATGATGTTTTCACTAAAGCAAAGACTTGCTACATAAACCCTTTGCTCCCATTCACCCTTCTTCCTTTCCTTCTACTCAGCTAAGTTTGAAGAACTCATATTTGAATGCAACAGACAATAGAGGTTATAACTCGGCCTTACTGGACCACTTCTTTGTGGTTTTTATTTGGATAGGGATAGTAACTTTAGGTGGTATGGAAAGGAGGTGAGGTCCTAACAGGCCATGTTCCTCCTTTCTTTGGTCTTGTAAGGTAAATAATTATTAGTTGTATACCTTTCTAATTTGTGTAAACATTGGACAGTTTTGTTATTGTCTGTCAGTGTTCTATCTCACTATCATGTGGACAGAAATCCTGTTATGTAAGTCTGTTTCCTCCATTAATCAGCGAATGTTTTTCAAGTAGCTGGGATCAATGGGTAGATGATAGGTAATGAGTGGGGCCTTCTGATGAAGACCTCCCCACTCCATCTGCCAAGTCATCTAGAGAGTTAAGCTGTTTGACATCAGATCCTATTTTTAAGTTAAACTCTGATCACAGCCCAGGACTCATCATTGTTTTTACTTCTTTGGACTCCAGGTGTCTGTGAAGGCATCTCAGCCTCTTTCTTCCTCTCCCAGTCCTCTCTGGGGTAGGGTGGGGTGTAAGATCATATTGATCAGTGATAGAACCACCATAAGGTTCCAAGACCAACAGCCTCTTTATTTTATTTTTTTAATTTTTATTTTTTTATTGTGAAAATACTGTACAGAGGGGTTACAATTACATGGGCAAAATAGTGAGTACATTTCTTATCAAGCATTGTAGCCTCCTCCTTTGTTTACCCTTCCCATCCCTTCCAATCCTCCCTCCCCCCCCAATCCTCCCCCGCCCCAAGTTGTAAAGTTCATTTTCGACATGACAACTTGTATTCTCATCGTTGCAACAGGTCTACCTGTATCCTTATTTAAATGACTTGTTTTTTCCCCTTCCCCTCCACAAATTATACCGACATCAAATACAGTGAAAGCAGGGGTTATACTGTGGGGGAGGGATATACAAAGCAACAAAGAAATAATCTTATAATTGTGTTAGAAACAAATGCATGAAAGAAAAAAAATTTAAAATACTTATCTTAGGGTTCATTTTCCTAACATCACCTTATCTGATCTTTTCTGCTTGACTCATACATATACTAGATCTTGCAAATAAGGGAAATCATGGGACCTATGTTTCTTTGGGCTTGGCTTACTTCACTTAATATAATTTTTTCCAAGTCTTTCCATGTCCTAACAAATGGGGCCATGTCATTCTTTCTGATGGAGGCATAGAATTCCATTGTGTATATATAGCACATTTTCTTGATCCATTCATCTACTGAGGGACATCTGGGGCCTCTTTATATACTGCACTCTCTCTCAAGTCATCTGCTGATCATAATCAGGTATTTGGCTGTCTTATGAATAACAAGCTTTGGATTTAGATGAGGATGTGACTCCCAGCTCCATTCTAATTATCTTCATACCTTGGAAGAACTACTCAGCTATCCACTAAAATGAAGATAAAACCTGCCTCACAGCATTGTTATGGAAATTAAATAATATAACCAGGAGGCCTTGGTCTTCCCTTCCCCTTTATACCTCTAGAGATTCTGTGACAGGATGGACCATTCTTTCTATAGTGTGACTAGAAGGCACCGTCTTTATATTGCAAGACTGAAGTAATATCACAAAAGATCTCCATGGAGTTTACAGAGATAATGATAAAACCACCCACAGATAATAAAGGAAGAAAATCATAGTTTCCTTCCTTTGAGAAAGCGACTATAACTTAATTTTTAATGAAGTCTGTGGCAGTGCACTTATATGTTCAAATATGTCTATGGGAAGGAGTATGATCTTCCACTACGGTGGCAGCTCTTTTTTAGGTATAAAACGTGGCTGGCTATTAACTCTGCAGACGTGGGAGGCTCTACTATCTTATAACTTGTGCCCTTCACCCCTGCATGTGGCCTCACTTCAGCTCAAGGAAAGTTTAGAAAATTTGAACGAGATATTTTGTCTTTGTGCAGAATGACTTATATACTTAAAGGAATAGAATGAGCAACTAGATGCAATATTTATAAGAACGCTTCAGTAAATTTTTCTTGGGAAGAAACTCAGCCTTGCTTCCATTTCACTGTGGAAGAGTTAAGAAAATGGATATTATCCAGAGTTAGAGTGATAGAAATAGAGATCATCAGCCTGGAAGGAACACTATATCTAGTACATTTACTTGTCCATTACTTTGGTAAACATTTCAACATCATTTCTATAAGTTAAGTTCTGGGAACTCTAGGTGAGTGAGACTGGGCCCATTCTGATTGCTTATAGACCAGTGGGAAGTCACACATTAGGAAACTCTTAAAAATAATGCATATGTTCAAGGCTGAAGGAGATTATTAGAAGCCTAAGAGGAACGTTACACCCCTTAGAAGTCTATCCTTGGTCTAAATCAAGGGTATAGAGAGCAGAGTCAGCTTCCACAGAAGACACAGAAATAGGATGCAGACTTCCAAGACTGTCATATATGGCATAAAATACTTCAGACTTACCAAATGCAGGATGTCTCATGGGGACTAGGAGTTCCATCATTTTTCTTCTGCCCCAGAGCTTGGTTCCTTGTCTTTCTTACTAGGTACCTAGTCTAGCTTGCTGTTGGGGCTTGCTGTGCAGCCTGAGGTCTCCAGATCTTTGCTTTCTCAGGCCATGTTTGACTGCAGCCAACTGCCTCAATGCATGCTTTCTGCCAGGTGCTGGGAGAAACCGAGAGGAAGCTAGCAGGGCTAAGTAGTGGTAGATTCTGGAGAGCTGTGGAAGGCATTTCAGTTGTGGAGAACAGCTTGGGTTGAAGTACAAAGACAAGGAACGAAAAAAAAATGGTCTAGATGGCCAATCTAGCTGTAGAGATAGACTGAAGTTTTGAGCTGAGACTAATAAGGCTTGTTAGATAGATGATTAAGAGGTAGAGTTAGAGTAGCCTGTGAACCCTAGTGAAGTCACAAACATATGTTCAATAATGGAATTAAATTCAGCCTATCGCATTGTCTCAGAGTAACTGACATATATCTCAATTTCTCTGGCAATACATCTTGGGGACATTTTGATCCAAACATTTCCTAACTAAAAGGAGTCACATGGTAATTTAATGTTTGGAAGTAGCACCCAGGGCTTTAGCTGTTATTGTCTCTCTTGTGTTTTCTTTAAACCTGTATAGCCTCATACTTTTATATACTTTACAAAGGAAATTTGATTTGTCAAGGCTACCTGACAGGTGACAGTTTTTTTCCTCTGTGCTCTAGAACCATTCATTTCAATGCTAATGTGAGGAAAAATGTGAAAATACATAGAGATTCTATTTAATCAGATTTTATATCATACATTAAATTCTACAACATAGACACTGAGAAATATGTGCTTTACATGTAAGTTAACACACATGTCAAAGATGGAAAAACCAATGTATGAAGCATTTGACTGTGCAAATTCGATGCACACTGTGTTTTACAAAGTAGTTACTGTAAATGTTTCAATTATATTTATAACTTTTTTTGGGGGGGGTCTGGTCGTGGGGCCTGAACTCTGGGCCTGGGCGCTGTCCCTCAGCTCTTCAGCTCAAGGCTGGTGCTCTACCACTTGAGTCACAGCATCACTTTCGGCTTTTTTCTTTTTGCTTATGTGGTGCTGAGGAATCGAACCTAGGGCCTCAGGCATGCAAGGCAAGCGCTCTATCACTGAGCCAACTTATAACTGATCAACAGGGATAACAATAGAACATTTTTCTACAGTGTTAAAATTAGTGATGTTCAAGATTACTTGATTCTGTATTGTTGCATGCATAAGATTTATAAATCTAGCAAACCAAAATCAAGAAGTCAAGTCACCTTTTGAAAATCATGGTGGGTATCTACATTCAAGACACACGTTTGTTAATCAAAGTAAGATTGAATGTTAAGAATAGAATATGACATTTGCATTTACTGCATTTTTGATGCAAAGTACCATTAGGATACCAAAAATAATTCACAATAGCAGTAACTGTTATGGTGTGAATGTGAAATGTCCCCAGGAGGTTCCTATATAGAGAGCTTGTTCCCCAGCTGCTGTTACTATTTTAGTAGATCGTGGAAACCTTAGGAGATGGGGGTCTCCAAGCAATCACAGAATTAACTCTCTGAAACCATGAGCCAAAATACATCTTTTCTGTCTTTGAAGTTGTTTTTGCCAGGTATTTTGGTTATAGCCATGCAAAAGTAAAAAGTACAACAGCAAAAAACTAGAGTGGCATCTCATGGAAGTGATCACATAACGTAACACAGGATTGCATGTGTGGCAGATTTCATAGCAAGGGGATGGGAAAGTATATATACATATCTTACTCACTGGAATGAACCTGATATTGATAAATAATCAAAGTGGTTTAGATAAGTGCTTGCAGCACACTTATAGTGAAAAGAGAGAAAAGAAATTTCAGCAAAAAGAAGATGCATTAATATGGTTCTTGGTGAGCAGTAAATTCTTTAGACTTAAGTTTTATTTGAGGGGTGTTTCCCCAACCAGAATGCTTCCCCATATCTCTTTGATCATGAATCTATGTTTTCTAACATATTGTCCTATCAGATCCACTTTGAAAGGAAATAATACTGCGTTATATCCATTATCCTTTAGGCAGAGCAGGTGTCTTATGCCATTCAGGCTGCTATAAAAAAGTATATAAATTGGGTGGTTATAAACAACAGAAAACTATTTCTTATAGTTTTAAAGTCTGTGAAGTCCAATATCAAGCTACTAGAAGATTTAATAATGAGCCAGTGCTCATTTCTTTCTTTTCTTTTTTTTTTTGTCAGTCGTGGGGCTTGAGCTCTAGGCCTGGGCACTGTCCCTCAGCTCTTCAGCTCAAGGCTAGCGCTCTACCACTTGAGCTACAGCGCCATTTCCTATTTTCTGGTGGTTTATTGGAGATAAGAGTTTCATGGACTTTCCTGCCCGGGCTGGCTTTGAACCGCGATCCTCAGATCTCAGCCTCCTGAGTAGCTAGAATTACAGGCGTGAGCCATCCGCGCCCAGCTGCCAGTGCTCTTTTTTAATTTGTAAATAGCACCTACTACCCCTGTAGGGACAAAGGATCTCTTTCTGGACTCTTATATAAGGATATGAACCCCATTCTTATGATGTAATATGTGTCTGCATAGCCATGGTTTCTAACAATAATACCTTGAAGGTCTTTCAATACATGAGCTTTGTGAGGGATCCACATTCAGCCCATAGCAGCAGAGGTAAGGGACTCACTTGGAGTTCATCTTACCTGTCGCCATGACAGTGGCACAGGGCAGTCACTCCTGACCTTCTGGTGGCACTGACTTCACAAGAGATGGATTTCACTGAACTGCACATTTCACATGCAATTTAGAGACCTGAAAATGCACTATGCTTCCATAAGACAAAGTGGAAAGCTTTATTAACATATTTCTTACAATGAAAAATACTTATGAGGTGCAACATAGTCTGTATTCTGTAAAGCACATTGTTTAATTGTGTGGTAATCTGAGCTATTGCTGGATTAGCATAATGGCTTTAACCTGTTTATATCCAAGAGTATTGTTGAAAAGGAAAAATTAATATGGTCTGTTTCTACTAATTGCAAATTCCATTTTAGTTTTCTTTGATATAGATTCTTTGATACAAGGGAAAACTCTGAACTACTTTTAAAGAAGAAAAGTATCAATGAATCTGTTTAATGTATGGAGGAAGCTAATATTCTGTTTGGTGCTCCTTTGTTAAAGGATTTAATTATAACTCAGGTGGCTTTCTACGCATTGTAAGACATTATTCTTTGAAGACTATAAAAGATTTTGCAACTATTTTATGTTATTTACTAGTCCACTGAGAGAACAAACTAGATGAAACAGTAACTAGAGTTTTCTAGAAGCAGAAACAAAAGGACAAGAGTTCTGCAGCTTTGCTCTTTTCTATTGTTCCATGGTTTCTCCTTGGGCAGAAAAATTTGATTTTCCCCAGACGGCTTCAGTGGAGCAAGGAGAACATGACCCTTTGGTAGCCAGGAAAGCAGAGATCCAAATTTCTTGCTTTTGCCAGCTGGAGAGGGAAGGACTTCATTTAAAAGCCAAATTTTGCTTCTCTCATCTACTTACATGTTTATAGCACTGAGGGAAACATACTGTAGACAGAAACTCACCTCTGCATGCTACAGACATGTTATCGAAAACTTTGTTAAATCTACATGTGGATATATCCAATAGAAGATTTTCTACTCTCTTACATAATAATTTCACAGATGTTGTGTCTGAATTCAGATTGATCTCCAGTGGCAGTGGCTTTAATTTTCTGCCTTGCAGGCTTTCTCTCCAGAAATTAATGATATGTCAATGAACACAAGGGTTTGGAAGCATTTGGTGAATTCTATTATAGAGGGAACTCCTTACTTTATCTTCAGCCATGCATACATTCTACAGCACAGATGAAGTTTCTACTCACTGTTAAACACTTGGAACAGAAAATACACAAGGCCATTGTCTGCCAGGAAGAAAGGCATCAGCCTCATTCTAGATGTGTAGCAATAATGTCTAGGCTTTTCCAGAGGGAAAGAAATAGCCATGTGAAGAAAGGGGCCTCCAAGGATGTTCACTGGGAGGGCAAGGTTCTTGGAGGTATTGAGAACATAGGCAGCGCATCCTGGAGAGCTCTAAACTACTCCACAGAAGTTGATCCAAGGTGCATGTTGTACACCCTGGACTTCGCAGATAAACTGCAGTAATATCTTGAAGTGTGTAGTTGTTGACACATGACTCTAGAACTGCTGAGGTCATATTTGTGATTGTGTTTCAGATTCTCAGTTTGTCTCTTCACTTATCTCCTGAATTCACTGTGAGAACTCATGTAGTAAATACTGTATAAGTACTTGGCTTGTTCATCAGACGCCATGAGCAAATAAATTGTAAGTATGTCCTACATAAATGTTGGTGAAATCTCACAAAGTTGTCAGTGAAGAAAATGCTTAGAAGTTCTTCTAATTCCCCTGTCAACGAGAATCTAGATTCTTTGATTCACCTTCAGAAGATGTGATTCTTAGACCTTGGCTAGGATCCAAGAATGTGGATTAAAAAAAAATTACCTATAGACACTGGTTTTCTCCAGGCAGATTCAGAATTCTTTTGATACAATGTTTGAATACTTATGTTTCCTTCATGAACCAGAAGACCCATGCCTGGTCCTTCTTATAATACATACTGGTTGTGTGATTTGGGGTAATTCTATTAATGCTCTGAGCATTCATTTCTTTGTTTTGGAATAATATCATTGTAATATAATATCATGTAATGAAAATTAATAATATTGTAGTGAAATAATATCATTGTATTGAAACAAAATGTGTATCTGAAAGACGCCATAAGGCAGTCATCGTTAAGGTGTATTGTTACTGAAAATGTGGTACCTCAACTCATGTCTGGCATATAGAAAGCTAAGGCATCTCTCTGTTGGTGACAGAGTTGTTTTAGCAACAGGACTGAGGTTGACATTGGACCTCAGGACAGCTGTTCTCTGTAGAAATTTCCTAGCTCGTGCACAACAGTTGTTAAGAATTCATCACATAGTTCTTGTGACAATAAAGTTCTACAAATTTAGCTCAAATTGTACTGTCAGTATGTTTTTGCTTAAATTTAGACAACTGAATATACGGAATTAATTTGAAGATGATAGATTGGGTGTGGCCAGAACTCAGAATCTGGATGGGGAGAGGGGGGCTGGGTGGCTGATGGAGCTGGCTGGCTAAGCATCTGCCTTCTTGCTCACTTTCAGCTATGCAAGTTCAGACTCTCAACAGATGTAGCTGGCTACAAGGGCAAGTTTGCATGCCAAAGGAAGGAGGAAGCAAGAGCTGACATTAAAAAAGTTCAAAAAAGAAAGTTAAAAACCTATGAGACTTTTTATATTTTATTAGGATAAAAATGTATTTAGAGCTAGATATAAATAGGTAAAAGTTTTTCTCTTGAAATGTACAGGCCTCTGATTTAGGAATTTAGTAGCTACCAATAGATACTTTTTTATGGTAGAGCTAGCTTTTTTTTAAAATTTAATTTAATTTTATTTTTTTGTGAACATACTGTACAGAGGGGTTACAATTACATGGGCA
>NW_012267217.1:22626219-22651794 GCF_000151885.1 Dipodomys ordii | reverse complement strand
CTACTGAGGGGCATCTGGGTTGGTTCCATATCTTAGCTATGGTAAATAATGCTGCAATAAACATAGTTGTGCTGGTAGCTTTAGTGTGGTCTTGTTTGTTAACATTTGGGTAAATGCCCAAAAGTGGGATTGCTGGGTCATAGGGGAGCTCTATGTCAAGTCTTTTGAGGAACCTCTATACTGCTTTCTAAAGTGGTTGAACAAGTTTTCATTCCCACCAACAATGAAGTATTTTTTTAGGACAAAAAAGTGAATGTAACTTTCCATTGGAAACATAGGACATATAAAATTGGTTTGAGTTCTATCTTATTTGACTTTAATGTTAATAGACTTCAACAAGAAAAAGAGCCGAAGTTCAAAATTGCCTCTGTTTCTAGAAGTAAACATATATAGATGTTATTGCTCTACAAATACATTTCTAACATTTCAGTTGTTTGCAAATGCATTTTTTATGTATGATGTTAGACCTAGCTAGCATAGTTCTGGCAAGGCTTTTAGTCGATTATATGCTCTTTGGCAAAGTGATCCAAAATATTATGGTAAACTTTGGAGCTGAGTGCCATTTGGTAACTCCCAAGACATTTCTCCATCAGTGCACTGCACTTTCATTGCATTTGTTCCCTTATCATTTGAGTGTTTCTTGCCAGCTTTTGTTCTCCGGATAGCGTAAGTTTGAAGTTTTGGAAAATAAATGTGCAAAATCGTATGAGATCCAAACTGCATTACATAATGAGGAGTGTATCCTGTGGTGAGAAAGCAGGTTAGAATTATCTTTCTGGGTTCTGAGACTGTAGCAGGACTTTTGCATAACTGTTCAAAACTTGAACACCTCTTGTAGACCTGCCAGATAGAAAAGCTCAATCTGATCTTGTAAAACAAGATTGGCACACAAACATATATAGGTGTATGTGTACATGAATATATATATATATGTGAGTACAGTATGTACATAGTATGTGCATAAATCATGTCTATAATAATAGATACATATGTATTATGTTTAGTTAATGTATATTATAAAGTTGCATATATATTGAATATTCATAAACTATATTGACCGATTACATAGATTCTACTTCTCAGCATTGCACTTTGATATTTGTCTGTTTGCCTCTGGAAAGGAAATGTCTAGTGCAGGTCTTGTTTGTTCCTCTAGAATCAACCTGGAAAATTATTTCAGTTGGGAGCAGTAACTGCTAGTGACTATTTTTTTCCCTACAAGGAGGTGAGATGATTCAGACCAGCGATCCAACACTTCTCAAAGCACTCACAGAATGAATCAGAACCAAGGAAATAACGCATTGCTCTATGTCTTATTTGGAATTTTAGGGTGTTCTGGCTAACAACTTTCCCAAAGAACTCCTTGACCTAATTTAGCAATTTTTAATGAAAGGTCCCCCTTGACAGCAAAGAGGAAAGGGGTGCAGACATTGTGTTTCAGGACATGTCTTTTGCATGTTCCTGAGACACTCAGTTCCATGTAATTTGTTTTCATTGTACTAAGCTGATATTTGAATTTCAATACCAATGGAGCAAAAAGACAATGTAAATGTTCCTCCACCAATTCTGTCATGTGTACAATAACCCATAAACCAAGCTCCTCTGAATGAAGTTACTGTGTAAAAACATTTCAGCTACCAACTCAGAATGTTCCTAAATCATAATAAAAATTAAAATTGCTTTATGTTTAAAGAAGCTTGTTATGTCCAAGCTGCTTTAAGAAAAACACATATTAAAACAAGGTGCTTTGGAAACAAAGAATGAAGAGTAGCCCTGCAGCTGCCTCTGTGATTAAATGCCTCAGCTCATGTCCTTATTTTAGCCAAAACACATACTTTATTGAGCTCTAGCTCCACTGGGCTCTTAAGGAACTAAATGTGGAGGAGAATAGTATATCAACATGTATAACTTCAGAGGAATTCAGCAATATAAAATATTACTGTAAACTTCTTGACACTAGTAAAAGAAATCTGAAGTGTGTATATTGCTATTTCCTTTCATTTTATGTTTTGGATGCCCATGACAGTAGCATCAGTAACAACCATATTATCAACCATACTTGGTGCTTACTTCATGCCAGGCCTGTTTTAATCAGTGCTATGAACTAATCTATTCAGTTCTCACAACAATGAATGAGTTAAGTGTTGGCTGTCACTCACTTTCCAGGTAATCGACCACAAAGAGATTAAATAATTTTCTCAGGATAATACATCTGGTGAGGTGTAGCAATGGGATTTGAGTCCACAAAATCTGATTCCAGGGTCTATATTCTGCACAGTTCCACTGTTGTGAATTTAATCTGTGAGACATAGAGAATGACTTTGTCAGAGCCATTAAGAGTTGTTCCCAACAGGGACTGTATTATGTGCAATACTCATGACCTGCATTGCAAACTGTTTTGCAAGATGCAAAGCACTTTTACCTGGAATTTGCTCTTTTCAGTGATAAAATGAAGTTGTTATTCATTTAAAAATGGATAGAATTGGAGGTATACCTCAAGTGTTAAAATACCAGTTAAGTGAAAAAGCTGAGCAAAGGTGTGAGGCCTGAGTTTAAGCTCCACTCCCAGCAAAAGGAAAAGAAAAGAAAAAAGAACAGAAAAGAAAGATAAGTGAAAGCTGTGTTTGTAGCTTGGTGATAATTTGCTGAGCATAATGCAAGGTCCTGTGTTGAACCTCAGCAATGACAAATATTTTTCAGGATGCTTACTATATTTCACTAGTCTAGAATGTTGGATATAATAGTGAATGAGATTATATAACAATTACAGTGCTGTAACAGTCATCACTACATATGAGTACACCAGAAATAAGAGTGCAAGGCAGCATGTTAGTAATCCTAGAAAGCCTGTGAAATGAATCACTTGATTGGTGCAGTATGGAGGTGCTGTAAACTCTGAGTTCTAGTTCCAAATGCTTAGGGAAAGTTTATACTTTTGTTTTTGTTCTCCTGTATAACCGTTTGTTATCGTTCTCTAGCATCTATGTAGATCTATGTAGATCTGCATTTATACAGATAACCCTTTTCAATAACGACTTCCAACAGTAGTCTAAGTCCATTACTACTTACTAAATTTTCTGAGTTTTTCTTTTCTTTTTTTTTTTTTCCCCTAGAAGGGAGGTGGGAAGTAGTTGAGCACTCCAACCCTGAGAACAGTCTGGAGACTTCCAGCTGCTAGAAAGTTCTAATTCAGGAAAGGGTGGGGTGGAAAAGCCCCAATACATTTTTTTCTTTCTTTACCCAAAAGAAAATTCAGCATTCATCTTTTAAGTTCCTACAAGATGAGGGGTATTTAAAGTCTTCTACTGAATTTCCTATCTTTGCTTATATTAAATGACATTGAAAAAAACCTCTTCATTTGAAATGTTGAAACACACAGCAAAGGCAATTTGAAGATGAATGCGAATATCATCCAAATACTCCGCAATCTTTCTTATTCTGACATTGGCTTCTTTTTAAGGTTGCCTGTTTTCCTTTTCCTTTTTTCCGAATCTACATAGCAGAATAGGCATTGTATCAAGGAAGTCCAATTCATAAATGCCAGAGTTATCCCAAATTGGAAGTAAGACAATTCTGTGGTTTCCTACTATGCTGAATGTCACTTAAACTATGTCATATTTAATAGTGGTGGTATTATGTCCTCAAACTGAGAATTCAGGATGTGACTCATTGGTCCTATTTCTGATGGCCGATTTGCCATCTTACTCATTGGAAATCACTAAGGGAATAAATGATAGCCTTGGGGATATTGCAAGATCCTGTCAGTTTGTCTTTCATTACTCATTAATGAGGAAAGAGACCAAGATTGTACCCTCCCTACAACTGTAAGAGGGTCTTTAGGACAGACATTTACTACCTCACATATTTTTGAGAAATATTTTAACCATTTTATTTTCTTTAACACCTAATATCCTGACATGGTCTCTTTTGTCATGTCTTCTAAAGTATTGTTGTGATAGAATTTGCCACAATCTATGCACACATTTCTACTTGAGGCTTAAAAACTGTGACATGTTAATTTTTGAATTACCACTACGACCATATTTAAATGCTGATGGCTGCCTGCATTGTGAAGCATACATCTAGTCAGGTTATTTTCTGATGCATTTTAAATGTTAATAAATCTTTTGTATTTTATTAATCTTTACAATAAATAACATGCATAATACTTTTAGAAATTAAAAAATACAGGAGATGTATAATAAAAAAGTTTAACTCCAGATGTATTTGCTCAGAAAACTGATGATTCTTTTAACCCTTTCTAGATTTATATTTTTGTTCATTCTTTTTTCCCTCCCTCCATCCTTCCCTCCCTCCTTCCTTTCTTTCCTTCCTTCCTTCTTTCTTTTTCTTTATGTTCATTGTAAGACTTACATTCAGGATCTAGATGCTGTTTTTCGCTCCAGGCTTGTGTTCAATCAATTTTGAGTCACAGATCCACTTCTGGTTTTCTGGTAGTTAGTTGGAATTCAGAGTCTCATGGACTTCTCTGCCTGGGCTGGCTTCGGATGGCAATAGTCAGATCTCAGTCTCCTTGGTAGCTAGGATTACAGACATGACACCAGTTTGGCTTTCAATTGTTTTGTTCATTTGTCTTGTTCCTCTATTTCTGTTATAAGATGGTAATCTATTCACAAGAGTGAAACTCTCAAAACTTACATACTTCCCAAGGGCTCTATCTCTAAATATCAAAGCGGGGATTAAGTTCAGCACATGAATTTTGATGGACACATTCAGGCTATGTCAATTATCCTTTTCATAACTTTTCCTCCCTTTAACACCTTTTAATTTCTCTCATATATGCTTTTAATTTTTCATCATGGAGATGGATCCAATTTGTATTTTAAATGTATTGAGAGCTCAGTATTTTATTTGTTGGCTCTAAAGACTAAAAGCCAATGAGGTATTCTGGACATGTAAGTATCGCTCAGTGTTGAGCTAAAATTGCACTGCCCTAATGTGTACAGCTTTTTCTTTTTCCTAGAGTTTTAATTGCTTATGTTTTTTTTATTGGAATAATCCATCTTTATGGCATTCTTGCATTATTTCCATTTCTCAAGAAGTAGAATTAAATATTTAGAATCATCTTTTTTTCTTTTTCTTCTAAATAACATACTCTCCCATCTGAGGTTGGAGTGACTGGTATTTGAGTATCCTATCTTGTATTGCTCATCCATGGATCCATGTCTCTCAATTTTTCAATTTTAGTTTTATATACTGCTGAAGCATAAGAATCACTTAAAGAAGGAACTGTGGGAGGTAAATACGGATTTCTATTAATCTAAAAGCTAGTCATGTAGTGTTGTAGCTGGATCAAAAATATGTTAAAATAATTTTGTCTTGGATCCCTGGATGCACTGTTCTATATTTTAACATCTAGTGTTGTTAATAATAAATATGTTTCTCTCTCTCTCTCTCTCTCTTTCTCTTTCTGTGTAGATTACTTTTTTCCATCCATACTCTTCAGGATTTCTTTAGCAGAATATACTTTTTTATAGTTCTCCTAGTTCTTTTATCTATTGAGATTTTTCACTTTTTAATGGGACTTTCATTCTGAAGCTTGTTTGCTTTAGTTGTGGGAATATATTTTAAATTATTCTTTGATTATTCTTTCCCTGTGTTTTTCTTCTTTCATATATTTTAATATTCTTAGTTATAGTTGGTTCTTAGGATTAGATTTTCTATATCTTTTGTCTTTTTCTTGTGCTTCCAGTTTTCTCCTTTTTTCCCTTGAGACCAAGTCTTTATCTATCATCTAGGCAGGTCTGAAACATACTATATAATCCAAATTGATGTCAAACTCATCCTTTTGGGATTACACGTGTGCTATACCACACCCTGCTTCTCCGTGCATTCCTGAAACTTCAAAAAAGTCATTTAACATAATATCTTACCATACATATATCAGTTTTTAACATTTTTTACATTTGTGTTTTTAATTTTTTACCAATGTTTCTTTTATTGTAAAGTAGAAATTCTTTTTTTATAAAATAGAATTATTGAGGGATGTGTGTATATAAACCTATCCTCTCATAAGTGTATAAGCATGAGCTTATTCCTTATAGTTACATTCATTATTTATTTAAAGAATTAGCTCATATGATTATGGAAACTGGCAAGTCCAGAGTCTTTATGAGAAGTCAGTAGACTAGAGATATAGGGAAAAGTGAATAATTACAGCTTAAATCTGACGGCAGATCTGGAGGCAAATGACATCTTTTTTGGAAAATTTCACTTAGATTACATCAAGCTCACAAATATTATGGATGGAAACCTGTTTTGTTCAATAACTATAGATTTCAAAGCTATTTTCAATTTAAAAATACCTTCATAGGGAAATTAAAGCAGAACTTAGGAGGTGGAAAAACCTCCTATGCTCCTGGATTGGGAGGATTAACATCATGAAAATGGCAATACTTCCAAAGGCTATCTACAATTTCAATGTGATACCAATCAATATTCCAACCTTATTCTTCAATGAAATAGAAGAAGCAACCCAAAAATTCATATGGAACATTAAAAGACCCCAAATAGCAAAAACAACCCTTAGCAGAAAGAACAGTGTTGGAGGAATATCAATACCAAATTTCAAACTCTACTACAAAGCTATTATAATCAAAATAGCTTGGTACTGGCACAAGAACAGACCTAAGAACTAATGGAATAGAACTGAAGACCAAGAAATGAACCCACAGACCTATAGCCACCTAATTATCCTTAAGGAATCTAAAAAATGGAATGGAAGAAAGACAGCCTCTTCAGTAAATGATGCTGGCAAAATTGTTTTAACACCTGTGGAAAACTAAAGCTAGATCCTTACATATCACCCTACATTAGAATGAACTCCAAGTGGATCAAAGACCTCAGAGTCAAAGCAGACACCCTGAAAACATTACAGGAAGGAACAGGAAAAAGCCTAGGTCTCCTTGGCACAGGCCAAATTTTCTTAATAGACACACAGAAACACAACAAGTCAAAGAAAGGTTAGACAAATGGGATTTCGTGAAGCTGTAGAGCTTCTGCATGGCAAAGGACATAGCTAGCAAGATCAATAGAAAGCCCACAGATTGGGAGAAGATCTTCACTTAGCCACACAAGAGACAAGGGTCTTACATCTAAAATATACTTAGAACTCAAAAAATTAACTCCCTCAACAACAAATCTTCAAAGAAACAACTGCCCGATAAATAAGTGGGCTAAAGACTTAAAGAGAAACTTCTCTGAAGAGGAAAGAAGGATGGCCAATAGACACATGAAGAAATGCTCAAACTCTCTAGCCATAAAAGAAATGCAAATCAAAACAACATTAAGATTCCACCTCACTCCAGTTAGAATGGCTATAACCAAGAACTCTAATAACAACAGATGCTGGAGGGAATGTGGCCAAAAGGGAACCCTACTACATTGTTGATGGGAATGTACACTTGTTGAACCACTTTGGAAAGTAGTATGGAGGTTCCTCAAAAGACTCCACATAGAGCTCCCTTATGACCCAGCAATCCCACCTTTGGGCATTTACCCAAGCAATCACAAACAAGGCTAGGCTAGGCTAAAGCTACCAGCACAACTATGTTTACTGCAGCATTATTCATCATAGCTAAGATAGGGAACCAACCCAGATGCCCCTCAGTACCTGAATGGATCAAGAAAATGTGGTATGTTTATGTACATATATACACACACAATGGAATTCTATGCCTCCATCAGAAAGAATGACATTGCCCCATTTGTTAGGAAATGGACAGACTTGGAAAAAATTATATTAAGTGAAGTAATCCAGGCCCAAAGAAACATAGGTCCCATGGTTTCCCTTATTTGCAATAACTATTATATGTCCGGGACAAGCAGAAAAGATCAAAAGCTATGTACATATGACCATATAAGATGATGTTAAGTGAAATGAACCCCAAGATAGGGACACAGTGGTTTTTTTCTTTCTTGCTATTGTCTTTAACATATTTATAATGTACTATGTGATATTTTGTTTCTTTGGTATGTTCGTCCCCCATGGTATAACCCCTGTTTTCACTGTATTTCATTTTGGTGCCCTGCATCTTGTATATACATTTTTCTAATTTGGGAAGGGGAAGGGAAATAACAAAATGCTGAAATAGGAATACAGTTTGACCCATTGTAACAATGAGATATACAAGACACTATGTTGAAAACAAAGTTTACAACTTGCAGGGAGAAGGAATGGTAGGGGAAAAACAAAGGAGGAGGTAACAATGCTTGATAGGGAATGTACTCATTACCTTATTCATGTATCTGTAACCCCTTTGTACAGTACTTTTACAATAAAAAACATTAAAAAATACCTTCATAGGAACAACATCGAGGCATAAAATACCTGAGTACTATGGAATACTAAAGTTGATGCACAGTATCATCCATCACAGTTAGTAAAGCATGGCATAGATCCAGCTTTAATCAATAACAGGCTGTAATCAAGCCATTGACTAGAGACTTAGTTATCCCAACTGGGGTAACACTCCTCAACTGCACCTGAATTATTTTGAGGCTCACACACTGGCTCCTGGCAGAATTAAGTTCCTTACAAGCTGATGGATTGAGGGCCTCAGTTCCTTACTGGTTATTGGCTTAGAATCTTACTTCAGTTTCTATCCAGAAAGCCCAGGGGTGAAGAATGTCTTGCTTTCAGACTATAGATAGCCTGTAGAATCATTTGGTACATGATTTGGTACATGCTTCTCTTTGTCTTACAACAACCATCTGTCTATATTGATAATTTTGTGTGGTCTATGAATGATGTTATTGTATCCAAATGGCCTTTGGCAGGAATAATATTGGTTCTTCATCTACAACATGGCAGCCAACAACAACATTGCAAGATGACAAGAGAAATGTTATTTTCCATTATGTTCCTCACATTCTAATTTTACAGTAAAATTTAGGTCCAGGTTTACACTCAAGATTGGTGGCATACATACAAGAATGGTACATTCATTGCCTGGTGCTAGTGATTCACACCTGTAATCCTCGCTACTCAGGAGGCTGAGATCTGAGGATCGCAGTTCAAAGCCAATCCAGGTAGCAAAGTCTGTGAGACTCTTATCTCCAATTAACCACTGAAAAACCAGAAATGGCACTATGGCTCTAGTGGTAGAGTGCTCACCTTGGGCTGAAGAACTCAGATACAGAGCCCAGGCCCAGAGTTCAAGCCCTACAACCACCACCAACAACAACAAAAAAGATGCAGAAGTATAGAGTGTGCAAACAAGTAAAAATGACTTAGATCTGTATGATATTGCTTTAGGTTTCCAGATGTACATGGAAAAAAGGGAAGAATTTTGTTTCATTTTTTCCCCCAACCATCAAGTACAAGATATGCAAAAGCTCAATGTTAAGGAAGCATGTGACTTCTGGGAGGATATTAAATTCATATGGATGAAAGTGAAAATACTCTCAGAATTTTCTTGGTTTTTTATGTGATGGTAGGATGGATTAGGACTCAATAAAGGAAGGAATGAAGATCAGTAGTAAATACTATATTTACAGATCTGAAATGGGAAATGACTTAGCCTCTTTTGATTGGGAAGTATAAAGCAAAGACAAAAATAGAGATTGAGATTTAAATGGATTAATCTACATTTAATTAATCTACATTAATCATTTGGATGATAAAGGCAAGAAAGAAGACAATCTAAGCTTGCTTTTGAGTCAGAACATCAAACAACAATTCTATCCCCATCTGAAAAGTAAGAGAGTAAGAAGGATCACTTGGCTTTCCAATGTTGCTGTTGGTGTCAGGGTAGATGGGACACTGCACAGGCCATGCCATAATCTCATTGAGCATGGCTAGTGGTGAGGACTGGCAGGTGGAGAGCACAGGCCATCCCTAAATTAATAGGACACGAGGAAAGGCGGTGATAGCATTGCCGGACATTGCTTTTTTTCTTCTAATTTTAAAATGTTGTCAATTAATTCTAATGTTGTTATAACTCTGCATAGATAAGAAACTATACCTGATTGTTGTGTATTCTACAGCGCTTGGAAATTACTAGAAAGTTCCTTCTAGTAGAAATATTTTATACAACAGGAAAATAAAGAAGACATGAAATATTGGGATCATGGAAGATAATAAGATAAGGCTTCCAATATCAGGCAGGTAGATGTATCTGGAGAAGGAAGTACAGGAGTAGTCCTCAAGAAATGATGCCTATCTGACTTGCCTGTGAAACATTTAGAACACAGCATATGGCAAGACCTTTCTTTTAGAGATTCTCAGCTCCATTCTCGTATAATGAACAGACCATTTCTATATGACCATTGTTTAGGTCGGAAACGGAGAGGTCAGATTGGAGAGGGTGATGGCAATAGAAATTCCTGATGAGGAACTTCAATCAGATTCTCAAAGATGAGGGAGCCCTAATATGTTGTAGAATATTTGATGTACATAAACAAAGGCACACTTAAAATACTACATGTGTGAAATACTTATCTATTGTAGCATACTCTGAGATGATGAAAAACCATTTGGTTTTTCCAGAATGAACTACAAAAAGAGAAGCTTCTAAAAGTTTATAGGAGTACATAAAATGTGAGGTCCTGAGTTAGCTGAAGAAAAAGAAGAGTAGACAGGATTTCATAATTCACTGAAAGGATAAAGAAAAGTATGAGGAGAGTGATGAATTCATCTTTTCTGCAGGTTCACTATCTTAGTCCATTTGTGATGTTTTAATGAATAGCGTAGAATAGTTAATGTAGACAAAATAGGAATTTAGTGTCAGTAGTTCTGGAGAGTGAGAGACCCAGGTATTGGTGAGTTGAATATTTGGTTGTTAGGTTCAGCTATCAACTCTTCTCTCTACTTCCAGAAAGGAATGCTGATTTTTAACATGATGGAATGAAGGAGAGGAAGCTGTCAAAATGCTGTGTGAAGCCTCTTTTTATTAGTGTCCTAATCATAGCTTAATCACTGCTATATACTCTTAAATATTGTCACATTGTAGCTCCTTCAGGCTGTGGAATTCTGCTACTCAAAGTCCAAGTCTCTCACATGTTAAACACATTCAGTCTCTCCAGATATTCCCAAAGTCTTAATTTGTCCCAGCATCAACCCAGAAGTACAGATATGGGAAGCAAATCCCCTTTCCCCTGAGACACAGGGGCCTTCAGATGGATACAGAGACCCAGAAGATAACAAATGCCTTTTAGGTCATTCTGCCATTGTCTTGAACAAAACTAGGCTCTGGTCTATTCCTCTGATTTTTTTTTCTTTTCAAAAAGATACTTGGCCACCCAGTGCCAGTTGCTCACACCTGTAACCCTAGCTACTCAGGAGGCTGAGATCTGAGGATCATGGTTCAAAGCCAGCCTGCACAGGAACGTTATGTGAGACTCATCTCCAATTAACCACTAGAAAACCAGAATCAGCAGTGTGGCTCAAGTAGTAGAGTACTCACCTTGAGCTGAAGAGCTGAGGGACAGAGCCCAGGCCCACATTTCAAGCCCCACAACCACAGAATTCTTGTGAACATTCCATTTGTGGAGAACAGTCTTTTATCTGCTACCCACTTCAAAGCTCTTCCAGCATCTAGACACTCAGCAACACCCGTTGTTCTCTCTTAAGCATAGTTTTCTCATTCTTAATTATTCTGAAACAGGGTCCCTCTATGCAAGACTAAGCTGGTCTTGAACATACAATCTTTATTCAGTTTTTCCAGCCCTGGACTTACAGGTGTACACCACCACACCAAGCTTGATTTCGTTCTCTTGACATGGCCAAGCTAGGAATTTTCCAGTATTTAATCCTGTTTCTCTTTCAATTACAAATTTCATCTTTATTTTTTGTTTTCTCCCATTTAAGAGAAGCAAACAGCACCCTAAATGTTTTGCTGCTTAGATAATTCTTCCACCAAACATCTTACTTTGTTGCTCTTAAATGTTACCATTTCAGAGAGAGAGAGAGAAAAAAAAAAGATGGCCCTTCTGGACATTTGTGGAACCTCCTTATCTGTGACTTAATTCTAATACTCTTTTGTCTTCATGTTTCTACCAACATTCTCATTCCAACTGCTTAAATAATCACTGAGAATTCTGAGGTTTTCCTTGCTGTCTCCTGATCCTTCAGGAGAATTGTTGTGAACACTCCATTCATGAAGATACAGTCTTTCCTCTGCTGCCTACTTCAAAGCTCTTCCAGCCTCTAGTCATCTGGAAACCTAAAGCAATATCATACAGGACCTGGACCTAAATTTTACTGTATAATTAGAATATGAGGAACATAATGGAAAATGACATTTCTTTTGTCATCCTGCAACTTGGAAATAAGTATATAGTCTCTCTCTTTTTTTCAAACAACTGTCTTGTACAGTGATACAACTGTGCTGCCAAAAACTAGTAACATGGGCTTGGAACTATGCTGGCTATGGTGATCCTGCTCTACCTGGTTCAGCTATCCGACCTTGGCCTTGGCACTCCAACTCTCCCAGCTCAGCTTACTCATCGGTATGGCCTATCTTTTGGAAGGCAGTTTTCAGCTCTTTGTTTTAAAACCACCTCTGGCACCAATTTCTATCAGTCCATTTGATGTGGCTGTAATGAAACAATGTAGAGTACATAAATTGTGAAGGATAAAAAATACCTTCTCACAGTTCTAGATGTAGGAATTCCAAGATTAAGGCACAAGCAAGTTTGGGTTTCTGCAGAAGGCTACCTTAGGCTTCTAGCCTGGAAGAAATGCTGGATCTTCACATAGAAGACAGAAAAGCAAGCTGCCTGTGGGCAGCAGGAAGTCTCTTGCATAAGGAAGAAACCCTCCTGGCCTAGTCATCTTGTAAAGACCCTATCTCCTCATACTGGCAAGCACCTATTTGAACCATAGTGCCTTTGTAAGCAGATATTGCAGGTTTAGGAAGACTAGGAGGTCAAGTCAAACCACTGTGTATATTTTTTTTACTGTTCTGTTCAGTATGATATTGTACAAGTCTAGGACAAAGTAGAGTGACCTGAGAAAGGGCTATTTTCAGAAGGGTGATATTTTATATTTCTCAATGATGGGCTTCCTACCAAGCTTCTTTTTGAATAGAAATCTAGGATATAGGAGCAATGGGAATGTTCATTAAGGCTGTAAGATAACATTTGTAAATGAAGGATAGCAAATCACACTGAGCCCTTGTTTTCATTACTTCTGGAGGACCACATCCACAATCATTTTGCCACTCTGTGCTTGTAACAATACAGTACATCTTCTATTATACGTTTCAGAAGAAAAGGGCGTGTGGTTTCTCTCCACAGTGACAGACATGTTTTCTTGAACAATACCCAGTAAAGGTCACATTGGAGATTTGAGTCACAAGCCCTATGATTTAAATTCGAGGCTATGTTTAAAAATGGCCTGCCTAAGAGCTTGCCAAGTTCCATTAAAAGCCATGGTGTCATTATGGATTACCATTGAATAGACTAAGATCTTGCCGGCCATTGCCTCCTCTCTTAGTAATGCAGAGATTTTCTAATTTGTTTTTTTTTGTTATCATTCCCTGGCTGTGTTGTTATGATAGATACCAAATTATATAAATCCTACAAAACAATGTCTCATTTCATGGGCCACTTTTTCTTTTGCAAAGTGCATAATTTTTGGTATTTCAATGATTAGAGAGTTTGTATGAAGCCTGACCATTAATTATAAATGCTCCTTTCCTCACTGCAGTCTTTTGTTGTTCCACATATCCCCAATAGAGAGAATTTCCAACTTCTCTGAAGCCCCTGAACATGTTTTCCCACTAACATCTCTCATACAGTAGTGCCACGATTATTAGCTAGTGTTCAGTGTATCCTCACTCTGTGCTCCTCAATGTAATCTGTAATCTGTCTTTGTTTGGGAGGCAGTACTGGGATAATTCAAGGCCTGAGCACAGTCATTTAGCATTTTCACCCAAGATTAGCACTCCACCACTTAAGTCAAAGCTTTCCTTCTGGCCTTTTCTGTTTGGAGAGAAGAGTCTTATGGACTTTGCTGCCCTGCCTGGCTTCAAACTAGGATTCTCAGATCTCAGCCTTTTGAGTAACTAGAATTTTAAGTATGGACCATTATCAGCCAGCAGGTAATGTATCTTAATCCTCAAACAGCCTTCCAGATGATAGGCCATACAGACGAGTAAGCTAGGCTAGGAGAGATGGAGTGCGATAGTCAGGGTTAGACAGCTGGACCTGGTGGAGCAGGATCACCATAGCCAGTGTAGTTCCAAGCCCATGTTATTAACACTACCTTATAGTTCTTGGCAGCCTAGTTGTATCACTGTACAAGACAGTTGTTTGACAAAAAGAGAGGCTATCTACTTATTTTCAAGTTCCTGGAAATTTCTTGACTTATTGAGTCATAAATATTCAGTGCATGAGGACTGAGTTAATGCTTGCAAATAGCAGTTGGGATTTTTTTTTTGGCAAATAGGCATGCTAGTTTAGAATTATAACCTGAAACTTTGTGTTGGACTGGTGATAAGATAAAAGAATGCTAGAATATGAGAATGTCAGAAGAGTTTCTATTTATTTTACATTCTTATAACCTTGGTTAAAGTCTGTCCCAAAGCCTACCCACTCCATTCTTTGTTCTTTGTTCTTCCTCTTTTCATGCAAAGCTGAGCTGGCTCTGTCACTCTATTCCTTTTCCTCTTTCCCCATGTAATAATCCCAGGCTTCAGTTATGCACAACTTGAAAAATACTGTCAGTCATTCCCTCCTGTTTCTTTATTCATATCTTAAGCTTCAGTTGTCAAAAATAAAATAAAGAATTTACAGAGTGACTTGTGACCTTCCTGGCACCATTATTTCTTAGCCTTTCTGAGGTCCTTCCCAAGTTGTGTAGAAATGAACAAAAACTTCTAAGATTCAGACATGAGCCCATGGCACGCAAGTCTGGCACTTTGAGGGAGATTTGGAAGCACTTAGCTGGTGGGCACTGACCCTGAAACACGCTGTAAGTGTGGGTACTGGGACAGCTGGGGCAGAGAAACTGTAGGGGGTGTGTCCCTGAGTTGATGTCAGAAATGTATGGAGATAACTGACTAAAAATGAGAATAGCAGTCTGGAGGGAGCCTGACCAAGTCTTCCACCATACTTAGCTTCATGTGGAAGCAGCCATGGGGAGAGATAGTCTCATCACTCTGCAGCATCCTTGAATGTGGGCTCTCATCCTAATTACATCAGAGAAATGGAGCTGTGAGTCCTGCAGAGGGGCCAGAGGAAGATGTGAGATGCCCGCCCATTTGCCGTCTTTGGCTCAGCAGAGCACACAAACCTGCAGCATCACACCAGGGAGCTCCTTGGTTTCCAGAAAACATGTTCTCCGCAGAAGGAAGAAAGTGGGAAGATAAATCTCAGTGCATGCAAGCTAGTTTTCTGCATTCCTGTGGCCTGATGGAATAGGACCATATCTGAGACATGAAACAAAAAGAAATTAGGAAACACATTTCATATTGTATTAATCATGTGGCATATCGGTGGGTGTGACCTGTTCTCTCATTTTTTCTGTCTATGAAATGCTTTTCTAAATTATGTAGGCCACAAGTGTGAAAGGAAGGGAGGATCAATCCTAATGCCTTTGAGCTTTAGGAGAGACACAGGCCCTAATGCTGAGCTCAGCAAAGTGTGTGTCTGTTTTCCTCAGCTGTAAAATGAAGTGAGTACTCCACACTTACTGGACAGATGTCCCCATCAAAGAGCCCTGTGGATGAAGTCCCTGCCCAGAGCCAAACACTGTGAGCACACAGGGTATAGCCTAGTTGCTCCTTCAGTCATAGCCTGCTGTAGAAGTGTGCTTAGTTACAAAATCCTCCTGCCTTTCAGCAATTTCTAAATACAGTGCCCAAAGACTATTTATAAATAAAAAACTTTGGGGTACAAAAATTAATATAAATTAAGAATGTCATGCTAATAATTTCTACATGTGAATATATAGGACTTCTGATCAACAGGGACTAGCAGTAAAATTACTTTGAAGGTTCTCCAATGGCATGTTTTTTTTGCTTCCAGAAGCTTCCAGAAGCATCCTATCTGTCTGACCTGAACTGTTCTCTATGGAGCTTCTTTTGTGAGCAGCTTCTATTGAAAAGACCTTTATGAATACATTGTTTCCATCAAACTTCCAAAGAACACATTTGTCTTCAGATCTACTGGCATATTAAGGTTTGTGGGTTTTGTTTTTCCATTTTCTTATTAAAGATGTCAAATTTTAAAAGATTCTTTTAAAGTGCATAATACTTATACAACTTTCAGTATGAACTTTGCAAGTAGCTAATGCACAAATTTTAATTTTTCTGATTTCATTTAAGGTGGAAAGAAATGTGCTATGGTTCTTATGCTCATTATTGTGTATGTGTGATGTTGCAAGCATATTGGAAATAAAGTAGAAACCTATTTTATATCTAGATTCACCAATTCTAACCAAATAAATTCAGTGAGTTTATATCAAATATCAACAAGTATCAGAATTGGATATTTTTAAGTAGTCAATATGTGTGTGTGTGTGTGTGTGTGTGTGTGTGTGTTTTAAGCATTGAAGTTTGACCCCTGGGCTAGGGTTCAAATATGCTAGGCAAGTATTTACCACTGGGTCCATGCTACATACCCTTGTGTTTTGTGTTTGGGCTTTTTTTTTTTTATACAAATTCTTTTTTATTGTGAAAATACTGTACAGAGGGGTTACAATTACATGGGCAAGATATGAGTACATTTCTTATCAAGCATTGCAGCCTCCTCCTTTGTTTACCCTTCACATCACTTCCCAGCCTCCCCCCCCCCCCCCACCCAATCCTTCTCCTTCCCCCACCCACCCCCCGCCCCCGCACCGACGTTGTAAAGCTCGTTTTGGACATGACAACTTGTACTTCTCATTGTTGCAACAGGTCCACCTGTATCCTTAAACAACTGGTTTTTCCCCATGTGTTTGGGCTTTGAAATGATGTCTCCCTAACATTACCCAGTCTACCCTTAAACTCACAATCCTCCTGCCTCCACCACCTGAATAGTTAGAATTATAGGTGTGACCAGGACACCTGGCTTATAAAATATGTTTGCAAACATGAAAACTCAAAACTGCATTTGTGACTATCAACAAGTATCATCATTATGACATTTAAAAAGTTACAAAATCTCAATGGACAGAGTATTTTCATTTCGTTCTACAAGGAGGTTGCTCACTGTATATTCAATAAATGACAGAATATACAGAATATAGCTTGTTTACAAGTGTGTGTGCATGTGTTAGCAGTGTTAAAAACGAACCACTTTGTGGCTTACTCAAAGAAAACAGCTTGGTAGTAGACCAGGCTGCCATTTGGAAATGTATTTGCCTTTGAGATGAATACCAGGTAACACATTTTTATTTTGAAGATTCTTTCTGACAAAGACCTAACTAAAGGCTATATTCACTACATGCATCTTTCATAGCCAGAAAAAATAAGGAGGCTATGAGGAAAGGTCCAAGATACTGAGTGGACAGAAATTAAATGAAGAGCCAGTGCGAAGGAACAGGATACTTTCCAGCACGGCATGTCTTTTCCCCAAAGGCATTTATTTCATTTGGTTGGACTTTTATTCTGTCTAAGGTGACAAATGTTTCTTTCCCTTTATGGTCCTTTACTGTGTTTCCCTTTTTTTAAATTTCTTTTATTTCTACTGAGAAATCAAAGCAGCTTTTACTGCAGTACTGGGCTAAATTCCAGGTTTCTCATTGTACCGTTTGTTGCTGCTCCTCATAGTTAGCTCACATTGGAGGGTGAGGCAGCGGCTGTTTATTGAGGGATGGGGTACATGGGAAATTTCCCCTCCACCTTCCATCCCCAAGTCTGTCAACATACAGTCTATTGGACACTAATAACTGTATCCATGGAAACGGAAGTGCTGGGAAGAACTTGAGAAGTTACCTAAGTGCTTGGCTTGAACTGCCTGAAACCAGTACAGTTCTATTTGTTTTTTATTTGGTGGGGAAGCAGGAGGCAGAATTGAGACAGGGTTTCTCTGAATAGCACAGGCTGACTTCAAACTTGACAGTCTCCTATCTCAGATTCCTAAATGCTAGGATTACAGGTATGTTCAGCCATATCTGATGAGTCTGTTTGCTTTTCTTTTGTTTTTTACTTTTTAAAGTTATTATTATAAAGGTGATATAAAGAGGGGTTACAGTTATATAAGTGAGGTAAGGTGTACATTTCTTTTT
Source organism: Dipodomys ordii (assembly GCF_000151885.1). Lineage (NCBI taxonomy): Eukaryota > Metazoa > Chordata > Mammalia > Rodentia > Heteromyidae > Dipodomys > Dipodomys ordii. The sequence goes on along the minus strand of NW_012267217.1, from coordinate 22,633,616 downwards.
GGACAATGCCACCCCTTCCCTCGCTCTCCCCCAGTCTTTCCCTTCTATCCCCACATGTAAATTGTATAATTTATTTTCAACATAGTGTCTAGTGAGTATCACTGCTGCATTTGTTCCCCTATTGTCCCTATTTCTGTTGCTTTTAAACGTTTATACCAAACAATACACTTTCCCTTTCTTTTACATTACAGTTAAAACAAAACCCTACAAAATTTGAAATGTATCCCATGTCAATTTGTGTGTGTGTGTATGCACACATGTCTTTTGGGTTCTGGGGCTTGAATTCAGGGCCTGAATGCTGCCCCTGAGCTTTTGTTGCTAAAGGCTAGCTCTACCACTTAAGCCACAGGTCCACTTCTGGCTTTTTGGAGTACCTCAGATTTTCCTAGCTAGGCTGTCTTTGAACTGCAATACTTAGATCTCAGCCTCCTGAACAACTAGGATTACAGGTGTAAGTCACCATCTCTTAGCTTTTAACAAAAATGTTTAAGAGTGTGGTTAAGCATGTAGATATAAACATTGTAAATGTGTCTTTTGAGGACTTCATTGTCATACTTTTTTATTTTGCTTGATTGAAAATCTATATTGGCTGAATAGCAGATATCTGTATTTCTCCCTTCACCTGTGGGTAACTATCATTGTACTTTATTTTTCCCTGAGTTTGACTATTTGGGATTCTGTATGTATCATGAGATATTTGTCCTCCTGATACTGGCTTGTTTCGTTTAGCATAATGATCTCAGTTTACTCATGTGAACATATGGCAAGATTTTCATCTTTTGTATGTCTGCATAATGTTCTTTCTTTTATTCACCTGTTGATGAACATTTAGTTTGTGGATATGAATCTTGACTATTGTGAATAATGCTGTAACAAACATGATATATAAATATCTACATAAGATCCTTTTTCTTCAAATTTTAGATATATATTTCTAAAATTACTAGATCACATAATAATTCTATTAAATTTGTTACCTTATTTCTTTTTCCATAGACAAGCAATTTTTATCAGAGTCCCTCTGAATCCTCTTAAACTTAATTTTTAATCTCCCTTTTCCCTATGGTAGAAATATACATAACATTCTATAAAAATCATAATTTTAACTATTTTTCTCCTTTTCTGCCGCTTTAGTTCTTCAGATCTTACTTCAAGATGAGTTAAAGGGGCTTTAAAAATTTCTGTTGATGCTTCTCAGTTGAGACATTTTGACATTTTTAGTTTGCCCATTCTGGATAATAAAAAATCATGGCATCATACCTTTCTGTATGTTTTTTGTTTTGTTTTGGAAGCTTTACTACCCCTGATTCTCATAAATGTAAAGCACTAATTTTGTTCATCAGTCATGGTGACATCTTCCTTCTGCACTGCAAAGGAGGTCTTTCATACTACAAAGACCTGTCTCCTGGTTGACAGCACTGAAATTGGTACAGTGGTGTGTTGGGCAGAGCTGGGTCTAGATACACCTCTCTAACTCTATGTATAAGGTCTTTTACTTCATCATATTTCCCTTCTAGGCTTACACCCATTTTTTAGTGTTCCAGAATCATACTAACCTGCATATATGAATGGCCTTTTAGAGAACTGAACATTCTAGTTTGGTGTTAAAAAAAAAGTCTTCTTGGACTGATACAAGAACATAGATAAACAAAAAAGATTAGAACAGCTAAGCTCAGGAAATGGCAGTGAGAAGTATAGGATGCAGATGATTGCAAGGTGGCAGGTTGGTTTCCAATAGCAGATGGGGTGGAAAAATCTGTAATCTGAAGGAAAACTAAGAATAGGTCAGGGAATGAAGACATATTTTTTCACTTGATTTTCACCATGTACCCTAATTTCTGCTCTTTTCTCTGGGCCATAGGCTTCCCGAGAAATCCAAGGATCAGCTCATGGGGACAGGGGCAAGGGATTCCATCTGAATCTCCCCTGTCAACTGTCCACCTACTGTCCACCATCCACATCTCAGTCTTCTTCTTTTGTTTGTTTCTGGTCTCTCTTCCCTTTGTATGCAGACTTGATACCTGGCTGCCGCTTTCAAGGGTTCAAGTAAAGTCATACATTTTTTTAAAAGAGAGGATAAAGAAATACTTGACATTCAGGAATTTTCTGCACTCAAAGCTTTACGAAGGATCTGATATCCTGAGTCTTTTCCATACTATGGGAAAGCTTCTCCAAGGAAAACAAACTTCCATTTACTGTTCTTTTCTTGGGGTTCCTGTAAGGAGTGATTGCATTCCCTGGTTCAAAGATTACTTAATGACTAAGTGAGAAAGACTGCTGACTTAGGGTAGTCAGTGCTGGGTAGGATGCATGTGATTAAATCTAGTGTCAGCTTTGGCCAGCATAGAATGTACATTATCAGCACAGTCCTTCAGCAAAACTGAAGGAGCATAGTCTGTTTTCTAGTAAAATGAAGCTATCATCTATCCATACAAGGTTATGGATGTGGAGAGAGAAAAACATCAGAAAACATCAGAACATTTCCATTATCATGGTATTAAATTAATAAGGCTTTGTGACTGAATTCCTGCATCAAGCTTTAAAAGGTTGTATTTTTTTCCTTTTTCTGCCTGTCATCTTTTGTGCATAGGAAGGACACCAAGTTATATTTAACTCTCAGAGTTTCTCATTTCCTGAAATGCAGTACTAGCTCTATAAACATGGAAGAATAAATACTCACTTTATGAGAATATGTTTCTCCACTTGTTGAAAAATAGCATATAATAAAAAATACAAGGATGTAATATTGAAAATCATAGATCAATATGCCCTCTTATTAGGGGTGTATATCTAATCCATATGTAAAGTCTGATTTTTCAGAAAAATATGTGCTGTGTAATACCACTTGTGTCCGTGATAAATCCACCTCTCCCCCATATTTAAGAATATATTTCAAAGGACTTTTGCCACACTAAGTATTTTCTACTATAATCAAAAAATACTCCCTGGTTCATCACTTTTAATTCTAGGAATTACTTATGACTTAAAGTTAAATTGTTTGTAGGTTCCTTTCTGGCTAGAGCTCCCCCCACCCCAACACCACATGAACGAGTTCCTTGGGAATTATATTGGAAAATATTTATGGGTAATTTTTTAAGGGAAGGAAGTCTTTGTGAGGGACTTAAAAAATTCATTGAGGTCTTCTTGCAGAACTAATCAACACTTTTAAGTGTGCAAGTTGTAATTCCAAAATCTAAGCACTAATGATACATCTGTAAGAGTAATGAAATGTGTTATCCATTAAGGTATGCCCCTTAAACTTTACATTGACACTCCCATAAAGAAGGAAAAGAATAATCCACATGAATCATGTGTAAGATGAAACACTCTTTGGGAGAGAAAATGTAATATAATTCCTTTGAGGTATTTCACTTCCATTGGGAAATGACCATCCATTTGCGAAAAATGTCACTGACTTCTCAGATCAAGGACAGCTTTTTTCCAGTGTTCATTTTTCTGAAGATGGGGAATATTCAGTCCTGTATATTCTTGCCTCTGAAATAAAAGGGAATTCCACTTACATGAATGGCTTCTTCTAAGTTAATCTATACAGCATTTTTCTTTTATACAATAAAATTTTTTAATGTATTCATTTTTACTATGAGGTAGCTTGAAACAACTGCCCAATAACTAAGTGGGCTAAAGACTTAAAGAGAAACTTCTCTAAAGAAGAAAGAAGGATGACCAATAGACACATGAAGAAATGCTCAACATCCCTAGCCATAAAAGAAATGCAAATCAAAACAACATTGAGATACCACCTCACTCCAGTTAGAATGGCAAAAATCAAGAACTCTAACAACAGATGCTGGAGGGGATGTGGACAGAAGGAAACCTTACTTCATTGTTGGTGGGAGTGTAAACTTGTTCAACCACTTTGGAAAGCAGTATGGAGGTTCCTCAAAAGACTAAACATAGAGCTCCCCTATGACCCAGCAATCCCACTCTTGGGCATTTACCCAAATGTTTACAAACAAGACCACACTAAAGCTACCAGCACAACTATGTTTATTGCAACATTATTTACCATAGCTAAGATATGGAACCAACCCAGATGCCCCTCAGTAGATGAATGGATCAAGAAAATGTGCTATATATACACAATGGAATTCTATGCCTCCATCAGAAAGAATGACATTGCCCCATTTGTTAGGAAATGGAAAGGCTTGGAAAAAATTATATTAAGTGAAGTAAGCCAGGCCCAAAGAAACATTGGTCCCATGGTTTCCCTTATTTGCAATATCTAGTATATGTATGAGTCAAGCAGAACAGGTCAGATAATATGATGTTAGGAACATGAACCTTAGATATGTATTTTAATGTTTTTTTATTTCATGCATTTGTTTCTAATGCATTTATAAGATTATTTCTTTGTTGCTTTGTATGTCCCTCCCCCACAGTATATCCCCTGCTTTCACTATATTTGATGTCCGTATAATTTGTGGAGGAGATGGGGAAAAACAAGTCGTTTAAGATACAGGTGGACCTGTTGCAACAATGAGAAGTACAAGTTGTCATGTCGAAAACGAACTTTACAACTTTGGTGCGGGGGTGGGGGGTTGGGGGGGGAGGATTGGGTGGGGGGGGAGGCTGGGAAAGGATGTGAAGGGTAAACAAAGGAGGAGGCTGCAATGCTTGATAACAAATGTACTCATTATCTTGCCCATGTAATTGTAACCCCTCTGTACAGTATGTTCACAAAAAATTAAAATTAAAAAAAAACCTACAGAAAAGAATGAAGTATGTGGTACCCATCCCCATATTTTAAAAAATTAGTATTACTGTATTTGTCTCAAATCTCTAATATTTAAGGGTTAAAAATGAAATCACACTTTTAAAGAGATATTACTCACAGAGGTAATATCACTATAATAAAATATTATCTATTTATTTCATATGTACCCATATTTAATATACAAAATTATTCTGAAACTTATTATAGATGGTTTTTCTTTTTTGTCTTTGTGTGCCTACTGGGTTTTGAGCTCAGTACCACACACTCTCACTTGGCTTTTATGATGAAAGTTGGTACTCTACCACTTGAGCCACACTTCCACTGCCAAAGTTCATAGATGGTATCATACTGAATACTGAACTTTATAGCTTGTTTTTCTCTCAACATTATTCTTTGAATAATGTTCTCCACCATGGTATAGATCATCTGCTTCACTCACTATTTGTACTTCTGTCTTCATTACGTTGGAGATAGGAGTTTATAACAGAATATTTCTGGATCCTACCTACCAGAGGACAGGCACTTGGGAAATACATTTCCCTGAAAAGTTTTTCTATTTCCTTCTGGCCCACAGTTTGTGTTTTGTTTTGTTTGTTTCATTGTTACTTTCAGATGTGTCTCTATAGCTTTCCATCATTTTTTTCTAATGAACAGATTCCAATATGGCTTTACTCGATCTCAATCAAGTTTAACTTTATCTGAAGAGTAGAGAATGACAAAGGAAACTGCAAAGACAAAAAGAGAAAGTAAAAAAGAGACTAGGATTATTTTTAGTCTTGCTCTTCTGATGCTCAGGTGTTGTCCACAGAGATGCCTTTTGAAGTATATTTCCACATTTTCCTAAGCTCTGTTATATTGGAGGTCAACTCATTTTAGTGGCATTTTCTCTTCCATTAGATAAAAAAATTCCTTCTGTTTGTTTCAAAAGAAAGCTAGAAAAATTTGCATAATTTCCAGAAAGTTTGGTACCTTATTAAGATGTCAGACATATCTTTTGTAAATGTTTGTCTGATGTCCTACACCTTTACAAAATAGGAGCTGTCAAGAATACTTGACTCTAGGTATTTATGTTTTCAGTAGGTTTTAGAGTTGTTTTATGAAGCATTTTGCATAGTATGAAATAAATCTTTTTTAATAATAAATATCATTTCAGTAATAAATTTTACTGTATACTCATTTGGCCTAGAGTATTTTAAAAGTCCTATTTTTTACCTACTAGGGCATTGAACCTCATCATTTATACCTCTGTGATAAAAAAACTGAGGTCTAAAGTAAGAAGGTCAGGGTTAACTGATCCATCAGTTGCCAGGAGAGTAAAATTAGAGCATGTTTAGGTTCCAAGTTTATTTAGAACTCTGAAGAGCTGTATATCTTAAAGTTCAGGTTTTTCTAAAATTCTGTTATTATTTTTACCTCTAAAAGATTAAAGTTTTATTTTCATGGATTAATTTTTTTGTCTTTTCTTTTTTGGTACTGGGGATCAAACCCAGGATGTTGCACTTGATAGGCAAGCACTTTGCCACTGAGCTACATCCCAGCCCTTATGCATTATATTTTTAATATATTTTAATGTGAAAATACTGTACAGAAGGATTCCAGTTACATGAGCAAAGTAATGAGGACATTTCTTATCAAGCATTGTTGCCTCCTCCTCTGTTTCCCCCTACCATGCCTTCCCTCCCACCTCCTCAACTACACTCCCCCCCACCATACCCCCCACCTAAATTGTAATGTTCCTTTTTCAACATAGTGTCTTGTATATCTCATTGTTGGAAGGGTCAACCAGTATCTCTATTTAAACATTTTGTTTTTTCTCTTCTCCTATGAAATTATACCAACATCAAATACAGTGAAAACAGGGGTTATACCATAGGGGAGGGACATACAAAGCAACAACAACAACAACAAAAAATCACATGGTACCTCATAAATACGTTAGAAACAATAGCAAGAACATGTGTGTCCCTATCTTGGGTTCATTTCGTTTAACATCATCTTATCTGACCTTTTCTGCGTGTCCCAGACATATACTGGTTATTGAAAATATGGGGAAACCATGGGATTTATGTTTCTTTGGGCTTGGCTCACTTCACTTAATATTATTTTTTCCAAGTCTTTCCATTTCGTAACAAATGCGGCAACGCCATTCTTTCTGATGGAGGCATAGAATTCCATTATGTGTGTGTGTGTGTGTGTATACCACATTTTCTTTTTTTTTTAATTGTGAAAATACTGTACAGAGGGGTTTACAAATACATGGGCAAGATAATGAGTACATTTCTTATCAAGCATTGTAGCCTCCTTTGTTTCCTCTTCCCATCTCTTCCCATCCTCCCCTCCCAAATCCTCTCGGCAACCGCCCCCCACCAAAGTTGTAAAGTTCGTTTTTTTTTTTTATTGTGAAAATACTGTAAAGAGGGGTTACAATTACATGGGCAAGATAATGAGTACATTTCTTTTTTTTAATTTATTTTATTTATGAACATACTGTACAGAGGGGTTACAATTACATGGGCAGGATAATGCGTACATTTCTTACCAAGCATTGCAGCCTCTTCCTTTGTTTACCCTTCACATCCCTTCCCAACCTCCCACCTCCCCCCCTGGTCCCAATCCTTCTCCCCCCCCCCCCCCCCCCACGCACCAACATTGTAAAGCTCGT
>NW_012267217.1:22354289-22621969 GCF_000151885.1 Dipodomys ordii | reverse complement strand
AACCTGCTGTCAAGAGTTTCTACTTTGTTTTTTATCTCTTTTCCTTCTAATTGGTCAGCTTTGATGGCTTCAAGTTCTTTGTTGAAGCTTTGTTTTAGATCTTGTATGAACTTCTTTACTTCCTTAATTTGATGTTCAGTGTTTATTCTCAGACCACTTACTTGATTGGTTATGGTTTCCTTGGACTCCCATTCCTTCTGTTGGGTTCCTTTCAGCATTTCCTTTGTGGTCTCCCTGACTTCCTTCAGCTCTTTGTTAATGGATTCCATGAATAACTTTAGTGATCTTTGTGTATTCTCTTCCTTCTCTCTCAATTCCTGTATTACTCTTTGATAAGCTTCCTCCCGTTTGTGGGATTTCTGTAGTTCTCTTTGAGTGTTCTCAGCCTGTTCACGACATTCCTGTCTTTCTCTTTGAGTATTCTCAAGCTGCTCATTCAAATCCTGTATTAGCTTTTGAGTAGCTTCCTTATGCTTATGATATTCCTGTATAAACTTTTGAAATGCCTCCTCTCTCTCCCTATCACACTCATACAGACACCTTTGTATGCTTTCAGTCTTTTGATTTATCATGTTTGCCAGCAGTGTTTGTAGAGCTATTTGGGAATTCTCCTCTGGATTATCCATTATCTGTTCTGTCCCCTGATTATCGGGATTGGGAATTGAGATACCCGGATTTGCCATTTTTGTTGTGTTTTTTGGCTTACTCTGCCCATTTGAGGTGAAAATAGCACCAGTTTTGTGCTAGAACACTATCTTAAGGCGAGCAACAACCCCAGTCTGAATTTGCACAGTCAATAGTCCACAGATACAATCTAGTTCAACAGATACATCTATTCAACATCAAACAACTATACGTTAATGGGCTATGGACTGCAAAGAAGAATTTGGAAGACCAGAAATTATTAGGGTTAGGGAGAGATGTGGGTAAAAAAATAGGAATAGATTGATGTGGGGAGGCTCTGGGGGAGTTAACTAAGTCTTAATCTCAAAGCAGGAAATAGGGTGGGTAGGATGAATGTAGAGAGAGAGAGAGAGAAAAAAAGAAAGGGAACGGGAAAAGAAAAGAGACCAGAAAAAATAGAAAGGTAGAAATTAATAAAATTATGTAGAATCGATAACAATCTATTTAGATAAGAACGTGAATTTATTGAGAGAAGGGGAGGGTTATAAAGTAGACGTGAAAAACTTAAAAATAAAAATGCTTAAAATATTATATAGGTATAAAGAGGTAGTACTGCTATTAGGGAATTTAAGTCTTAGAGGTTTTGACTTGTGTAATAAATTTGTGGATTAAGTGTGTACACAATGGGGGATAGGGTCTAATAGTCAACTACAGGTTTATCTGAGGGTGTGCAGGACAAGAATTAAGTCACATAAAGAAGAAAGAAAGAGAGGAGAAGGTGAAAAAGATAAGAAAGGAAGAAGAAAAAGATGAGAAGTTCAGTAGAGCTAAACAAAACACAAAAAGATAATTTAAAAAGAGAAAAAAAGAAAAAGAGAAAGAAGACCAAAAAAGAAAGCAAAAACGCACACTCCCATATCCCCAAAATAAAAATTATAAGAGGAAAAGAAACTTTCTGGAAAACATTTATTTTTATCAAAAAAGGCAAAGATTAAAGATTGAAAAAGTTTTAGAAAAGAAAAAAAAATTTTTATATAAGGTACCAAAAATAAAGACTAAAAAAAAAAAAAGGAAGACGAAGAAGAGAAAAAAGAAAAAAAAACCAAAATACAAAATAAACAAAAATTTCTTTGTTTTGTTTTTTTTTTTGGGAGGAGTGGGAAAAATCCTGTATCTCCCTTGTGTCCATAATCAGCCTCTTGTTGGAGTCTCTGGTCTGCTTGTGGTCCTGTGGCTTGGTTGGTATCTTAAGTCAGTTTGTTCGAACAGGCAGTAAAATGCTCTGCTTTACCCAGGATTTGTCGATCCTCCTTCCAGGCTAGTTCATTGGGAGACAGATCTGCTTTGAGTATCACAAAAGAGGGGGATGCAGTGATGAGGCAGGGTTCTATTTCTTGGTGGGGGTCCGGTCGTGGAGCCTGAACTCTGGGCCTGGGCGCTGTCCCTCCACTCTTCAGCTCAAGGCTAGCACTCTACCACTTGAGCCACATTGCCACTTCTGGCTTTTTTCTTATGTGGTGCAGAGGAATCGAACCCAGGGCCTCGAGCATACAAGGCAAGTGCTCTTCCACTGAGCCACCTTCCCAGCCCTGAGGCTAGGTTCTGGTAGCTTTTCCTGGGCTGGTTTGTGAAAACCTCACAGAGCCCAGCCTGGAGCCATTCTCAGGGTTTCTGTTTACTGATTTTCAATTGCTTGTTGAGGCTGCTAGAGGGAGGGGCAGCCTCTGGCTCTGATTACCCAGTGGAGAAACCCACTCCTCGGGCTGGCGCCCGAGCTGGGTGACTTTTCCCTGGGTGGAGCTGAGTCTGGCAGGTCACGCTGCCATTAAGTTCTTGTGACCTGCTAAATGACTCATTTTATTCCAAGGCCTGAGTTGGAGCTAGCAGCTCCTCCAAGCTTTGTTGGTATCCAAGATGGAGATCACCGGTGCTGGGGGGGGAGGGGTGGCCTTCCCTCTGCTCCCTGAGAAAGAGTGAGGACGTCAGGCTTCTACTCACGCCGAGTCTTGGTTCCTGGGTCGTCTCTGGTCTGGGAACTACAGGATGAAGATGTCCGCTCCTTGTCGGTTCTTGCTGGTGTTGAGTAGAATCCACTCGCCTGCTGCGTCTGGCTCCTTCGTCCCGGACTCTCTGTTGCTCAGGTATGGTGGCTGCGCTCGCCCGCCACCTCCACAGCTGCCACCACCGCAGCGGCTGCTGGCAAGGGATCAGAAGTGTCTCCTTGCCTGGGTTTCCTTCTCTGGCCAAACTCTCTGTCCTGTGATGATTCACTTGGTGTAATTCTCTGACTTAGGTCTGTTCACTGGAACTCTAAAACTGCTTTCTATGGGAGAGCTTACTTAGACTCCAGCTTCTCCTCCGCCATCTTCCCGGACTCTCCATGAGTACATTTCTTAACAAGCATTGTAGCCTCCTCCTTTGTTTCCCCTTCCCATCCCTTCCCATCCTCCCCCTGCCCTCCCCCACCCAATCCTCCCCGCCCCCCCACCAAAGTTGTAAAGTTTGTTTTCGACATGACAACTTGTACTTCTCATTGTTGCAATGGGTCTACCTGTATAAAGTTTGCTTTTGACATAAGGACTTGTACATCTTATTGTTGCAATGGGTCTACCTGTATCCCTATTTAAACGATTTGTTTTTCCCCTTCCCCTCCACAAATTATACCGATATCAAAAAGCAGGGGGTTATACTGTGGGGGAGGGACATACAAAGCAACAAAGAAATAATCTTATAAATGTGTTAGAAACGAACACATGAAAGAAATAAAACATTTGAATACATATCTTAGGGTTCATTTCCCTAACATCAACTTATCTGACCTTTTCTGCTTGAATCAGACATATACTAGATATTGCAAATAAGGGAAACCATGGGACCTATGTTTCTTTGGGCCTGGCTTACTTCACTTAATATAATTTTTTCCAAGCCTTTCCATTTCCTAACAAATGGGGCAATGTCATTCTTTCTGATGCAGGCATAGAATTCCATTGTATACCACATTTTCTTGATCCATTCATCTACTGAAGGGCATCTGGGTTGGTTCCATATCTTAGCTATGATGAATAATGCTGCAGTAAACATAGTTGTGCTGGTAGCTTCAGCATAGCCTAGCCCTGTTTGTGATCGTTTGGGTAAATGCCCAAAAGTGGGATTGCTGGGTCATAGGGCAGCTCTATGTGGAGTCTTTTGAGGAACCTCCATACTGCTTTCCAAAGTGGTTGAACAAGTGTACATTCCCACCAACAATGCAGTAGGGTTCCCTTTTGGCCACATCCCCTCCAGCATCTGTTTTTATTAGAGTTCTTGGTTATAGCCATTCTAACTGGAGTGAGGTGGAATCTTAATATTGTTTTGATTTGCATTTCTTTTATGGCTAGAGAGTGAGCATTTCTTCATGTGTCTATTGGCCATCCTTCTTTCCTCTTCAGAGAAGTTTCTCTTTAAGTTTTTAGCCCACTTATTTATTGGGCAGTTGTTTCTTTGAAGATTTGTTGTTGAGAGAGTTAATTTTTGGAGTTCCAAGTATATTTTAGATATGAGACCCTTATTCATTGTATGGCTCATGAAGATCTATGGGTTTTCTGTTGATCTTGCTAGCTATGTCCTTTGCCATGCAGAAGCTCTGCAGCTTCATTAAATCCCGTTTGTCCAACCTTTCTTTGATTTGTTGTGTTTCTGTGTGTCTATTAAGAAAATTTTGGCCTGTGCCATGGAGACCTAGAGTTTCTCCTATTCCTTGCTGTAATGTTCTCAGAGTGTCTGCTTTGACTCTGAGGTCTTTGATACATTTTGAGTTGAGTCTGTTGCAGTGTGATATATAAGGATTGAGATTTAGTTTTCTACAGGTGATTAACCAATTTTGCTAGCACCATTTACAGAACAGGCTGTCTTTCTTCCATTGTATTTTTTTTAGCTCCCTTATTGATTATTACATGGCTATAGGTATGTTGGTTCATTTCTGTGTTTTCAATCCTGAGGTCTCTTCTTTTGCCAGTACCAAGCTGTTTTGATTACTATGGCTTTGTATTAGAGTTTAAATTTGATATTGATATTCCTCCAACACTGTCTTTCTGTTAAGGATTGTTTTTGCTATTCGTGGTCTTTTAATGTTCCATATGAAATTTTGGATTGCCTCATCTATTCCATTGAAGAATGAGGTTGGAATATTGATAGGTATCTTATTGAATTTTTAGATAGCCTTGGGAAGTGTTGCCATTTTCACGATGTTGATCCTTCCAATCCAGGAGCAAGGGAGAGTTTACCACTTTAAGTTCTGCTTTGATTTCCTTTTCCAAGTTTTAAAGTTTTCATCATAGAGTTCCTTCACTTCTTTGGTTAAGTTAATTTCTAGGTATTTTACTTTTTGTGGGCTGTTACAAATGGAGTTGCTTTCCTGATTGCAGCTGTGCTCTTCGCATTATTGACATATAGAAAAGCCATTGATTTTTGAGGGTTAATTTTATATCCTGCTACTTTGCCAAAGTTTTGAATCAGCTCCAGTAATTGAGGAGTGGAGTCCTTGGAATTCTTTAAATACAAGATCATGTAATTTGCAAAGAAGGAGAGTTTTATTTCACATTTATGTTTGCATCTTATCTTATTGCTGTAGCTAGGCATTCTAATACTAAATTGAAGAAAAGTGGAGGGAGTTGACATCCTTTTCTCGTTCCTGAGTTTAGAGGAAATGGCTTTCGTTTTTCACCATTAAGTATAATGCTGGCTGTAGGTTTGTCATATACAGCCTTTATTGTATTGAGGAATGGTCTATGGATTCCTAATTTTTCCAGAACCTTCATCATAAAGGGGTGTTGGATCTTGTCAAATGCTTTCTCTGCATCTGTTGAGATAACCATGTGGTTCTTATTGAATTGTGTACATTGAACCAGCTTTGCATCCCTGAAATGAATCCTGTTTGATCATGATGTATTATTTTTTGGATGAATTGTTGAAGTCAACTAGGCAAAATTTTGTTGTGAAGTTTTGCATCAATGTTCATCAGAGAAATGGGTCTATAGTTCTCTGTTCTCTTTATTTAATGAGTCCCTGCCTGGTTTTGGGATAAGGGTTATGATGGCTTCATAGAAAGAGTTCAGGTGTGAACTTTGTCTTTCAATATCATTGAAGAGTTGGAAGAGTATTGGTGTAAGTTCTGCTTTGAAGGCTTTGTGGAATTCTGCTGTAAATCCATCTGTTCCTGGGCTTTTCTTAGATGGGAGGTCTCTTATTGCTGTTTCTATTTCAATGCTTGATATGGGCCTGTTAAGTTGGTTTAACTCATCTTGGTTTAATTTTGGCATGTTGATATTTGCTAGAAAATTGTCTATTAATTCCAGATTGTCAAACTTATTAGCATAAAGGTTTGAGAAATATTCCCTTAAAATGTTGTAAATCTTGGTTGATTCTGTGGTGGTTTCCACTCTCATATCTGAGTATATTTATTTGGGTGTGTTCTCTTCTTTTTCTGATAAGATTTGTTAAGGGTCTGTCAATTTTGTTAATTTTTTAAGAACCAACTTTTTGTTGATTCTATGTTTTTATTTCGATTCTAATTTGTTTAATTCTGATTTAATTTTAATTATTTCTTTCCATCTACTGGATTGGGGTTTAGCTTGCTGCTCTTTTTCAAAGAGGTTCAGATGTCTCATTAAATTGTTGGTTTCATTTTTCTCCAATTGTTGATGTAGGAGCTCAGACCTATAAACTTGCCCCTGAGTACTGCCTTTGTTGTGTCCCAGAGGAGCTGGTAATTTTTGGGTTCATTTTTGTTGAATATCATGAACATTTGAATTTCCTTTCTAATCTCTTCTATGACCCACAGGTGATTCAACTGTGTTGTTCAGCTTCCATGTGTTACAGGACTTTCTTTGGTGGCTTTTGGTGTTGAGTTCTAATTTTATTCCCTTGTGGTCTGAGAGAATGCAGGGCATAACTTTAATGTTTCTGAATTTGAACAAGTTTGCTCTGTGACCTAAAATGTGGTCTATTTTGGAAAATGTTCCATGTGCTGCTGAGAACAATGTCTATTCTGATGCTGCTGGGTGAAATATTCTGTAGATGTCTGTTAAAGCTAGTTTATCTGTGCAGTTGTTTAGATCTGTGGTTTCTCTGTTGAATTTTTGCCAAGTTGATCTATCTAGTGGGGAGAGTGCTGTGTTAAAGTCCCCAACAATTAATGTCTTTGGATCTATGTGATATTTGAGGGAAAGTAGTGTTTCTTGGATAAATTTGGATGCTCTGTTGTTTGGAGAATAGATATTTAGAATTGTAATATCCTCCTGAAGGAGAGATCCCTTAATTAGTATGTAGAGATTTTCTTTGTCTCTTATCACTAATTTTAATTTGAAGTCTATTTTATCTGATATTAGGATTGCAACTCCTGCCTGTTTATGGGGGCCGTTTACTTGGTAGATTTTATTCCAGCCTTTCATTTTCAAAAGGTATTTGTTTTTATGGGAAGGTGTGATTCCTGAAGGCAGCAGATAGAAGGATCTTACTTTTTAATACAACTAGACAATGTATGTCGCTTAATTGGAAATTTAAGTCTTTTAATGTTGAGAGTTAGGACTGAGAGGTGTTTGGTGGCTGGGACAAGTGGGTTCTTCCTATGTTTCTTGGATTCTCAGTTTATTGTGGTCTTGTTGGTTTTCTACATATAGGACATCTTTAAGTATCTTTTGTAGGGTTGGTTTGGTGGAAATATATTGTTTCAGTTTTTCTTTGCTATGGAAAGTTTTTATTTGACTTTCAGTTATGAAGGAGAGTTTAGCTGGGTACAGTATTCTTTGTTGATAGTTGTCTTTAGGGAGTGGCATATATCATCTCAAGCTCTTCTTGCTTTAATTGTCTCTGCTGAGAAATCTGAGGTTATTCTAATTGGTTTCCCCTTATAGGTGATTGATCTTTTCTCCTTGACAGCTTTAAGGATCCTTTCCTTGGTCTGAATTGATCCTGTGCGGATTATAATGTGATGGTGTGATGTCCTGTTCTGGTCTGGTCTGGTCTATTTAAAAGCTTCTTGTATCTGAATAGACATATCTTTTTGCATGTTTGGGAAATTCTCTGCCAGGATCCTGTTAGATAAATTTTCTAGACTATTAACTTCTGTCTCTAGGTGCTTCTCTACATCCATTGTCCTCAGATTAGGCCTTCTGATGATGTCCTCCAAATGTTGAATAGATCTATCATATTTCTTGGATTTGTCTTAGATAGTTGTATGTTTTTTCTCTATAACATCTAGGGTGTCTTCAATCCCAGAGATTCGATCTTCTGCATGATCTAACCTACTGTCAAGACTTTCTACTTTGTTTTTTGTCTCTTTTCCTTCTAATTGGTCAGCTTTGATGGCTTCAAATTCTTTGTTGGAGATTTGTTTTAGATCTTGTATGAACTTCTTTATTTCCTTAATTTGGTGTTCAGTGTTTATTCTCAGATCACTTAGTTGATTGTTTATGGTTTTCTTGGACTCCCTTTCCTTCTGATGGGCTCCATTCAGCATTCCTTTTGTGGTCTCCCTAGATTCCTTCAGATGTCTGTTTATGGATTCCATGAATGCCTCTATTGATCTTTGTCTATTCTCATCCTGCTCATGCAATTCCTGTATTTCTCTTTGATTAGCTTCCTCACACTAACACAATTCCTGTATTTCTCTTTGACTGTTCTCAGCCTGCTCATGCAATTCCTGTATTTCTCTTTGTTTTCAGCCTGCTCATGCACTTCCTATATTAAGCTTTGATTAGCTTCCTCAAGCTCACAAGATTCCTGTATTAAGTTTGGTTAACCTCATCATCATCGTGAAGTTCCTCTATTAATCTTTGGTTTGCCTCCTCCCGCTCCCTATCATGTTCACACTGAGTCCTTTGCAGGTTTTCAATCTTTTCATTCACCATGTTTACCAGTAGTGTTTGTAGAGCTTTTTGGGAACTCTCCTCTGGATAATTCATTAACTGTTCTGTCACCTGATAATCATGAGTGGGAGTTGACATACTCTAATTTGCAATTTTTCTTGTGTTTCTCTGTTTTTTTTTTGCCCATTTGGTATGAAATAACACCAATTTTGTGCCAGAATACTATTTTATCAACCAGAGTCCTGTAGTTGTACAGTCAAAATGGCTGAAGATAGTCTAGTTCAACAGATACAATCTATTCAAAATCAAAGAACTATGGATTAATGAGCTAAGAACATCAAAGAGAGATTCAGCAGATCAGAAATTAATATGTTTAGGGAGAATCGTGGGGAAAAATAGGATTAGAGGGATGTGAAGAGGGAAAAGGAAAGAGTGAATTTAACTGAGTCTTAATCTGATAAATGGATAGGACAGAATGAAAGGAGAGAGATTTAAAAAAAATGAAAAAACAAAAATTTAAGTTAAAAAAATGAAACACTTAAAATTATTTAAGTATATAGAAATGATATTGAGAGAAGAAAAAATAGAATGAAAGGAGGAGGGAGATAAAAATGAAAAATGAAAAAATAAAATATCTTAAAATTGCAATACTTAAAATTTATATAGGTATAGAGAAATAATGCTACTATTAAATAAGTTAAGCTTAAGAGGTTGTGAATTGAGTAATAAATTTCTGAATTAAGTATGTACACAATGAGGGATAAAGTCTAATAATCGGTGACTGGTATATATCTGGGGATGAGCAGAATAGCAATTAAGTCATGCAAAAAAGAATGAAAGAGAAAAAGGACCAACAGGTCAGAAGAGATTATAAAAAGAAAATAACACACACACACACACACACACACACACGCCCCTAAAATAAAAATTGTGGAAGGAAAAAAAGTTAGAAAACAGTGTTTTTAAAAAAATTAAAAAATAGGTTAAAAAAAAACGAGTTCTTTGATTTTTTTTGGGGGGAGGGGGAGATCTTGTATCTCCCTTGTGTCCAGAATCGGTCTCTTGGTGGATTCTCTGGTCTGCTTGTGGTGTTTGGTTTTCTTGTGGCTTGATTGGTTTCTTATGTCAGTTTGTTTGAGCAGGCAGAGAGAAACTCTGCCTTACCTAGGACTTTGTGATACTCCTTCCAGTTTAGTTCAGTGGGAGGGAGATCTGCTTTGAGTATCACAAAAGAGGGAGAAGGCTGTTTCTGCTAGCTTGGAGTTGATGTGATGAGGCTAGGTTCTGGGTAGGGTTGAGGCCTTTCAGCAATCAGTAGCTTTTCTCTGAGGAGATAGCTCCTGAGACACTCACAGAGCCCAGCCTGGAGCCATTCTCAGGGTTTATGTTTACTGAGTTTCAATTGTTTGTCTAGGCTGCAGTGGGGAGAGGCAGCCTCTGGCTCTGTTTACCCAGTGAAGGAAGTCACTCCTCCAAGGGCCTAACTACCTCTGCCTGGGAAGGGTGACTTTCCCCTGGGTGGAGCTGAGCCTGTCATGTCAGGTCAGGTTCCTGAGAACCTGCTGAATGGCTCCTATTGTTTTCTTCCAAGGCCTGAGTTGGAGCTAGCTGCTTTGTCAGTATCAAAGATGGAGATCTTCTCTGGTGTGGGGGAGGAGCTACCTTCCTGCCCCTACTCTGTGAGAAGGCGTGAGGATGTCAGGGTTCTACTCACACCAGACTCTTGGTTCCTGAGCCATCCCTGGTCTGCAATCAGCAGGATGAAGATTTCTGCTCCTTGTTGCTTCTTGCCTGTAGTGAGTAGAATTCACTCACACACCACATCTGGCGCCTTTGTCCCAGATTCTCTGTTGATATGGCAGTTGGGATGGCAGCTACCAACAGGTGCTCAGATCTGTCTCCTTGACCAAGCGTCCTGGATTTTCCCTCTCTGGCCAAACTCTTTCTACTGTGTTGGCACACTTGGTGTGATGCTCTAGCCTAGGACTGTTCACTGGAACACTAAAACTGCCTTCTCTGAGAGAGCTTGTTTAGCCTCCAGATTCTCCTCTGCCATCTTCCCTGTCTCTTCATGGATCATATTTTTGTATGTGAATATGGGCTGAACCTGTTGCCATGGCTTTAAAAATCAATTAAAAACATTCAACAGTAAGAAAGTACTTCTAGAGGTGACACAGCCATTTCTCCTTTAAGTAATTTGTTCATTTAAGATACTGGAAATTATTATACTGTAAATGATCTTGCCTCTTTCCATATATGTGGTATATAAAAGTATTGGAGATAAGAATCTCTCAGATTTGGCTGCCTATACTGGCTTTGAAACATGATCCTTAGATCTCAGCCTCCTGAGAAACAAAGATTAAGATTATAGGTGTGACCCATCAGTGTCCATATTTTATAATATTTTCATATATAAAAATGTAGTGAACACTGAACTACCTTTGCAATGTTCTGGTCATTCTGAAAGTCAAGTTTGTAGGGCTACTCCTCTTGGCCTTTCGCCCCACCCCTAGTTCATCTTTGTTTTTGTTGTATTTGATCAGGTTTGTGCCAAGTTTAGTTTTCAGCAGACTTTTGTAACTGAGTATAAATTCTCATAAAATAGAGTTTCTGTCAGAAATTTTGACACTGTATTACTTATGGCTGCTTCGCTGCCTGTCACCACGCCGCTTAGGCTGTGTGAATGTGTAGATTCAGCAGAGAAATACTTTTCAGTCTTAGCTCCCATATGTTTGTTAGTAGAATGTGTTCAGGGAGAGTGCTTACATGTTTAGTATGAGATTATTAGTGCTATTTTCTATACAGTGAATTTCTGGTATTTATCAGCGTCTGTCAGAATGATAGGTCTGCTGATGGGTTGCGTTCTTACTCAGTATGGGTATTAATAAATATTGGACTCTGTCTATGCATTTTACTTCCAGTTGTTCTACCAGAATTCACCTCAAATTACCACCAGACCTGCAGCCTTCCCTGCCTTCCAACTCCCTTTTTTTCTATATTCTTTTAAATTTATCTTGCCATGCTGGTTGAATGGTGATGAATTGCCTTTCTTTCTTTCTCCAACCACCTTAAAGGATAACCTTAGTGGATGTAGGAATCTTGGATCTGGGATGGAGGCACTAGATTTTGATGACAGCCCAAAAAAAATCTGTGGAGGAACACAGGAAATATGTCTACTGACAGACATGCTGTCTTCTTCCACATTTTGATCTTTTCTTGATCATGATTTTTTTAAAGTGACAATTAGACCATCAAATAGCTTAGCAGAAGAAGATTGGCCATGATTTTGGATTATAAGTTTTTCAAATAAAATTTGAGAAAATAAGCATTACAATTTGGAATGAAAAAGTAAAAAAGACAAGCATGATTCTTAGAGGATAAGAACAGCAGCAATTTCATTTTGAATAAATTGAAGCCATAATCTGCATTGTTTTATATAGAAACAGCTGTTTGAAATTTAATGAGAAGGTACTATCTTCAATAGTGTTGAGAAGACAAAATTAGATGAATAAGACAAGGCAGAAAACAAAACAGATAAGTGTTAGGAACTTAGAAAAATCTTAAATTTCAAGTGTACTCTTATACTGGAGACCGACATAAATAATTAAGGACAAAGTCTCAAGGATGCTTGTATAAGAGACAAAATTAATATAGGAAAGCCTTCCTAATTTGGATGAAGTAGGATGAGAAGACTTGTTGAAATGAAGCAATATTTAATTTTAAGGGCAGTTGTGCACTCTCAAAGGATACAGCAAAATAAACTTGTGGTAGATGAAAATCTCCATAGCAACAGCAGACGCTCTCCCTCTCCTGCCTCATCAATTCCTAATTTGCCTGTAATTGTTTTACTCATAAGATGACCCACTCTTGGAATAATTGTTGAAGTTTGTACTTTAACTAGAATAAGCAACAATATTAATGTTGCAAACAATAAATCCACCTAAAGTCAGTGGTAAAATTAATGTGAATGCAGGTCTCCTAAAGTACTTCTTTGAATTTATTACAAATTAAATTGAAAAGATAGATTGAGACTACAGGTATATTAGTGGTTTAACTCAGAAAGATGACTTGTAAATGACACATGATTTTAATTTTCTAACAGTAAAGTTTCTCTCAAGGGAAAGGATAAAAAGACATCTATGAGTGGAGCGCCTGACTCACTGCCAGCATTTCCACTCAGACAAAAGTTATAGAGTGGAGACAGCCAGCAACCCCTACTTCAGGAGGGAGAAAGGGAAGGGAAGATAAGGGAAGAGGAGTAATTGCCAATCATTTTTTCTTCCCTATTCATCCCAGGATTTGGCGTGCAGCCAGAATTTCTTTAATTTTTATCTCTAGCTTCTATTGATAGCCGAGAAGTGTGGCTGGAGGTAGGAGAGAAGAATCCCTTTCTACATAGACAAAGAAGTACATACTTTCATGAGTCTTTTCTCCAGATTCTTTGCTAAAATATGGACAACACTTGAAT
The DNA here is from genome assembly GCF_000151885.1 of Dipodomys ordii. Classification (NCBI taxonomy): domain Eukaryota; kingdom Metazoa; phylum Chordata; class Mammalia; order Rodentia; family Heteromyidae; genus Dipodomys; species Dipodomys ordii. Next base: position 22,609,033 of record NW_012267217.1, on the reverse strand, counting down.
AAATGTTATAAGCAAAAATTTTCCAGATAATTTTTCTGAGACTGTTTCTATTTATTTTATTTTTTCACACACAAATACTTGTTTCTCTGAATAATGCAGTCACTGTTAGAAATGCCATCCTAAAATTTAACTTACAGCATGATTAAATAAAATAAAGAAGAGCTAGAGGAATAGAATGGATTTCTTGTTTGTATTTTAGAAGTTTTATTTATCATCTTTATGCAAAAAAATCTATATATCTAACACTAAGTGCTGGTGGCTCATGCCAGCAATTCTAGCTATTCTGGAGGCTGAGATATATAGATCCTGCTAGCCCCAGCAGGAAGGTCATGAGACTCTTACCTCCAATTAACCACAAAAAAAGAATAGAAGCTGTGGCTCAAGAGGTGGAGTGCCAGCCTTGAGCCAAAAGGCTAGGGAACAGTACCCAGGCCTGAGGCCAAGCCCCAGTACTGTCACAATCTATAGGCAGGTAGATAGATAGACAGATGGACAGACAGAACAAGTTAAGGGATGAAATAATTACTTTTCAGTATTTTGGAGCTCAATTTTCTCATCAAACACATTAAGTTTAAAGCAATAGATATAATGTCAAGAAATTCCACTTGTATTTAAAAACTTGTAAATCTTATAGAAAACATAACTTAGCAAAGCCAGTATGTACTTACTATTTTTATCTTAGTAATATGAGACATAAACCATGTAGGAAATGTTATTTTTTTCTGTCTGAGATTTCTGTCATTTGTGAAAATAGTCTGTTGCTATGTCTATTAATTGAAGATGTTGGAATTATAGTTTGGAAATGACTATTGGGAAGGGTGGTGACGAGATAAGCAGTATTAACTTGTGTCTATGCTGAACTTGGGGAATATTTATTTACTTTGTACAGCCTCATTATGCTGAAGTTCTAGAAGGCACATGTACAAGTTGGTTCATCATAGGCTGTGATTTAGAGCATTGCTGAAAAAATCCGTAAGAAAATTAAAGTTGCCTCCATGTGAATTTCAAAAAATCCCCTATTGTGTATGGGCAAAGTACCAGCTAAGTACTGCCCTCCTCCTTCTCCTTTCCTGTTTTGTCTCCAAGATCCACCTCTGCTGAATGCTGTGGCATTGGACAGATTTTCTTTTCTGGGCTCTGCATACTCCATGCTGTATTTTAGCATTTTCCTGGAATGAAAGTCAAGGAAGTAGTATATCTAAAAATATGTATATATATATATATTATATATATATATATGTATATGTGTGTGTGTGTATGTATGTATATATTTAGGGATCCTAGTAAAATGGCATTGACATGCAGGAATAAATGGCAGATCTGATTTTATCCATTCACATTGTTTTCCTCTTTCTGGAAGTTTCATTTTTGTGGGGCTTTTATGCCCATAGACAACCTACTTCTTAAAATAGTAACTAAAACATTAACATAGTGCTATTTATTCTGGACACATCTCTGTTCACATATTAACTGTTATAATCCTTTAATAATTACAATTCCTAAATAGTAGATATTATTTTTTACTTATAGTTTATGAATGAGGACATATAGTCTTGGACAATTAAGAAATTGCTACAAGTTTGTGCATGCTTTCTCTTTTCTTTCTTTCCTCTTTTATTGTGAAAGAGTCAGCTCTTAAGACTTTTTATATTAATATTTTGGGGGTGGGGTCTGGTCCTGTGGCCTGAACTCTGGGCCTGGGCGCTATCCCCCAGCTCTTCAGCTCAAGGCTAGCGCTCTACCATTTGAGCCACAGCACCACTTCTGGCTTTTTTCTTTTTGCTTATGTGGTGCTGAGGAATCAAACCCAGGGCCTCAGGTATGTAAGGCAAGCGCTCTACCACTGAGCCACCTTCCCAGCCCCTTTATATTAATTTTTTGGCACTTTAATATGAACATTTTTAACCATGAGGAAGAATGGAAAGAAACTTACACAGTGAACACTCGATTTTATCATGATGCATCCTTCTATTATTTGCTCCACCCATTCATGAATCCAGTGTCATTTTCTAAGTTGGGACAATCGTATTATAGTAATGGAAGATGTTAATCTGAGGGGAAATGGAGGAGGTGTATTCAGGAATTCTCTGTATTGTCTTTACAACTTTTCTGAAAATCTAAAATTACTCCAAAATATAAAGTTATCCATATAGAAACAATAATAAAATGAAGCCTTGATCTGTAAAACAGATGTTAGCAAATGTGCTGTGGTCAGTGTAGTACCTACATACTGACTGCTCTGCTCTCTCATTTATCACTTTCCCTCCCTGCTGAGAGCCCAGGCTTCTCTGATGTGTGTTATGGAAATTAACACCTTATAGGTTAAATCCAAAATTTTTGACATGGCTTCCAGAACTGTTATATTCTCCCTCCTTCTTGTCTTTTATCATCATTGTTTGGTGAACTCTTATTCTCTGTATTTATTTTCTTTATATACCCTGAAGGCTACTTCAGTGCTTCAAGCCAGCCATGACCTTCTTGTTGATTTTGAACATGCTTTTCTTTCAGCAGGGATGATCATTCTCAAACTTATGTATCCTCAAAATCTCTTCAGAAATCATCTTAGAATTCAGCTTGAATTAACCTTCTCTTGAAAGGCTCTCATGAAAGAGGCACATCATGAAATCATTTTCCCAGTAGGTTTTTTTTGGTTGTTATTGTTTTTGGTGGTTTTTTTTTTTTTGAGCCAGGGTCTTTCTGTTACTTAGGCTGACCTGGAATTCTTTCTTCTTCTGCCTTAGGCTCCTAAGTCCTAGTATTATAAGATTGTGTTGCCATGCCTAACCTATACAATGTTCTTTGTTGTATGTATGTATGCATCATGAATTCTTCTTTCCTGTAGTTTTGTTCTAACTCCCTATTATAGAGATTTCATTCATAATACTGGCCATGTATCAGCAAAAGTACCAGCATATAGGAGATTTTCAGTCATTGTCCAATAATAGATGAATTGGATATGTAGCATTTAAATTTACTTGAATCTGCACAAAACAACAGATCTAATAATTAGTTGAGTTTTAGTTTAGCAGCTTAAAAATTAAGTCTTGGCTTTTCAGGAATTAATAGTTTTAGTTCAATCAGGATGTGTATAGAAGATCTGGAAAGTGGCTAGGTTTAAAATAATAAAAGTTCTGCATGGTTTGTACTTTACAGTAAATGAACTGGGTCTTGTGCTATTGAAGGAGTTATCAGTAAAGCTAGCTGCGTGCATTTATCTTCATTAGCTGTTCCAAGATGATGCTTTCTGATGCAGGTGGCCCAGCTATTCTCAGGCATTTTAATTTGCCAATTATTGTACCCATGGCTAAGAACAGATAGTGATTAGGTTCACATTTTGTTCACTGGACAGCTTAATGTTCTTGTCACCTTACATTGGGTTTTAAATGTGCAAAGCACAAAGAATGTCAAACATGTTTCTCAGACTTGCAGAGGTGGGGTTCAGGCCTAGTAACTTGAATTGCTTGTGCATACAGAAATTAAAGGGCTACTGGATGATTAATAACAGAACAAGACAATGTAGCAAAAGGGCATCTAGGAAAGTAACACAAGTATGTGAGAGCATGGGGAAGAAGGTAGATGAGTCTTAGGTGCATCTTTTCATTTTCCTTCACAAAAACACCATTTGCTAGCATGTGGACTCTGAATACTAACTTGGTTTGGATTAGTGCCATTTAAGGAAAGAGAGATTGGTATGATTTTATTTATAAAGTGGTACTCAGACTTAATAATTGCCTTCCTCGAGCATTCTAAGACAACATAGGTCATCCAAAACAGAGAATGAGATGCTTTGATTCTTTTTATATAATGAATATCTGATGACTTACATTTTGGAAAAATTTGTTCCAGCCATTGCTCATTAACACCTTCTTTTTGAAATTGCCATAGAAAGTAGAAACTTTTACATTGGAAAAATCAAAAACACATAGCAGTTTTATCTGATGTTCTTTTACCTAATTGCCTGGGAGTAAAGTTGACTCATTTATGGGGACTTAATCTAGAATCATTATTAGCAGAAAAGATTATTTATCATTTTAAGAAGGCATGGGGAAATGCCAGGCACACAACATTCCAAACATTAACTTTATTTGCTAGCCTCTTAAAGAATTTGTTTGTGTATAATGTTGTTCATGCTACTGATAAGACCAAATGTATTTAATAACTACTCAGAATTAATATGCCATAGTATGCATGGTTGCCTAATTTAATTTATCTCTGATTAAGCCTATTATGTTTGAGATCACTTTACAGAAGAGATTTTTTTGCCAGCTGTAAGCTTATTTGAATTGTAATATAAGTTAATAATGTGTGAAATAACCAGTGGTGCCTACTTATAAATGGTAATTTTGCCAACTGAGTTCCTGAGTTGATGTTTGCCCAGATCATCCATTGGCAATAGTTAATGTCTTACATGAAGACCATGTATTGGGAAAATATGAAAATTAACTATTTTAGGAGGCAATGACAAATAAAACAGTGGAGCTTTACTTCCAAAATCCAGATAAAGGCCATCACATTATAAAAGTAATTTGAAAATTAATGATTGACTGCTCATATGACATTTAAAATATCATGTACCTCTTGCATGATTTTTTTTCTAAATCTATTTCTTCATCATTAAAACATCATTGGACAGATAAAGCAGGAAACTTGGATATTTGGCTCAGATCTACAGAGCATTTGTCTTACATGTGGGCTACCAGGTCTCCTCATGAGAGGGAAGGGGCTGTGAAATTGCTGTTGAGTGATTGTTCTTTGCACTGTAGAACAATGTGCCTGGTTATTACGTGTGTGCTGAACCACCTGTGTATCATTAGCCAGACTAGTCCTCCTTTTCAATGTTTTTGGTATCTATCACCCAACAGTGATTGAGTTGACCATTTGTCCTTTGCCGAATAGTTAACCTTGTGCACAGCTATTTGCATCCTTAGATATAGTTTGTTTTGCTCAGAATGTGAATTTTGTGACTTGTATTCATGTGTATGTTTGATAATGTGGTTGCTTCTTACTCAACCCTAAAGTGATTTCGTTCTCTCTATTTGAAACTTCTTGGTTGACCAGCTAATGAAAACTACACAGTCCTCCAGACCCTTTTAATATCTTACCTCCCAGTTCTGGCCTTCTCAGACATAGCCACCTGATCCCTCAGTTCCTGCTTCAGTCATTTTCCTTGACTATTCCATTAATATTCATATATTCTACCTTAGAGCCCCTTAAGTCATCAATATTATTTGTCTATGGCCCTTTGCATGTGCATGTGTATGTGTGTGTGCACACGCACACATGATGTCAACAGCTGGTGATGATGGCTAATAAGAATTAAAATATGACAGGAGAAATACATGTAGCATTTACGTATTCACCCATGCAAATAAATATAAATAGTTTGTGTTGCCTTATTTTAAATGTGAAGGAGAAACTTGCATGCAATATGTTTAAAGTTCTAGTGGATTTTTGTTTGTCATGTGTCTAGCTTGTTTGCTCTTCTGTAGAGCTGTAGTTTGAATCTCAGTGTTGTAAGATGTTGGTTCAGTAGCTTATGTGAGCCTCAGCTGGTGCACATCTATGTTGTTGTCGGGGACTTGCCTTCAGGCCTATTAAATCAGAGAGTCACATCATTTTTAGAAAGCTAACCAGATGATTCTAGTAAGAAGCCAGAATGGAAATCTCTTGGTATAAAGGAAACTTAAAGGTCATTAAATCCATCCATCCATCTGGTGTTTGATTGCTTTCTACAGCTGTTTAGCAATGAAAGCAGAGTACTTCTACTGAGGGAATTGAAATTGCAACTCTGATGGTGGCATCCATGCCACATCCAGTCCTTCTTTCATTCTGCCACTCGAGATGACCCACTTTTTGTTTTGTAAGGAAATGGTCTAACTGAAATTTCACTTCTTGGGACATTCTTCAGCACTAGGCAAAACAGGACCCTTGGTTGCCCTGTTGCCAGCACATTTACTTGTGTGCACACTACAGAGTGGTTCTTGATATGTTTTTCTTTTTAGAAAAAGGGAAGGTAGGTTCTTTTAGGTAGACATTTGAAGTGAAAAGATACAAATAATTAGAAAAATTTAACACCTTAACAGTCTTGAGATAAAAGAAAACATAACAGATTCTCAGAGTTCTTGCAGTTAAAGTAAAAGAGGGAAATTTATGGTATGCAATTAAGCAACATCAAAAATACATCTCTGCTTTTTTCTCTGCTGTGTAGATAAATTAAGAATGATTTTGAAATGTAAGCGGCATTAGGAAAATCCTAAATGTGTAAGTATAATGAGCAAAACTATAATTTTCTTGAGGAGAGTTATTTGTAAGACAAAACAAAGACTGGTTGGAGGTTACATAGGAGGTTCCTGACAGCTGGTGTCTGGATCCTAGCTTTTTCTCTGGTGGAGTCTTCGAAACTTCATTTCTATTACACATCCTTCTAGTCTGAGCAGCATTTAGCACAGTCCTTCCTTGGACCTAATAGCAAATGTTGGTAAGTTGATATAGCAAAAGTGAAAATATTTCACTAAAGAACTAATTTTAATAGTTTAGTGTATAATAAGAGAACTCAAGAGTACTCAGCATGAATACCTATTTGAGTTGTATTTCATGGTCACCAAACAGCCCTGAAGCCTAAGGATTAACTCACCCCACAGTTTTGTCACTTTTTGTCACATTAATCACTGAGCAGTCAGTCTGATCACTACATGGCTGATTCATTTCATTCATTGATGGCCAAAATGGACAGATGTGTCCCAGCAATCTGACTATCTTCATAAGCAAAGTAAATCAACTATGCACCAATTCAGCCAATAGTTGGGCGTCCATATGTCTTAGGTATGCATAGAGATACAGAGCAGAGATATTAAGTTATATTTAGAAATTTCTAGTTTTGTTGAAGTAGTGATAAGTTTTTTCCCACTCTACACTTTATATGCTGTGATAGGAGGATACATCACTCAATAAAACAATTTATTGTTATGTTTTTCTTTCTTCCTTAAGGAAAACACTTAGCTGAAACTATAAAACTCACAGTAACATGTCAGAATAGGAACATGTAGATCTACTTATTCAGTCTTTTCCATAATACGTTAGAAAGTATTACCTGAATGGGGAAAAAAGGGAGAGGGTAATGTCTGTAGTAAAATAACGTTATATAATATCAGATAAAATCACGCAGGAGACTTGAAAATATTAGTATGTATTGTGGAACATGAAGAATGAGAGTGGAGAATACATGAGAGGAAGGGGACACATTTCTGAATTATCAAGTCCTAGAACTCTTAAATATTTGGAGGAACCTCCATCAGTATTCTAATGCAAACTGGATTTTAAAAAAAAAGGCTAAACTAATCCATAGTGAAATACTTTAATTCTGCCCTCTCTTCCTTTTCTCCGTCTTTCATATCCCTCTCCCTAATCACCTGTAAGCACTTTCACTTCCACTATTCAATAGATGACAGGTGGCTTCTAGGGCTCTTCCAGGGATTAACGGGGCTCTGATGCCTACACACGGAAATGAAGCAACTCTTCCCTTCCTTCCTCTAATCTTTCTTGTGATTTGAGAAATGATGTGCATCTACCTCCAAGTGATTATTTGTACAAACTTCTGAAGCCAAAAGAGGGATAAGGTGCTATAAAGGTGAATCTATGGAATAATTCACTTTTGTTGATGCTCCCTAGAAAATCGCAGAATTAAAAATTCTCCCTAATGGGCTGGGAAGTTGGCTCAGTGATACAGTGCTTGCCTCACATACATGAGGCCCTGTGTTCAATTCCTCAGCACCACATAAGCAGAAAAAAACTGGAAGTGGCTCTGTGGCTCGAGTGGTAGGGTGCTAGCCTTGAGCTGAAGAGCTGAGGGACAGCACCCAGGCCCAGAATTCAACCAACAAAAAATAATTCTCTCTTGCGAATTATAGTGGTACTGGCAATACTTCCCTGGTAGTCCTATGTGAGAGATAATGGCTGATGTGAGGTAACATATAGAGTTCTCTAGATAATCCAGACCAAGATGTTCATAAGTATATAACTGCAAAGTAAAATGATGAAGTCATAGAACTTCTGGTGTTCCTAGACCAAATATGCTTTGTATGTTTTCCTGTGCCAGAAATCTAGTAAAATTATTGAAAATTAATGAAGAAAAATTATAAAGCAGAGAAACATGAAGCAGGTAGGATAACACAACTAGTATATGCTTTAGAATAAGAGTTGTCAGCCAATTTGTTGGTGGATGGCACATGATTGAAGAGAAGCTTAGGTGTGCCTTGAAAAGCTATAGATCCTCTGGTGACACTTAAGAAGAGTGATATGGGAAAAGGATCATGAGTAGCCAAGGCATTAGTAGTAGTGAGTGTTGTAACATGGTATGTGAGTAGCTGGACCCTGTTCCATTCCTTGCCTCACACTGCCCTGTAAATTCCCTGTCCTCCCTTCTTCAGACTTGTGCTGCAACCATCAAAAGATGCTCCAGACACAAAGAACAAGGCCCAGGGAAGCTCCAGAGTGAGCAGATGAGACCCTCTTGCACTTCTCCCAAGCACAGTCCCCAAAGTGCCTCAACCAGCGACTGGTTCCTAGGCAAGGATTTGAGAATTTTCATTCCTCACTAAAATGGCTAGATTCTCAACCCTACTACCTCACAGGGATGCCTGCCAAGATACAAACACATATAAACACACTGTGCCCTCAAGAGTTTCCTTGGAAAGTGGATTCACTAAATATAAATGAGCTTTGTATTTTCATGTTTTATAGATGGATAAATAGAATGGATAAATGTCTTTAATATGAATAAAGAGTGAAGAGTCACTAGCATTTGAGGATAGCTCCCCAGCATAAAATACAGAACAATAGATACAGGTGTTAAGAGATGATTTTCAAAACCTATAACATCTTCAGAGGAGAGGAAGATGAGAGACACTATTATTTTCACAAAATAAAAAAATTCAACAGAAAATGAACAATCCAAAATAAGATCTTTTAATTATTTATATTTATATATAATATTTTTACAAAACTCAGATATGTAGAAGGTAAATTTAAGTGAACTTTCTTGAAAGTAGACTAACACACTGGGGTAGGAGTAAGAAAAGTAGTGGATCTATCCTTGAGGTTCATTATTCTATTAAAAGTTTTCCAGAAAGAGAAAAGAGAGGGGAAAAAAGTATAGAGAGACAAATAGTGCAAAGACAAAAATAAATAAATAAATTCAAGAAGAACTTTCAAGAGAACAGTCTCTAGATTTCAGGGGTTCCAGAAAGCACCTAGAATGGTGGGTAAGAAAAGAACTTCATCATATTTCAGTTCTTAGAACAATAGGATTAACAAGGAAGTCTCCAAAAACCCTTTTAGAAATAAAACAAGTCAACCATCAGGAATATTAATGGTGAGTAACTTCCCTGTTGTAATATTGGAAGCCAGTGGCAAGGAGGTACTGTCTAAATATTTTTAAGAGAAAAATTCCATCTTCCTTAGAGTTCAAATACAAGCTGGACTAGCAAAGAAATGTGAGTAGACTTAACATATTTATAGACACATAAAGTCTTAACAAATGTAACTCATACATACCATTCCTCAGGAAATTACTAGAGAAAATGCAATACAGAAATAAGGATATAGATCAAGAAAGAGGAACCAGGAAATGGAGTACCCAATAAGAAAGAAGCAGAGATTTTGCCAATTTGGATGGGGGGGGGGAAAGGAGGAGGAGGGGATAGGGGGAGGGGGAGGAGGAGGAGGAAAGAAACTGCTACAAGATATCAAGTGAGGAGCATCCTGGGAAACTAATATATCAAGCAGATCAGATTGAGTCTCTTTAAGGGAAAATAGGTTTGACAGATGAACTGGTTGAGATGAACTCCTTTTTTTTTTTAAGATCTTAATAAGGGTTTTACAGTTCATTTGGAAAGTCCAGAATAAATTAGTAAAAGCAGTAAGAAAGAAAAGGATAAAAGACAATGATAGGAAAAACAAGAGGTTGAGCAAGATCAAAAGTGTTCTTTCTCTTAAATTAGTTGGCTCAATAGTGAATGAGATTATTTGTCCACAGTAATGTAAATGCAGAATAAGAATTGAATCAATTGGTCTTGAACCTACAGGTAAAAGGGGGGAAAACAAATATTTCTAGATGTTTGGTGATGACATAGAGGCACTACATTTCGCTTATGACTTTTGCAGCCTCTAAGAAATTATCACCATCTTGACAATACTTAAATATAGAGACGCAAATATAAGTGTTGAATATATTCTCTTCTCTTTTGATGGATCTAGCTTCCTTAAACACTGGGAGAGGGAGTTTTCCTGCATTGTGCTAAACCATCGATTAATCAAATTAAGAACAACCTTTCTGGATCAGAAGTCTTGCCTGTGTCAGAGGTTATTCACTGGCCAATACATATCTTTTATAATAAAAGCAAACAAGAAAAAAGAAAAAGAAAAACATGTCAATTCCACTGAGGCACAGGATGGGGAGTGATAGGGAGGAGTTTATTGGCCTATTTGCTTAGAAGTCTTACGCTGAAACTATGGGCATAAAATACTATGATCACTATTAAGTTGGTATTAAAAAATTAGTGGAACCTGAAATAGAAGTTATAAAACTAAAGTGTATACTCCCTCACACATAAAAACAGAAGTTAGCTGGGCGCCAGTGGCTCATACCTTGCAATTCCTGCTACTTAGAAGGCTGAGATCTGAGGGTAGATGTTGGAAGCCAGCCTGGGTAGGAAAGTTCATGAGACTCTTATCTCCAGTTAATCACCAAAAACCTGGAAGTAGAGCTATGTCTCAGGTGGTTAAGAGTACTAGCCATGAGTAGAAAAGCTCAAGCCCCAGGATTGGCAAAAAAATATTTAAAAATTAATGTATTTTCTTAGTATCTTTCAGAATTTATCTGTTGTATGTTTAATAACAACACAGGAATCTAGGATCCTCCACAAGTCTTAACTCCAATGATTTTTTTGTCATCTACATGCACTCCTCACATTCTATATTTAACCTATATGGAACTACTCTGCTATATTTTCCATCATCTGGCCTTTTCATAGAATGCACCATTGCTTATGTTCCACTTATGCAGAACACAAACATATACTCGCACACCTGTCCCTTCCCAAAGTCTCTCTTTAACACCAGCTTACATCTGAGCTCAGACTCTCTGAAAGACATGATGGACCTCCAAATAATCATGTCCCTGTTCTGTTAATGCCTCTTATTCCCTTTGGCACTTGTTAGCTCGCACTGCTTTGAATCATGATTGTTTTTCCCCTTGTCCTTTCTTCATGCAAAATTGGGCAACAAGGGCAGGCACTGTGTTACACTGATACTTCTTTCTCCTTCAGTGCCTGGCAGAGGACTGATTCCAGGTACTGCCTTAGATATTAATTAAATGAATAAACCAATCTTCCATTAAATGTGAAATCTGTTCAGTCATATGGCCCAGTGCTAAACATCTGCATCTGCATAAATAAATATTATTAGAAACTAAAGATTCCTTTGTCTTGTTTTAAGGAAGTGTGTTTATTTTCCATCTAAGGAAAGAGCCTAGAGGATAAAGCTATCCCCTGAAGTTTTTGCTTAGGCTTTCTTTGTGGGGAATACAGAAAATCTGCCATACGGAAAGTTTACATTTTGAAAGGGTTGCCCTCACAGAGGAAAATGTGACAGGCAAGATATCCCCTTGTACCTCTGTGGAGATGCCCCTAGATATTACCTTGGACCTAGTTGGTGGACACCACCGTCTGAGATGTGGTAGGATACAGGAAAGCCCTCCTGAGGCAGGAACATGAATATAGGAAGGAAGTCCACACATTCTCAATGCTATAGCAAGGTCACTTAGATGGGAAGGTCACTTAGATGGGCCCAGTGAGGTCTTGGATCCATAGCTTCTCACACTCACTTTAAGTCCCTTCCTATTCAGTCAAATTGTATCCTGTGAATCCCAGATCTTTTCATAACTACACAAATGATCATCTAAGAAATTATATAACAGGATCACTAACATCTGTTACAAAATTTCACAAAATGCTAATACTATGAAGGAGTATGCATACAACATAGAATACCCTGGAATCTTTTAAAAGAATGGGATAGATCTGTAAGTTCTAACACAGTGAGGGCTATAGCACACATTGCTAAAGGACAAAGGAAGCGTGGGATAGAATTTTCTCTTTCTGGCCTTTACTTGACTACCGCCTTTTCACTGATGACTTACTTAACTAAACTTATGGTTTTATTTTTATACTAGTCCTAGGGCTTGAACCCTGGTTCTTGTGCTCTTGCTTGACATTTTTTATCCAAAACTGAGCCTCTTCTCCTGAATACTTATGAGTTCATTGGAGAGAAGAGTCATTTGGACTTACCTGTCTGGGTTGGTTTTGAACCTGGAGTTCCAAATCTCAGTCTCCTGAGTAGTTGGCATTGCAGGCATGAGCCACTAGTGTTCCATAACAATGACATTTATAATCACAAAGAAAATCCCTGCTCATCTGGCCTTACCTTATGAGTATTATTCCTATCTGATTAATAAATAATGCTCTTTTTTGCTTGTGACCACTGTACCTTGCAGGAATGTAAGGTATATGAGGGATTTTTGTCTGTTTTATTTACTGCTTTCCCCCCAGTTCCTTGAGCTGAGTACCGAATTAATTTGCACAAGAAAAAGTTTATTTGCTTAGAAAAATTCTGGAAGGGACTACAAATACAAATCTAAGGTAGTGTTCTTTGAGCTATGGAACTCCATGACTGGGGGCCTCTCAGAGGAGTACTTTGTGTACTTTTTGTTGCACATATATCATTTCTTAAAATAATATAAGTTGATAGAGATTCCCTTCAAAAAGTTTTTGTGAATGACTTCAATCACCTCAATCAGTTAGTTAAGCAGCACCATTTATTTCTGCACCTGAGGTAATGAACACCAGTCTTAATTTCTCTTCTTTTCCAGAAGTCAAGTTGTAAATGGGCCACTATTTTGACTTAATAGTTTTGAATCCTTCACCAGCAGGGACTGTTTCCCATCAGAGCCATGCCATCTGCACTAACGTGATCATAGGAGGAAATGGCTTTTCAAGGCCAGACACATTTCTGTTTTACCTTATTTATAAAATTGGGGTAAAGTCTCAAGCAAAGAAATCAAGCTTAGATGGGAACGCTGATTCAAGACAGGGCCTGACAACATGGCCTCTCCATGTGTAAAGTGGCCCAGAGAATAGACTCTCAGTGCTATTTATACTAGATTGTCCCTTACCTTCTTTAGCTTAAAGATGGTGCTCTACTTCCTCTTGGTTCAACCATTTTGGAAAGCAGTATGGAGGTTCCTCCAAAGACTCCACATAGAGCTCCCCTATGACCCAGCAATCCCACTTATAGGCATTTACCCAAACAATCACAAACAAGGCCATACTAAAGCTATCAGCACAACTATGTTTATCACAGCATTATTTACCATAGTTAAGATATGGAACCAACCCAGATGCCCCTCAATAGATGAATGGATCTGGTTTTATTTGTTATCTTACCTATTCTGAGTGTGGTGCCTATATCACCAGGTAGTTGATTAGAATCACAGTCTCACAGACTGTGATTTCTCTGACAAGTAAGTTGTTTTAACCTGTGGTGTTTCACATAAGCTTGTATAAACCATGCTTTCCTTTCTCGAATTTTCTATATTTTATAGTGTTTTAGCATCATGAGGGTCTTCAAGATTTGACCCTCTCAGGAATAGCTGGTTATTAGAGAGATGAAACAATCAGCCTTTGAGTCCATGTCTGGACTCCTTGTCCCTAAACCACCTATCTCTTTTTGCCAGCTTCCTTCAGCCAGAATATCTCCCTACCACAAAATATTACAGTTACTGGACCACAAGGTGCAATTCCTAATCACAGCACCTGGTGAAAGTATTTAAACCCAGAGAAACCACTCTCAAGGTGTCCACATTTCCTCCTCCTTCTGCCTCCTGACCATGAGTGTCTCCCCATGCGCGGCATGAAGGGTTTCTTCCTCTTGGGACAGTAAATAACAAACTACCTGCCCATGCCTGTTATCTCCTGATCTGTTAGTGTCACCATAGAAGAAAACCAAAATTTTAGCTACATTTCAATTTTATTTTCTAAGTACTTTTTGCTCTCTTTATGTAGTTGTACAAAGAGGTTTCGTTTGAACAAATCAGTAAATAGGTACAATGCATCTTAATCAATATCACTCATTCCTTCATTCTCCCTGATCATCTTCAATCTCAGTCATACCTCTAAGTTATATGGCTCTATTTTCACATGTGTACATTGAATATAATGATGGTTTTTGTCCACCATTAACTCTCTACATTCCTTTGTCCTCCCTCCTTTTTACCTCTCCATCTGCTTCATCCAAACATATTTTAGCTTCCTAGTATTCATTTTATTAAAATGTTAGTTATTCAAAGGAGTTACACTTTTGGAATTCTCTCCTGAATAAACCATACTTAAGTCAATTTGTTGTGTATATATGTACATGACCCTATATATGTTTATAATTTAGATCTAACATGTCACTTGATAGGTCCTCCATCCATTTCTGTCCAGCTATATTTTTGCCTGTTTATAGACTTCTCAGTTGAATTCTCACTTTCATTCTACTCCAGCTCCAGTTTACTTTACAATTTTTTGGTTCATTTAGAGTACTGTGAAGGTGGCCAGATGTTCTGGTAAAGTACAACTTGCAGGCTGAAACACTATGAGAATACTAAGTTACATCATCAGCCTAGTCATACTCTTAAATAGAAATAATCAAGTGTAAACACATATCAGGCTGTAAATCTGCTTACTGTAGTATAACTATGTTGAATGCCAATAATAACCCTTTTAAGCACCAGCTTTGAACACTTCAGAAGGTGCTATCACAAATAATTAAGACCTCCAAGAAAATGGAGCCATTTGAATGGCAACACACAAACTTATTTATAATATTCTAAGTTGTCAAGGAATCAATGAAAGCCTATCATCCCTATGCATTCCTTTATTCCTCTGCAGCTTCTTAATATGGTATATATGTTTCTGATAGAAATTATCCTTGCCAGGGAGTGGCTGTGAAGTTACCAAGCAGCTTCCCTTCCCACATTTGCTTTTACAAAACTCTTATCTCTTCACTGTTAGGGAGAATCTGGAAGTGAACTTATTTCTAAAGCTGAGATTAATACAAGCAAATGTTAAAAGAATGTAAAGTAGACTTTCTCCCTGTGACTCCAAGTAAAAATAATGAGTACCTATTTCGCAAAGAGTCCATGGGTGGGTTATTTTTCTCTGGGAAAAGTTCTTTTTTAAATTTTACTAAGAAATTAAAGTTGGATTAGCAGCTTTGGAAATAAAACATTTCAAAAGAAAAAGTGCCATTTATTATTCTCTGATTATTGGCTTAATTACACAAAAACCCACCACTTTTTTAATGACCATAAATAGTCATAGGCTGCCGATAATCAGATGTAGTCCTCATCCTGGACCCATTGGATCCAACATTATTGCCCAATCAGTGTCAAAAATTTGACTGGTAGTCTGCATAGGTGACAAAGTCATCTGAAACCCCAGGCTCCTTTTTGGTGGATATTTTGTTTAATCGCTTCTTGACCCTTTCTAAGAAACCTTATTTGCCCAAGGGAGTCTGGCACTGGAAAAGAGAGTTTGCATCTACTTAGGGAAATGTGCCTGAAATGGTGGCTTATTTGGAACTGAGAGGGAATGGAATGGACCAGACAGAGGAGCCAGTTTCAACAGGCAAAGAGCAACCTGAGCCTCCTAAATCTTATATAAGGAGCTGGTTCTTAGCAAAGCAGTTCACTGAGTTTGGATCCAACAAGACCCATTACCATTCAACAAACACCTCAGTAAACTCTGTAAAAAATTCTTTATCTAATAACTGCCTTAAGGCAGTCTATATTGTCTTAGTGTCCACTTACATTTCTAAGATGGTGTGGATTTCTCGATTCAGCCCTGCAGATACCATTGTAGAAACTGCTCTCCAAGGTATGTTGCCCATTTGAAACTTGGTCTTGTTCTTCAGATGGCTGTAGAATGTTTCCTGGTGGTGATGTGGCTCTGAGTTAAAAACATTTGTTTTTTGGTTGTCAGGAGAGTTGACAAGTGAGTTGGTACATGGATTACCCAAAAAGGGGGCTTAATTCAGTTTTGTTTTTTCTCAGTCACTGAACTGAGAAGGAACCAGCTTTCAAAAGTAGAGCTGATACCTCCTCCACAGGACTGAAGAATGAATGAGGCAAAGACACAGAAGTGGATATTGCAATGTGTGTTATGGACTGCTCTATTTCTTCCCTCTTTTGCTTTTTACTTTTTTCTCAGCTTACTGCCAATGAAACTAGATCCATTTGTTTATAGTCATAACCACAGGGCTCATAACTCTGCACTGGCAAAGATGACAACTTACAAGGCTTTTAAAATTTCAGATACTGAGTTATATTAATGCATGTCTTGGTCTTTCTTAGCTGTTTAGAAAAAAAGAGAAGGGAAAGGAAAGGGGGAAGGGAAAAAGAAGAGAGAAAGAAATAAGAAATTAGAAAATAAGGGAAAAAAGAGGAAAGAAATGAAGAAATTTTACCGATATTTAAATTGGCTATGTTGGGCATAAACTGAATCCTGTGTAGGGATAGTAGCAATAAGTTTACCTTTTAAAAAAATGTAAGTCTGACTTTATACAATTAGCAAATTATTAAACGACCTTTCACTCAAAGACTGCAAACAATTGCCTGTTCCAACTAATAAGAGAACATGTTTTACAAGGTTCACGTTGATTAATTGACAAATGCTGATAAAATCAAAGCAGTGCTAAAATGCAGTTCACCAACTGCAGCATAAATTACATTTGTTCAATAATGCTCCACGAGGCTATACTTTTATGGTTTACCTTTCAATAAATATTACTGTCTTAATTGAAACATCCATTGTGAAAATTTATCTCTGAGAATGACTACTATCCCAGCCATAGCGAGAACTAAGCATTTCTATATCTATATATGATTTTAACTCAATTAAAAGCAATGATTTCTGAGACTATTTTAAAGAGGAATCCTTTATATTTTGCATAAAAGTAATGCATCCACTCTTAACTGAACCTAGTGTTTCCTCCATTTCTGACAGTTTTCATTACTAAAATCAATCAATATTCTAAACAACTAGCCTTATTTTACTAACAAAGAGCATTGCATGCTTAGTCTATTTTCATCCAGCTGTGATGGCATCTGGGATGTGTTCCACAACAGGGCCTGTTACTAGATGTTTTCATGTTCAAATGTATATCAGACATGGTGTGGAGGGTTGCTTACCAGACACAGATTCCTGCTTTTATATGTGAAAGAGTAGCTGTCTACCAGGATCTCCTGTATCCTCACCAAATTCAGGATTCCAAAGGATCTAGCATAAAGACAATTAAAAAGGAGTTGTGGTAGATGGGAAGATATGTCAGGGAATAGACTGTCCTAAAGGATGCCTCTATACCAGTCATAATCCAGAGCCCTGGGACAGCTTCCCTCATTCTAAGTCCTTAGAAATACTGGCATGTATAGATGTAGGGGCTCAACCATTCTCATTGTTTTGTTTATACCAGGCAAGTTTCTCAATCTTGAGGTATCTTTATATTACCCAATTTTATCCCTAGGCATTTGAATATGCTATTTAAGACATACTTACTTTGGGGGGGGTGGACGGAGGACATGGGAAGGGATGGGAAACAAAGGAGGACGCAACAATGCTTGATAAGAAATGTATTCATTATCTTGCCCACATAATTGTAACCCCTCTGTATGGTATTTTCACAATAAAAAAAGAGATACTTAATGGATCTTGTATTCAAGATCTAGATTGCATGCTAGATCTAGATTGCATGCTAGATCTAGATTGAGATTGAAGATTGATTGGGAAACTGAGCAGAGACTACCCTTGTAAATGGTAGTTGAAGAATGTGGAGCAGGAATATGAGGCAGTTGGATGCAGGAACTTAGGGAAATATGTAAGAACCAGATGTGATTTCCAGGAGCAAATTAACATGGCAAGTGCTAGGTTGGTGGGTGGGCTAAAGTGGGTGAGGCTAGTGTGTGGTAAAATTCCAAGGAATTGAGTAGCAGAGGACTAGTGATAGCGGTCATGGAAGACCAGCACAGGTTAACAAGCTTGTAAGCACTCCCAAAACAATGAGCAGGATAGGCTCGCCCACCAGGAGACGCAAGTTGCAGGAGAGAAAAGAGACAATCCCTAGTCAACTGAGAACTCAGAGCCTAAATAGTACAATATGCTTCTGGTAATCTTAAGCCACTGGCTGTGAGTCAGCTGAAGAAAGTTTGAATTTGGATTCATTTTGTGCTTTCAACCACAACATCATTAAGACATTGTCTGGCATAGAGTAATGCTCCACAGACATTCACTGGGTTCTGAGAGGGAGGCAGGTCCTAAAGTGAGGTGAATTTTATATGGCAGTATAAAAATTTTTAATTAAATTTCCCTGGCACTTAATGAAAAGGAAAGAAAAAGCATGGCACAGCCACAGAGGCAGATTGATCCTTTGTTTCTAGGGGATCTGTGATGCCCTAGAATTTACATCTGCTTCCTCCCTTGGGTTCTGTCCTTCAGGGATGGCAATAAGCAAGAAGAGGGCCAGCCTAGTATGGGACCTGGAAAGTTCTCAACATGTATGCATGGTATCTTTTGGTGGGAGGCTTAGGAAAGAAAGAGCTGAAAAGAGGAGTGTGAAGTGGCTAAAACCCTGCCGCCGAACTCCCAAGTTCATGTCTGAAAACCTCAGTGAGATTTGTTGTAATCTGCCACCCACACAGTGCGGCTGCAAACCCTTCCTTGTCCTAGCCATCTCCCTCCCTCCCTCAGCCCCACCCAGGAGGCTCTGTGTATTTGTGACAAGAGCTTCAGGTAAAACTTCTGGGCCAGATTAGCCCATGGATCCTTGAATAAAAGTCCTGTTGTGCTGGTGTTGGACACGATGTAGATAAAAGTTGTAAAACATGGTCTTCTAAAAATGTCCTGTTTCATCAGGTGCCAGTGGCTCATACCTATAATCCTAACTATTCAGGAGGCTGAGATCTGAGAATTTACTGTTCAAAGCCAACCTGGTCAGGAAATCTGTGAGGCTCTTATCTCTAATTCAGCAACCCCCACCCCAAAAAATAAAAAGCTGGAGGTGGTGGTCTGACTCCACTTCCTAAGTATAGGTCCCAGGATGGGCACATAGAAAACAGTCCTATTTCTCTAAGTTGGGTCAAAGTGATGTCATATTTATGCCACTTACCATTCAGAGCCCCAAAGCAAGAAGCAGCCAGTGCATCACTCCTTAATCTGTACTTCTGGACCATGTTCCCTCTTTTGACACTAGATGGGGCATTGTTGTTATGACAGTAGTTCTAAAATTTTTAAATATTCTATATACAGTCCAGGAAGAAAACATTCCTTAGAATGTAGTCTTGTTCTATAGAATCAGAGAATCTCTCATCAGGAAACAGACATGAACAGTGTGGAGCTGAATTGCTCATTTTTCCTCCTGACTTGAAACACTGTGACCATCCCAAGTTTGGGCAGTGAGTGAGCAGCAGACCTCGAGCTGGAAGCCAAGGCCCAAATTTTCTGAGCTGGAGCCATGCCTGTTCCCTGCCTCAGGGCCAGGGCCTTTTGCCCTGGGAAGATGAACAGGCAATAGGACAAAAGAACCATCTTCTTTTTATATGGTGAATAGTACAGGAGTACTATTAGTACAGTAATTCCTCCTAAATACATCCGTCCTATGACCTGGTGCTCTTTATGTAATGATTGAAGAAAAGTAAACAATGAGCACAATCCATCTCTCTTAGGAACATAAACATTTGTTACAATACCCACATGAATGAATTAACTTCATTTGATTAGCTCTGAAAAGGCCAAGTCCCAGTTTCTAGCTAACTTAACTTTCCCTGGCGTTTTGATGCTAGCATAGTTCATGTCTAAGGATTGTGATGAAGATCCTGACTGTTCTCTTCTTTTTCTCTGCATCTGTACACCAGATATCTTCACTGGTGCATTGGAGTCCTGGAAACTCATTAATCCCCCACAACCTTTACCTAGAACCCCACAGAAAGCATGGGCCACACAGGAGATGGCCTCCTTGGTGGCAGAAAAGAACATACTACAAATGGAGTGTGTAGCTAGCATTCATCTCACTGGCCATGTTAATGTCATTAAATGGCTAACAGTTCCCAGTACAGAGCAGAAACCATAGTTGATCACATTTATGGACTTAAAAAAAGAAAGGAAACAGACACTCTTTCTTTAAAAGATCATGTAACTTGTATTGTCTTTCTTAAAAAAAGACTATGTACCTGAGTCTTAAGCACACTGACAAAAGATAAGTTTTCAGTATTTCGGTATGTTGTTGCTCTTCCCCCTTCTCTACCTCTTCCTCCTCCTCCTCCTTCTTTTATGCCAGTTAAGGGTCCAAGCACTCATGTTAAGGGTCCAAGCACTGTCTCTTAGCTCTTTTGCTCAAGGTTGGTACTCTAACACTTGAGCCACAGCTCCACTTCCAGATTTTTGGTGGTTAAGAGTCTCACAGACTTTCTTGCCCAGACTGGCTTCAAATTTTGATCCTCGGCCTCCTGAAAACATTTTGCTTCTTGGAATGCACTGATAATAACTCCTCACTGACATGCCACAGGCTGCTGCTCCTTTGATTTCAGCCTTTGCAGAATCTCACTCTCTGTGACTAAAAAGGCACTGAGAGTCCTTTCCTTCTTATTGCATGTTCCTTCCTAACCATCAGGATTCTTAGAAGAATGCGTTGTCAGAAAGAAATCATCTAGACTGAGATTTTGTTAGATATTGCACACTTAAACATTTTTTAAAGAAAAGTAAAGCACTTTTAGAAGTCTAATTTGATAAAGTTGACTTGTATACCTTGATTTGCTTTCCTGGCCTAAAATCCTCTTGTCTGTGGAGTCTAGTCTCAGTTTAGATGTCACCTTTGCTGATGAGCTACTACCCTTTCTGCACCCATGCCCCTTCCAGAGTCCTCACTTTTTACCCATTGTTATCAGAGTATCATTCATGCCACTAGAACATAGCACAGTATATTACAAACAGTTGTGGTTGGCTGTATTAGCAGCCTCATAGTGAACTGCAGGGATTTGGGTTTGTTATGGGTCTCATATCTACTATGCAGAACATAGTGGCAGACATAAACAGAGAGCTCTCTACATATATATGGGGCTGAATCTAATGATGTCAACACTATCCCTTTTAATATGAGGCTTCTGAATGTTCAGAAGCCTTCAATAAAAACTCATAGTCTTGGCTAGATGTGGTGAGTCATGCCTTTAATCTTAGCTATGAAGAAGGCTGAGATTGGAAGGATCATGACTCAAGGCCAGACTTGGCAAAAAGGTAGTGAGACTTCAGCTGAACTTAATAAAAAGGAGAGCATAGTAAGAGGTAACAGGAAACATAAATGGAAAGACTGCAATTCAGGGTCACCTTAGCCTCAAGAGGAGAGCCCTTTAAAAAAATAAAATGGGGGAATGTGGCTTCGTGGTAGAGTGTTTGCATGAAGCCCTGGGTTAGATCCCTCAGTACCACATAACCAGAAAAAGCTGAAAATGGCACTGTGGATCAAGTGGTAGAGTGCTAGCCTTGAGCAAAAGAAGCTCAAGGACAGTTCCCAGGCCTGAGCTCAAGCCTTAGTACTGGCAAAAAAAAAAAAAACAACTAACTAAAATGAAAAGAGCTGGGGATGTTGTTCAAGTGGTAGAGTGCTTGCCTACCAAGCTCAAGGCCCTGAGTTTGAACCCCAGCCTCCCTTCATTCTCCCTCCCCCCAAAAAAAATTCCTCATAGTCTTCTGAAATTTCCTGAAGACTTAAAATTGTAATATGCTTATTTGTTTAATTTGCAAGTCTTGTGTAAAACTGGACAGGTATGTCCCTGGAGGTGGAGCTGCTTGTCACATATTTGCTCCCCACATTTGAGTAAGACAGAACTTTTCTCACAGGTTCACTTTGCTTTATGCAAAAGAGGTATACTAGAAAAGTTGTACATAAATCCAATCTCTACAAATCAAATTATGTATTAAAATGTACCAAAGGGACTAATACTGTCTAGGAGTCTTGGATCCTTTCTTTTCTCCAACAAATAAAGAATTATGATGTAGGAAAAGTAGCAGCTTTACTAGAAAGCGGGTATAAGGTTTCAGGGAAAGTACAGATGACCTCTTGGCTATTGCCAGCTTGGTATAAGCCCTGGACTGGGACTCTTGGCTGGGAGGACCATCTTATACCATATGAGGTTGTGTCCACCTGTTTCCTAAGCAAGGAGGAGGAGGAGAAGAGTACACAAAAGAGAAGGAAGGGAACCCAGAGATCGGTAACACTTTGGGGTCTGCCTTTGATATCCCCCTTGGGTGAGTCTCAGGTGTTCTGATATGTGGGTGGTTTGCATTCCACCTCACCCCACAAGAATGGAGTGTCTCTCCCCACTAGGGGTCTGCTCCAGCATTGTCAGAGGCTTGTCTCCACTGGGTGGCTGTTTCTTCCCATCTGCCTCATTGTTTTCTTTGACTCTCCCTCAGGACTACTTAATTTTTTTTGCAAGTGAAGAGAACTTATAAAAATATAATTCTTGGGCTGGGAAGGTGGCTCAGTGGTAGAGCGCTTGCCTTGCATGCTCAAGGCCCTGAGTTCGATTCCTCAGCACCACATAAGCAAAAAGAAAAAAGCCAGAAGTGGCGCTGTGGCTCAAGTGGTAGAGCACTAGCCTTGAGCTGAAGAGCTGAGGGACAGTGCCCAGGCCCAGAGTTCAGGCCCCACAACCGGACCAAAAAAAAAAAAATATAATTCTTACAAAAATAATGCTAATAAAAGAATAATTTCTGAAGTTATCAGAGAATTTCCCTCTTTCAGAACAGGCTTCTTCCTAGAATGATAAAAGCACCCCTCTATTCCTATCAGAAATTCTCCAAGCATGAATTTCATGACTTTTCCCCCATAGCATACTTAAAACACTGGTCTTAGTCCTAAGATGACTTTTGATTCAGACAACAGATATTCTTGGCTACCTGAAGTTAATAACTCCTCTCGCTGTCATAAAATTGCTATGTATGATCTATTACTTCTGATTCAGTTAGTAAGAAAATCACTGACATGGGCATTTACTGATTTTTACACAAATCTTATTTGAAGTGGTATCAGTATACTAGTCCCTTGGTTTGCAAGAGTTAAGGGCCAATGGAAATTCTTGTGTAGTCAGAAGACTGAAAAAGATAATGTGTACAAATCTCAATGGCATACCTGCTGTTCAAATACCCACTAGTATTGTATCTAGTTTCATTTGAATATTTTCCTTTTCCTTCTTTCCTATTTTGATCTAAAGAGACCAGGAAGATGCGTGGAGCAGTGTGTGTGTTGGGGATATTGTCAGAGTAAACAGGGCATACACCAGTCCTTGAGCATCCCCTTTGCATTCAGAATGCTCTTGTCTCTCCTTAATGGTAGGCACAGCAGAGGTCTTTTAATAATACATTCACTGAGTTGAGAAATAATATACTTCGCTCTGAAATTACGTATTTAGCACATCCTCAGCATATGTCACGTGGGAGGCCTCGTGCTTTTAGACTGAGGTTCTGCCATGCATAAATAAAACACTCCAGCGTTGACCTTTTTCAGTAAACAATGCTAGAAATGTTGATTGCCTTTAAAATTCAAATGCAGCTTTTAGAAGGTGTTCTCATTCTCATACACAGCTGAGACCTACTTGCTTGTACCAATACCCAGCTAATCTGAGGTCAGGGAAGAGCCTGAGAACCAATCAGATTTGGGGCATCTAGGTTTCGTTTAACTCCATGGCCAGAGGCTCTGGGGCCCTGTTCTGTTCACTTCTTCCCTCATATAGGCTTTTTAATTTCCCAAGAGACCTTTCTCATGTCTGAGCATTTTATGTGATAAGCATCACATGTGGATCAACATATATGGCTCACCCAATTTTAACTAAGCAGTAAAACTGATCTTTATTTATTAGAAAATTTATTTCAGACATAGATACTCCCCCTTCAGCCTCTGCCTTAACAATGTTTTTATTGGCAGTGTCTCTTCTCACTACTTAAAATATGGAAGCGGAAAACCCTTACCTCATTATGAGACACCGTGCAGTTTTATAATTATTGGTCCTTGGGACCACAACATGTAGAGCTACATAGCAGATTGGAGACTGCCCCCAAAAGAGGACAATGACAGGCAGACTCACAGTACTACCTTGGCATGGACAGGGCCTCCAAGGGAAAGAGCTGCATCTGAGCTGGTTCACTGGATTAAAATAAAAATGCTTAGAAGCCTTTTACTTCTAGCCTGGAGCTTGTAGTGAATGTGCTTGAAGGTTTCCCTGTATCTACCTTCTTTGTCTCCTTTTTCTTTGTTTTAATTCCCCAGTCTGACATCTTTCCTGTTTGGACAATGAAGCAACCATGCTAATTCTAATAATCTGTGTGAAAGTACCCATTTAGAAAAATATACATCTCTTTTAAGAAATTGACATCTGTAACTTTAGCTTAGTGTGTTGTAATTCTCAATCAGCTAATGGAAGATTATAGCTCTTAGTGGGAGATGGCAACTAATGCATGAACAAGCTGGCTTTAGAGAATTTAGTGAATACCCTGAGTGCTACATGGAATCATCCCGACTCTTAAACCTGCATTTATGTACAGCAGTGTGCAGTCTCTATGGATCTGAGTATATCAGAACTAACAGAAACCAAGACCATAGATCTTCCGTCTCTGTGACATTTTACGAATACTGGTTATTGTATTTGTAATACTTTGATTTGGGTTTGTCTAATGTTCTCTTGTGATTAAGTTGAGGTAATGCAGTTCAAGCAAGAATACCACTGAAGAATGAAACATTTTCAGTGGGCCAAAAGCATATTAAGTCATTGTGTAGTTTTAGTGTTTCCAACATATTTAATAATATCAGTCAAAACAATGTGTTCTCCCAATTATCCAAATTATATCATTAATCAGAACATAGTAGCCTATCATTCTGATAACTGAGGTCATATTTATTATTTATATGCTTTTATAAATATAATAGTCATAGCCGGGTGCTGGTGGCTCATGCCTGTAATCCTAGCTACTCAGGAAGCTGAGATCTGAGGATCGCGGTTCAAAGCCAGCCCGGGCAGGAAAGTCCGTGAGACTCTTATCTCCATTAAACCACTAGAAAACTGGAAGTGGCTCTGTGGCTTAAGTGGTAGAGCGCTTGCCTTGAGCTGAAGAGCTGAGGGACAGTGCCCAAGACCAGAGTTCAAGCCCCACGATCGACAAAAAAAAAAAATAAAATAAAAATAAAAAAATAAATATAATAGTCATTTTAACCTGGGTAGAATGTTACCTTAGTGATTTTATTAGAATGAATAATACATACTGCATTGTAATTTTTAGCATGCATAGGAAGTTGTTCTGATTTTTAGTTTTCTGATCAATATAATATTATGAGAATTTTATTATATCTGTTTGTCTCTCTTTATGTGGCTATGATAGCAAATAGTGATTGCTTGGACAATTTCAGGTGAATTTGAAGTCTGACTTCGATCTTCCTTTGTGGAAAGCAAAAAGCAAACAACTCACATTTATTCTAAGCACAATAAATTTTCAAAATTAAAGGTTAAATATTCTAGTATGTTTAACTTTTGAATATAAACACACTTTAGTAATCACAATTAAAGCAGAAATTTCTAACCTTTCTGGTTCTTGAAGTTAGCACTTAAAGAAGTTTACACTTCTTTAATTGCCCCACTAAGAAATCATTCTTACTAATTCATATTTTTATTCTTTTATTTGTTTGCATTCAGTTCTTAGACTTGATCAGATACAATTGATAGGAGAGCCCCAGATTCATAGGCCTCAAATGGAAAACTACTTAGATCTAAACAAAGGGCAACTGATATTTCCCAGGTTAAACATCCATGCCTATTTTATCCTGTAGTTATCAAGTCCATATTTTTTAATTTGATATTTTGATGTAAGTTATTATCTCCTATATGTCATCAAAGTTTGGGTTCACCAAGGGGGATAAAGATCTCTAAACATGTATTTTCTGATGCTGCATTTTAAAAATTAATTTGGAGCTCATATTGAAGTGATAATGAGAAAAAGCTGACCATTTACTCATGGGCACTGGTAGCTTGGTATGTAGATATTAACACAATGAAAAATGGCAACAATATACCTACCTTCTGAAAAGAAAACACCAGTCTAGTTAGAGAAAGAAACACTGAGAAAAATCTGCATTTACAAGTATACAAAAAATACAAAATTAGAAACAAAGGAGGAGGCTACAATGCTTGATAAGAAATGTACTCATTATCCTGCCCATGTAATTGTAACCCCTCTGTACAGTATTTTCACAATAAAAAAAAGAAAAAAATACAAAATTAACCATCAAGCAGTTAGAAGACTATGTGGCCATCAAAAATATAAGAAATGCAAGAAAGGGCTGGGAATGTGGCTCAGTGGTAAAGTGCTTGCCTTGTATGCATGAGGCCCTGGGTTTGATTCCTCAGCACCACATAAACAGAAAGAGCAGGAAGTGGCACTGTGGCTCAAGTGGTAGAGTGCTAGCCTTGAGCTGAAGAGCTCAGGGACAGTGCCCAGGCCCAGAGTTCAGACCCCATGATGGGGGGGGGGGGAGAAAGAGAGAGAGAGGGGGGGAGAGAGGAGAGGGAGAGAGAGAGAGAGAGAGAGAGAGAGAGATAAATGCAAGAAAGGATTCATTGGGCCAAACCAATGCTCTCTCTTAACCAGTGTTCTGTCTGTAAGTTTTGTAGCCAGGAATGCCACATTATCACACAAATAAACCTTTAAAATTGGGAGATCTAAGCTAGGCTCTGTGGCTCAGCCTTTAATCCTAGCTACTCATGGTTCCAAGTTAGCCAGGGCTAACTTGGAGACAATATCTCCATAACCACAGAAAACTAATAGCAAAAGCTTGGGAGTTATATACAGGTATGATAGTGTGTACCTGCAATCTCAGCACTTGGGAGGCAGAAGCAGAAAGATCTGGTATTCTAGGCAAGCCTAGAATTTTGAAATCCTATTTCACAAACTTTAAAATACTAGAGATTCTGAAAGATTGTCTTGAACGCTTCCTACCCAACATTACATTGAGGCCAAGCGGCTTTTTCTTCAAAACCTTCAAGAAAAAATTTCTCCTTCCCTTCTTCTTTTTAAGTGGTTTATTAATCTGTTGTTAATTGACTGTATACTGTAATGACAAATTTTCCTACACATCAGAATCTTCCCTGGAGTTGTTTTAAAAAAAAAAAAAACATTTGAGTCTCATATGAGATCCACAAAGGCAAAATCTCCAGAAGATAAAATCTATGAATTTTTTTCTTTTGTCTTTCTGATGTTTTGTTTTTTTTTCAGTTATTGGAGAATGAACCCAGGACCACATGTTTGGTATGAAGTGCTCTACCACTTTGAAAAAATCCCTAGTTTTTGCTCTTGTTTTTTGTTTGTTTTCAAATATGTTCTTACCTTGACTTTGCCCAGGTGGCCACCAATGTTAATTTTTCTGTCTTTCCTCCTGTGTAGCTGAGATTACAGATGTATAGCATTGTGATTGGGCAAACATATATAACTGCAGCAGTTTACCCGGTGTCCAAAAGTTGAGAACATTATGTACCTATCCCAGCACTGTGTTTATGAGAGAAGCAAATAGCCACTTTGGGGACAGACATGCTCTTGTATATTATATTGAAACATTGATTGCTCTGTAGAAAGCTCATGTTCTTCTGAACTAAACAAATCTATTAACCGTTCTTGTACCTTGAATATCTGTGTCACCAGTCCACTGAATGAGAAGCTGGGAATGTTTTTGAATAATGCCTGGTGCCATCACACTTGTCACTCCCTCCCTCTTACTTTCATGTCTGTGATATTTCACAGTGACATTCACCCTAACGCAGAAAGGTCTCCCAAATCCATCCTCTCGACCATCTCTACTGCCTCTGGCTTCATCTGACCAGGTTTCTAGTAATTGCCTCTGAACAAGTGAGTCCTCTGCCAGCATCTTTCATTGGAACTTACCCTCTACTGCACTGTAAGAATGATTTTTTTTTGAAATTACACATTTCATTCTATCACTCCCAATTTAAAATACTCTATTAAGTTCCTGATAGCTCTGAAATTAAAACCTTTTAACATGGCCTCCATTTTCAGCATCATTTCATCATTTCATAATTTGTTTCAGAAACTCCAGCCAAACAAAAATACTCACTTTCTATACGATGCCACATGATTTACACCTAAGTGCTCTGAACATGGTGTGGTTAATACCCGAAGCATCTTTATATTCTTTGTAACATCCCTCCCCATCAACTTCTACCTCTACTCAGTCTTCAAGAAAATCAGAAATGATTGTCACTGGCAGAGGCAGTTGGTTCTTCCTTTGTGTTGTTTCTATTCATCTGTGGTTTAATTAATCTAACCACTTAACTGTATACCTGCCTATACACTGAACTACCAATCTGGGCCTCCTCGTTGGAATAACTTTCTTATTTGCCTAGACCTTAAAATGCTGCTTCCCAGAGTATGTGACAACTAGGTAGTCAGCTAGATGGTTGATAAACTAGTGCCTTTCTGTAGGATGAGTGGATGAGAAAAGGAACGAGTAAACAGTGTGCTGTCATTCTGTCCAAAGGCCTCATTCTATGCTTTGTAGGATTACTCAGCTGACCTATTCCATCTTTCATATCTACTCTTCTTCTAGAATATAAAGGTAACTATTATTTTTTTAATCTTTTTCTCCACCTAATAAGTTGTCATTCTGAAGCTGCCACTGGCTCTGGAATTCCAGTAGTCATTATAGGTCATTCTTGAAGTTGATCAGATGACTATCTCCTGGTAGACTTGCTACAAGCTCAGGTTGTTACTGAGAGGGAAATGGTAAACATTTACCTACTGTCAAATCACCCCAGGACTTGGGCTTATGATATCTTGTTCTGAGAATATCTGGTGTACTTATCTCCATCTAGCATTGCCAACAAAAGGATCCAACCCCATTCAGGCTGACATTCCATAACTAGGTTGTTCATCCTTTCACAATTCAGAGATGATTGTGTTCATAGGGAAAGACTCTCGGAACGAGTCTGGAACAATTCTAACATTTTTGTTGCTTGCTATTAATGATTTTTCCCAAAGATGTTGCTTTTTTCCTTATTTTTTCTTTTCAGATAATTTCAAATATATTCTATGTACTATCTTTTGATATTTGTAATTCTCTCTACTTTTGTGGCTTTGTTTCAATTACCATTTACTCCCTTAGAATCGGACTCATAAGAGTAATAATTAGAAAAATGACTTCCATATATAGTGTCATCCTCTTTTCTTTTATGAGGGTTATGGCTCTCTAGTCACACAATCAAATTTTTATTTTCTGAATTTCTCTAATAATTATTGGAGCTTCTGTTCCTTATGCATTCATAACATATTACTCTGAACTTTTCATATGCTTTTCATTAGTCAGTAATATGGATCTGATTAGAATTAATGGTTGCTACCCTCATGATTATGAACTTGAGGCTGTATAGTAATTTCTTCCAGGAGTCCTGTCATCTTCGTGTTGTTATTCACTTTTTTGGTGAGTCAATATGAAGGCTGTATGTATTTCCTCCTTGTCGCCAAAGGTTGTGAACAGATTCCTGCCAGTGCTATCCTGATTTAATTAAACACTGTAAATCTGCTTTCATGTCTTTATTTAGAAGTCTCTTAAAATATGCCATATTTTGTGGATTGTTTTAGCTAATGAATTCTGAAATTTCTCTCCATGCTATAAAAATATGCGCTTTTTTTCTTTTTGCTAAAATGATCTGCTTTACACTCTGAAGAGTAAGCCCTAGTTTTAGTATTCCATGAATTGGAAAGTGCATACTTATATCATCACAACTCCCCTAATCTTTCCAGGCTATCTTATAAAGAGGCTTACTTTGGTTTTATAGTTGATAAAGCAGTGTCTTTGCAAAGGAAAACATTGTACTTAGGATGCACGAATTTAAATCCCTTGACATTTCTCTCAAAGCAACATTTTAAAGAATAAAAGTACCATTGTTATTATGTGTATGTATATATATATATATATATACACATCTAGAGATCTGTATAATCTGAGTAAATTCACTGAAATATAAAATAGCAGAGAGACAGCTCTGTCCTCTCAACAACCTGCAACACTTTCTCCCAATTTTGTACATTCATATCCCCATCCCTGCCTGAGTTACCTACCCACTCCTCCACTCTCTTCCTTCTGAGAGTGTTTTTGTCCTCTGAGATTCAGCCAATATTCTACTACTGTGGTGTCTCCATAATACTCAGATAAAGTAACATCTTCCTCCCTCTTAACCACCAATACTTCTGTGGTGAAGGTTTTCTTTTATAGTGCTTGTTTAAAAGACTAGTGACTGATCTAGTTACTAGACTGATATGTGTTACAGAGAACCATCATTTTATGAGTAGAAGCAAAGACTGGTTAGTAAGCAGAATTTTGTTTCTTACATTCCAAATTGAGAAAAGCTTTTAAAAAATCAAATATCATGTGTGTATTTTGTGTTTTGGAACAGAAATAAAATAAGTAGGTGGTATGGGTACCGTTAATTTATTTTTTGAATTATATGAGTCATAATTGTCTCTACATTTCCAAAATCTTAGGCATCAAGGAAACTATTATAAAGAGTCTAAGTCTAGTTGCAGTGTGGGCAGCAAGCACAGGTGTGGAGACATCACAAGAGAACTGGCATTCGGTGGCTTCTTTCTTGCCTAATGGTAGCATCGTCTTGCAAAACTGAATGAGCCCAAGTGGTTCACCCATGTTCTGCCCTATAAACCGTACCCCACTATGATGCTGTGAAGTGGTGGGGGGGGGTTCTCAGTGGGCAGTACTATGGAGAAGGGGGAACAAGTCCTGTGTTGCTAAGTATTCCAGGCTACACTGGCATCCCTGTGTACTCTGACAGCTTCCTATTGTAAAATGATCATGAAAGGAAACAAATGGCATTTTCTGGTGTTCAAGCCCCAGGAGCAGTATACACTCAAGCACACACACACACACACACACACACACACACACACACACACACACACACACACACACACACACACATATAAGAGCACTGTATAGAATTTGATGATCAGTGTCTATCTTTGTATTATCAAAATACTTACACATAGCGCAATAAAGTACCCACTTTATTTTTATCCTATACAATAATATCAGCAATAGACTAGTATTTAAAAATATATTTCTTTCTAACACAAGTATGTTGAACTAGAAGAAACTGCTAGTATACGGCTATTTTCAATACCCACAGAAACATCAGTTTCTTCTAGCTTATAACAAATGTAAGTATTACACATTAAAACAATGGTTTTAGGTTCCATGTTAAATCTGACACATCACCCTTGGGAAACTCTAGAGTTTTGGAGAGCAAGAATTGATCTGGTAAGGTACATGAACAAAGGCCTGGATGTATGAATCAGAAAGAAGGAAGGCTTGGAGAAGACAAGAGCAAGTGGTACTCACAGGGAGCAGCGTGGGCACTAGTGTGGCTGAGTCAATGCATACCACCAGAAAGGAAAGCTGAAGGACTAGAGGGAGAGCACCTGTCTCCTCTGATGTAATTTCCCAACCCTTGCATTCATATTTGAAAGCATGTATTCAAGGAATGAATTCAGTTTTAAGACATCTCTGAAGTGTCTTGAGAAATTGTTCTCTTATCATTACTCTAATACCTCCAACAAGATCAGGCATTTTTATTCAGAGTATGTAGTTGTCAACAGGGTGACTGTGTACACAACAGTTCTGTAACCTAACTCAGCAGGCGTGGCTGACCGCATAAACACAGCTGCATAGGCTGTCAAATCTCAAGGAAGGCTCTGCTGCCAAAGGTAGTAATGTTAGGGTGGAAACTCCTTCCAGTTCATTCTAGAAGGTCTCTTGGCCACTCCTGTGGGCATCTTTATATCTTTCCAGCCTGTTCCTCCTGTGCTAAGACTCTAGCTTTAGGCATTTGTCCTTACTGGGTATAAGTAATGGGTAACCACCCAGCACATTCCTCTGAGCTTACTTAAGGAGGACATTAAAGGTCATTTTCCCAGGATCAGTTTCTGTAGCTGCTGTGTCCCTCTCAGGCCTAGGATCAGCCGAAGTACCTGACCATGTGGAACAACATGGAGTATGGCTTGAGGAACAAAAAGAGAACAACTATATCATAATGTGTTGAAACACTTACGGAGTGCTCCAACATCTAGAAATGTGGCCTCATTACTCTTAGAACTAATTTAGGAAATTATGGGCAAGATTCATCTGTTCTTTACACTTAAAAAAATAATTAAAGGCCAGTGGCTTACCACATCTGTAATCCTAGCTACTCAGGAGGCTGGGATCTGAGTATCATGGTTCAAAGCTAGCCCTGGTAGAAAAGTCTGAGAGACTGTTATCTCCTCTGAATCACAAGAGAAGCTGGAGGTGGATCTGTGGTTCAAGTGGTAGAGTGTTAGCCTTGAGCAAAAGAAGCTCAGAAACAGCACTCTGACCCTGAGTTCAAACTTTAGGATTGGCACAATAAAAGAAAAAGAAAGAAGTCATGGTTTCATATGTGAGCACCTAATAAAGGAAGGCTGTTGGGGTATATGTTCTAGTCAGCTTGCATTTAGAGCAAGAAGTTCTTTACTGTTTCTAGAAACTGAGTAGCCATAAGAGAACTAATCCCTCCAGGGTCTGCAAGCTTCAGATGGCATAGCCTCAGAAAGACAAAAATAAAAAGCTATCATAATTACAATGTGTATGTATACACACATAGATATACACACATGCCTATGCATACACACACATTTGTAATTATTATTTGAATGGGGAGGGAGCATTTATGTCTGAAGTATTAGGTATTGATTAGGCTGATGGTAACTTAGCAGGAAGAACATTAGAAAACGTTTAAAAATAACCCTGCCCTCATGGAAGACTGACTTATCAAAGAAATCACCATATTACATATATATAATCTCATGTGCTGAAAATTCTATAGAGAAAAGTGAGGCTTGTAGAAAGACAGGAAACTAAACGTGGAGATCATTAAAGGTCCCTCTACAGGGTTGACGCCAAGCAAGAAGGTGAAGGATCAGGACAGGGGTGCTAGTACCTAAAGAAGCCAGGTTTGCAGTCACCGAGTAAAGAGTAAGCTTAGCAGGCTCAGGGGAGGATAGCATATTCTACCATAAGAACTAAGGTTCAGAGGAACCAGCAGCCATAAGGCATTTGAAGGACCTTGGAGACCACCTAAGCATGGCAAGAAGCTGTCTGCGGTGCTGGACACTGAGACCTTATAGATCAAGAGGTAAAAGCTAAAGCAAATTAAGTAGCCATCACCCTATTCTATATTCTTGTGCTCTCCACTATTACATTTTTATAGTTTTTACATTTTATAGTCATTTAAGATGAGCCTTGGTTTGCAAATGGGGATGCTTTAATATCTTTCACCCCAAAGGTCTACACTTAGAAGTTATTTTTACAGTTTAAAACAAATCAAACAAATAAAAACTTCTCTTGTATAGTGAGAAAAGACAGCTTTAGGTCATGACAGAAAATGGCTTTCTGCACCATTGAAAAGCTCTGGTATGTATATGGCATTTAAATAAAATGCAATACGATTTTAAAAACTGCCACACTTCTGTAAATCTGTGGGAAGAGGAAAAAAAACAACAACTATACACCATCAACCATTTGCTTTTATTTTCTATTAAGTCCTAGTGATTTTTTGAGGGTTTTTTTTTTTTTGCTTTTGATATCATTTGCTGAATATAAAGTAAAACCCACCCACACTCTACTTACTGTAAGAATGCCCACAACAGAAACTTCATTTCCAATCTAATTGTGGACATTGTTCCTTCATTAAAAATTCATAGGGTTTTGTGAATGTATCACATAAGTACCGGCATCTCCATTATTTCCCCAGCTTTTTCCCCCCACTTCCAATTCTGATTAGAATTTTAAAACACTCATATCTAGGAAGGTATCCTCTGAAGAAGAACTACAAAAGAAAAAGGAGAAATTACGAATGTAAATAGAAACCCTGAATGAGCAATGTGCTGCAGTTTTCCCAATTTTGTTTCAGTTTATGTAGGTAAATGGTCAGGAGCAAACAAATTTCCATCAGCTTTCCATCTTATTATTACTGAACTCCCCCCCGCCACACACATACAACTTTTAAATGTGTTATTCACTAGCAGTGGGTCCGGTTATCCTTGGCTGATACTCAGAACAAATTCTTCTGCCCTTCACCCATTTTCCCCAAACCAGACTCACAGGCCACTGTTACTGCTATGCACATGTCTGCTGCAGTGAACAAGATAAGCAACACTGTGCAGTTAGATTTTTTTTTTTGAGTGACATGGGCTTCTGCTGAAACCCATAAGATGAGCAATGATGTGTGGTTAGATTCTCTGGGTAGTTTGGGTTCCATGTTGAAACTCTCTTGTTTATATGTATGGATTTGCAGCAAGAATATGCAAATATGTGTTTTCTTTCATATGTAGACATTAGACCTATATTAATTTCTTAGAAAGGCTAATTTACAGTCCAACAACATGAATGTCAGGAAATGATTACTCAAAGATAGGAGTTGGGGTCAAGGGGAGAGGATAGTTAGACAAATGAAGAAAGGAAAGAGTAGGGGGAGAATGCAGTCATAAAATTCAATTCATAGCCTGGAGCCAGGAGCTCACACCTGTAATCCTAACTACTCAGGAGGCTGAGATCTAAGGATTGCAATTCAAAGCTAGCCCAGGCAGGAAGGTCCGTGAAACTCTTATGTTAAATTAACTACCAGAAAACCAGAAGTGGCACTGTGGCTCAAGTGGTAGAGCACTAGCGCTGAGCTAAAGAGCTGAGGTACAGTGCCCAGGTGCAGAGTTCAAGCCCCATGATTGACAAAAAAAATCAATTCATATCCTACAAAGTTAAGAAAATTGAGGGAAGGGGTGGGTTGAAGGGGATGAGAGAGAATAATGAAAGCAGTGACATTGTTGTACAGTGAGAAAACAGAGAAGCCACATTTTGATAGGTCAGATTGGGCATCTTTATTAAAAGGCCAGCAACCACATGGTGGATACCTGTCTCAAAGACCAGCAGTCCCACAAATACACTTAATACTTTCAGAAAACTGAGCCATGACTGCTTGAGAGGAAAGAAAAACCAGAAAAACAATACCAACAACCAGATCAGCTCAATGGAGAGCTAAAGTGGGATGCCATGGGGACCAGAGAAGAGCCAGGAGCCCGGAGACAGGACATAAACATGGAGACACGTGGCATGGTGTAATGGCACCTGAGCTGGTCTGGGCCTAAACAGGGTCAGGTCAGGCGGCAGGATCACAGTGAGCTTGAGAGTTCAAGACCCAAGACTGGCAGGTCTAGTAATGTATTGTTCAAGACCTGCCCCTGCCTCTAGGAATTCAGGCATGCCCATCACCTGGGATGTAGGACTTCCCTGCCTCCACCCTGAAGACAAGCTAGCACCAGTTAATCCCAATACCCTATCCGCCACATGGCCAAGATAGTGATGGGTTAGATTCAGCATACCTACTTCAACATGAATCAAGATGCATTGTCTTCATTGATTTATTGGAAGGTAATGTCTTTGTATTATTTAGAGATAACAAAAATATAATTAAGATAAACATACATGAAAACATACACGAGGGTTTACACACACACACACACACACACACACACACACACACACACACAGCAAATAGGCTGAAGAATGGCATATTTGGGAGAATTCCAATGGTATAACTTCTCTGAACAACTAACAATAGCCTAACAAACTGTATACTAGGAAAATGAAATGAGCTTTGTTTTGTGGGGGGGGGGACAGGAGGGAGGGCAGATGAATGGAGACAAGAATGGTCATTCTTCACAATCAACCAAGGACCCCATACATTAAAATGGTCCAATAAAAATATAACAAAGTCAGCTGGGTGCCAGTGGCTTACGCCTGTAATCCTAGCTAACTATTCAGGAGGCTGAGATTTGAACATCAGGGTTCAAAGCCAGCGTGGGTGGGAACTTCTGTGTGACTCTTATCTCCAATTAACCACCAGAAAACGGGAAGTAGTGCTGTGGCCCAAGAGGCAGAGCACTAGCCTTGAGCTGAAGAGCTCAGAGACTGCACCCAGACCCAGAGTTCAGGCCTCATGACTGACCAAAAAAAAACCCAAAACAAATACACACACACACACACACACACACACACACACACACACACACACGAATATATATATAACACAAAACTGAAAAATTGTTTGCACCTAGAAATGTTGAAGCTATCCTAAAGTCATAAAGTCAGAGCACACTGCTCATGTTTGTAAGGCTGGCAGAGGCGAACTTGAGCTGCCTAGATGTATAAAAATAGAGCACCTGAAGTTATGAACACTACTTAATGTTGCACTTTTTAGAATTATCTTAGAGTGTACTACTTTTCTTTAAAGAAGTTATCTCACTTTATTCTTCCAGCTCTCATCTCATGAGTCATTAGCGGGGGTGAAGTACAATTCCTTTGAGGGGAGCTGAAAGAAATGAAATGCTTTGCACACTTGGATAGTGTAAAGCAGTATGCTAGGCACACCAGCAGCAGCCACCTGTATCTCATACATGCTGTGTCTCTCGATGGCTCCATAAGAGCCCAGAGAATGACTGACCTTTTCTCTCTGGATTCATGAAGTCCATCCGTGGTGTTCATGCACCGATGGAATGATGGAATGGTGCATTTTCTCAGTAAAAGCATTATAGTTAAGTAACATGTAACTGTACTAGAAAACTAGTCCTGTGTGACAGTGTCTAGCAAAACCATGATTCCATGGCTTGGAGGAAATGCACTCTTCTGGACTTTTTATAGAAATCCACAATGATTGTTCTATGATAAATATATTTTAGAAATTACCTTTTTCCTCATATAAACTTATTTTTTGTATTGCACTCAGCAAGAGAGATTGCAGATTCAGAGACCGTTACAGCTCAATACAGCTCTGAGTGGAAAGATACAGTGATAGCATTCATCTTAATTTGCATCACAGTTTTGCTATCAACTTCCCATATTTTCTACTTTGCTGCCCTTCCTGAGGTGGCCTTTTATCATCTCATTTGGTTCCCAAATGTGTGATCTAATAGAAGAGGTCATATCCAAAAGGTCCCTTGCTTTTGGCTGGCCATTGCTTTGAATTCTGGGTACTAGAATAATACATTGAGATCACCCTAAAGTCTTTCCCCCGGTGTGATCTTCTGAGCCACATTAGTTTACAAACCAAAATGGCGATGTTATTGCCAAACCTCTGCCATACACCAGCTCCACCTGCCTCATTCATTCTTTTGCTTGCAGGTATACCAACAGTGAATTGAACCACAGTACCAACAGAAAAAAAGAAAAAAAGACTGGAGTACCTATTTTCCTAGGGAAGTACTTGTTGTGAAGGCGAGCTCAGAAAACTGCCCTTACTGAGGTATATGTTGCTGTTGTGGCTGAGAGTATTCCCTTATGAGGACCATCCTAAAGAAATCTGGATTTTCAACTCCCCTGCTGTCTGACATTTTTGCCAGTCATGTTTTATTTCATTCAGCTTCTCCAAAAGGCGTTTTTTGTTAGCCCCTCCAATGACTTGTGAGATGAGGATTGAAAGCATAAAGTGCAAAAGCTCAGAAAACTGGCCCATAGGAAATCAGTGACAGGAGCCTTCCTCTGATATGCAGATTGTGCTACCAAACTCCCTCTTATACTTTACAGGAGAGGCCTGGAGAAAGCCATGTACCTGGATCTGTTCTCAGAGTCTGTGTTTGTCTTTACTGGGAATGAAAAAGCAGCTGGCAGTAACTCGAATAAGCATACAGTGCAACTCTGATTCAGGCTTATCACATGATTAGGCAGACTCACATGCTTCTAGCACCTTTGAGGTGGTGGTGTTCTCTTAGTACAGGAGTTACAAGTCAGGTTTGATATTTTATTCTGCTTGTGGCTCCCTACTGCCTCTCTTTCCTTGTTTCTACAGTTGTTCACAGTATATGAGGAAAAAACTGAATTAGAGGCCTTGCCTCCAAGGTAGTAGCTACTGATCTCTTGTATCAGAGATACTGCATTAGTTCAAAGAAAGAGGAGTGGATGGATAGGGGATCTAATGATATAAGGAATAGAAGAGGTATAACCCTTATTTTACTTTCCTATCCCAAGGAGATCAGTCCTGAGCAGCCCTTGATAACAATGATACTTATATCTTCTTTATACCAAACGTTCAGCTTAACACACAGATATACCTCAATATAGGTAATAGTGAGACAGAGGGATTCACCTCTACTTGGGGTTCTGGAGTAGGAGTTTAGCATTGGTAGAGTAGCACTAAATTAAATCAGTGCTAATATTAATAATAAGTCTTGATTGTAAGCACTCCTTTAAATAGATGTTCTTGACCTTTACAAAAGCTAAGATACTAAGGGCTGGCATGATTTGAGTTTTAACTGACAAATGTTAGACCATTCCCTAGTGTCCTAGCTACCTTGTCCAAGTAATATAAGCCAAGCAGCCTGTCTGGCTGCCATCATGTTCCCATGGCTGCTTTGAACACCCAGTGGACACCATGTAGAAGCTACATGGCAACCACATCTGCTTGCTGTTAAAGCATACCACTGACTCCAGAAGGCACTATTCTAGCCATGACCGCCTCAAAACAGCTTCACCTGGCTTTTTGCCATAATAAGTCTCACTGAACTCATTTTCATCCAGGCCAGAAGGTGAGAAATTCTCTTAGTGGCTCAGGAGAAGGCCTGTGATTGGTACAAACTCTGAAATATCCTAGCTTTCTGAGGCCAGTGGGACTCGAACTCACAATCAGCAAAAGTCACCAGCATTCAATAGGGCTAGGAATCATTTAATAGCCATGGTGTCTGACCTCTACTATACCAAGACAGTGAAGACCAGCAGTAAAGTCAAATAGCTCAGGGTATTTAAAGGCAAGATCCATGGGGGGGTGTGCAGAGGGACACTCACAGGTAGCCAGTGGTAGTTGTGTGATTGGCAAAGAAGCAAATTGCAGAAGCAGAGCTAGCAGTTAGTGATTACAAAATAGCGATTATAATTCCAGTCATTCCAATCACCAAGGCCATAAGTCACAAGGCAAAGTTATAGCCAAAGCAATAAGTCACAAGGCAAACTCCTTATCCCAAATTTCTCCATCAAAGAAGCAAATTAGTGAAATAGCAATTCCAGTCTCTAGAAGTAAAGTAATAAGTCCTTGACGCAAAAATCACATTCCATAGTTCTTACTTCTCACATCCCAAAACCACTTTCTAGGTTTTCTGGCTCTGAGTTTCACTGTTATTTACTGAATTCCAGTAACCTGGTGTTTAACTCCCTAATTTACTTCAAACCTTTATTGTTGAAATTTTCCTTTTAATGATATCCTGGAGTTTTTCTCTACAGGGAGATCCTGCCTTTCAAGTTTGGCCCTATTCTTACTCACTTTGCAAATTTCAGTAAATGCCAGGCCTCAGTTTGCTCCATTACCAGGGTCTGTACCTATGTTTCTCAGGTTACCTGGAACTTGTTTGTCCCAGTTAAATTTCATTTTTCCTTGGTCTAATTAATACTCTATTTGTTTAATTTAACCTGGCTCTAACAACACAGTCCTTCACATGCATGAGGGACTGTTCTGTGGTGGATACATATCTCATCCTTCATAAAGGTAAATCTTGGCAGGAACAAGCCTAGTAGTATATTAGTAAATTTATCTAGAATGTTGTTTGTGGAATTTATTTTTGCACTAGGGAGGTTCCTAAGAGAATTGAGTTTATAACATTATTGTAAGCTGAAGTCTGATAGTACTTTTTGACTTTTTTACTGCTCTTGTTGTGTTACTGGAAACCTTCTCAAGCACAAGTTCTTCCTTATCATTATTCTCTTGGTATCAAACATAGTCACCTATACAAGTGTTAAATGAAGACCTACCTGTTGAATGAATGTTTGCCCAAGAAATGGGACTAACTTTTATCACAATAAAACTCACAGACCTTTCTAGCTTGGATCTTCATTGAAAAAAAAAAATTCCCAGACCTGTAACAACACTAGGATAAGATGAATCTAAGACTTTCATATTCTTCTGACCTTAATGAAATGATCCAAGTGTTAACCTTCTAAACCTTTTTTTCTTTTTCTGCTTTTCTTTATTGCAATTGAAAATCACATTTCATAGGTGGCTCTGTCTGTTTCATTTTTTTCAATGAGATTCAAAGATGTGAGCTGCTTACTAAAATGACATTGAGTAGTAAGATATTTCTCCAGTGAGTGCCTCTGGAGAGAGTGGTTACATGGTGAAAGGGAGAAAGGATTGACATTCCCTTTTACTTTAAAGGCTTCAACTTTGTCTGAATTCATTGTATGTATTAGTTTAAAATTTTAAGTTTCCTCATAAAAATGTTCAACAGGGTACCAATGGATCATATCTGTAATCCTAACTACTTAGGAGGCTGAGATCTGAGGATTGTAGTTCAAAGCTAGCCCAGGGAGGAAAGTCCATGAGACCCTTATTTGCAGTTAACCACCAGAAGTGAAGTTGTGGCTCAAGTGGTAGAGAACCAGCCTTGAGTGAAAAAGCTAAGCAACAGAACCCAGGCCCTGAGTTCAAGTCCCAATACCAGCACACACACACATACACACACACTTATTTCATTGATATTTGCTGAGAGAGTGAAGAAAACGGTATCATTACATTTCTGTGCAATTCTCACTGCCAGAGCAAATGACCCTCAAATAGCTGCCAGTCAAGAAAGGCAACAAAGCTCTTAAAGTGCATTTGAATAAAAACTGTGATCCCTGTTGGAGTGGGGTTTGTTGTGGAGATTATACTGTGGGAAGTCTGGAAAATAATGGTTTGTTTGTTTTATGTAAATTATGCATCTGTGGAATTTATCCTATTTTTACCCACTAGTCAAACCCCTTGTATTGTTGAAGTTATGTGTTAAGTTGATATGTTGGATAAGTACATGAACACATCTACTTCATTGTACAAAGTAATAAAGTCATTATCTCAATTGTCATAATAGTCAAGGACAGGTGTATATTAGGAGGTAACAACCACCAACATTCCCAAATGTCACCACTTTACACATTATATACTTAACCACAGTTGCTGGTTATTTCTTAAATCACCATTTGACAGTAAATGTTATCTTGCAATAAACTGTAAATTTGGAATTGCTCCACAATAAAGATATCATAGAACTTGAAGAGCAGAAGATCTTTTTCATTAAGACTGGAAAGAAATGAGAATTCTACTGGGAATTCCTTTAAAATATTTGTTTAGGTTGGGTTTAAGCCATCTAGCTGTGAAAATAATAACCTATGGCAGCAATAGCAATATACTGTAATTCCCACAAAGCACATTCAGCATAATTTCTTTCTTTATACATAATAAAGCCCTAAATAAATACGATTACTCTAAGCTAACATGAAATTACATTCAATACAATGGGCTGGAGGTTTCCCTCTCATATCTGTGTTTTCTAAATTCAGTGTTTGCTAGCTCCTCTGTTGTCCTCACCCCTCCTTCATCTTCCCCAGATATACTTAAGTCATCTGTGAGTAAATAACTTGGAATGGCATTTGACCTTGTGCTGAGCCTTGTGAATGGATAAAAGTAGGCAGTTCAGAGACAAAAGAGTACCTTCAAACTTGTGTAGGTGGCGGCAGATTTATGTATGGAGGCCAAACTGCTGTGTCAAATATATGAAGTGCATTCACATCCAACAATCAGTATAATTCTGTCTATAGAAATTTTGAATACTATTTTTATAATTTTGTTTCTGAAATTATTTGCTTGCAACTTACTGCTTTTCATCTAAAACCATATCTGGTTTCTGCCTAACTGTACAGACTCAGGAATTTCTACAAAGTGAAAAGTACCCTTCCAACAAATGATTTTTTACTTTAAACAACTCTCATTTGAATGCTGGCTTGATAGTTATTGAATAGAAAATTTATAGGTATTTAGTTACATCACTATTTGTTTTTAATAGTGCACTTTCCATCATATGTTGGCACAAGACATTTTCAGGTCTCTAACATTACTGCAGACTTCTCAAATGCCTGCTTGATAATGCAGTGGAGTTAGGATAACAGAAACCTTCCCAGAGGAGATGGACCCTTTGCTTTAGAAGACTAATAGGAAATGAGATACTTTTTGAGGAGCCTCCTTCTCCCCCTCCCCATGCAGAAAGATTTCTATGCAGCTCCTTAGGAAGCACATATCTCCTTCTGTTCACAGGGAGAATCACGAGTGAGCACTAATGGGGCAAGGTGGACATGGTGGGTGTAGTATATTTATACCCTTATGAAAATCCAGGACCAAGGTGGAGAGGGAATGGAAAAGCTGTTAATTAGACTTGAATGTTTGGCAGTAATCTTCAACCCTGCCTTTGATGCTGGTGCCTTCCTCTGAACATAAATCCCTACAGGAACATCTATGTGAATCACTGATGTGCAGCCACCTTACTTCCAAAGGTCTCTGGCTATCCAAAACAGAAAATAAAGACCTTCATTAAAAATGAACCAGAATAATATTATTATGTGTATTTCTGAAGGCTAGAACTGCTTTTCTATGCCTCCCAGTCTGCATCTAGAGCAACTGTGGATCACACAGGCCTCTCTTCTCTCCAAGCCCCTCCATTTG
This sequence comes from Dipodomys ordii, assembly GCF_000151885.1. NCBI lineage: Eukaryota > Metazoa > Chordata > Mammalia > Rodentia > Heteromyidae > Dipodomys > Dipodomys ordii. The sequence continues at coordinate 22,566,300 of NW_012267217.1, read as the reverse complement.
GCTTTTGTTGAACATAATCAATAGCACCAGAGGTTTGACCCATTTCCTCAGAATACCCCCTGCAAACTAGATTTCCAGCTGCAGTGCATTATCAGGCTTTTGTGTTCCTGTGGACTCACTTAGGACCCCACCAAGCCAGCTGCATCAACCCAAACCCCCTGCCCTTTCCTCCCCTGGTGGCCAAGCAGAACCCAGCTACAGTGAGAGCAAAGTCTCTAGCCCTGGGAAACTCTTTGGCGGGAGCGTATCAGGTGGAGTCTTCAAGTCCTGGGGCATCATGACTGCAAGGCTAATAATGTTTATTCATTGGGTTGCAATCACATCATTAAGAGCACATTAGCTTAAAGAGTAACTAACATGTTCTTTGTAACTACTAAAGCCAACAACATTAAGCAAGATGAGCCACTGGTTCAGGCTGGTCAGGGTCTGGTCTAATTTTATTGCTGGTAGGTTTCCATAGATTTAGGGCTGTAACCTGGGCCTTTTGGGAAATAGAGAACTCATTTACAAGAATTTGCAGCCATTTAAGGGTCAGTTATTTACTCACAATAATTAAAATACTTTACTTTGTAGCTTAATAATGCTTCCCATGGTCTGGTCAAGGTAGAAAATGAACAGATAATGAAAAAAAAAAAGCCTGAGCACTAAACAGGTATTAAGGAATGATATGCCTATTTTCCTTAATGTTCTGTTAGTCCATCCTTTAGAATTTTCCAAATGTGAATATGAAGAGAACAGAGAGCATAAACCTAGTAGTGAAAACTGCCTCGCTGAATTTCATAAATTAGCCTCTGATTTACCTAGTAACCTCAGTAACTTTCTTCTGCAGATAGTAGTCATTTTGCCTAAAGCCATGTGTCCCTATAGGAGCAGCAGGGTTTGGGTCAGAAATCAGATATGGCTCTCTTCTCCAAATAAAGCGTCAGTGAGGGAACTTGTCCAGCTGAAACTAGACAGTTGCCTGTAAGAGACATTTCTGAAGATTTCTATAACTGAGAGATGCTGGGATTGGTGTGCTCTTGACTATCATTGGATTCTTTAAACCTCTGTGCTTTATGAAGGTGGATATATTTGTTCTGAATCAGAGGAAAGTGTGCCTCAAGTGTCTCTTGTTGTGTTGATGAGTCTAGCCTTAGGTTTACAGCTGATATTGCTTCCTTTAATAACTCACTCACATCTAGCAGAGCTGTGTAATGATAATTTTTGGATACAAGTACGTTTTGGAAAGTAGAAGAAAACAACAACAAAAAAGGACAAAAGATTGTGAATGAGAACAACTGACACCCAAATTGAAATGTGTTGAATCATTACACAAGTCATGCGTACTTTTCAGTATAATATTGCCCTTCCTAGAAGATTGTGAATGGCCTTAATGTGGAAAGTCCCGCAGTAAAAAATGTCTACACCAAGAATTGAAAATTATGTATTTTCACTATGACATCTAGGCCAATATTCTTTTGTAAGAGATGTAATTTTTCCTCAAGTTCTCAAAATTGCTCTGTCATTCGTTCGTTTACCCTTTGTCAAAAGCAAAGTTTCCATGAGAAAAATAATTTTATCTTACATTTCATACATATACATACAAGCATACACATTTATGGAGTATTAATGTTCTGTATCAGAAACATAATTGTTTGTATTCTTCTACCCATGTTAGTTTACTTACCTGGGCAAAATTTTGGCAAATTTTGTCACTGGTTTTCATGATTGCAGAAAAATACTTTGTCTCTCACCCTCTGTGTGTCTGGATGTCTTGTCTTGTCTGTCTGTCTCCTTTGCTTTTTCATGGCAGACATGTCATAGGTAAAACATTTTCCCAGTAGCCATTCTCCCTCTAGAATAAAAAAAAAGATGATTTATAGTTTAGAATTGGCTGCTTGACAAAATAGATTTTTGTGTTTGCATGTGGAGGATCATAGATCTGCAGTGAAAATTTGTGTTTAAGAATCAGCCCCCCCTAGAAAAAGAACCAGCCAAAAGCTTTTATCTTCTGTGATACGTGTCAAATGGAAACTTTTTCTTTCTTCTAATGATTTCATTTCTTTATTCTACATACATGCCTTTGTTGCACTAATGTATTGCATAATGGGTGTAGAGATGCAACTATTAATAGATTTGGGCTCATTCAAAGAGCAGCTGTAAGAAGTCTCACAAAAGAGCATGCCTGTAACCTGATGATGACCTTGCACTGGCTGCTGGGAGGTGTGGGATCTTAAATCCAAACAGATGACTTGTTAAGTGCACCAAAGCTTATCTTATAATCTCTGACAGATTTTTCTAAAATTGTTTTTCTTTGACACTTCAAGTTCATCGGCATTCAAGTTTCTAAGAGACATTTTCTTTCTTTGCATACTCTAACTTTCAGACATCTAAGTTTTGGGATTGAATCCTGGAAGTGAACATTTTGGTTGATGCTATTCACTTATTTCTTCTTTCTTTTCCCTCTACTTTTATTTCCTTTCTCCTTTTCACAAATTCATTTGTAAAAAATATAATTTTATATATATATGGAATTTGAAATACTTTATAAATATATTAATTACATGGAGAGAGAGAGAGAGAGAGAGAGAGTGCGCGCGCACTTGCCACATTCCATATGCTAGCTGTAAGGTCTACAAAAATAACTGATTTCCTTTATCATCTAAACTTAAGTTGTTTAGGGAGATGAACAGCAATTGAGAATATGGCCTGACCTCTTTGGGGACAGAGAACTATCTACAAGAGCACAAATGAAGGAAGGCAGATCTCCTTTGTCTTCCTAGCTCCAAGGGAAACTGAAAAGCTGGTTAGAATAGGAATTCCACTTCACCTCAAATGTGCCATGAGGTGATGAATGTCACATTGTGATGATTTTGAAAGCAATCAGTGATTTTTATAAATACATGAAGAAGGGTTTAGATATTAAAAATCTTTCTGACTTCATGAATTTGATAATGATACTGTGAAACACAGAATGATGCAGAGTTCACCCCTTCCTAAATACATTTTTTTCATATTTCAGACTTCTGTGCATGCCATTTCCAAGAGGTGACTTTTCTTCCTTCATGAAGAGCTTATAAGCATTATTAGATAGAATACTCCTATTCTTATTCAGAAACCCCCACTTAATATGTCCTATCTTAATCTCTTCTTCCCTGTATATCTAACAGAATTGAAAATCTTATGTTGTACCACATAGGATCTTAAATTCTCTTCATTATCAGCTATCCTCCTCTTCATTATCATCATTAAACTTTCTCATCTAGAGTCCTCAGCATTTAAGGCAAGACCTCACTGGGCCCTTGTGGCTCATACCCATAATGCTATTTGTTGAAAAGGCTGAGATCTGAAGGACTGTGGATTGAAGTCAACCTGGGTAGAAAATCTGAGAGAATCCATCTCCAATTAACTAGCAAACATCTGAGCTAGAGATGTGACTCAAGGGTTAGAGTACCAGGTGGTCACACAAGCTGAGGCAAGTGTGAACCATGAGTTCAAACTCCAGTACTAGAAGAAAAAAATACTCCTAAGAATTAAGGAGTGGTATAGTCTAACATTGACTAACATTTCTACAGAAGAAATAGGAGGAACATTTAAATTGTGTACTTGGAGTGAGCCCACTGAACACGTACTTTAGTCACGTATTTTCTCTATAATCCCCATAATCATGCATGGCCACAGATCACATCTCTGTTCCCTCCCAGGCAATCTGATTTTGTCTTTTATCACATTCTACAGAGAAATTCCACTCTGCCCTCAATCTTGTAAATTCCTCTCAACTCCCTGATCAGTAAAATGAAATACCCAGTAGTTAACACAACCTAGTCCCCTGAGAAGCATATGTAGTAACTCTCTACAGTAACTAGAGCAAATCCTTTGTGGAGAGGTAATAGTGAAAGTTTTACCAAGCAGATGAAAGACACTAAGCTTTCTAGTTGTTTTTCCAAGGAAAAATTTATCTGCACTTCCAATTGAAAAGAGAAATGCTTCCTTTACTATTTTCATTGACAGTTACCTAATATTAATACATAAGAGAGATTTTAGTAGTTTTTTCTACTGTTTTAATCTGTTGAACATTTCTATAAGCCCCAATGAATATGCTACCAATTTCATGAAGACCAAAGTTAATATTTACTCAATGATAGCAGAGTGAACTTTGGATGGAAAACCATCTTCCTTTTTATTGTAAATACTAACCATGGAAATACTAATGAAGAAGTCCTATTTAACAAGAAAGTTTCAGGCATCACATAAAATAAGTTTCCTTTCCTATTGATTCTTTTTTGATATTCATAATTCTGTTTTTCTCATTATAATTACTTTGTTACTAAACTAGGCATGAATCTAAGGAATTAGATCTAACAAAGTCATTTTTAATTACAAAATTCAGTGCCTATCAGGAGCTAGCTAACAGAATCTATGTTTTATGGACAGGAATAGGTAGGTTTTTATTATTCAAAATATGTGTCCCTGATACCTGTAAGTGATGAAGACTAGAAGGAGTCCTATTAGTAAAAGAGGGAGTAACCTGTGTCCTTTGTAGGGCAAGTAGTATTTTCATAGGGTTCTTGGTTAGTTTCAAAATGTATTGGCTCTGTTGTTACATACATGGGCATAAATACATCTTTGAACAGTTCTGAACATGCAATTGATTGTGGGCTTAATGTATCTTAAATTTAAAAAGAACAGGTTAAGTCCATGCTTGTCACTCATTTCTGTAGTCCTAGCTATTCAGGAGGCTGAGATCTGAGGATCGTGATTCAAAGTCAGTCTGGGCTGAAAAGTTCCTGTGAGACTCTTATCTCCAAAAACCAGAAGTAGAGCTGTGGCTCAAAGTGGAAAAGCTCTAGCCTTAAGTAAAAGAGGTCAGGGACAGTGCCTAGATCCTGGATTCAAACCCCATAGCCAATGAAACAAAAAATAAACAAACCCAATGATGTTCACTAAACTCTGGACAGAGCTACTTTTGTACTTGACATTTCACATATCTGATTGTTTTGTGATAATAACATCTCAGTAAAACCTGAAATTACAAGCTTCCAATTTCATAATTGATCATAAATCTCTTAAGTTGTTTTCGTTTTTGTTGATCCTGAGACTTGAACTCAGGGCCTGGGCACTATCCCTGAGCCTCTTTGTGCTCAAGGCAAATGCTCTACCACTTGAGCCACAGAGCCACTTCTGGCTTTTTCTGAGTAGTTTAGTGGAGATAAGAGTCTCACAGATTTCCTGCCCAGGCTGGCTTTGAACCATGAGCCTCAAATCTCAATTAGACAGGTTTTTGTACTTGAATAGGAAGGAAAAAAATCTAGAGGGGAAAAAAATCATGTATCTTTTAAGTGACATTATTTTTAAAGGAATTGTAAGGAAAAATATCCTGCTCCAATTTAGGTGTGGCTCAGAAAACTAGGGCAGCACTTCCTTTTAGAAATATCAAGTGTTATTCACTGTTTTATAATTAATTACATAATTATCCACTAGAACACAAAGATCCCAGGGTACCTTAATGGAAACACTACACTTGCAAATAAAATAATAATAATTATCGCCTACCAAATTTGAAGTGCTTTATTAGCCATAATTTTAACTCCCCACATCTCTGTGTGTAAATAAACATCATTACGAAAATCTTTTCTATAGTTTAGATATAAGAAAACTAAGGCAGATAAATTGATTTGAATGATAAATTAGGCATTGTAGTCTTGAATCATTTCAAGAGGCAGATATTCAATAGGAACAATAGATGTTAGTTGAGTACAAAAATAGTTCTTGCAGCTATTCATAAATTACCTGGAAGTAATTCATTATAAATCTCAACTTTCCTCCAAGTCTTGTGATAAAATTAATTTGCATTTTGTAAACAATGTTGTGGCAGTCTTGAGACTATCAGAAATGCTTAGGATGTGACTGAGTTCATCTTAGAGACCCTATGCTAGGTACTTGCTGGCCATATGAAGTTGTATGTCATTAAAACCATTACTTTGGAGATTGGGAGGGATGTAATAAATTGCATGTCACAGAGTTCAATTAGGGGATAAATCAAGGTTTACAAACCACATTTTCCTAATGGAACAAGGTTTTTTTTTTTCCAATGAAATAGGAGCAGTTTGTTAAGGTGGCCAAGAAAAGTATAGGAAGGAGCTATGGTTTCCAAACCACTTGATGTCCCTGTGTAGCATGACTGTAATCCACTGATAAGTACCACTGGAACAGACAGTTACAGAGTCAAGGAAAGTGAATACCATCCTAAAATACTGTGGCAAAAATTCAAGGTGAAATGTGACCGGAGAGGCACAAGTCATAAAGCCTACAAAGTTAAGGGATGTTCTGTGACATAATGTTCCAGATCTGCAAACTCATTAGACAGAAAAAAAGAAAGAAAGGAAAAAGATGTGATTGATGCACATTTGGAAAGATCTGAGCTAGAAGGAAGCCAGCCAACTACACTTCATTTGGAAGATAAGTAAGACAAATAGTGACCTTGCAATGATCCAAGACAGCTCTACTTCGGGGCCATTTAAGAGAAGAATGAGCACATGCTAGCCTGGCTATGCCTTGGTGCTCTGCAATGGTTGGAGTGGAGAGAGAAAAGTGCTTTGAGGTTTAATCATAGAAAGAGTGCTGGTAAATGGACAGCTACAGGGCAGCCATTTAGGTTAGCTCTGTTTTTCTTATGCTATTGAATTTATTTTCTATGGTAAGAATCTCTGTCTGATTCTCTTCTTGCTTGAGGTAATTGAAGCATAATACATAAGCACATACTGAGTTCATTTGGATAGTAGAGTTTCTCGGCCAGGTGTGAAGTATGTGTTCTGAGGACAGTTTACTTCCAAAATTGGACTTATTCACGCTGCTGGATGATAGATGATGGGGAAAAATAAATCACTGTGTTACCCTTCTTCTTGTTGGAGGACAGTGAACTGCTGAATCCATGGAAATCCTGTGCTCCTTATTCACCTATCCCTGAGACCTAGGCTTCCATTTGAATGGAACTTCTGCTCCACTGGCCAAAAGCATTTCAGTGTTTAAGGGATTGTTATTCTTCAATCTAAATATCAAAGAAATGCAAGAACATACACTAATACTGCCAAACTTCATATAAGGAACACTTGAGGAACAAACATTTAATTCTAAAAATGTCATTAGCAGCATCAGGGCTCTGAAAAAAATATTTCTACTTAAATAAAGACAAGTGTTTAAATTCAGCCTTATATCTTTACATCAGCGCTCCTTAAGGACAAACTTTTCAGATCTCTTGTCTAGATGGTAAACTAGTGCAGGTTCATTTAAAAATCGGAACACATTCCAGGTGCCAGTGGCTCACACCCATAATCCTAGCTGCTCAGGAGGCTGAGATCTGAGGATCATGGTTCAAAGCCAGACGGGGCAGGAGACTCTTATCTTCAATTAATCACTCAAAAACCAGAAGTGGCACTGGAGCTCAAGTGGTAGAGCATTAGTCTTAAGTAAAAAAGAGGCCCAAGGACAGTACCCAGGCCCTGAGTTCAAGTCCCACAACAGACCAAAAAAAACCCAAAAAAACCAACAACAAAAAAACCCCAGAACACATAAATGTTCTGGGTTTGCATTTTTAAGAGTGGAGAGAAGGCACACTATTTTACAGTGCAATATAAAGAGGCCTTTTATAACTGTACTAGGGATTTTATTGTTATTTACATATTTAAAAAGGCTTTAATCTATAGTAAAAACATGAACCTATGGATTATGAATGTATGTGTATGTGTGCTTAAGAAGGCTTTATGATTCTAAGTAAAAGTCAGCCAACTATTGGCTAAAGTTAGCATTCCATACAACTAAAAAGACAAATGATTTTTCTACCTCAGCCTTCTAGATTTCTTTTAACACACAGTGTGTTCTTCTTCCAAGTTCCCACCTTTGCCAGCCTCACAATAAAAGGGATCTTCCTCTTCCTCCTATTTTTCCTCTCTGAATACATTTCACAGACAACAGTCATCCAAAATACCAACATCAATTAATTTTTTAACTTACAGAAAAATCACCTCGGTCCTAGGCTGCCTTCTCTATTGATGTACAGTGTATGGAAAAACCTGTGTCAGGGCTGATAAGCTCTGGCTATGGACCTTCTTCAGGAGGCAGGGCTTGTATGCACTTACAGATGGTTCTGTTTATCAGCCAGCCGGATGCTAGGTGAGAGGACGAACAGGTTGACCCATGGTGTTCCAAGCAATTGACTGAACCACAAGACAACTGCTGAAGGACGGGCAGGAACTAGCTTTATTTCTACCTGCAACTGCTGGAAGTTGCTCTGTGTTGTTTGTGTTTGCGTAGAGTTTGGTCTGTGAAGTTCTGTCTGAAACTATTAGGTTTCTCACTACTCTCCTTCCCCTTTTGCAGAATCTGATGATCTCAGAAGGGACCCTGCATTCAGCCATCAAAACGGTCCTGCCTCCCAGTATGCTTGTAATTCAATGGTAGATGCAGGACGAGTTGAGAGTATCACCCAGTGCTCCCAGGAACTTCCTCAGATGATGGCTGCAGGTAACTGATGCTGGACAGCATAGCACGTGAAGAAGGCTTTTTGCCTTTTGGTTGGGAAAGCTTGCTTAGCCATGAAAGTAGACATTGGACTGGAGGCTGGGGCCCTGAAAACCATCCAGGCCATGAAGTTAATGAAAACCATATAGCATTAACTCAAATCTAACATATTCTACTATTTTTTTAATAGCTCCGCACCACTTGTTTTAAATTTGTATTTATTTTATGAAAGCCATTGCCTACAAGAAATGGATTGGAAAAGGTACTTTTCTTTAGTAAAATGCTGTCAAAGGAAGGAAGATATGACATTATAGACAGTACTGAGGGTTGGCAACTGTTTTCCTTTTCTATATTATTTTTATTATGTGTAAATAGTTGTATAAAAGGATTGTAATTCAACATATCATTTTATGAGTACAGGGTATTTTGATCAGTTTTCATAGTAGATAGATTAGAAGACACACCTGATCCAGAATCACACCTGGAGACAGATGCATTTATTTATCCTTAGTCTACTAGCCAGGTGACTTGCTTATTACTAGGACAGTGCTGCTGCTTTGCCCCACAATCTTACCACTGAAATAATGATATTTCACCCACAGAAGGAAGCGTTTCCTTATTTCTTTTTTTTAAGGAATATCTCCTAAATGGAATACTGATTATAATACAATACATGTCATAAAGTTAACTCCCAGAAAGTGTTTGAAAAATCTTTATGTTTATGTCTGGAGGGAAAAAAAGTGCTATAGATGGTATTGCTTTATTCTTTTTAATCGTTTGGGAATGTGCAAAATGAAGCCTTGTATCTCTAAAAATGAGATTTTCTTTAAAGCTTTTTGCCTATTGACCCTAAGACAAAGTTCGCTTTCTCCACAGCAGCTGATGGTTTGGGGAGCCTAGCAATAGACACAACCCAGCTCAACATGTCCGTGACAGATCCCACAGCCTGGGCCACAGCCATGAACAACTTGGGCATGGTTCCCGTGGGGTTGCCTGGACAGCAGCTTGTGTCTGGTAAGCTTCCTCTTGGTTTCAAAGAGACTTGTGGCAGGGCCAAAGGGTGAGGGTGACAGGTGCCTGGTAATCTTTCTGAGCAGTGGGTGTTGAACATGTTCCTTGATTTATGATTGGGGCATGTTTAGCAGACTGCTCTGAGGATTCTTGTTCTTATCACCTTGCTCTCCTGCCTGTCAGCCATTGTCAAGAGGTGGTTACTGCAATCTACAACATCTCTCCTCCGTAGTCTTGTGATACCAGTTCATTTCCATATTGGTAAAGAGTGGCTAGCACCTTCCATTTGTAGAACTCATTCTTGAACATTCCCCCATTTGATTTCTGTTTTTGTTTGAGATAGATAAATATATGATTTTGTCATTGTTTCTTGCTAATGTTCCCTTATTTCAAGGAGAAAAACAGAAAACCACATTTGAAGTAACTTGTCCAGCACTGAGGTGACAGCTAGAAACAAAGCTCAATTGACATGAAGCGCTACATTTTCTGTCCACCACTCTTTGGAATAGTAATACAATGCAATCAATAAATAACATGTTTGGGTTGGGAAGGTGGCTCAGTGGTAGAGTGCTTGCCTTGCATGCCTGAGGCCCTGGGTTTGATTCCTCAGCACCACATAAGCAAAATGAAAAAAGCCGGAAGTGGCGCTGTGGCTCAAGTGGTAGAGCTCTAGCCTTGAGCTGAAGAGCTGAGGGACAGCACCCAGGCCCACAACCGGACCCAAAAATAAATAAATAAATAAATAACATGTTTGAAAATATCACCACATTAAAGGTTGTTTAAAGATCTGGTCATTTCATTCAACATGTGTTCACTGAAGAGTTTACATATGGGTTGTAAAAAGTGATTTGGAAAGTAAAATATATACATTTATAAGTCCTCGAGAAGCATGTATATCTAAACTGGAAAAGGGCCTAATAATAAGAATAAAAAATAATGTAGATCAGGTAGTAGCACAGACTAGTTATGTGGTCATTTCCAGATTGATCACTGGGGTTCTGAGGGACAGGTTATGTCTGAAGAGATCAATCACATCTACATGTTGGTACCCAAAGCAAAGCTTAATTGGTAAACAAGCAGAAATGGTCCTTGCTTTCCCAGGACTTGCAGTAGAGAAGTGACAGTGAAGTATATCAAAGTCTTGTTGCAATAGCCCTGGGAAAATATGTTATATGAGATATATAGTATGTACTAGGCCAGTTGTTTTGGGGATGCTCTTAAGTTCTGTCCATAAGCCTATGTACTTGATGCTTTCTTTCCTTTGCTTCCTTTCTCCCGTGTGTGTGTGTGTGTGTGTGTGTGTGTGTGTGTGTTCATATGCTGTTCAAGTATAATTAGTGACAGATAAGAAGTTCTAGGGCTAGTAGCATGGCTCAGAAGTAGAAAACTTGCCTATCAACAAAAAGGTCCTGAGTTCAAACCCCACCAAAAGTCTAAATTAGCTGTATTAAATTACATTTATGTGCATGCATACATTATGTGTATGTAAATACATATACATACACACATATACATTTTAAATTCAGGGCTTAATGCTTGTCAGCTATGTAGGTGCTCTACTACTTGAGCTGCATTCTCTCACTGTTCTTTTTTCTTTTGTGTTCAGCTAAGATTTTTGCTTTGTTCCATGGTGGGTCTTGGATCTTGATCCTCCTATTATACCACTCATGGACCTAGCTTATTTGTTTAATATTTTAATAAGACAAGAAGATATGAGGGTAGCTAGGAGATGGGAACATGAGGGACAGAACAAAAGATAAAGTTTGAATTATAAAACATATACTTAGGATATGTACACAATTTTTCAAAATGCTGTAGTAGGTATACAATTGAAGATTAGTCTGTGGGGACATGTTAATAAATGACATTTTCTATCTGTTACACAGGTGGTTATTACATAGGCCCTATTCTCAAAAGCATATCTTGGATAGGTATTTTCTTCTGATACTCAAAAGTAAAGACTTGCATTCTTCCAACTTTTATCAGAAACCTAATTGAAATATTCAGACATCAGAAATTACATTACTCTTGTCTCACCTCTCGTTTCTCTCAGAAAGTAAAGTATGACTTCTACAGTAAGCCAAACCCTCAATAATTCATTATTTTTCTTATGATTTTGAGTCTTCTGACATTTTAACTGTGGCCAATTTATGATTTTCCCAGAAACTTACCATGAAAAGAATTACAGCCCTCCTCGTTATCGAAGATTTACCGTACCTGCCCTGAATTAGATTTTCTCTCTTCTGTATTACCCACACTGTTTTTTTGAGCTTTTTGGAGTCTCTCTGGGTCTCCCTTCCTCCTTGTCCCTGACTGACAACAAAACTTCTCTTTGCTTTGTTCTCAGGGCTACTTAACCAGAAATGCTGTTTGAACTGGCTGCTAGTCCAGTTTTGTTGTGTTTGGTTAGTGTTTATGTACTTTCTTGCACTCTTTCTTTCCATACAAATGTTTCTATCATAATGAATAAAAATGTTTTATTTTGCATTTTTATTAACATCTTATCTTAAACTTTTTCTATTTGTACTTTTGTATTTAAATTTAAAATGATTCATCAGATAAATTATTCAGTTTATTTAGCTATTCTGAATGTTTTTATTTATAGTTTCTCTATTTTTACTCTTTCTTAATTTTCCATAATCATTTAAGTAGTTGTCCAAAGGAGTTGTCAGTTAACAAAGCAGTTTATGAATATTGTGCATCTTGCTCAATGTTACTCCTTTCCCTAACCACCCCTCCTACAGTCTTCTTGTATTCTTGACTACATTCTCTCTCTCTTCTCCTTCTTTGTCTACCCCTTTCTCTTGACCCTACCTCACCCCATTCTATCTTGTGTTCTATTTTGCTGAACTTTGACTTTGCTTTTCCTTGAATTGACTCTATTTCAGATAATAATTTGTATACACTGGCATACCACCCAACGTATTTGCTTATAAGTTTATACACTGAATCTAGCTTTTATATATAAGGGAAAACCGGTATCCTCTCTGGGCCTGACTTAACTTCACTTAACATAATTTTTTCTAGGATTTTCCATTTCTTTACAAACAGTACATTATCATTCTATTGAATGGATGAGTAAAAATATGTGTATATATCATGTTTCTTAGAGAACTCCATTTCTCTCAGCATATAAAAGCATTTTACCTTTTCTTTGACATAGTGATTATATTTTTTATGGAACTGATGTGATACTCAAATGGGATAACTTACAAAAAAATTCACAAAACCCACATCTCTGATGTAAACATTCACTAAATGGTAGCTCTTTCTTTTTCCAAATAAATAATATCACTGTGAAAATGTTTAAGCATAAGACTTTTAGCACTTGGGATTTTTTCCTTTGTATATATTCGTACATGGAGAACTATCAGATCAAAAGTAGAAACAGTTAAAATTTTTCTTTCTATATACAAGGCAATTAATTTCCCCCCAAACCAAATGTACTTAATAGTTCTAAACTTGATAGTCCAAGATGACCTTGTATTACTTTGTCTTGAATAAGATCTTTTATTCTTTTATGATTTGAGACCTCCTGGCTAAATTTGGTTCAGTGTGTGGTGGCACTATTGGAAATAGTAGACCTTAGGAGGTGGGGCCTAGCAGAGGAAGTTAGATCATTGAAGTTAGCCCTTAAAGGGTATGGAGGCCCTGGCCCAGCCTCTTCCTCTCTCTTTACTTCCTTACTGCCTCTAGATAAATAGCTGTGTTCTACATGTGCTCCCAGCCTGATCTGTTCCCTTGTCACAGGCCCAAAGTGATAGGGCCAAGTGACCATGGACAAAAATCTCTCAAACCCTGAGCCCACATCATTATTTTCTCCTTTTCAGTTGCTTTTCTCTGGCTTAATGTTGCAGTGACAGATTAATATACTTCATTCCTTTCTTGCTTCCATTTTATTTCCTCTTCATATTTCCTATTGGTAAGTAGATTTTTTTTTCTCATCCTGTCTTCATTCATCAGAAAGAATTCTAGGTAATTTATTTTGAAAGGACATGTATTTGGTAATGTGTTATACATTGTAATCCTTAATTTCTTATTACCAAAAAAATATTTATCTGGTCTGTTTTTTTTTTGCCTCTGTAGTGTTATTTCTTTTCAAATATTTTTGTCCTTAAATGTGTTCTTTAATTACATTTATGAATACAGATGGTTTGCCTACTTTAAAACTTGAAATGTATTTTTGATTTTCCCTACCTTCATTGGCTTTGCCTTCTCTTATGAGAAATTACGTTCTTGAACATTTTTTGCTTCTTTCTGAAACATGTCATCTGTACTATTGATCTTTTTTTTTTTTGGCTCCAGTACTACCTTATTTGGCTCTTGTAGTTCTACAACATATTTGTAGAAAGTGCCATCTCTTTTTACTGAACCTGATAGGCACTTTCTTTTCAACCTAGCCACAGAGGTATAGGAATCTGTTCTTCCCTCAGTGTTCAGGCTGGCCTCTTCTGTAGTTCTTCAGTGTGGCTGAAGAATGTTACAGGCAGTCTCTAATATTTCAGGAGGGACTTAAAGATTATTTAGTGGAACATTTCCTCCAAGAAATCCTCTCTAAAACATCTCTGACAGGATTATGGAGAGGCTGGATTTTATGAGCACTTGGCTTTCTCCCAAAGTTTCTGATATTTCTAAGTGACCAAGCACTCTTCCTATATTTGTTAAAATTAAACTGACAGTAAATCTCATTTCTCACTATTTCTTCAGTTTGTTGAGAGATTAAAATTATCAGCGAAGCAAGTTGTAAATTTTTCATATCCTCTGATTTTATCAAAACGATTTCCCAGGAAATCGTATCACTTGTTAATGTCATGCCATACTTCCTGATGGTTTTCCTGTGCTTCCACAAATGCTCTTCCTGCATCTTCCTCCCTTTCATTATCATGACTTCATCCCCACTCCCATGAACTTCTACTTACCTGCTTGATGCTTGACTCACTACATTGAATGCACTTTCTTTTGTGCAGAATATACCATTGCACTTTTTTACTTGAGGCCTACATTTTATACTTTAAAGTCATACTTTATCAGTACTTATCTCTACCTAGTCTTGTTTAATGTTTGTGTTAGCCCCATACTTTGTTTTAGTTTTGTGATTTTTTTCCTTTGATGTTAATTGTTTTACTATTAATATTTTGTGCATTGTTACATATTTATATTTTCTCTGTTGGTCTGTGAAATCTCTGTTCCACTATTATTGTTAAATAAGGTGAATATTCTGTAAAATATTTAAGTGGCCTAAAGCCATGACAAATGGATTTAAATAAAAGTAAATTACTTTGTGAGTTTTCTCAAAGCCTTTACTGTGTTAATGTGCAGTGTACAATTTTCAAAAAGTAGGAACTAGTGTGTAGGATTTCTAGACTTAATTTTTCTTTAAAAACTGTCCATTAGCAATTCACATGACACCAAGATGCAGCTAGCCACAGTAGATAGTACCTGTCTTCTGTGGATTTCCATTACCATCATCCATTTGTCTTTGCTATATGATCTTGTTTATGATTTTGTGTTGTGTGGAATGTTGGCACACCCTATGTTCTTTTTCTTTTTTATTGTGAAAATACTGTACAGAGGGGTTACAATTATATGAGCAAGGTAATAAGTACATTTCTTATCAAGCATTGTTGCCTCATCTCCACAAGTACACTCCCCTCTTCCCCCTCCCCTCCTAAATTGTAAAGTTCATTTTTGTTGTTGTTGTTATTGTTGTCGTTGGTCGTGGGGTTTGAACTCTGGGCCTGGACGCTGTCCCTCAGCTCTTTAGCTCAAGGCAAGCGCTCTACGACTTGAGCTACAGCGTCACTTCCAGTTTTCTGATGGTTTATTGGAGATAAGAGTTTCATGAACTTTCCTGCCTGGCTGGCTTTGAACTGAGATCCTCATATTTCAGCCTCCTGAGTAGCTAGGATTACAGGCATGAACCACCAGCGCCTGGCTAAAGTTCGTTTTTTGACATAGCATCTTGTACATCTCATTGACTCATTGTTGCAATGAGTCAACCTGTAGGCACACCCTATTTTCAAGTTTAAAGTAAATCTTTTGTGGTGCTGAAACCTTGAAACTTTTTTCTCAGTTTTCCTGTATATATACATATGCATACATATATAAGTAATTAAAATATTTTACCATATATATATATTTTTTTATGCTGATAGTGGGGCATAAACTCAGGGCCTGAGCATTGTCTCTTAGCTTTTCCATTCAAGGCTGGCATCAGCCATTTGAGCCACAGTTCTACTCCTGGCTTTTTGGTGATTGGAAATCAAAGTCTCGTCCACTCTCCTGCCAAGGCTGGCTTTAAACTATCTCAGCCTCCTAAATAACTAGGATTACAGGAGTCATCCACTTGTCTTTTTGTTATAACCCATGTGTAGTATTGTAAGTACACTATAAATCTACTACTAACTGGAGGTGACATTCATCTTTGACTCCATGTTTCATAGTGTGCCATATTGGCATATGTGTCATATGTGTGTCATATGTGCCATGTTTCATAGTGTGCCATATTGTCATACTTCAAATGCTTTTTGCTAAAACTCAGAATGCCTTCTTGTCATGTCCAGTGGAAGGGATATATGCAAGGGAATGCCACATTCCCACCAGGGATTAATAATTCAAAGCTCTACTTTGCACTTGCTGTCTAGTCTTTAGAAACTCTGGGGTCATCCTGCCAGTGGCTTCCTGCTGCTCTGAGAATTTCAGTTCACTCATGGGAGGGCCAGGTGGGGTATACCCTATTTCCCTCTATGGTGTTATTTACTCATTTTTATTCTTCTCTGCTTCCTCTGAATATTTTTTTAAGTTTCCTTCTTGGGTTGTTAATCCTCCAAGGAGCACCTTTATCCTCTTTAATGTGCCCAGATATGAAGAGGCACTTGTTAAATCCTTTCATCTCCTCAAGCATCACCCTTTTAACTGGGATTTACTGAGCCAGATGTTGTACTGAATACTAGGAATACAAAGCATTGAATCCCCTGTTATGGTGTTGAGTCTAGTGGGAGAAACAGGGAAGAGAAAATAAGCAAATGCGTATCAACCCGGTCAGTGGATATCTTACTAATAGAAAAGGATGCTACAGAATGTCTCTGCAGAATAGGAAGGAGAGTAGGAGGAGGACTAGCCTTGTCTTTCTGTGGAGGACTTCTATGAGCTCTCAGAGTGGCAATGTGGAAAATTGGCAACAAGAATTTCACATAGTAGACTGTGGGCATTTACCCAGATGAGAGATAGTGTTGGCAGTAACTCCAGTCACAGTCTAGCAGTGGAGATGGAGCCATGTGAAGCCACTCTAGAGACACATCTTTGTAGAAACAGCAGGCATGTGAAGGAGGGTGAAGAATTACCAGGACTCCTGGAAGTCTAGCCTTGGAAACTGAGAAAATGGTGGGGTCATTTCATGAAAGGTGGGGAAGGCAGGAAGAAAAGAAGTGAAGGGAAGAAAGCTGATTTCCTTTGGATGTGAGGAATCTAAAAAAGCTCTTAGAAGGAAAGATGGTGAGCAGTCCATTTCAGTGACCTGAACTCAGAAAGGAAGGGAAGACAGGATGTGGCCTTGCCATCTACAATACACAGACAAAGTTGGGCACCTTGGGGACCCGTCTGCCTCAGCCCTAGTCCTGCTGTGAAAATAGGAAGGACCTTTGACTCTTCAGCCAGGTGTCAGCCTGATTTCCAGTCGTGTCCCCAAATCCCTCCTTTATCTACTTCTCTTGTGATCCTCTAGTAGACTCCCATGCATTGCTGGGCTCCAAGGTCTGACACAAGAGCAGTGGTCAGAGATAACTAATGGAGCCTGTGAGTCCTGCTGGAACCATCTCATCAGTACACACATACTTGAAGAAGCACTGGCTTGTCAGCAAGCTGTCAGCAAGCCAGCCCATATGTTCGCTTTTAAAGTGGAACTTGAGTCCCTCCAGATATTGAGGATAATGTTTTCTGACCCAGGTGTGATTAAGGCAGGCAGTGATCCTGGTGCACAGAGATGAGGCTTTCTCAAAGATGATGCCCAGACATCCCTTGGTTTCATTTCCTATCTCTCTGAAAGATTTCTTATTATCTGGTGTCAGAAAACAAATAGGCCTTTGACTTAAATATCACAGTTTAGGTACTTGATACCATGTATCTTTTGACAGCTGTGTTACACTTTGCACAATTACTTAGATTTTTCTACCCAAGACATTAGAGCCATATATTGTTCTATTTATTTATTTACATGATATTACTAGAAGTTCAAAAAAGTATACAATATTACATAATGAATCAGAGAAACAAAAATTTACATGACAACAGATAATATTTTAAAGAACTTTGGTATTTCTACAGATGTAGAGTTTATCTAAATAATTCTGCAAATAATTAATCACCACAGATGATCAATCAGAATCACCGCTGTGATTTGTATTTGTGGATATTATACAGAGAGACAGAGAATCTGCCTTTGGCAGGAGCTATGGAGATGGTTGGCTGAGAGAAGATTCTCTTAAGAGGTGATAGTTAGGTTTAGCCCTAAAGATTATATTAGAGTCATCCAGGTAGCCAGAGAGAAGAAATGGAAGAAAATGGGAATGTGAAAGGATGGAAACTATCTAAAGGAAGAAAATACACTGAACAAAGGCCAGAGGAGACAGGAGCCTGGATCTTTCGAGAGCATGAAAGGTGAGTGTAAGTTGTCAGGGAGGCGGTGTCTGGGCTGGAGACAAGGTGGCAATTTGATGCATAACATGAGTCCAGAAGTGTTTAAGGTCAGATGATATTTTCCAAGATAAAAATTACAATAGATTTCATTTGAAGTGATACTTAATAAAAGTTGTTAGGCAGGTAACCTCTTAGTCATGTTGTGGTTGTTGTTTGAAGTCCTCTGACTGGCTTGTATGGAATCTCTTGAAGAGCCATAAAACAGGAAGTAGGATGTTCATGTGGAAGTCTGCTGCAGGTCTCACAAGGGATAGTTGAGGTAAACAGCCTGGATATCTCCTTAAATGATTGTAATATTGAGTATCTAGTATGTATGGAAATTGCTATAGGTGTTTGGGATGATGTAACTTGTACCCTAGGTGCCGGTGACTCTTGTAACTGTCATTCTAGTAGTATTCTTATGGCATGTGTGTCTATACTATTACATGAGATAAGATAATTTGTGAAGAATTGTTCCTTCAAGCACACTTGCTTCTGTTGATACAAGGTAATTAGACTCACTGAAGGCAGATCAAGAATTGTTCTCCACTCTCCACAACTGAAAAAAAGCCTATATTTTTGTTGGATGGAGATGTTATTAAGTGAAATTCCTCATTAAATACTTAGCATAATACGGTAATTTTTCTCATCCATGCAATGAAAAAGATAACTTCACTTGCTGGGTATTAGATTTACTTCTTCTGAATTATCAATTGGTACACTTTTCTATTTGTAGTGCTATGTGTAACTTAATCTTTATTTTTTCTGTCATGCTTTCATATATACAGTGCTTATTAGCATTTTGAACTATGCTAGTCATTTTTGATCCATTAGACTTTATCTAGAGAAAGTATTTTAAAATAATTGCATGCATATTTATACATGGATATTTACATATTGTATTCAGTATATACATTATAAACAGAACATCTTAGAGAAGATTTGGTTTGGATAATGGCTCTGGGAGCTGAGGGAAATACTTATGTATACATTCGAAAATTGCAGCCTCGCTAATTCATCAGGGAATAGAAGTAAAGTTAAATAGTTAAATTTCGATATTAACATAAATTTGAGTGCTCATATCCAGGTATAAATGTGCCTGTATGTGTGTGTACATGCATGTACATTAGTGCATGTTGGGTAGTTGTGTGAGTGTAAAAACCTTTTATTTGTAAGTATTAAATATACATTGACATCTTTTCTGCATCACATTTCCTTTTATTATCCAATAACCTCGTCCTTTACTATGTGTGAATACCATGTTCATGAATTGTAAACATAGCACATTATGCACTTAAACAGCTATACTTAAACAGCTTGAAAATATAAAATTGAGTAAACATACTATTTGATTGATTTATACTTACAATAATATAGGATGTATATGGCTTGGAAAAGTTACATTTACAGCTGGTCCTTAGACAACTCCAAAGTATAGCCTTGATGTTAGTTAGTTAGAAGGTAACCAAAATTGCTGGCCTCCTTATCTGACATCCATGTTACATTCTTTTTCTCATAAATGAGCATTATCTTTCCAGATTAATTCTTTACAAAAACATCTCATTGTCCTTTCTTATCACGTTATGCTCTCATGTATGTTCTTGTACATATGGCAAGCATGCTGCATCTATATGCTTACCTAATTCTATTATCTGTGACATTTCTGAAGCTCCTTCTCTTGATTGACTTCTCTCTGACTCTGGGTTTTATTTTTCAGTCTCTTTGTATGTTTAATAATTTTAACTATACCTGATATTATCTAAAAGGCTGAAAAGAGATGCATGACTAATACATATTTTTATATACATATTTTATATAATACATATTTTAATACATATTTTTATCAGTTACCAAACACTGAATTTCTGGTAGTCAGAAGCTGAAGGTCTTTGATTCCTTTAAATATTTTTGAGGTGTGATCAGTGAGGTAGTCACTTCCCTCAAGTCTTCCTATTAAGCTGGGGTAAATGGGTATGAAACAGTGTTTACAGTAGACATAATTTAGTCTTGTTGGTTAAGTAAAATACTTTTCCCAGAATATTGCAAGGTTTCTCCTTTTGTGCTGTTCAGAATGTGATCAATTCCCACCCCTTTGTGATCTCCAGAACAGGTTAGGTACTGATAAAACTCAGGAGATGGGCTCCCAGGAAGGCTCTCAAGATCTCTGGAGCTAGATCTCTAATTGGCTCCTGATTCTGTGCTTGGTCCTGCAGCTTCCCTGGCCTGAACTCAGATGGATCTCAAGCTCTGTCTGATTTAAATCATAGAATAGTGGCCATGAACAATCTGAGACGTCATTTTGTTTTCCTTCTGTTCAGCAATAATTTCCCCACTTCCTGTGTCCAATGTCTAAAAACCGTTTTTTTCTTTGTGTATTTTGTTGTTGAGTTGGAGAGATAAACTCTGTCCCTGGTACTTCCTCATGGCTGGAGGCAGAAGTTTTCAGACAAGATCTTTTAAGAAGTATACATGTGTTCTTTGGAGACATGATCAATATAAATCCAAGTCCATGACATGAATATTAAAAAAATGATAGTAACAATACCTGTCGATTACTGAGCTCCTAATATTTCTTAAATACTATGAATAACTTGATTTGTTTAATCCTCTGCTAGCTAGATATTAGTAACCACATTCTGTAGATGAGGGAACTGAGCCTGGGTACCCTTGACTAGCTGGCATACTTGTCCAGGCAAAAGGAAGTAGTGCTGGAATTGAAATCCAGGTCTGTCTCTCTAAGTAAGTTCTATCATGATTTAGGGGGAAAATGACTAAAGCAAGCCTCTTATATGTTTGCCTCAGGTAAATCCTACTTTCCTAACTTAAAAAAAACATGTTAGCTGGTATTATATCATTGGAAGGGGTAGTGATATCATGAAGTTCTTCAGTATTGCATTCAAATTTTTTAAAAAATTCAGTTCCTTAATTGTATGCAGATAACTTTTTATTGTCTTTTAAATGTGAAGATTTCTAAGAAGCCCAAAGGGTTTCAGTGATCCAGAATTTGTACTACTTTTTTACTAGGAATAACAGCAATAAAAATATACTTCATGAAAGGCAGAAGCTGGTTACTCATGCTTGTAATCCTAGCTCCCCACGAGGCTGAGATCTAAGGAATTTAGTTCAAAGTCAGCCAAGACAGGAAGGTTGATGAGACTCTTATCCCCAATTGACCACCAAAAAGCCAGAAATGGAGCTGTAGATCAAGTGGTAAAGTGGTGTTAATCTTGAGCAAAAAATGCTCAGGGCCAATGTCATTGCCTTGAGTTAAAGCCTTAGAACTGGTGCACTCTTCCTCCCCCAAAATTACACTCCATGAATAAGACCACAGTGGCTCTGTCCACAGGATTATGACAGTAACCAAATAAATAAACAAGTGTGGTGATAATATATACACTTCTGTCTAAAAGTAATTAAATAAGGCTCTCTCAAAAAAAAAGGAAAACATGAAGCATTTTAAGCTTAGCACAGATAATGACCGAGCTGTATGAGAGTACAAGAGGCAGAGCTAGTGGGCAAGTTCCTTCGATGACAGAGGTATAGGAAGTTCCAGCTGGCAGATTCCATTTCTTAGAAAAGAGGATGAGATATTTTCTGAGGGTAAGTGGACAGATAAGGAAAGGAAAGTTTGAGGAGAGGAGAGAGTATTTGAAAGTAGTTACTAGGTCATGGAGAGAAAACTGGCCAGGAAAGGTAGTGAGGTTGTTAGCCAGTCTATGAGAGTCAGGAAGGTAGGATAAATCCAACCTTAGGTTTCAGCAGGTGGCTGGAATCAAAGGGCAGGGATGCAAGAAAGTCGTGCACCTTGGTAGAAGGGTAATCCAGAGCTGAATCATGTACTAAATGAGGAAAAGGAAAGACTAAAGGTTGAGCAAAAGTGAATGGGAGGCTGGATGGAAAGAGCTTATGAGCATACAGAAATCTGGAAAGTAGGAAAATGTGAAAGTGAAAGAGAGAGGGAATTATCCACTAACTTCATTAGTGGCATTTATAAAAGAAATATTATTTTGCTTTAGACCCTGAGGAATCACCACTAAAAGAAACAGATAGTAGCTTGAGAACATGTGGTCTCTGATTTGAACCTAGGCACTTTTCTCTTGGCTGTGCAATATTAGGCAATGTTAAATTTCTCTAAATAGTGATTTCAGTGTCAGATAATCATCGCACTTTCCAGGATTGGTAATATAAAGTAGAGGACATGCTGGGGTCCTTCACTCTTAGGAAAGCAGTATGAGGCTTGGGAATGGAGAGAGTGGCCTTGGAGGATGTCTTTTGAAGGCAATAAAAAGAGAAGATTTGACTCTTGTGAAAGCGGTTTCCTTTTCCTGATATTTCCTGTTTTACAAATAATGACAAACATTCTCTTCTATAAGACACCTAGAGACACCCTCCCCTTCCCGTGCCCTGGTACACACCTGTGACTTTGAGAGTTTCCCACAAGTCATCTGAGCTATGGTCAACACAATGTCAACACTGACCTGAAACTTGAGGCCCTGGAAACTGCCATTGGAAGTTTGAGAGTTTCGGTGTTGGCTGTTAGAGAAGCATAAAAATTCCCCAGTTGGTCTAGACATGGATAGGAAAGTAAATTTCCAAGTTCTGAAGTACAATGCTTGGAATATATATATATATATATATATATATATATATGTATATGTATGTATAAATGTACATATGTGTATATATGTATATGTGTATATACATGTATATATACATATATCTGTATATATACATACATGTTCTTAAGTACAATGCTTGGATTATATATAGATGTGTATATTATATATGCGTATATGTACATATATATACATATATATTTATTTATACTTGGATTTTTTTAAATAGCTGAACTTAAAAGTACCTAAAATATAGCTGTAGTTGTAAAATTAAGAATTACACGTTGAGACTCTATGAATTCACCCACAGTGAGGTCAAAGGTGGATACTCTTAGAGCAGGAACATAAAGGCCTCTGGGCCTCTGATTATATAAAATAATATTTATCAAAATGAACTCTAGGAAATGGGAACAAGAGGGTTCTTTCCCTTTTCTTTTTGTCTTGTTTGTTTGTATATCATTCTTGTGGGGGAGGTAGGAGATATAGAAATAGATATTCAGCAGTGGTAATCACTAGACACTGTCTTGAAAATGAACTAAAAAACTTGTGGGTGGGGACGGGAGGGAAGAACTGGGAGAAAGGGAAGGAAGGGGTGACATTTTCCAAGAAAAAATGTACTTATTACCTGAGTTGTGAAAGAAATGGCAACCCCTCTGTAGATAATCTTTATAGAATTGATTTAAAAATTTAATTTTTAAAAAAAGAATTATTGTTAAGGAAAAGGTGGTATGTCTGGTAGCATACCAGCCTGGAGTTAAACAGCCCAGAAAGAATGTAAGGCCCTGAGTTTAAGCTCCAGTACTCCAGTATACACACACACATACACACACACACACATACACACACACACACATACACACACACACACAATTTTTGGGTTGATTATCTTATGTGTTCAAGCACCGTGCTATAGTCTAAACATCTGCATCTTCCTGAAATCTCTGTGGTGAAATCCTAACCCCAAGGTGATGGCATTAGGAGCTGGGGCTATGGAGTGGTGATTCATGCATGGAGCCAGAGCCTCACTACTGAAATTAGGGCCCTTATGAAAGAGATACAGAAGTGTTCCCATCCCATCATGCAGAGCTACCAAGAGAAGACCAGGTAGAGGACAGGAAATGAGGTCTCATGGTGCCTGCATCTGCCAGTGACTTGAACTTGGACTTCCCCGCCTTTAGGAATGTAAAAAATAACAATAACTTCTGCTGTTTATAAGGCATATAGCCGATAGTATTTTATTATGGCAGTCCAAGAAACCTAAGACATATTGTGTATCTCATTTAATATGTTTTCATCTTGGAAAAAAATAAGATGTCCTAAGTTTTAAGACACACATTGTTGAACTGTAATAAACTGTATTTTCCTCCTCACCAGGGACATTTTCTTGCTATTATAATAGATACAGTTTTGACCTTGAGGCTTTCCTTCCAAAAGTTAATGCTTATAGAACAAAAGGACACTTTATCCTTCAGGGGAAGGAGAAATACCACAGTCTTCAAGTTCCACTAAGTCTTTCTAACCACCAGAGCATCTTTAAAGAAATATTCTTCACATCATCGGATGGGACCCTCGTGACCTCCATTGGTTAATGCATCCTAGCCATTTATTCTATCTCAGCTGGAAAAATAGGCCTCAACGCCCTAATGTGAGCAACTAACGTCTCCACAGGGGACCCCTTGCCCAGAGTGAATCACTGCTGATGAGCTTCTAACCAGAGACATTTTCATGAGCTGTGCAATCACTCAAAAATGCTCATTTTATATTTTCAAGACTTAGTGGCCTCTCTCTTGGAAACCTATGTATTTGAGAACATCTTTTTGAATTTGTTCATCCCCAGCTGTGAGAAAATACTGCCTAGTCATGGGGAGGAAAAAGGCAATTTAGAAAAATAATAGAGGAAAATGATGATTTCAACTTTGTCTGGATTGTCTGTGTCAGCCTTGCTGGGCTAGGCCAGGAATGGGATGGGGCATAGTGTCTGCAGGGACAGAAGGGAGTCCAAATGGAGAGCCCTTGACTGGCCAGGGAAGGCTGGGAAGGACAAAGAAGTACAGAAAGAAGCCAGGGGTATGAGAAGCAGGAAGTGGTATAGGCCCTAGAGACCAGGTGTGACTGCTATTCTGTCCTGCCATGCGGTGGCCCACTGGGCAAGTCACATAGATTTCTAAGGCATTGCTATGCTCTCTGACAAAGGAGGAGGTTCAGCTTCCTTGAAGCTCCGACATTCCCTGACTTAGAGAGAAAAATCCTAAAAATCAAGTACACAAATAATGATGAATGTTCACAATGCTAGAATGACTAGCACTGGGCTAATGCCATCAGGAAATAAAGCAACATAGTAACTTTCAAGGGGAACACTAAGAAGAGTATCTCTATAATTAAGGTAATCTTTTCAGTCAGGATGGTGTTTTTGTTTGTGTATTTGTTCTCTAATAGATCCAGAGAGCCCCTGCAGAGTTAATCACACATACAGCCCTGTGAGCAATGTGGGGGAATCTTTGTAAAGAACTCTAATCCCTCTAGGCTTTGAAGAAACAAGGTGAGGGAAATGAGAGAGGGAAGGACAGATTCCTGCTAAGCTTCTAGGTCTTTGACTTAGTGGCATTTACTGAGTAACCCAATTACCACAGGACAAACTCAAACATGAACAAACAGTGAGATACAGAATAATTTAAACGCTTGGATTGTATGGTCTTAGTTGAGCCAGTCTCTGAAAAAGAATATAGTACTGTTTTTGTCTCACCAGTAAAAGATGAATATAGACTACCTAGACCTTGCATCGGCAGCCTTGTTTTTCTCATTGCTTTTTGCCATGTTTATATCTAGTGTGTGTGTGTGTGTGTGTGTGTGTGTGTGTGTGTGTGTGTGTGTGTGTTTTGTCTGTGGTGTTAGGGATCACACTCAGGGCCTCATGCATGCCAGTCAAGTTCATAACTCCTGAGCTATATCTACCCTTAATTCTACAGCTCATTTCTCAATGTACATTTTTAAAAGGAAATTAGAAATGTTTAGAAAATATAAGCACCAACACAGAGTCCTTATATGCAGTGTACATTATGTACAAAGTGAATTATGTAACTTGAGGGTACAGATGGGAGGGGGAAATGGGGAAGAATTACGGAAGAATGATTTTTTGTAGGCATTATTATGGAAAGGATCAATGAAAGAATCCTTCACATCCATGCCAGGGGACCACGAAGCCTGTTGGTATTGACCCAGAAGTATTATACTACTAAACACTTAATATTTTTTAAAAGAAAATATAAGCATGAAAGAACAAGAACTGTACTATTCACATCTTTCCCTCGTCAAAACACTTGTTTTTGTGGAATTTATACTCAAATGAAAAAGGGGAGTGATGTGTGCTGTAGGCACGTGGTGGCCTTCTTCTCTGGATGACTGAATAAGCACCGGACTCTAAATGTCCTCCCACTGGGTCCAGTGCTTAGATGTGAATACTAGACCAGGCTATGCTTCTCCTGTCATGTAAATGGAGCCTGAAAGCAAAATTAGGAAGTACGATTAAATAAGAATTTGTTATAATATGATGGCCACAGTGTGAGAATATAAGAACTTAGCTCAATGGAATTGTAAGTTTAGAGCGCTAGAGAGGACCTTACTAAGCAATAGCTTGTATTAGTATTTAGTGCTTTAGCCATACTCAGGGAAATTTGAGAGAAAATATACCATGTGAGCTGCTGCTCCACAGTATGGATGTGTCTTGTATTATTCCTGAGCTTGTGGCAGACTTCATTAATTTGTCAGAGGGCCTTCTTTGCTACTGAGGTTTACTATATCAACATGGTGCATCAAGCAGCCATCGCTAGTATTTTATGTAAAGAAATCTTTCTGTTAACAATGACCCAGACCTGCCATTTCTGGTTGTTTGTATGTTTGTTTTTATGTTTCCTGCAAAGGATTTATTACACACAGGTAAGTATCCAAGGTATCCTCGATCATTCTTGGCAGCTACTTTCCTCCTGTCATCCAGGATATTGTCCCCTGCCTCTTCCCTCCTTTTGGTGAGGATGTGTTGCTGGCCCTTTTCTGAATGAGTGTTTGGGCACCTTTGTTCTTAGTAGTTTTTTGATATGGTAGATAAGTTAGGGCAAAGTTACACACCTCTTAGATGACCTCCCATTAACTTGGTAGGTTTGTTTGGTGAAGGATCCATGTTGGCAACTATGCCTCCGCTTCTTCATTTTCTTGAGGCCTTTGATGAGGCCTAGAACATAGAGTAATACAGTCATAGCAGACACTCTGCAGTGGCTGGGCCACACCTCCATTTCAAGTGTGAGAAGACAAAGGTCTGGAGAGGTTCTACTAAGCCCTGTAGAACAATGTTGTCTGTTTTCTTTGTTTCACAGGTTGTTTTATTTTTTGTTATTGTTTTTATCAGTTGTTGGGCTTGAACTCTGGGCCTGGGCGCTGTCCCTCAGCTCTTCAGCTCAAGGCTAGTGCTCTACCACTTGAGCCACAGTGCCACTTCTGGTTTTCTGGTGCTTTATTGGAAATAAGAGTCTCACAGTCTTTCCTGCCCAGACTGGCTTTGCAATCCCTAGACATTCATGTCCTTCCGGTTAGGTTTTTAAAGAGGTTGCCAAGTAAGAACCACACCACGACTGTGGTATTCAGGTAAGGGGTAGGTTTATTCATCATTCTGGCTGGCACCAGTCCATGTTGGCCCTCCACGTGGCTGGGAAAGACCTGGGAAAGAGAGCATCTGGGCCTGGGCTAGGCCTTATCTAGTGTATGGGCAGAGTAAGGTGTGGCCACATCTGAATTCAGATGTGACCTCAGAGGATGTAGATGGGACCTCTTCCAGGTGTGCCAGTTGCCTAGGTAACGCAGGTACTGGGTGGAGACTTTGCTGTGAGGAGGGTGGAGTCTGCTCGCCATCCAGCAGTTTACCTTACATTTCCCTTCCATGCTGGATGAAGAATGTTCCAGGTGTCTGTGTGTGCCACTGTGTTTTTCACAGAGTGAAATTGACCAATTGACTAATTCTTGACTTTGACTGTTAAGGAAACGATTTGACCAAGAAGAGTCTACATTATCTATTCATTCTTAGTAAGAATTTTTGGTAGGTATTAACATAAAGGAAAAGCCTGTTGATATTTTTGAAGGCAACTGAGATAAGTATCAAATTAATGATCCATGCTATTTCTCCACATTCATAATTTCTCTTCTATATTCTCCCATTTTAATTTAAAATTTTATTACTTTCTTTGTTCATCTTCTCTTTATATAGTATCCATGTGTCTATCCAGGATGGACAGCCAGACAGCCAGGCATCCACTCTGTATATTCTGCTTAATGATAAACCCTGAGAGAAAGAACTAGGTCTTTTTCCTGGCACAGTTCTTGCTACGGATTGATGTTATGAACACAGTGTCATGTTAAAATCTTAGTCTGAGCTAGTGGCACTCTTTTGGGAGAAAACTTGAAGAAATTGGGCTTTGTTGGAGGAAGTAGGTCACCTGCACCATTTCTTGAAAGGGTATCTTGTCTCCTTTCTGTCTTCTATGAGATAATTGGCCTCTTTCTCAACACATCCCTACCACAATAATATTCCTCCTTACCTAGGCCCAGAGTTATGGGTACTGCTGACCATGTATTGAAATCTCTGACACTGTGAGCTAAAGTAAATCTTTCCTCCCTTAAATAGTTTCTCTCAGGTATTTATCAAAGTGATTAAGAAAAGTAACTAACAGTTTAGTGGTCAAGAAATGCATACTAAAGAAAAAAATCTTTTAGTTATGGTTTTTGTCCATGCACTCTTTATTAAAACCCTACAATCCATTTTTTTCCCTTCTGGTATGAACAGAGGAAGTTAGAACATGCCTTCCTAAAAGGATCTTTTGTCAGTGTTTAGGCCTGAGTTAACTGCAATTGATAGCTGCAGGAATTTGTAGAGAAGTTTCCTGTATCAGTTTCTGGTCCTTATAGCCAACTACATGTCAAAGAGGTGAAATACTACTGTGATTTGGCTGAAAATGAACTTCATTGCCATGGTAATTCTAAAACATACAACAATGCTTCAGATTATTCTCCTCATTGTCTGTAGTTCGTATTTTTTATTGTAAATTATTGATAATGGCTAGTATAAAATAACAGAAATGCCTGCAGAGTGCTGCCTGATTTTGCCTCAGCCTTCCTGCTCTAATTTACAACAGTGGTCAGGATAAGGGATCCATCTTACCCTTTGTGCAGAGTACTTTTCTGTGAGAACAGAGGAAAGAACACAGAGGAAGAATTTCTTTAAAATATTTTTAAGAACAGTCATTCATTTCATGCTTTGAGAGAAGAGCAAAAGTTTCAAAGAATCTTGTAGCTTTTAAAAAAATATTGTTTTCTTAAAATGTGTATAAAAATAAAGCCCATGTCTGCAAAAAATGTTGAAGCAACTTTATTTTAAAGCAAACCAAGATGTTTTTGAATTAATATTATATTCTCACACTCCAGTTTTTAGGATTTATACTACTGATTTAACAGCCTGACATAGCCCCATAGACCTTCCTCCCCCTTCCCACCGCCGTACCTCCTTGGCTCCCATATTTATCCAGCTTTCACTGTGAAGAATTAAAGTTATTTCTGTTCTCCTGAAGCCCATATTTTGATGGTGGAAACAGATAGTAACCAAGTAAACAAGTTAATAATTTCTATGAAAGAAATACTCCAATGTTGCAATGAATCTCTCCTAGGTCTTCAGGTGGCCAGGCAAAGAAGAGTTCTGTGGAGACAGAACTTCAGCTGAGATCTAGATGAAGATGAGAAGAATCTAGCTCTGAACAGAGTAGAGGAAAGAACCTGCATGAGCCCCAAAGCAGAAGAGCTTAACTTATTGAGGAAATCCTGCAGGGCCATTTTGAGAAATGAGGTGGAGACCATTAGGAAAAGATTATAATAGGAGAGAGGCCCTGCCAATGCTAAGATTAATCAAAGGTGATTTATTTTTCATTTCCTTAAGAGAATGATTACAAGATTAAATTTAAATGTTAGAAAAGAATTTGAGAGGAAGAGGAAAGAAACACTGGGATCTGCTAAGAGAACACAGGTGGCCAGGAAGAGATGAGTGTAGCTCTGACATGGGGAAGATAGTGAATTGGAGAGCTGAAAACAAATTTGAGATCCATTGAGAGAAAACTTGGGACTGTGTCATGGATTTGATGAGAGTAAAAAGTCATTGAGAAGATAAGTCTCAAGCTTCCTTATTCGGGCCAAGCCTTTGCAGTGAAAAATGTTTCATTAAGACATAGAAAAACAACAAATCTTTGGCCTAGGATCAAATAATGAGCCACTAAGAAGAGAGTATTTTAAAAACCCAAACTGGAAAACATTATTAGCTGACACAGTCTGGAACTTGCCAAAAATTTTATATACTTACTGACTTTCTGCAGGCATTGTCCTTGATAAATAATTGAACAAGTATAATATGTGTCCACTGAAGTTATTGGGTGCAGCCATCTGGTGCAGTGTCTCTTCTTTTGAACTATCTCCTCTTGTAAAGAGTAAGTTTATGTGTGTAAAGCTCATTTATATGCCATGCTTTTTATATCTTTGTATTGTAACTCATTCTAAATATTTACTCTGGTCAATTAATTGATGATTGTGAAACCCACTGATGTCCACAGAGCTTAACAAATAAGATTTATTGCTTCTCCTGCTGTGAAATAATAATGTCTCACCTCAGTGTTTGAATCTGCTCTCCAAAGTATATGCAATATTGTGAACAACAGATCTCCCACAATCCCCACCTTCTGTTAAGCATTTACACTACATCTTGTATTTACATATAAGTTATTTTTATGTACTCTCTTACACAAATGAGGTCACAAGACTAAGAAATCATCCTCCCCCAACTTCTCTTCCCAAGAATAATGGAAATTGTATTATCCTCAACCGAGAGACTACAGACCAGCCACTGTTTCCCTCAACCCTAGTGATTTACCATCACGAATGGGATTATGTGCCTAAACACAGAGCTATTTTCACATAACCAGGATGATTCTGCTCAGCCCTGTGAAAATCCCCTTCACCACTTGCACTGGAGTACAAGTGACATAGTTGACGCTTATCTATTAGGTATATGAATTTATAGCTAGTGAGGATTAAACCTTTGGGACCTTCGAATTCCCCAATAGAAAATGGGTCTGCCAATAATGCTGATGCTCCTTATCCTTTCTTTCAAGGATCAATATGTTGGGAATGATCTACTTTAAAAAAAAAACTTAGAAGATACCTTGGCATCAGTAAATTAAAAAAATATTTTTATTATCTCTAAGTAGGTGTTCAAAGGAGTTGTCATTCACCAAGGAGTTTATGAATACAGTGCATCTTGATCAATGCCACCCCTTTCAACATTCTGACCCAACCCTCCAACCCACCTCTTCTCTCACTTCTCTTAATTTTTAGGTTATACAGTGTGTGTTTTGCAACTTAACAAAGCATTTTGTGTATGCATCTTGAACTGTGTCATCCTTTAACATCTTCACCTCCATTTGACCCCTTTCCTTATATTTCTCAATTCTGTGGTTTGTATAACTTCTTGCCAGCATTCCT
This sequence comes from Dipodomys ordii, assembly GCF_000151885.1. Taxonomy (NCBI): domain Eukaryota; kingdom Metazoa; phylum Chordata; class Mammalia; order Rodentia; family Heteromyidae; genus Dipodomys; species Dipodomys ordii. The sequence goes on along the minus strand of NW_012267217.1, from coordinate 22,534,942 downwards.
TCCCTCGTTTATTCTTTTACTCCTCTCTCTTTTGCCTCCCCTCCCCGCTTGCAAGTATCCATTTCCTGATACTTATTCTGCTGGAAATCAGTAGACTTTGAAGGATTTTAATTATCCAGTTTCAGCTCTGGAACTAGCCCAGAGAAATGTTATAATTTAAATGTTAGTGTTGCCAGACACCTCATGCCTGTAATCCTAGTTATTCAGGAGGCTGAGATCTGAGGATTGCTGTTCAAAGCCAGCCTGGGCATGAAAGTCCATGAGACTCATCTCCAATTAACCACTAGAAAACTGGAAGTGGCTTGGTGGCTTAAGTGGTAGAGAGCTAGCCTTGACTTGAAAGGCACAGGGACAGCCCCCAAGCCCAGAGTTCAAACCCACAACCGACCAAAAAAGTTTTTTTCACTATTGCCAGATTGCCCTCTATAAATATCAACCCTCTTTACACTTGCACTGAAGTCAAGATTTAAAACCATATTAACCTCTTGAAGCTCTATGGGTGAATGACTGCACGCCCTCTCTTTCCATTTCTGACTCCTTGGTCTGTAGCCTTTGACCTGCTCCCAATTTCCAATAGCTCTGCAGTTAGTATATTTGGCCCCTTCCCTTTTTTTTCTTTTTTTAGGAGGGAGCACTATTTCCTTATGATCCTTTTCCAGGTCAACAGATGATATGGTCCTCAAATGACTTCCAAAGAGATGCTTGCATTTACACTCTCATCATCAGAGTTGTCAGGATGTCTTATTTTGGTATCCTTTTAATTCTGCTAAATATGGGTGATATTAAGTGTTGCATTGCTAGTTTACTAAGCAGAAGATACTGCCTTCTTTGCACTTCCTAGGAATGACTGTGTAAAGGGCTTCCCGAGGGTGCTGCTTCCAGATGGAATCCTTTACAGTGACACCAGCAGTTTGTCCCCTGTGCTTTCACCTGCTAGTTAATAATTAGGCAGTACTTTCAGACTCACAGTTGGATCCATTTGAGCTGCTCCTGCTCAGCTGTCAGTGTTTCAGAAGTGCCTTGCTGTGCCTCTCCACCTATCTGAATTCTACCAGTGCCTCTGAGGGCAGTCTCGAGTCCCACTTCATTGGAGTGGCTTTCCCCCACAGCTCTAGCCAATTTCAGTGAGGCTCTGTCCTATGCAACCCCAGACAATTTTGTTTTTACCATAGTGTTTGACCTTGGGTTGTAGTCAATTTGTTCCTATTATTTGCTCTGTTGATAGGATTCTGTAAAACAGATACACTCCACAGGGCCAGGTGGTATTCACATTATGTCTTTTCTCTTCAGTAGGTTTTGCTCTGTATAAGCAGAGGTGCAACATATCACAAAGCTAGCCACACAAAAATAGTGGGACAAAGGGTAAACCAGTTCAACAGTGATCCCGACACTATGTTGGAAATGAACTTTACAACTTGGGGAAGAGTGGAGTTGGGGAAATAGGGAATAGGTGAAAATGAGGGGAGGGAAACTTCAAAAAGAAATGTACTCCTGACATTACCTATGTAACTGTAACCCTTCTGTACATCATCTTTACATAATTTTTAAATGCATCATTAATACTGTCAATCTCTTATCAAACAGATCTTACTTTAAAGATAATAAAAGAGGACCAGAAATGCTGTTCTCTCCTCACAAGTTATTTCTGTAATTCTGAGGAGCAAATCAAAAGTTTTTTAGTTTATTATGCCTGACCTTCAGATACTATTGTTTTCATATTATTCTGATGTGTTTTATAGATACCTTTCCATACAGTCATTTCTTGATTAGTCTTCTGGATTATTCCAATGAGGAAGATTGGTTTCTCTTCAAACAAAGTAGCTTCTGTACACATTGGGTTGAGTTTCTTTCTATTTAGATCAGGTCTCTTAAGTGACACCAGCCCACTTAATTCTGACAGCCTTCATTGTTGTTATTGACTCTGTCTTTAATGTTAGCTTTTTCCAACTTGGCTGTTTTCAGAATTACCTGTTTGTGTCATTCATGTGTCTTTTATTAGTGCCTTCTGGTTTTTTTTTCCCTCATACTGAGCTTCGCCAGCTAGGGAAAAGCTTCCACCCACATATGACTTTGTCTCCATATTCTCAAGTACTAGGTAGTCATTTGTGTTCCTGTTTACCTTCTTTACTGTGATCTCTGAGCCACTGAATATCTAGGATGAAACCTGTCTAGTGTTCAAAAGCACCTGTGTATGTGTCTCTCAGTGTATGTGTGTGTTCCTGTAAATGTTTTATATGTATAGGTGTTGATATATATGTTCATGTGTAGAAATATTTCTTTATTTACATGTTTTTCTGCATATGCATGTATGGGTGTATACATACACAGGTCTATGTGCATAGATATGCATTATGGTCTGGCCATAGAATAAAACTAAAAGTAAGGATAGTGATAGTGATTTTCTTTCTTTTTGCTTAGATGGCTCACCAAGCAGCAACTCAGTGGGGATAAAGACAGTGATCATTCAGCTTAACAGTGGGAATGAGGAGGCCCTTGGGTGTTCTCAATGACTTTCACACTTTTGGCCTAGTACTCTTAGCCTGCAAGGCATCATCTGCACTGGCCTCCTTTTAGTTCTGGAATATGCTAAGCTCTCCTTGCTCACAGGCCTTTGCTCAATCCATCCTCTCTACCTGAAATCTCTCCATCCTTATTCTCCACCATAGGGTGCACTTTGTTATTAGGAGTTCAACCAAAGTCACATTTTCAGACAGACCATCATCATTAACTGATCAAATAGCCTCCTCTCTCCTCTCCCAGTCCCAAGTAACTATTACAACTCTAATTGGTGCTTACCACCATGTGAAAGTACCATCTTTCTTTATTTTTTGTTTCTATTCTATCCCCTCTAGGAAGTAAGATTCCTATGTTCCCTGTTCAAAGTCTAGTCTCCATCCTAGAACACAGCCTAGCTTATGGAAGGCACTGGCTAATTCTTACTGGGGAAAGGAGATGTGAACCTTTTCATGACTTTGTTCTTTTATTTCTGTTTTTTTTGTTGTTGTTGTTGTTGGTCGTGGGGCTTGAACTCTGGGCCTGGGCGCTGTCCCTCAGCTCTTCAGCTCAAGGCAAGCGCTCTACCACTTGAGCTACAGCGCCACTTCCTGTTTTCTGGTGGTTTATTGGAGATAGGAGTCTCACGGTCTCTCCTGCCCGGGCTGGCTTTGAACCGCGATCCTCAGATCTCAGCCTCCTGAGTAGCAAGGATTACAGGCGTGAGCCACCAGCACCCAGCAGTTCTTTTATTTCTAAATTTACTGTTTATTTTTTCTTTTAGCACTCCACTTTTAAAGGTGTTTCTCCAGCTTTTTTTTTCTGTAAAGTGAATGTTATCAAGTCAAGTTTTGATATTTGAACTTAATTCCTCGTAAGAATTTGAAGGCTTATGCCAAATGCTACTGCAAAGAATAAACAAAAATAGTGTTAAAAGTCAGTTCTAAACATTTCAAAAGAATGGCTAAGTAGCAATTTCTGTTTATACAGTAACAGTTCAAAATTAACTTTCCCAAAGGAAACCCTACAACACCATGCTCTTGTACCATTTAATTTCTAATGCCAAAAAGTAATTTTGATTGTAATTTAATTGTCTAAACAGAAATATAAATATTTTATGTCTGAGTCAACAAAGAGTGTTTAAAAATGGTCTTTGGGAAACATTAGTTTCAGTTGACTTTTCCCACCATTACATACATGCCATGCTAAATGGGAATCTTCTATTTATTTATGTTCTCATCATGTCTTTAGCAATCGAAGAGTCTGCCCAAGCTGACCTAAACTTTTGTTCTAAAATTATTTTATAAAAAGTTAAATTTCCCCATAGATTTATTCATATAGTCTTTTTATTTGTCAGTCATAGATCTTGAACTCAGCGCATAGGCTTTCCCTGAGCTCTTTCACTCAAGGCTAGTGCTCCACCATTTGGAACCACAGCACCACTTCTGGTTTTCTGGTTGTTAATTGGACATAAGTGTCTCATAGACATTCCTGCCGTGGCTGACTTTGAACTGCGATCCTCAGATCTCAGCCTCCTCAGTAGCTAAGATTATAGGCATGAGCCATTAGTACCTGGCTTCCATCTAGTCTTTCATTTGTTTATTTTTGTCTTTTATTTTATTTATTTATTTTTAAATTTTATTTTATTGTAAAGATGCTGTACAGAGGGGTTACAGTTACATGAGTAAGATAATGAGTACTTTTGGTTGGAAAATAATAACATAGTTACAAAAAAATTGTCCATCATCAGCACATCTTAGTAATGTCAGAGATATGTAGCACAAACCTGAATCATTTCTCATTAAGGATAGTTTTTTTTTTCTAACTTAAGAAACTTGGAATATCCAATGTATATTTCAATAGGGACAGGCCCTGGGCACTGTCCTTGAACCTCTCTGTGCTCAAGGCTTTGTGCTCTACGATTTTACCCACAGCACCACTTCCAGCTTTCTCTGAGTAGTTTATTGAAGATAAGCATCTCAGAGTTTCCTGCCCTTGCCTGGCTTTGAACCACAATCATCAGATCTCAGCCTCTTGAGTCTTCAGGGTTATAGGGGTGGGCACTGGTGCCCAACCAGCATAATTTTATTATAAAACTTTGGAGTACAGAAGATATTGTTGCAATCTGGAGAGTCAATGTCCTTGTGTACCTTGTGTAGCTATGTGTACCTTGACACATTTCCTTCTAGCTGTTTTGTCTACAAATGTATACCAAATGGGCTTAATTTTTAATACTCTTGTTTCAGATATATAATTACTTATCTATTTCTCTTACCAATAAGAAGAGCAAGGCATAGTTTTCTCATGTCAAGAAGTATTATTTGATATTGAAAGGGGTGACATTGAACAATATGCATTATTCATAAACTGTATTGTTACATTGTTCTTTGTACAGCTACTTAAAGGTAAGTTTTAAAAGTGTAAAAAAGTAAGTATTCTATGTATGCATGACTGATTTAGCCATGCAGATTGGTCCTTCCCCAAATCCTTATTAAGACTATTATTATTTTTTAAATATTTGCTATTGAGACCCAACAAAAATATCTTCCCTCATTTGTGATAGAATGTAGCAATAAATATATAAGTGGTAAGCAAGGGGTTACAAATGGATTAACTGATGCGTAATAGACTCCATGAAGGAAAAATAATATAATTCTTTAAAAAGACTAAGTCAAAGCCCAACAAAACAAGTATTGTGAAATGGGTACTTGCAAGAGGGCAGGGTGGGGTCAAGGGGAGAAGGGAAGAAGAATGAAGGAGGAAGAGTGAGGAATGTAGGCAAGGATTCATTGTATATGCCACAGGGTTGAGAAATATAACAGAATGGGTGGGTCAAATGAGAGTGAAAATGCTGAAGTAATAACACAAATCAAGATGCACTGTACACATAAAATGCTTTGTTAAATATAAAAAAAGACCTCAAAATCAATACAAGACCTAAAATTAAGCAAGGGAAAGTCAGGGGAAGGGGAGATTGGGAGTGTTGACTAAGAATTTTGAAACGGATGACATTGATCAAAATGCAACTCCTTTGTACAACTACTTAAAGATAATAAAAATATTTTAAAAATAGCAAAAAGGAAGTAAAAAAGTTTTCAAAATTTATTTGACTATACCTGTTTTGTCTCTTGTAAACTCCCTGTTTGTTAGTGTACTTTCGCTGAAACACTGTCTTTTTAGGATTGTCTGTAGGTTGGTGATATCACATTCTATGCATGTACATTACAAATGTTTTTGTGATACAGTAAATATGCATTATTAAAATATTGCAGATATTTGTAATAAGTAGAGGTTGGAATCTGACTTTGCCTTTTGTAATTTTTTCTAGAATGGTTACAGAGTATTATAGAATTTTGACTAAATATGAAAGTTAAGTCAGTTCCTTCTCAAAATCAGTCTTGAAAATTTTCAGATACTTAACCTATTATTAGGTAAGACTTTTTTTTTTGCTTTTGAGTACTGGTAGCTCACAACTGTAATCTCAGCTGCTAGAGAATCAAAGTTCAAAGCCAGCTAAGGCAGAAATGTCTTGGAGACTGCATTGCCAGTAAACCAACACTGGAGGTTGGCTCAAGTGGCACTGCATCAGCTGTGAGCAAGCACTAGATAGCCTGGATTGAATTCTGATACCAGTTGTAGGCCAAGAAGAAAAAAAAATGAGAAGCAAGTGATATTTATTTCAAGTATGTTCTCCTGCCACATACTGATAAGCTTGCAATGATGATTATTTTCTAGGTTCAGATGTTACAAGGGAACTATGTTTCACCCAGCACTATTTAAGAATGTCCTTTGTAAATTTAAACACTGGAACTATTGGAAATGCTCCTTAACAGATTTGGTTTTGCCCCAAATGTGTTTGCTCAGAACACACCACTTCCTTTTGTCCTGAGAAGCCACACAGTGTAGAGGAAGACCTGTGGGCTGAGAGCAGGTTGTTCTGGAAGTATTGTTACCAGCCACCAGGGCTAAGGCAGATGATTCATCCTTTATCTTTACTGATCTATTTCCTTGTCTGGAAACTCAGGAGTTCTAGCATCTACTGCTTGGAATTACAGGGATTAACAGAATGATGCTTATAATCACTGCAGCGTATTCAGAAGGGAGTTAATAATTGTGGTGTTGGCGTATTGTTCTGTGAGAGATTGTCTTGTGGCCTCTGAGCTGCATCTAGTTAATATTCCTGCCATGCCTGTGGTAAGGACGCAGCTTAGGGAAGCTGTTGTCACCCATGCTCCACAAACACTATTTGGCCAGCAGAGCTGCATTAATATTAAGCATTGCTTACATACATTGAGTGTGTGCCAAGCGGTTTTCTAGGCCCCCTTCCAGTTATTATCCTGTCTAATCCTCACCCAATGAAACAGGCATTGCTATCACTTTCCTTTGACATGTAAGCAAGGAAGGCACAGAGATGCTAAGTCATCTTTTCAGAGTCACACTGCCAGTGGGTGTCATAGCCAGGGCCATATCCCAGACAGCCTGGCTCTTTGGCCTGGCAGGGTCCTGCACTGTGGCCAAGGTCTCCCTGCAGTGGCAGCCTTTACACTCTGGGACACTTAATTCAGAAAGGTGTGAAAACACCTGCTGGAAAGAGAGAAGATGGATGTTGAGAATTGAGTGTCATTAACCTGTTAGAGAGGGTCCAGAAGGAGCAAAGCCTCTGCCAAACAAATCCATGCATTCTGCTTACAACAAACTGGCTTTGTACTTCTCTGGATAAAGAATCTCCAGAGTGCTGGGAGAATTCCTGTGGATGGTAATGGTATCATTTCTTGTTTTGCCCAGAACCGTTTCTGTAATTGCAGCACTCTACACACAGCAGCAGGGGACCACAGGGGAAGCCTTTGTGGATCTACTACAGGGTCTGTTGCCTTGGAATAAATAAATATGCCCTATTTGTTGAGCATGTGGAATTTACTTAAAATACCAAATCTAAAGGAAGCAATAGATGGATACGTGAGGTTCCCATGGTTAGCAAACAAAAATAATTACCATTGCCATATTAACAGTTACTAAACTAGCCTTATCTTACTATTCATTTTATCTCTAGAATGATGCTGTTTCTCTCAACTGTATTTTATTCCAAAATACAAACCATTTAAGGTTTACTTGCCTTGAATCATTATTACTGTGAGGTTACACCATCTGTGTTGTTCTCATTCTTTTCATGGCTCCAAGGAAAAGTCTTGAAATTTAACAAGTTAGGAGAAGAATTTCTGTGGAGGAAATTCAGATGCACAGCCACTTCTAAAACTCTGCACGATTTTTTTATGTTACTTGGGAGACATTTCCTTTCTTGGATTGAGTTGAAAGTGAGAATTAATCTCACCCAACCAAGTCATCTACAATTTTCAAACTCCTTTTGAGATTTGAGGCCATGTTTCATGCCAAATTTTGTTTTATTCATCTATAATCCTCAATATGTTTCTTGTTGACCACTAAGATGGTGGAATTGGCCCATAGATCACTGTTTATTCAAACTGAGCTCTATTAAGAATCTTTTATTGGAAACCAAAAAGCTTTATGTACACACATATGATGCTTTTACATTGATGCCAAGTCAGCCATTCCCTCATACAAGAGACCTTGTATAAATTTTGCTTGGGCCACCATGAAAGTGTTTTCTTCCCTGTTTTCCTTTTTTTTTTTTTTTTGCTCTTTCTTTTTTTCTGTCTCTCTGTCTCCTTGCACTGTATCTCCCCCTCTTTTTTCTTTTTCCTTTTTGTTGTTGATTTTTTCTTGAGACAGGTTTAAAGCAACTCACTATGTAAACCAATCTGTCCTTCAACGTGCAATTTTTCTGCCTCAGTTGAGTCTTAGGATATCAGTTGTGTGCAACACTGGCCAATTTCAGTGTCTTCAGTTTTACAGATGGCCTAGAGGATCTGTTGAATATGTACAGCTTCAAGCTGAGTGCTGGTGGCTTACGCCTGTAAATGTAGCTACTCAGGAGGCTGAGATTTGAAGATTGCAATTCAAAGCCAGCCCAGGAAAGAAAGTCCATGAGACTCTTATCTAAGAAAAGTCTGGAAGTGATGCTGTGGCTTAAGTAGTAGAGCGCTAGCCTTGAGAACAAAGAAGCTCAGGCACAGTGCTCAGGCCCTGAGTTCAAGTCCCAGGAAGGCAAAAAAAAAAAACCCAGACAGACAGACAGACAGATAGATGTACAGCGTCAGTAAAATCTAACTGACACATAACAATATATACCTTTTTCACTGTGTACATTTTGGTAAGTTTTAATGTATGCACACACTTGTGAAATTATTACATTCAGGTAAAGAATGTTATCAGTTACACTAAGAGTGTCATATTCCCCTAGTCTGTCCTTCCTACCTAGACACCTTCGCCTAACAATCTCACCCACAGGGACCCACTGATTGTCTGTCTCCATGCATTCTTTTTTATTTTCAAAAGTTCTTTTTTTATATATATAAATTGTTCCAAATAGACTCAATGACTGGCTAATTTTATTCAGTATAGTTTTTCTGAAAATTATCTGTGTTATTTTTACATATCACCTGTTTAATAACAAGAGTGGGTGATGGAATTCTACCCATCCAGAATGATATTGTACCATTTATAAGGAAAAGGAGAGACATGGGAAAAATACAGTAAGTGAAATAAACCAGACCCAGAGAAATATAGGTCATATGGTTTCCCCCATATGTGGTAGCTAGAATGTGGCTATAAATCTGTAAGTAAACACACTGGGTGGTAAGCAAGTGGTTACAAATGAATTAACTGCAGTATGATAGACTACATGGAGAGTACAAATCATATAATTCTTTATAAGACTAAGTCAAAGGTCAACAAAATAAGTACCAGGAAAAGGGTACTTGTAAGAAGGAGGGTTGGGACCAAGGGGAGAAGGATAGAGGAATAAAGGAAGAGGGAGAATGTAGTCAAGAATTCCTTGTATGTACCACAGAATTGAGAAAAATAAGGAAAGGAGTGGGTTGAAGGGGGTGAAAATGTTGAAGAAATGACAGAGATCAAGATGCATTGTATAAAGTGCTTTGTTAAATGGCCAAAAAAATTCAACACATATCCTAAAAATTAAGGAAAGTGAGGGGAGTGGTGGGTGAGAATGTTAAAAGGGGTGACATTGATCAGGACGCACTGTATTCATAAACTGCTTGGCTAAGTGGCAACTCCTTTGTACAACTACTTAAAGATATTAAAAATATTATTAAAAAGCCCCCCCAAAAAAGAATGGATAAACTTGTTGTGTTTCTGATCTTAAGAGGAAACACAAGTGTGTGTGTGTGTGTGTGTGTGTGTGTGTGTGTGTGTGTGTACACCTTGCCTTACTATGTTGAGTTTTCTACAGATTCTTAGTTTGAGATAATAAATGGAATTTGTCAAATGCATCTTCTTTATTGAAATGACTTTTTTTAGTCTACTATGTTGGTAATTTTGACTATTTTTTTAAATGTTGAACTCACCAAGAATTCCCCACCTGGTTACCTTATCAACTATGAGATTTGACTTTCCAAATTTTACAGAATTTTACAATTTTACTTTCCAAATTATCCCCAGAAGAAAATTATAGACAATATCTACTATATTGTCTATAATTGTCTATAATATCTACTATATTGTCTATAATTTTCTTCTGGAGATAATTCCCTGGTAGTCTTCTGGACTTAAAATTCTCTTGTGAAACTGTATAGATTATTTCTTTTTGTGATCCTTGGTAAATTGTGTATTTCAAGGATTCTGTTTTATCTAAGTTTTCAACTGTATTGGTCTATTTTCCATCACTATAGATAATATACATTATGTATAAGAAAAATTTTACATATTATATAGATTATATGATTATATATATGATATATATTATATAGCATATTATATATTACATAAATATTGTACAATATTTTATATATTACATATAATATACATTATGCAATATGGTATATACTACATATATATTATATAATATGCAATGTATTACATATAATATATTATATATTCCTTTATACTTATTATATACAAAAATGTATAGCAAGATTACTTTTCTCATGCCTGCCATCAGTAAGTTTATATCTTCTTTTGTTCTTGGCTGGCACTAATCTTCACAAAGAACTAGCATTTGGTTTAGTTAATTTTTTAGTTTAGTTTTTCTATTTTGTATTTTACTGGTTTACTGTTCTAATTACTATTTTCTTTCTTTTCTTATACTAGGTTTAAGTTGCTCTTTTTTTCTAGTGATTTAAGGTATACACCATAGTCAGTAAATTGTGACCTTTCCTCTTTCCTTGTGTAAGCATTTAGTGCCATAATTTTCTCTGTAAATGCTTCTTTAGCTATATCCCATGAGTTTTTGTATGTTGTATTTTCATTTAGTTCAAAATTGTTTTTAATTTCCCTTTTGGTTTCTTTTGAATTATAGGTTATTCAGAAATGTGTTGCTTAGTCTCCAGTTACTTGGTGGTTCTCCAGATATTTCTCTCTTAATAATTCGTAATTTAATTCCTTTATAGTAACATGTTGCTTTTTAAATTGTTATTATTAAGTAGTGTACAAAAAGGTTACAATTCCATCAGTCAGGTTATGAGTACAATGCTTCTTGGACAATGTCACCCCTTTCTTTATTCTCGCCTATTTTCCCCCTTCTGACCATATCCACGAGTTACATAGTTTATTGCTTACATGATATACATTGAATACAAGGACTGCATTTGGTCCCCCTTCCTTCCTCCAGCCCTGTGTCCCTCTTTACCGGCTGCCAAATAAAAAAAATTTCCTTTCTTAGTATTTTTTTAATCTTTTTATGTTCTTAGAATTTTATCAGGGTTTGGTTTATGGGTAAAACATGGCTTGTTTTGATCATTGTACCATGGACATTTGACAAAAGATTTGCTTTCTGCTATTGTTGGACTAAACATTCTATAAAGGACAATTACATCAAATTGGAGTATAGTTTTATTTAAATATTTCTGTAGTTTTGCTGAATTTTCTGGCTGTGTTCTATCTATTACTAAGAAACATTTGTGGCAATTTCTATTAGTGTGGAATTATTGACTTTACTTTTCATTGTATTAACATTTACTGCATGTACAACTTTTTTTTTCTTTTTTGGGGGGGATCCGGTCGTGGGGCCTGAACTCTGGGCCTGGGCGCTGTCCTCAGCTCTTCAGCTCAAGGCTAGTGCTCTACCACTTGAGCCACAGTGCCACTTCCGGCTTTTTTTCTTTGTGGTGCTGAGGAATTGAACCCAGGGCCTCAGGCATGCAAGGCAAGCGGTCTACCACTGAGCCACCTTCCCAGCCCGAAATTAAAAATTTTAATAAGTGTTTTATACTAAGCCACACATTTACCATTTCTATTGGAGTTATTTTTTATGTAAGTCAAGATTTACATCTTATATAATTTTTCTCTTCCTAAAAGACTTTTAAAAATATTTCTTTGTAAACTGTATTTTATCATCTTTATGTAGTTATACAAAGCAGTTGCCATTTAAGGAAGCAGTTTATGAATACTACCATCTTGATCAAGGTCACCCCTTTTCAACATTCGTACTCATACCTTCCTACCCACACCTACCTTAACTCTTCTTAATTTTGTTGGATATACACCGAATTCTTGACTACATTATCCCTCCTTCTCATTTGTCTACCCCCTTTCCCTTTACCATAACACGGCCCCTTTTAAATATCTGTTTCCTATTGTTTATTTTGTTAAACTTTGACTTTAATGTTCTAAGGCATTACACTATTTGCCTTTGAATCTACCATATTTCAGTTAATGCTTTTGTATAAACTTGCATACCATCCAACATGTGTGTGTGCAAATATATAATTCTAGATTCACATATGAGGGAAAGCATGCAACCTTTGTTAAGTGGGCCTGACTTACTTCACTTAACATAAGTTTTTCTAAGTCTTTTCATTTCTCTTCAAATGATAAGATGTCATTCTTTCTAATTGATAGGTAAAATTTCTTTGTGTATGTGTATATGTGTGTGTGTGTGTGTTTGTATGTGTGTACTACTTTTCTGTGTTCTATTTGTCTACTTGAAAATGTTTCTCATAGTCTAAGTATGCTGTGATGGATTCTATCATCTCATTGTGAAAATCTTTCTGATGTCTTAATTGTTGAAATTTAGTTTCACTGGGTATAGGACCTATATTGCTAAATTTCTTTTTCTCCCTTTAAGTTTTTTAATGATACTATGAGTGTCTACTAGTTTGCATTTTCTCCAATCACAAATAAGCTCTCATTTCTGTGTTCCTCTGTATATAAACAAGATTTTTTTCTCACAATGCTTATACAAGATCAACTTTACCATTGGTTTTAAGAAACTTCTTTATGAAACTTTTTTAAATTAATATTTCTTGTGCTCTGTATTCTTGAGTGACTCTGATATATGAATTTAAGTTTCAGCCATTATTTCTTCCATTTTTTTGTTTCTACCCTCTCTTCAGGTAATTTAATTATAAATATAATAGATTGCTTGAGTGTGTCTCATAGTTCTTTTATGATCTGTTCATTTGTTCTTACTGTTTAGTTCTGTTTTTGTGTTTATGTGCTTCATTTTGGAAATTCTTATTGTTGCTCTTCAAATCATAATTCTAGCTACTTAATTCTAGTAACTTAAAAATGTAGTCTGCATTTAATTTCATGTAGTATATTTTCATCTCATACATTGTACTTATCTCTATAAATTCACTCTAAATCTTTTTAAATAATTCATTTCTTTATTCCACACTTAGTGTTTCTCCCACCTTCTTAAATACAGATGACTATTCTGTATCCATTTCTACTGATTCTGTCATCACTGTAATTCGTGGTTTTGTTTTTATTGTTTTTTCTCTATTATGAGTCATCCATCCTGATTCTTTGTATATCTAGTGTGTCATATTTTAACTTACTATAACAATTAACTACAAACTTTAGTGTCTTAAAAACATAGATTTATTTTCTTGTAGTTGTGTGGGTTAGAAATCTATGCAGATTTCATTGGGCTGAAATAATACATCTGGGTTGTGTTTCTTCATGTTTCCTTAAAAGGCTGCCTACATTCTTTGGCCATTCTTTGCCATTCTATCATTAAAGCCAACAAAGTTGTTTAAAATCCTTCTTATAACAAATTGTTTCTCTTCTGCCTTTTAAGGACACTTGTGATCAAATGGGATCCCCTGGAATAATCCAAAATAATCTATGAGAAACTCAGATGATTAGCAATCTTAATGCCATCTGAATCCTTAATTAACTATGATATATAAAATGAGATGTTCAGAGATTTGGGGATTACCATGTCATACATGCTAGTTTTTCCTTGGTTGCTAGATATTGTGAATTTTCCCTTGTTAAATGCTATATATTTTTGTATGACTGAGACTATCTTTGAGATCTATTCTAGGACATGTTTAAGTTACTGGGAAACAATTTGTACCTTTGTAGCTTTGGTATACGAGATCAAAGCAGTCTGTGGTCAATGCTGTAGGGAGGAAGCAGTAAGCTGGCACAATCATAGTTATCTTTGCTTCTTCTTTTGGAAATCATTGCCTGGTGACTAATATCTGAAAACCACATTTCAGATAACTTATCTAGCTTTTTATTTATTTTAGGTGGGAGAGCATGTCCAGGCATATCTAGTTCTAACACTTGGTCAGAACTAGAAGTCAAATCATTTGTTATTTGCCACATATTTCATTTTGACATGGCAACAATGATACCCAAATATTTAGAAACTGATAGATTTTGGCCACTGACCAAACAGAACAGATGCTGGCCTGAAACAGTGATATGGCCACACTAGTGTGTGCCAGTTAAAGGTCAGTCCTGTCCTTGTTAGTGGCTAAACCCCATAATCCTTCCAACTTAGGCTTTTACCATTGACATCCCTGGTGACACACAAAAAGCTGTGCAATAAGACTGACCAGGATTTGAGCTTTGTTGCCAAGTCTAGCTGACTCTGAACTTGAATGTTCTTATCGCTCTCCATGCACTGTGGTCTTGATGAATGGGTGGAATAAAGTATGAAAGCATGTCTTGCAGCTTCCAAAGTACTGAGAACAAGCTGTAAGACGAAGACCCCTTCTCTCCCTTCCCCTCCTTTTTGTTCCATCTGAGGTCTACCAGATCAATTGCAGTACTTTGCCACTGGCAGACTTTTTTACCCGCAGAGTAACTCACCCCAGAGAAGGAAAGAACTACACCCAGAAATACTACTTCTAGGAAAAATATCCAAAGAATCACAAGTATGAGGTGGTGAGAGAATGAAAACCTGGACAGTGAGTCTCATATCTATAATCTAGCTTTCTAGATGTGTCTTAGAACAATATCCAGAAAGGTGGCCTCCGCAGCCATGTCAAATATCTACCCAGGAGGCATTGAGAGGAGGTACAGAGAGAGTGGTTGGAATACAATAGAACCTGGCAAGAGTCATCTACCCTGGATCCTTCCACCTCTGACCTCTCTGCTTTTCAAGAGTAAGCAGTTCATTGCTGGCCTGGTCCTGTCCTGTGTCAGTAGATGCAGAGGCACACCCACAAGAGGGGGCTTGTAGGACTGGATGTCTCTGACACTGTCCTGTAGAGCCAGGACCTGCCCCTTCCACATATGACTTTCTTGTCATAATCCACTGTGACTGTATCAGTCGTGTAACTCTGAGTATAATGTCAGCCCTTTGGTTTCAGTTTAGGATGTTTTCCAATAAGTTATAGTACGTTTCTATTTTTCACTTTGACACATGACGTTTCTGCCCTTCTTGACACATAAAGCCTAACTCATCTTCACCATTTTAGATTCGAAGCTTCCAATGGTCTCTGGACACAGGAGCTAATTAGTGATTCAGAGTGTCATGGAATTCTTTGTTTAAAACATTAAAATTGGGATGGGAAGGTGGCTCAGTGGTAGAGTGCTTGCCTTGCATAAATGAGGCTCTGGGTTTGATTCCTCAGCACCATATAATCAGAAAAAGCCAGAAGTGGCACTGTGGCTCAAGTGGTAGAGCATTAGCCTTGAACAGAAGAGCTGAGGGACAGCGCCCAGGTCCAGAGTTCAGGCCCCATGACCAACACACACACACACACACACACACACACGAAAATTATCTGATTTGGGGAGCAGAAGGGAAAGCACAGAAGTGGTGGGACAAAGGGTGAATCAATTCAGCAGAGATACTCACTAGACACTATGTTACAAATGAACTCTGCAACTTCGGGGGGACGATCAGGAGGCTTGGGGGTGGCAATGGGAGAAAATGAGAGAGGAGGTGACACTGTGCAAAATGAAATGTACTCATTACCTGACTTACATAACTGTAACCCCTCTGTACCTTATCTTTACAATAAAAGTGAAATAAATTTTTTTAAACTTAGGAAAAAGACAAAGCCTGTGGCACACACTTGATCTATCCTCCCAAAGTGTTCTATCCTATTTGAGTTTAACGTTGAGAAGTTCAACTGAAATTTGATACCAAAATGATTCACTCCTCTCCTGTCTCTGCCCCATCACTCAGGGACAGAAGGAAGTTAAACTTTGTGATGTTTTTCAAATTCTATTGATTAACCAAATGTATTTGTAAAAAGAAAAAAAAAACCTGAACATCTGTTTTGTTACAGTCAAGAAAACATAAATTGAATAAGGGCATGAATGCCCAAGCTAACATTTCTTTCCTGCCTTTTCTGGCAAACAGATATTTCCCCCATTCTGTTGCAACAAGGGATATAGATTAGGCAGCCCTTGTTCTCTGCCTTTGCAACAAATCCACCCTTTAGAACCTCTATCCTCCACACCCAAGCCCTGGCTGATATAAACACCCCCAAGGAAGCCAGTGATCCAGAATGCCCTCTATTGAGAAGCAGAGGAAAGGAAATGACAATAGAGATAAAAAGAGATAAATAGCAAAGCATCCAGACAATCCTCTACCCTCAAAGGAATTTGATACATGCAGCAAAAAATTGCTGCTTTTGAAGAGTGGCTGGAGCACAAGGGGCACCTGCTCTTTGACTTGGAAATTTATTTACAAAGTACTCCGTACTTGGATCAGGTTCATCGCTAGATAGGTACATGTACTGGGAAAGCCAAGGCTCTTGTCATTCAGAGTATGGTCACTGTCATCTCACGATGATGCCTGGGGCTTTGCTTGCCTCCTAAAGTATGCTGCCACTTTCTCATGTGCACAGGTGCCTTGTGGTACACCCAGGCACTTAGTCCAGGGCTCCTCAGCTGCCTCCGTGTCCCCAGCACTGAGCACATCCTATGAGTGACTAATAAATGTTCTGTTCACAAGTATCTCAAGGGAATTAGTGGGTGGGGGAATACTCTTTCATTTTCCCGGCTATAAAACTTATTACCTAGCTAGAGACCAGTGGCTCATGCATATAATCCTAGCTACAGGAGGCTGAGGCCTTAGGATCATGATTCAAAGACAGAGCAGGCAGGAAAGCCCAGAAGATTCTTATTTTCAATTAACTACAAAAAGCCAGAAGTGGAGTTGTGTTTTAAGTGGTAGAAAGCCAGCCTAGATTCAAAAAAATAAAGGTGAGGGACAGTACACAGGCCCAGAGTTCAAGTCCCATACCAGCACAAATACACACAAACACATGAACTATCTACCCTAACATGGACAGTGCTGGTTCCGCTGAGAGCCATAAATTGCAGAGAGACATACAAATGCAACACACACACACATGCACACACGCACATGCACATGCACACGCACATACATACAGCTCACAGCCCCTTCCCTCCTTCCCCCTCCACTCTTATCACCTGTCATGCTTCTGTACACAGGAAAGCACAGTGATATGCTGAGCAATATATTGAATTCTCTCTCTGTTCATGACAGGCACTTAGCACTTCCCTGATGCCCCAAAGGCCATTGAAATAGAAAAAAAAATCCTAACTGTAATTTACATTTGTGTATTGATTCCTTGTTTGTAAATTGTCAGCACATAAATGTCCGCCATACATTTTGACACTCATGAGATCACTGCA
Organism: Dipodomys ordii; assembly: GCF_000151885.1. Lineage (NCBI taxonomy): Eukaryota > Metazoa > Chordata > Mammalia > Rodentia > Heteromyidae > Dipodomys > Dipodomys ordii. Next base: position 22,517,497 of record NW_012267217.1, on the reverse strand, counting down.
ATGAGCATTCTAAAGTAAAGTGGATATTGTCAGAACCCCACGTGTGTCTCTAGGTCTCTCCCTGCTTGTGGAATCCTCTGGCCACCCTGTAGGCAGCAGGCTCGGTTAGGACAGAGGGGGCCATGATGGTGAGGGGGAATGCCTTCAGACTTCCAAACCTCAATGTCTTTATTCACCTGTGGAGGAGGGAAAACCTTAAAGGGATATGAGGAGGAGCAGCCTATTGAGTACTAAAGGATGACTGCAGAAAGGCTCAGGAACCATTCAAAACCCAATGTGTCTGGGAATGAGAATGAGAGGACTACCCATGAATGAAGAACAAAAACATTCTTTGATGATTTAACTGGGCAGAAAATAATTTAACAATGGATTTCTGGGTGATGAACCTTAGAACCTTCACAGGAAGGGGGAGATGTTGTGTGTTTGTTTTTCACGTAGGAAATTAGTCCTCAGCGTTTCTAATGAGAGGCATTGATGTTGGAAGGAAGCCTTGTCAACAAGGTACTAACGGCTGTTTTTCTAAGAAGTACTTCACTCTCAGCCTAAAAGAACGAAGTTAGTTTCAAATGGTAATTTGTTACTTACATTATTTCTCCCTTAGCTTATTTCTCTGAAAACACAGGGATTGCTCAAAATTTCACCAGAAATGACAGGCTATGGAAGAGTAGAGGTTGGCATTAGTGTTTTCGAAACTACAGGGCATATCATATACATAATAAATCTGTTCAGGCCATTGTATATGTGTGTGTGTAATGCATTTGGCTATGCTTCCTTCTCTTAAATTTTAACTGTCATCTATCTATCTATCTATCTATCTGTCTGTCTGTCTGTCTGTCTGTCTGTCTGTCTTTTGATTCAGGGAATAAACCCAGTGCCTTACGCATGCCAAGAAGGCACATTATCTATCACAAGCTACCTCTGACTTATTTTGATTGGGTTGCATGTTACCTAGGCCTCAGACTGAAGTGTTCCCTGTGACATGGGATAATTTATCTTATCTTGAGTTTTACCAACACTCCCAAGCTGACTTACAGTTTGGATTTGAATGAGATTCTGCTTATCTTCTGGTCCACCTCCTCCCTGGGGCACCCCCCCACACTTTTTTTAAGGACAAGTTTATGTTCTTGTAGCTGTCAACTGTTGGGAGGGTGTGTAAGAAGTCTGACTATAAGTACCTTCCAATGAGTGTATGAAGACTAGTCCTTCCTGTGTGATCTTAGACCACCTTCTCTCCATATGCCTTGTATTCGCACTGCCTGACAAGTACAGTAACATCATCCTTTCCCAAGGGTATTAGTGGGATAACCGAAAACAAAAAAACCCAAAAACCTCATGGCTGTTACTGTTCAGGTAATAAGGTAAACAATATCAGATAATGCTTGCTTACAATCATATGGGAATTTATGTGGGGACCTTGTGGAGTGAATAAATAAGCATAATTTTTTCTTTTCCCTCTAATCTGAGCTCTACATTCTGTAAATGCTGTCATTTCTTTCATTCACTTAACTATTAATTGCAAAGTGATGGTCTGTGACAAGGACAGGATTGGACCTTGGGATCATCTGGCTCTCCTTACCCCTGCATCTACAAGTAAAGCTAAAGTAGCATGAGATGAGTCTGTGATTGGAAATCCACACATGATTCGCATTTCCCCTCAGGAGTACTCCTGACATGTTTACCTGTAAAACAAGCTTTGTTTTCTCTCCAAGTCTACAACTCTATGTCAATCTTATTTAAAGAGACAAATTCCATGTTACCTCAACCCCTTCTAGCAGTACATTTATGCTGAAATCTATATAAATCATTTAAAATAACATGACCAGAATGTTTTCCTTGAAGTTAAATATTAAATAAGTTTTTCCCCTTAAATTTATGAGCTGTTGAAGTTATGAGATGTTGTTTGTTAAATGTTTTTGTAAACTGAACTTGAGAGGTTGAGAAATACAGTGAGATGTTCAGTTCCTGATCAGTGTCTTGGGAAGAATTAGATTTCAAAGATAAGAGCCCTGTAAAGACACTTACATGCTGTAGAACACCAGACTCTACTTTCATGGCCAGCTGACTCACCATGGGCTCTAGGTCATTGAGAAATGACCAGCTTATTATCTTAACTTCAAATGAAGAGACGTTGACATGAAAAAGGAACTTATTGACATGAATTATTTAATCTTTCAACATTTACTTAGAATGTCTCCATGCCCTAGAAAATCAATGTATAAATAGGTAGGTAAAAAATATTAAAGTACTTCTAAGGTGCTTGACTGAATATTCAGACATTTCTCAAGATTCAAAAATTTTTTGCTGTTAGTGTTAGCCTATTGCCATGAGCTTGTCAGTTTGGGCAAAGTAGAAAATACCAAGAGCTGATCTGTCTTTTTATCTCTACCTCTTCCCCCAATCATTATGTAATGATATATCTGTACAAAGTCCTATAACATCATATAGAGCAAAAATTAATCATTGGCTAATGAGAAGTTAGAAAGAAGTCATTTAGAGGCCCCAATTAGGGCCTATTCTCCTGGGTCTCCTATGGGCTTTGGTGACTAATCCTAGATCCAGGGATGTGAGAAGGCTCCTTTGGGGAGAGACAGGATAAAGGAAGGACAGGAGTGGGAGGAGGGCAGGGAGAGAAACAGGGAGGATGATATAGAAGCTGCAGATTTAGGGGACATAAAGTCCTTCTCAGTACTCTAGATGAGAGTAAATGGGAACCTAAATTAGCCACAAGAACTAACAAGATGATGTAGAAATCTTTTCAAAGGCAGGGCTCTCTAAGTGGGTTTAGCATGTCACTGGATATCATCGTTGCTTACAGAAATTTTAAGCTAGAAACTGAAAGGAAGGGTGGTGGCCATAAAGAAATAGCCAAAACCTTGAGTTATATAAACTTCTCAGAGGTGTTATTTGGCTTGGGGAGGAAAGATGCCAGGGCTCCCTGAACAGTTTGCTGTGGCTGACTTCAGACAACACATAGAAACAAGGAAAATACCAGGTTACAGAACAGGGAACTAATGTAGTACACCTGAGATTCCAACGCAAGGAGGCAAGAGTAATCCCATTCATGTGTACTCCTGAGGTTTAGTAATGGCTCTCCAAACTGGAAATCAACAATCTAAGTTTGAAAAGAAATACATGCTCTGGTGAACAGTATTCCAAGTGGATTTGTATACAGCCCCTCCTCCCCCCGCAAAAAAAAAGCTGCAAATGTACGTACATAGGGTAGGGCTTACTTCCAATCCTGGGCTCAAGGACCATGGAGCACATTTGAGGCAAAGACAAAGAGGAGAATAATTATAAGGAATACCTTAGTGGCAGCAAAGAGCTAACCATGTAACCAGAGGATGGGAGTTGACGCAGACAGGTTCTCTGTACCAAGCCCAAGCTTCAGGCACTTGCCAGAAGAAAACAGTAATTTGATTCCCATCCACCTGTGGCAACAGGTGTCAGATACTTCCACCAACCTGTGCAATTGGCAGAGCAAGTGTGAAACCAGAGGTAAGACCCCATCAAAGACCCTGTGAGCCCAGTGCTGGTTGCTGGAAAGATCTGACACACTTCTTTGAGCAAGCAGCTCTTCTCTGTGCCAGTTTTGATCAGAAGTTTTGAAATTGTCTTCACTTGGTATCATGTCATATTTTCAAACATGGACACACAAATCTCCTCGCCTAAGTCAAGAATACTTAAACTAGCTGTTGACAGCTGCTTTCCCATTCACCAGTGCTTTTTGGCCCCTGTCAAGGAAACACTGGGTGTTATTGACCGAATGAGGTCTTTGTTTATAAAGCGTGCACAGCACGGCTTCTGGAGCACACTCAGGATATACATCTTGGGTTTAAATGGAAAACATACCTCTCTGCCTTTGGATCTCTCTGGAAAGATCACAGGCGCATTTTCAATTTCCCTTTCTTAAAGATCCGGCTTGTAGGCATTCACTTATCTTATAAAGTACACTGTTATGTTAACGTGTAATCTGTGTAGCTGATTTGTTCTCAACAAATCCATAGCAGTCTTCAGGGTTTGTCAGTTTTTATTTTTTTCCTTTCTTTCTTTCTTTCACAAAGGGAAAAACCGTCAGTTTTTATTTTTTTCCTTTCTTTCTTTCTTTCACAAAGGGAAAAACCTAAGAGCAATTTGGCCTCCTGGGGCTTGGTGTGGAACATTTCTTCTCAGAGAATATCTTTGTATTTAGATTCCAGTAAGGACATTGAAGGGCTACCTTTTGTCCCTGCACATTGAATATCTAGAAATCATCTTTTTAAAGACACAGGTCAGCTCAAACTTCCTCCAGGATCCTTTCTCTAACCCTGTCCTCCCCTCTCACCCCACCTCCACCCCATTGGCTTCCTAGAGCCAACCAAGTACTTTAAAATAACAGAAACATGTTCACTCTCAGTTCTGGTGGCCAGATGTCTGAAATTGTAATGTCCACAGGGCCATTTCCTCTCGGCTGGCTCTAAGGAAAACATGTCTCATACTTTTTTTTCTTTTCTTCTCCAGTCTGCTGGTTGTCCTTGCAGATTGTGGACTTGCAGTTGCACTTTAGTCATTACATGGCATTCTCTCTGTTTCTATCATTTGTCTATTTTCTTCTTCTTATAAGGACACACATCATGTTAGATAGGCCCACTCTAATCCTGTAGTAACAAAATTTCGCTTGATTATATTCACAGAGGCCCTGTTTCCAATGAAGTCATTTAATGGTACACGGGCTTAGGTGCTCTACTGTCTTTTGTGAGAGGACACATTTCATCCTTTATAATACTGTTTCTCATGAGAGGACACATTTCATCCTTTACAATACTGTTTCTCATAACTTTTATAGAAAGCACCCCTTATTTTAATATCTCACAACAGGTGTTATATTCTGTTTTCATATTCTATTATGTTGTTTTTAGTCATTGGCCTGTCACATCCATGAAGGTATGACTTATATTTACATCCAGCAAAACATCTTGTCAGTGCTCCATGTGTGTGGAAGATCATTTCTATGATTTTTTTTTAATTTTATTTTATTTGTGAACATGCTGTACAGAGGAGTTACAATTACATGGGCAGGATAATGCGTACATTTCTTACCAAGCATTGCAGCCTCCTCCTTTGTTTACCCTTCACATCCCTTCCCAGCCTCCCCCCTCCCCCCCAATCCCAATCCTTCTCCTTCCCCCCTTCCCCCTCCCCCGCACTGACTTTGTAAAGCTCGTTTTGGACATGACAACTTGTACTTCCCATTGTTGCAACAGGTCCACCTGTATCCTTAAACAACTGGTTTTTCCCCATCTCCTCCACAAGTTATACTGACATCAAATATAGTGAAAGCAGGGGTTATACTGTGGGGGAGGGACATACAAAGCAACAAAGAGATAATCTTATAAATGCGTTAGAAACACATGCATGAAAGAAAAAAAACATTAAAATACACATCTAACGGTTCATTTTCCTGACATCACATTATCTGACCTTTTCCGCTTGACTCATACATATACTAGATATTGCAAATAAGGGAAACCATGGGACCTATGTTTCTTTGGGACTGGCTTACTTCACTTAATAGAATTTTTCCAAGTTTTTCCATTTCCTAACAAATGGGCAATGTCATTCTTTCTGATGGAGGCATAGAATTCCATTGTGTATATATACCACATTTTCTTGATCCATTCATCTACTGAGGGCATCTGGGTTGGTTCCAAATCTTACATTTCTATGATTTTTTATGTGCATTTAATGTTAATGATGTATATAAGGTTACATAAATATGTCTGATAAACACATTTGTCAGTGTTTTAATCAGCCACTGCTATCTATTGAGGACTTTCCTTTGCAGGACACACTAAACATTTTTCTAAATCCCATTTATTTCTCACAATAACATTAAACAATACCTATTCTCCATATTTTACAGTTATTATATTTGAGGTTTAGCAAGATTAGTTCAGTGTGCCAAAGCCACACAGCCTATGCACTGCATACCCTGGCCTTGGTCTCAGGTCTGTCTGGGACATGGGCTCTTCACATACTGATGTTTTTACCAGATGGTCTTGGAGCCTACTATGTAGTAGCTGCCATATGCCCGGGATCCAACTTCATGTTCACACTAAAGCCCAGAGAGGTTAAGAAACTGGCCAGCCTTTTATCATCCCTTGACTTGAAGATTACTTTTTGAAAAATGACTTTTCCTCTGCTTTTTACAAAATGGCTTTTAAAGAATGTTTGAGAAAAGGAGAACATGGAATGAAAAGAACCATTACTTGAACAGTTCGTGCACTTCATGACAGTATAGAAGAGCAGCCTTGTCAGTTGCAATTAGAGACTGCTCTGAGAAAGTCTCTCCATCTGAAACTGCCAGCCAACAAATGCCCCTGGGTATCACGTGGCTTCTTTATAGAGGGAAGAGATAACGGGTTATATTTTAAGCCAATAGCTCTGCTAGAGAAAGGAGAGACGCTATTGCACATTTGTCAGGGCCTTTCTAGCCTTTCTTTCTGCCTCCCACAACTCCTAGGACCTCGCAGTTACTTAGGCTCTTCCTGGATCTCTGAATGTCTCTAGTCTCAGGCAGGAAGAAACCCCTGGAGCCCCACCCTCTGAGATATCTCATCTACTTCCCCAAGCTTTGAGTCTAAGGACTGGGCTATCTGCCACCTTCACCAGGCTTTTGTTCTGCTGTCTGGATTCTGTCTTGCTTTTCAAGCCTGAGGTTAAGTTCTTGACCATGAGATGTCATGCCAATACTTATTTCCCATGGACTGAGTCAAAGAGCCTGGACCAGGATGGTTGGGGCGCTTTGACTTGCAAAGAGGCCCTGCCCTGGTGCCACCACACAGCTGGACATTGTATTGCCTGTGACTGACCATTTGTATCCTTAGCCATTTGTCAGGAACCATTTGCTCAGGATGAGCCCTAAGATGCTCCCCCATTTACCCTGATTACTCTCTCTTTCCACTTATTATTCTCTTGGAACACTGCGTTCTGCTGTCTGGGCCAGGCTTTTTCCTGGCACTGACAACTTGTCTCTTTCCCTTTAGCCCCAGTCTGGCTTTCCTGTTCTCACCTGACCTACTTATGTGCAGCCTTGACTGGCAAAAGGCCCCACCTGCCTTTCTTTGTAGTCGGATCTGTTTTACATCTCAAAACAGGAGACTCTTTTTTACCAAGATATCCATCAGAAGGGGCAGAACAGGATTAAGTCCCTGCTAAAGGGTAGCAGACTAAAGAAAGGAAAGATGGAGAGGATCGCAGGTCTTGCCGAGTCTGGCTGGCAGAGCACACCACTAACCTATACAGGCTGCCATTCCAGTGAGAAGCAGCTAGAAACTTACAGCTTGCCTGGCCAAGGTCCTTTCTGCTCTACAAGATGCCTGCAGCCCAGCAGCTCCTGGTCGCTGGCTTGTCACATGTACACTGCGGTAACCATGGCAAGTTATTTAGGGTTCCCCAGGCTTGTCAGTCTCTAAAGGTTACTTCCTTCCTGGAAGGCCATTTGCACTTGTACTCAATATTTGACCTGGAGCCCAAACTTTATTCTCACCTCAAACCCTGAAATTTCCCAAATGAGGAATTCATATTGTTACCTATAGGATTCCAGATCCTGGCAGTAGTGAATGCTCAAGAAGTACTAGATGTATGAATAAATGCATGGAAGAGCTCATTCAACTCCCATCTCTCTAAAAATCCTAACATAAACCCCTCAAATGGCCCCCTAATAAAATGCTCCTCTCATTGGTCCAACACTGGAGTATGAGTCAGTTAACTGGACTCCAAAAGAATCAGTGCTGAGTGTCACCTCTTGCCTCTGTGCTTGGAACCATCAACAGGGAGAGAAGCAAGACAAGCCGTTAGTCTAACGTAAACAAGCCTTTCTCTCCTATGCTTTCTAAAGGAAAACTCCACTGTGTACTTAATTGGATCCTTTCATGCTGCAATGTATGCTGTCCTCCTTTACCCAAAGTGCAGTGGCAACTCATTATCTCTGATGTTCACAGGGGGTAGCGCTGCCAAACAAACCAGGAGCTGACTCTTTAGCAGCTATGTTTCTTTTACCTCCGATTTCCTAAAGATGTGTCCTTCTACACATTTCAAAGCTTCTGCTTTGACTTTCATGAGTTAGTCCATAATATTTGTTGTGCTATTGGAGAAAATAATTTCCATCTGTTCCTAATTATTTAAAAAAATGATGGTCTCTTCTTTAAAAAAAAAAAAAAGATGACTAATTCCTCCCTCTGTCCTCTGCTCAAATACTGAATCTCAGATCCTTTGAGGTCTCACAGAATTTAGGCGTTAATTCCCTTGAAAGCACTTTTTAAGCTACTGCACTCACCATGCAGATTTCATTAAACCTCCTACTCTATTCTTCCACTGGTGTCTCAGGAAAGGCAAAGGAACTTTTGTTGTATATTAAAGCACTTTGCTCAGAAATACTGTCTTTGGAGCCCATTTATGAATCTGTATGTATTTATTTAGCCTCCAGACAGGAAACAAGCATCTGTTAGGACTAAAGGAGAATGCAAGTGGACGATGTCTCATCTTATTTGTGGGGAACATCTGCTTACAATAATGTACAGAGCTCAGATTTCAGGGTTTGTAGTCTTGCATGGTTTCATCCTTAAATCATCTGTGTTGGCAAAGAATAGTGAGGACTAGGCCAGGATAAAAAAACATATGAAGCCTATGTACAGATGAGATCAAATGAAAAGCACAAGACTTACAATATCCCATAGCCAGTGTTTCTAGTTTCTAATGTGTTCACCTTGGAAGCTAGTGTATTTCTTCAATGATCGTATGTCAGAAGCTGTTCTTTTCTGGACTTCTTTATAATTGGCATTCAGACTAACAGGATAAATTTTGGGGAAATAGTTGCATGTGTTAGGTGACTAATGAGTTAGGTCATTCTAAGTGGAAACTCTGCAATAGTCAGGTTTCATCCATGTTTAAATAAATACGCAGAGACTGAGTACTTAGTCCTGACCCTGCTATTTGTTTTCTTTGTGGGGAATTTTACTTATATTACTTTAAGTATTATTTTTTTTGCCAGCCCTGGGGCTTGAACTCAGGACCTGGGCACTGTCCCTGAGCTTCTTTTGTTCAAGGCTACTGCTCTACCACTTGAGCCATAGCTCCACTTAAAGCTTTTGTGGTAGTTAATTGGAGATAAGAGTTTCACAGACTTTTCTGCCCAGGCTGGCTTCAAACCCCGATCTTCAGGTCTCAGCCTTCTGAGTAGCTAGGATTATAGGCATGAGCTACCAGCACCCAGCAATGTTAATTTTTTTTTCATAAGATGAAATTTTATGAGGATTAAATGAATAATGAGAGCATGAGTCTTGTCCATGTTGTTATTAAACCTTCTTTGTACATCTTGTTGTTGTGAACAGTATTGGCACAGAATCCCAGAGTCCTGGCATGCCAGTGCTTTCCGGGAGAATCTAATCAAGCTTCCTCTGTCCCAGATAATGACCCTGAGAATCATGATCACTGAGGAATTAGCTAGAATGGGTATGAGAGACCATTTTGAAAGAAAATACTTAGTTGGCACTTAGCACATTTAGGGCTGTTTTTTAAAAATATATACACACATTTTTAAAATACTTTTTTATTGTAAAAATACTGTACAGAGGGGTTACAGTTATATGAGCAAGGTAATGAGTACATTTCCTATCAACCATTGTTACTTCCTCCTTTGTTTTTCCCCTACCCTTCCTTCCCTCCCACCTCCACAACTACACAGCCCCCTCCACCCACCCTCCCTACCTAAATTGTAAAGTCCATTTTTCAATGTAGTATCTTGTACATCTCATTGTTACAGTGGGTCAACCTGTATCCCTATTTAAGCATTTTGTTTTTTCCCTTCCCCTCCCCAAGCTAGAGAAGTGTATATACAAGATGCAGGGCACCAACATCAAATACAGTGAAAACAGGTGTTATACTATGAGGAAGGAACATACAAAGAAACAAAAAAATCAGCCAGGCCCAAAGAAACATGGATCCTATGGTTTCCCTTATTTGCAATAACTAGTATATGTCTGGGACAAGCAGAAAAGGTCAAATGCTATGTACACATGACTAGATAAGATGATGTTAAGTGAAATGAACCCTAAGATAGGGACACAAGTGGTTTTTTTCTTTCTTGCTATAGTTTCTAACACATTTTTTTAAAGAAACTTACTGAAATCTACTAGCATGCCATCAAATTAACCGGGACACATTTTTCCTTGGGATTACAGATCAAGATCTTACTGTTTGTCTGTTCATCCAGAGGAAGAATGGCAAAAGTAGATAAGTACCATTCCCTAGAAAAGCTTTTATAGACTCTCTTTATCATCTGAATTTTTCAGTAAATGTTAGTAAGTGTGAGCTGTCACTGCCTCTGGGCGTACCTAATCATTTAGGACAGGTATGTGTGAATAAAGCCATGTGAGGGCTAAGGCACAGCTGTACAGGAGAAACCCACAGAAGAGAAGAACATGAAAAAGAGCAGGAATGATCTAATCTGAGGAGAAAGAAGATAGGAGAGTGTGATCTAAGAAGGAAGGTTCCTCTTTACTGACTGATAGAGGGCTACCAGGTCCTCTGTAGGCAGTTTCTGTACTGATATGTGGGGATATTAGCATACCATCATAGAGAGTATTGTTTACTGTAAACTGAAAACTCCTCAGAATAAATGTCCTGTAATTGTCCAAATAATAAATGTCCAAATACAGGATGATATTTTAACAACTCCTGCTCTTCAAAAGTGTTTACTTTTCTTAGTTGACAGACAAAATTGTATGCATTTATCATATATGATATGATCTTTTGAAGTATATATACTCATTAAAGAATGACTAAGTCTAGCTAATTGCCAAAGGCATCACCTCTCTTGGCAAGAGCACCTAACATCTGCTCTCTTCATTTTTCAAGAATATAATGCATTATCAGTAACTATAGCCACCATCTCCTGCAGCCAATTTGAAGTAATCATCCTATCTAACTGTAATTATGCATCCTTTGACCAACATGGTCCCATTACATCCCTGTCCACCCATCATAGCCTCCTGTAAACAGTCTGTTCTCTACTTCTATTTAATAAACATGTTTCTTTCTGTCTTTTTTCTTCCCCCCCCTCTCGATTTCAAGAAAGCAGATTTGTCTTTCTGTACCTGGGTTATTTCACTTACCATACTATCATTTACCATACTATCCTCCACACTCATCTCTATTGTCACAAGTAAAAAGATACTTCCTTCTTTTATATTGCTGAATTGTATTCCGTGTTTATATAGCAATTCGTTTTTAGGTTGATTCCATTATCTGGCTGTTGGGAACAGTGCTTCAGTGAGCATGTCAGCCCAGATGTCTCTTTGACATAATAATTTCATTTCCTTTAGCTTTATACCTAGCGATAGAATAGCAGGATGATAATGCAGTTCGGTTTTTAACTCTTTCTACTGATGCCTATATTTATTTATGTTCCCACAGAGTTATTATTAAGAATTCCAGTTCTTTGTTCATCCTTGCAAATATTTGTCATCTTTTATCTTTCTGATAATAGAAATCTTAGTAAAAGAAACAAATTCTCTATATCACCTTTGAAATGACTTGTTTCGTTATCACATTTAAAGAGAATTTAGTATGTTGAACATCCACCCATCCTTGCTCCCTTCTTTTAAAGGTGCAAATGCTAGCTGAGAGCTGGTGACTCATGCCTGTAATCCTAGCTACTCAGGAGGCTGAGATCTGAGGATCACGATTCAAAACCAGCCTGGGCAGGAAAGTCCGTGAAACTCTTATTTCCAATAAACCACGAGAAAACCGGAAGTGGCACTGTAGCTCAAGTGGTAGAATTCTAGCCTTGAGCTGAAGAGCTGAGGGACAGTGCTCAGGCCCAGAGTTCAAGCCCCACAACCGACAAAAAAAGGGTGCAAATACTCATGAGCAAGTTCTGGAAGCTGGGGTCACAATTATACTGGGTGCACAGTACACTTCGTAGCTTAAGATGTCAATGCTCTGGACAAGTTATTTTACAAGAAGCAATACTAGTGAAGAGGAATGACACTGTTGAGACTTTGTCTGAAAATTAGCAGAACACAAAATATTTCCTGCTGCCCTCCAGATAGTGGCCAGTAGAGTATACAGCTTGAAAACAATGGCAGAGTCTTTGAGGGATGAAGGCTGTTATGAAAGAACTATGGCTATTTGCTTGTTGTCTTTTTATCATGGACTTAGCCCAAGAAGAAAAACTGCTAATAAAAATGACTTCATCCTTTCATTTTTTAAAAAAAGAAAATTTAGTGTTCTATATAGAAAACATGTTTCTTTCAATTTTTTATTGTTTTTCTATGTATAAACATTTCAGAAAGGTACAGCAATTATATATTGATTAATAAGAAAAATGTGAAGATCCAATATAATTAATTATTTTACTAGCTAATTTTAAGCCTGCATGTGTCTATCCCATCATTATAATTATAATCACTCTCAATGAAGTTTCCCTACTCTGAAAGAAACAGGTTGGTGAGACTTGAGTCATGATTATAAAGTATACACTTGTCAATTGAACTTTCTCAAATCTAGGTCGCTAGGGCAAGGAGACCCCTTGAAAAACCAGGCTGAGTGTCAAATTCACAGGCCCTTCAAAATGAAATAATATTCTTTCAGCCCACATTTTGTCTCAAAGACAATGTAAACAATGCACTGATGTTAAGAAACAGAAAACCGTGCTCATGGTAATAGCAAAGCTTCATGGTGCATGTTTTTACACTTTAATACATTGTGCTTGCTTTTGCCATGTTAATATTTAATATGATTTCCTTTTTGTCCAGTTTTATATTCATCTCCTCTCTCCCTTCCCTTTTGTCACAGTTTTCTATAATGCTATACTGGAAAATCTTGGAAAAGAAAGTCTTGGAGCATAAAGTCAAATAATCTTTGTAAAATAATAACAAAACCAGCAATGGAAATGGATTTAAGGTTCTGCCTACAAATATTATCTTATGTTTTTCCACAGACTCAATCTGTGTCCCAGGCTTTGATCCAGGCCTCAACATGATGACTGGAATCACCCCCATTAACCCCATGATACCAGGCTTGGGCCTGGTACCACCCCCACCACCAACAGAAGTGGCCGTTGTCAAAGAAATAATCCACTGCAAAAGTTGTACTCTTTTCCCTCAAAATCCAAGTGAGTAGCAACTCTAAGAAATACTTTGCTTGGTATTTTAAATTTTTTTATTTGAATTTGCATTGTATTTGTTTTCAGGTGTGATTCACCCAGGCATGTACAAAAAGGATTATTCTTCAGATGCTTCTGTCTCTAGATTAGAGCAAATATACAGGGTATATCCTTGTGTCTGCCAAGAGTTCAATCAGTATGGAGTATTTAAGGGTTTATATCTAGCATTGAGAATCTTTTTGCATGCATTGGAGTCAAGTATTTCCGAGAGAACGGTGTGAAATAGATAAGCATTTCCATCTATCTTCACAACTGTGAGAGAAAAAGTCTGAAATGTGTTTTGCTAGATGGAACTTTAAATTAACTTAGGAGTTAACAATTTTTGAGGAGAGGAGAACCTGTATCTCCTAACTTCCGGGCCAAATTGCATATGAAGTAAATGGACTGGAATTTTTTTTAATTTACCCTCAAATAACTGGGGTTATGGACTTAAATAGCTAGGATTTTAAAAAATTTGTATTAATCAGTGTTGCCTTTTTTTCAAGAGATTGCTTTAGTAATCTACATGTAAACTAGGTAAAACGTTGTGACAGTATACATTTTATCTTCTTATACAGCCTCCCCCAAATTTAATAGTTTGCTCATTTAAATGCGAATAATAACCAAGTATTTTTTCAGGCACAGCGTCTTGCTTGCCAAGTAAGTATTGTGCGTGCTTTCTTGGGTCACGCTTCTGTGTTCTACGATGCTGCATTTTTATCTGGCAAGAAGACAAAGCAGAGAACAAGCCAAGGTTTTTCTTCACGTTGTCATTTCATCGTGTTTTGTACTTTGTGAAGCCTTTCCTCCCCTTTTCCTAAGCTTCTGTGTTATGAAGGAAAAATGAAATTATGCTAACATGTGCATCACCTTTGTTCACAGACAAGCATAGACAGGCTATGCGAAAATGAACACAAAGAATCAAGGTTGGGAGGAGGAGGGGAGAGGAAAATAAAAGTTTCTATAAAAGTTGACTATGACCCAGTCTAATGCAAGTAACTGCAAAGCTTGACTTTTGCCAAGTGAACCAGGAAAAAGAAAGTCAGTAAATCAAAGACAAAAAAAAAAAATTCTGTGTTTCATTGTGATATTAGATCTTCCACCTCCATCCACAAGAGAACGACCTCCTGGGTGCAAGACTGTGTTTGTTGGAGGATTACCAGAGAATGCTACTGAAGAAATCATTCAAGAAGTCTTTGAGCAGTGTGGTGATATCACAGCTATCCGAAAGAGCAAGAAGAATTTTTGTCACATTCGCTTTGCAGAAGAATTCATGGTTGATAAAGCCATTTACCTTTCTGGTACTTTGCTTTACATAAGGGGTTTTCTGGGCATTTTGTCATGTTTTGTGATGTTAATGTGAACTTATTTCCTTTTGCCTTAGTCCACAATAAGGTTCTGGTGGGTTTGGGGCTGGAGAAGGAGGAATTCTGCCTTTTTTTCCTCTCAGCTTTGAGGCACTCTCTGTTACCTTTATAAGAGGGTGCCTCATGGACCTTGCTGCAGGAAATATTTCCTACTATCCAGTCTTTAGAAATTCCATTGAGTTTTTAATTAATGCTCTCAAGTGCTTATTAGATAAAAGCTAATATTATGAGTACTGAGGACCATTATTATTCTTGGGTGGAATCCTCTTTCAGTCTTTTAAAAGTGAATTCCCTTTCACCACCTTGGGGGTACCAAAGCAAGATCCGTTCTTTGCAGGAAAGTACTTCGTGGGCCCCTGGTAGGTCTAGCATCATCCCTCATTTAAATCTGTTCCACCATCCTTGTTCTTTGGTGTCAGATTTTATGCAAGATCTTTTCCAATGTTGAAATTAAGTGTAGGACTGCTTTCCACTCATGGGTGTTGAAGTATGTGGAATCTGTCAACAAGTCCTTTTCCAAATTTAAGAATAGTAAGGCTAGTGTTGGTGTATGTGTGGCTTTTAAAAGGGCATATTTTTAGATTAATTTATTGGTCTTTCCTCATGCTCCAGCAAGAGTTTTCAGTCTCCTACTTCCTGTATATCCATCTTTATTCCCAAGGCAAAGCTAATGGCTAATGGTGGGAAAACAATAGGAAAAAAATGTGTGAATATGACTGCCAGGTTTTACTTAATTTCTGCAGTCTGCTTCTATTGCTGTGATGTTCTGTGCAAACCCCAGAAGCCTTGAGGTTGTTGCAATACCTCAGAGACTTTCTTGAGTTACATAGAAATGTGAAGAATTTAAAAACCTTTATTCCAGTAAACTTACAATATGAAAAAGAAAATAAAGTCTGGGAGTATTCCCTAGTAGGAAAGGGAAACAGAACTGAAGACATTTTGCAGCGCACACACAGTTGTCAGACTATGGGGGTCTGGAGAGTGTAATGCTGGGGTTCAAAGCCCTGACTGGATTACCTTCCTCAGAGCCTCTACATACTCATCTGCAGAATTATTACACTCACCAACCAGGACTATTAGGAAATGTAGAACAAATAATCACCCATTCTACATTGTGTTATTTCTTAATAGTACCTGATTGTGATAAAGAAGGCTTGATTCTTGTTTCTCTGCAAACCCTGCCCAGGAGACCTGAGTTCTAGTCACTATGTTAAACTATAACTTATCAATAAAACTTCTGCTTATTCCACCTCATTCAATGAGAGGTTCAGAGCAGATCAAAGCTCCTTTCAACATGAACACAATTCAATGCTTAGACCCAATCAAAAGGTCATTCACAGCCCCGAGGTTAGACATGCGAAAGGGAGTTCCTTTACTTTTGCTTCAATGCTCCTTGTCTTTTGCAGAAGCAGGAAGTCCCACCACAGGTCTCACCTGCAACTTCCCTGTCTAAGCAGAGGGCAGTCCCTGGCTCTACCACCTCAGCTCTCCAGAGCTGAGACAATCTGAAAGGCTGACTAATTGAAGGGGTAGGAAGGAGGCAAGCTGCCCTTCCTGCATCAAGCTTCTGCAAGCCCAAGCCCAGCTGGAAGGTCTAATTTTAGTACCGCATTCACATCTGACGGCCAAACTAATTTTAGTCTCAGCCTCATCAGGGTCTCTTTTAAGGCTGTAATGATGATGTTCTGGTGAAAGAGAAGGTGTATCTGGAACAGAAATGTCTGGAAAGTGATTCTCTGGATGTGAGCAGGGGAAAGTTGCCTAGCCAGTTTGGACAGTGGCCAGTCCTAGGCCGGTCCTGCCACCCAGCTGTTCTGTGCATCACTGTGGCCTGCTCACTTGTTCATGTTCCATGGTCCTCCACAACCAAGGCACACTTTGATCTAGCAGTTAGTTCTGCTGATTAGTGAGTGGCTGTTTGCATGGTTGATCAGTGCAGTTATGTCTTTACCTTTTACTATACACAGTGGAAGCCTGGGAAGGAGAAGGGTTCAGTGGCTTGAAGCATCAGATATGAGATCTGTATCTTATTTGTAAGTTTTCAAAGGTGTGAAGTGCCCTACTGGGGAAAAGTTGGCCATTATAGGGATTTGCAGCTGCGTTTTAACCCAGAATGCTACAGACAGTCCATCCAAACTACCATGAGCTCCCAAACATCAGCACAACACAACACAACTCAGCATTTTACAGTTGTATATTTCATTTGTAAAGCCTGACATGGCAAAAGTGCTTATTTTGCTCTCTTCTCTGGCAGCATCTAGCAGCTGAGTTCCTTCTGGGACCTGAATTTATGTTCTGAAAATCAAAGTACCCCAAAGTGAAGAGCAACCTCAAAGTCAAGTCTTCTTCATTTGAAGTTGGCTGGCTGGCTTCAGGCCTGCGTTGATGTCTTAGATCAAGTTTCAGCTCATAATCTCTATAAGTGTGTTAGCTCAAGTAAATCCTCCAGAGTTCTAGATCTACTGTGTGTGGGGGTGGGTGGGGGGGGCTTCAAAGGTTGTATGGACAATTTGTATGGCCCTGCGTGCCAGATGGGTGCTGCAGGCTGAGAATGAGGCAACAGCCAGATCTCTTGGTAGAAGGTAAAATATTTTCCTGAGTGTCCCAGAGGGTATGTGGAAATGAAACAATATTGCAAAATTGCCCTAGTAATTGTGGCTTTTGCAGCTGCAGTGAGAAAATTCAACTGCAGCCTTTCCTAGAGGAATGAAGCAGTACCCTGCAAGTGAGGTGTTCTGGCATTTACTTTGTAGATCCCCTTAAATATCACAGATGCTCTTTCTGTGCTCATACCCCACCTCTTTCTAGAAAGAATTTTGAGTGCTTATGCAATAGAGTTACAGTAAATTCCAAATACAAAACACAGCCATATAAAGAAATATATATACATGTATGTACACACACACACACACACACACTACATGTCAAATATGTTTCTGAGCTTCCTGAAAACCAGAGGGAAGAAGGGGGCCCAATTAGTATCTTTTTCCTTGAGGTCATCTTCTGGGTGACAGTAATTGGTACATGGTAAGAAATTCTCTGAGACACTTCTGGAACGATCTTTGTCCCCAGACCTGTAACAGGCTTAATTTAGCAGTATTTCATGATGGATGGGAAGAAGCCATTAGCCTTTCTACCTCCTAGGGGAAAGATGTCCTATCCTGAGCACAGAGAAATAAACCTGTGCTTGCTTAGCATTGGGTAAAGCTCGAACCCAAAGTTGTGTCCATTGTGACCAGACTTTCTCCGCTGCTTCAGGTTACCGAATGCGGTTAGGGTCAAGTACAGACAAAAAGGATTCTGGCCGCCTTCACGTCGACTTTGCCCAGGCCAGAGATGACTTCTATGAGTGGGAATGCAAGCAGAGGATGCGAGCCCGTGAGGAGAGGCACCGGCGCAAGCTGGAGGAGGACCGGCTCCGGCCACCGTCCCCACCGGCCATCATGCACTACTCCGAGCACGAAGCCGCCCTGTTGGCTGAGAAGCTGAAAGGTATGCAGTCTCACAGCTGGCATTTCTTCCTCTGCCTTAGCTACATTGCCCGCTGACAGATAAACGTAGCCATCTCCAAAGGCCGCAGCTCTGGAAACCTCTCCGGTCCCTTCATCTGTTGATTTCCCCCCCGAGAGAGCAGGAACAACCTAGAATCTGCAGACTGCTGGGCTTCAGCAGGACCCAGGCCTTTCCAGCCCCTTCTCCTGCATGCCCCAGGAATGTGTGCACTGTCACTCCACCAAGTGCGGTGAATGAGGTGACAGAGAGCTGGCAGCAGCAGTCCTACACCCAATCGCCTGTCCTCTGTTGTTCTAGTTAGCTCCCACTGAGCCAGCCACACTTCCTAGTGTCCCCTGTGGAGTTTGCACTTCCACCTGAGTGTGCCCTCCTGAGGCACACTGGGCCCTGAACTGAGGCCCACAGAAGACAGAGGAGAAGCCTAGAATTGGATCCCTCCCTCCAGAGGTGGAAGTGTTTGATAAAGGCAAAGAAATGGCTCAAGTGTAGAGTACTGGCCTTGAGCAGCAAAGACTAACCAAGAGCATGAGGCCATAAATTCACACCCCAGTACTGGCACAGGCCCAAGTACTGGAACACACGGGCACGCGCATGGACGCACACACACACACAGACACAGATACACAAATACAGAGATGGAGACCCTTCAGACACCTACAGATGTAGCAATGTAAGTGTACACACTTCCCTGCCCAAAAGATTTCAAAGGCCTCCTCTGACTTCCAAGCTTTTGGATATAACTACACATAGAAGACCTTACTACATGCCCAGCAGAACTTCAGTGATGATGGGGAAAAGACCAGGTTTTGAAGTCAAGATGACGGTGGTGGTGGTGTATGTGTGTGTATTGACCCAAGTGTGTGAGATGAGCAGCATATAGACATTTAGACATTTTGTAGGCAAATCATGGTCAGTCCCTCCTCAGGTAAATGGGTGCTATTGGGCTAACATACACCAAAATGGTCACAGACAGACATCTACAAGTTACTAGAAGCAAAACCAGTAACAAGACTGTCAAATAGGTACGTGTGCACATGTTGAAAACTCCAAGGCAAGTTTTCATAGAGCATGCAGATTTTCAACATGGCATGCTAAATAAGATTGCTTTCCCAACATAAAAAGGGGCATTTGAGATATTCTAACTTGAAGAAGGAGCCCTTGGAAAAAAGACACATGGGAAGAAGAGAGGATTTACCATGTACACCCTACTGGTAGAACAAGGTGAAGCTGGAAAAGTATCTGGGCCAGATGGTGGATCCTAGATGGTTGTTGCTGGCTTTGGTTTTTTTCCTATAAACAACGGAGAGGCTATTATAGATTTCTGATGTGAGGGGGTTAGTGATGGTTCTAGGTTTTTAGAGAGGGTTTTATAATGTAGCTGGTGTATTTCTGTGTATTAGATGTTATCACTAAAGAAAATGTGTGACAAGCCACCTGATACCTATATTGGAAAGATACAAAAATGACATTCTATGTTTTAAGAAAAGAAAACAAAAGTATACAAGTCCTGTGCTTCCTGTTTTAATCCCATGCTGACCCTGAACTGATCCTTCACAACAGTGTTTCTGTAGTTTGCTGACACTTTTGGTACATGCTCTGCTCTTCTGAGAAAGTTTTTTGCATACATGTAGGCACATAGGCAATGGCTGTCTCTACCACCAAAAGCATAGACAATGTAAATACAGCCATCCTCTCACCTCTATTCAATCTAGAAATCATACAGACTGTCCAGATTGAGAACAACATTCCCAACTAGGTCTGCTCATTGGACAAACACTTTTATTTTTTTAACATTCAGTGTGCAGTGTGCAGTGTAGCATCTTATGCTACACGGACTAAGCTGTATCCTGTCAGGTCCACACTTTGAAGTGACAAAACCTAGTACCTTCAGTCACCTCGTGGAGGAATTTCATAAAAATTTGGCATCTCCATTATGTTACTTTTCAGAAGGCAGAGCTGAACACAGAACTTGCCTCTTCTTTTGGAAGATAGCAGATTGGGATGTCAATTTGGTAGAGTAATTTTCAAGCCTTGCCATTTCAAAAATGTATATTTATATAGATGGGTATAATTTGCAAAACTCAGAAGCCATACCTTTGCCAAGTACTGCTTGATCCCTCGAGGTGCAAACAGATTGGAAATTTTAATAGATGGCTGTTACAGTAGAATGAACTAGCTGAGGATCCATCTTAGGCAACAGTCAGGTAATATCAAGCTTGACAATTTCAACCCAAGCACAGAGTGTGGAATATAAACAGCATTTAATTGCTTAGGAAATTGGCTGCCTCCAAGAGAAAATCCACTCTACGTTCCTTATAACGCTGCCGAGCCAGCCAGGAGAAGCCAAGGAAACTGTCTCCCTGATGATTATTTCATTGATGCGAAGATATAAAATGCAGTCAAGACGTAATTTACAGAAACCTGTGTCAGAAAGGAAGATAAAATACAGTCTGAAAATACCTAATTTGGTTTGATTTTTTTGTGTTTCTCCCTTGAGAAATCTTGCTGTCTTAGATTTATTACAGTTCCTCCTATTTTTTTATGTCATACTTATATTTATTCTTACAATTTTCTTCTGGTAGATCAGCTTAATTCAGCAAAATCTGTACAAGCCCAGTTGTTATTATGACCCACAAGCCTCTCTGTGGCCTGTCTAGTGCTAAAACTGTATATAGTAGGTGTTCAGTAAACTGATTTCTTCCTCCCTTCTTCAGCTCTTTGGGCATGTTGTGACCCATAGTGATACTGGGAATGAGTGGAAATGAAGGCAGTGATGTGCTCACCTATCATTCCAGTCACTGCACAAGTATTTGCTCAGCATTTCACATGTGCCTGGCATTGTGCCCAGTACTGGAAGAAGAGAACGCAGTATACCAGCCACCAGCCCCTGCTTCACAGACCTTAGGTTTCTTGAGTATGGCAATAACACTTGCCACTTACAGTAGTAGCTTTAAATTTTTTATATGTACATATATACATACAGATACACATGCTATGCATTTCATGTGTATGCATTTATGCGTGCATCTGTGTGTGCCAATACTGGAGTTTGAACTTGGGACCTAGAAACTATCCATTAGTTTTTTCACTTAATTCTGGTATTCTCCCACTTGAGTCACAGCTCCACTTCTGGATTTTGGTGGTTAAGCAGAGATAAGAATCTCATGGACTTCTCTCCAGACTGACTTTGAACCATGATGCTCAGATCTCAGCCTTCTGAGTAACTTGGCTTACAGGTGTGAGCCACCTGTGCCCAGCTGTGGGCATTTTTGAAAGTGGCACTTGCAGTATGCTCTCCCTGGAAAGGTAGCCAATTCGGGGGAGCAGTGTTAGGGTAAAGGTAAGAGAAGGGGGAATCTTTTTTTTTGGCTTTTTTTATTGTGAAAATACTGTACAGAGGGGTTACAATTACATGGGCAAGATAATGAGTACAATTCTTATCAAGCATTGTTGCCTCCTCCTTTGTTTCCCCTTCCCATCCCTTCCCATCCTCCCTTCGCCCCCCCCACCCAATCTTCCCCGTTCCCCCTGCACCAAAGTTGTAAAGTTCATTTTCGACATAACGACCTGTACATCTCATTGTTGCAATGGGTCCACCTGTATCCCTATTTAAGCGATTTGTTTTTCCCCTTCCCCTCCACAAATTATACTGACATCAAATACAGTGAAAACAGGGGTTATACTGTGGGGGGGGGGGACATACAAAGCAACAAAGAAATAATCTTATAAATGCGTTAGAAACAATTGCATGAAAGAAAAAAAAACATTTGAGTACATATCTTAGGGTTCATTTCCCTAACATCACCTTATCTGACCTTTTCTGCTTGACTCAGACATATACTAGATATTGCAAATAAGGGAAACCATGGGACCTATGTTTCTTTGGGCCTGGCTTACTTCACTTAATATAATTTTTTCCAAGTCTTTCCATTTCCTAACAAATGGGGCAATGTCTTTCTTTCTGATGGAGGCATAGAATTCCATTGTGTATATATAGCACATTTTCTTGATCCATTCATCTACTGAGGGGCATCTGGGTTGGTTCCATATCTTAGCTATAGTAAATAGTGCTGCAATAAACACAGTCGTGCTGGTAGCTTTATTGTGGTCTTGTTTGTGAGCATTTGGGTAAATGCCCAAAAGTGGGATTGCTGGGTCATAGGGGAGCTCTATGTGAAATCTTTTGAGGAACCTCCATACTACTTTCCAAAGTGGTTGAACAAGTTTACACTCCCACAAACAATGCAGTAAGGTTCGAGAAGGGGGAATCTTTTGGGGCCAGATCACCTCATTCCATTTGCTGACTGCTAGGCCTTCCAAAGCCAGGGGAAACACAGTTTTATAGTGTTTTGTAGTGTCTGAGACACCAAGTCTCCCAGCGTCGGTTTCATTAATATAAATTCTAAGAAAGAGAATGAGTAGGCACCCTGCTGATTAACTAGACATTGTTCTGAGACAATTCAACTTAATGAAGACTGACTGGGAAGTAACTGTGCATAGACCCAAAGTTTATGGGATGGCTTAGAGAAAGTGAGAAGGAGCTCGATAGCACCATAATTACACTTTATTAGAAACAGTGGCACCAGGCAGACGAGATAATGAATTCCAGTGTGTCTAATGCAGACTATCCAGCCCTGAAGGAGCCCTGGGTTTGGTCTGTGCAATGAAGAGATTGATTAGACCACAAGGAAGCATTCTCTCCTCCTTCACGGGGGATTTCTGTGGGCAAGAACACTTAAAAGTTTTGTGTACTTTCCTCCCTTTTGGAAAGCTGCCCATAATCTCTCTTTATGTGATAAAGAATTTCTCTCTGTATTAAATGGAAGTTCTGACAAAGGTCTGCAACAGTGCTATTGAGAGCTCGCCATGTGTCACCATGCATCTGGTCCTTCTGAGAACTAGACTTAGATTTCCTTAGTGTGACCAGAATCAGCCTGTGACTGAGAGGTAGAGGTGGAAGTGGTACCAGCATTTTGCAGAGGAGGTTGTCAATATTTATGGTTTCATGAAAGTAAAAATCAATAATGCTATGAGCCAAGTGGACATTCCATTAGCTAAAAGCCAGGCCTCCTCCTTCAGACAAGGGAAATAGGAAGCCCAGAAGTCTATCTGAGAATCACTTTCTTGGTATTACTAACCTTCATAAGGCAAGATAGGCCATTTCATTTAGAAACATTTTTCTTGACCCTGAAACGAATCATTAGTACATTCTCAGATTGCCCTCTTAAGTTTCTCATTTTTACAGATACTCAACAGTTGACAAGATTGTGGGGAGCATTAGTCATCTCTGTAGCCTTGTGTGGTGTCTATGATTTCGTTACTTGGTGTATGGTTAATTGAGTGGCCCAAAAAAGGAGACTTGTTTGGGGCAAATTTTCCTTTGATCCAGTTTTAGCATATCACTGCTTCCTTGTTAGTGAATGAGTTAAATAAATCATTGGCACCTGATTTTTTTGTATATTTGTAAGAGAGTCATGGTTTCTTCCCCACAGATCTGTAAATAACCCCTGGAGGAAAGGCACACTTCTCAGTGTAGGGCCCATGCTTCAGGCACATGTAAAACTGCTGGGCTGGGCAGAGTATGGTGGGTACTTGGTAAGTCTTAATCCAACCAGTACATAGTTAATGTGGGAATAATTTGTTTTTCCCTCCTCTTTTGTGGGCTCAGGGAAATCCAACCTTGAATTTCTGAATAGATCGGGATGCAGTACCTTTATTCACAGCTGGATCTATAAAAGAACAAGAGAGGGAGGTTCCATGTTTGAGTAGAAATATTCTACAACACTTTTCTTTCCAAAGGAATAGATATACACACATATAATGAATGGTATGTTGACACATTCATTCATCTCTGCCTTTGGTGATAGATAGATATTGCTTACAGAATTTGCCTTATAACTGGGCACCAGTGGCTAATGCCTATAATCCTAGCTACTCAAGAGGCTGAGACCTAAGAATTGTTTGGAGCCAGTCTAGGAAGACAAATATAAGAGATTCTTTCCAATGACTAGCAAAAGGTCAGAAGTAGAGGTGTAGCTCAATTGATAGAATGCCATCCCTGAATGAAAAAGCTGAACAAGACACTTGAGTTCATGCCCTAGTACTGGCAAAAACAAAATTCCTTACAAAGATTTCTGTTTTCTAATAGATAAATATTTATTTACATTTTTATAGAGAGATTTTTCCTAGAGTTGTAAAGTAGCCTAGTGAAAGACAAAGGTTCAGACTCCCTTCCTCCATAGAATCAGATCATTGAGTTGTGGGTGGAGGTGAAGAGGCTCCTGGTCCTGGCCCAGTATTTTCTTGAAAGGATTTACAATAAAGACTATGCACGTTTCCAGGTTCTTGGATTTGTTTTCTTCTTTCCTGGATGAGAGTGACATTCTTTCATTGCAAGTAGGAATTTAGGGGCAAAGACTCACAAAGCTCTTAAGAATCACATTAAATCCTTACAAAATCATTTAAATTTTAAATACTCTTTTCAATTTCAAGCTTTCATAGTCTGCCAGCTTAGATTAGTTCCTAGTTTACCTGACTTTCACTGAGTCATTTCTTCTATGCTGCCAAATTTCGGTAAAATGCAGATTCACAGTCTGGAGGACTGAGAGAGCCTGAGAGAGGCTGAGTCTGCATTTCTAACAAGCTTCTCAGGGATGATCATGCATGTGGTTTTTAAACACCAAAGATTATCCTATATGCAATGTTTCAATGTATACTACATGTGGGGTATTCAATAAACATGGGAAAGAGAGAGAAGAAGGGAGTATGACAAAGTCTGCACCAGAAATGAAGCAAGATAATCATCAAACCACTACTTATTCCTCATAAAGCTAATAACCAGTGATGGTAGTAGTCCTAGAACTAAGTGTGCTTTCCAAAAAAAATCTGTGAATAATTTGATAGCTGGTTAGTGCCTTGTTGCCAAAGACTCTACTACTCTAGGACTGTCTGGCATCACTAAGTATTTCACAGCCAGAGACAATGAGCTCAGGGAATTGCTTGCTTGGTTCCCATAGGAGCATGGGTCCACTCTGTGAGAACACTCTTTTAACTTGAAACTAATATTGTTGTTATCAACTATGATGCTTTCTGACTTTTAATCACTTGTTTGCTCAGGATAATACAATCCATGAAAAGTAAATCTTAGTCAATGTACATATGTGAAAATGGTATCTTGAGGAATGGGCAGGGTTGGGAGAGATGGGAGGAGTGATCGAGATGCATTGCACTCATGAGCTAACATGTTGACTTGAAACCCCTTTGTACAACTACTTAAAGATCATTTTTTAAATTGTATAAATAAAGCAAAATACAACCCACAAAAGGGGATGTGAGACGTCATCAGAAGATTAAACTATGTCTGAGAAGTTTTTCTCTTCTCAAACCCCAAATCTGGAGACAGAGGAAAACCAACAGTCACCCCACAGAGACTCTTCTAGCACAGTATGTAATGATATAAACAGAGCAATAAAGCCCACAGTTCAAACCAGGGTGACAGGAGAAGTTCGTTCATAAAATGTCACTTCAGTTGAATCATGAGGAAGAACGTCAGCTAATCCATGGTTGTGAGGGCCCCTAGGAAAAAAGCACAACCCATGCAAAATCAGGGGCGATGCCATGGCGTTTAACAAGAGGAAGATGACAAAGGAGTGGGGGTGGACTGAAGAAAGGAAAACCAGCAAGCAAGCATTTCCAGTAACCTAGGTGTATGTGGTAAGGTTTCCTAATTGCTTAGGGAAAAATTTGGCATATTTTTGTGTGCCAGACCTGGCACTTGAAATGGAGGCCTGAGTGCTGTCCCTGAGCTTTTTTTTTTTGGCTCCACTACTTGAGCAACAACTCTACTTCCTACTTTTTGGTTGTTAATTGGAGATGAGTCTCAGATTTTTCCTGCCAGGCTGGCTTGGAACCATGTCCCTCAGATCTCAGCTTCCTGAGTAACTAGGATAATACATGAGAGCCATTGGGAGCCTGGCTAAATATTGAGCCATTTTTAATGAACAAATGGTCCATTTTCCCTCCATGATATGACAATTTCCTCAATTCTTCCTGTGGAAAAATTGCATCTGCACACTCTAGTTTCTAATTGTACACATGTCAAGAGTTATGCCTAAGCATGTTCACAGAGAATATTTGGAATTTTTATAAGTGCATCTTTGATGTGATTTTTATGAGCAGTGTTAATTTCCTTCCACATGAGTAGTCTTACTAATGCTGCAATCTAAATCCTATTTAAATTAGTTTATATTGTTTTCCACTTTCTCAGTGATCTTTCCACTGAATACAAAATTGAATTTACAGTTGGGTATTGAAAATGACCGCTCTCAATATGCTTCTTAGTCATCCAGAGGGAGTTACTGGCTTGGTCTTAATTAATATAAATTAAAGTCACTTCTAACACGGCAACAAATATCGACTGGATTTACGAAGCATGGCTTGACTAATGTGTTTTGAATTTAATTTGAATGCCAGTATATCAATCATACATCAGGCCTGCCAGTTTCAAAGAGTTCAGAAATGAAGTTGAGAATCTTCAAAACTCTATTCTTCTCTTAAGCAAATGGAATTTTGCTTACTAGTACTAGATAATGTAGTACAGAAATCTCTTGGCTCCTTATTTTTTCTTAAACAGTGTATTTTCAAGTACTTACCCCTTAAGGATGTTGTTTCCTCTGTCTGAAAACTCTCAGCTCCAACCTGCTGCTTGTAGCTTATGCTTAATATCCGTTCTAGGTCTAGAAGAAAAGAACAGTATGGTTTTCAGGTCATGTGAACAAAGATACATCTTTAAATGTATAGTGTGTAACTTAATGTATCTGTGAAACCTAGTGACCACAGCAACAGAAGGGAAAATGACCTGCGAGCCCAGGAATGAAAGATGTTCTCTCTCCTTGCAAGCTCCAAAACTCTCAAGGGTTTTTTCCACACTCCACCCCCCACCCCCTTGGTGTTGTGTCTAATGGGAAGTCAGTGTTCCTTGTGGTTGTTATTTTTAAGAGAAAAGAAAAGACTGCTCATAAGCATTAGGTTTATTTCTGCTGTCTGTTCTGAGGTCCATTCTCCTAACGTATGTTGACAGGGAGAGAGGCGGAGTGCGTGGAGGGAGGCAGAATTTATTCTGACTGTAACGGTCGCACTGGGCCTCTCAGAAACATAATGCTAAATTATGGGCCTCTCCATGGGCTGAGGGTAATGTTAAGTTGCATGATGGATTTTATCTTATACAAGCTGCTTTGGTCCATGAAATGAGATAAGAAACCACTGCAGCTGGAGTTCACCGAGGGTTGAACTATGACGGAAAATTCCAGAGTTAACACAATTGTATGAGTCAGCTCTGATCCTAAAGACATGTTCTCTGTCCGTGTGGGTTGAGGTTTTCAAGGAAACTGGACTTTTATTTGCATGGTGTTCATTGGGCACTCCAGACCCCTTCCTTCCTCGGGTTCTGGGATGGGAGCACGGGGAAGTTCGCTCAGAGCAAAGTTTTGATCCTCAAGTCCAGAAGGCAACTGCTGCAGCAGGGGAGGATATGAAATCCTGGCTGATCAGTCTGCCATCCACAATAGCTGCTATGTGCCTAGAGAGAACAGAATGGATTCCCTGCACCCTGAGTCAAGATGAGGCTGTTTCTCATGCAGTGTGTGAGCGCCAGCCCCATCAAGGAAGCTGAACCCCGATCTGGGAGGATGACTTTGGGGGAGAAGATTGAAGATCTGACGTAGAGCATCCTATACAACTTACAAAGCATGAGGCAATGGAATATTAGTAATCATCTAACCGTTGATTTTGTTTAATCTATGAAGCGAAAATAAAATTCTTTCATTCAACATGAATTGTCTTCTGACCATCCGTCTCGAGTGTGTATTATGTGTGTAGATGTGAACAATGTAGGAGAATGTCTTGTGGTCCTTTCTGGGGCCAACAGGACATAGAATGTGGAAGACATTCAGTATTTGTTCAATGAATAAGAATCTGAATCTTCCATTATACTTTTGCTGCTGAATATTAGAATTACAAGTTTACCTAGTTCCCTTTTTTTAAAAAAGTAAGATTCTTTTTTCTAAATCATATGGTTCAGGGGTAGAAAAATACAAATAGAAGGCTTCTCCCATCAAGTTTGCCTGGAAAATATGCACAGAGACTTCAGCAGTAGCTGGATCGATTAATGTTGTAATAACTGACAGATAGCTTCCAGTTCTAATTAACTTAACCACCTTCACACCTGTTTTCTCCACCTTCAAGCCATAAAACACAGGTCTGTGCCACAACTGTTCTCAAACAGGCAAGTCTATTGGTTGGCTTTGAAGTAAACTTTATCACTGACTTACAGGTGGAAGAAACTTCATTCTCTTCTTTCTGTCTCTCCCCACACACCCCAAACCAGGTTCAAATGGGTTTTCTAGCAGCCATGCAAAGCAAACACAGACCACCTCAGAGTGCATAGCCTCTTTTTTGGAAAACAAGGAAATGCTCTCTTTTGCAGCCTCCTAAAACATGTCACTTTAACCCTAAAATGAAATCATTATTGAGCTACAGCAGAAGAAGAAAGAATTTATTCCTACAGCCTGCTTTAGGAAGAGTATCTCACATGACAATCAGCTTGAAAGCAATTTAGTCTGTTGACACATTTTGACACTAAATCAACTAATTCTATAAATCAGAAAACTGACATCACATTCTATTTCTGAACATAGTTGAGGCCAAATAGGCCTTAAGAAGGTAATCAAGGTTTGGTGTGAGACCAGGACTATAGCGTATTACTAAGATGCCCAGAACAACTTTTCTGTAACTGAGCCTTCAGACTTTGCATGTAAGAACAAGAATCCCAGGGTGGTTCCACAAAGTCACAAATTAGAGAAGAGAGAAATTAAACACTGGTGAAACAGTTAGTCTCCGGAGAGTGAATTTGTCCATTTTAACAAGTGCAGCTATCATAGTGGGCTGGACTGTCTTTTGAGAGGATCCAAAAGTATCTATGTTTTTTTCTTGCCTTGGCATGATTTGCGCTTGCTGGTCTTCCATTTGCAGATGATAGCAAGTTTTCTGAGGCAATCACAGTGCTGCTTTCCTGGATAGAACGAGGGGAAGTGAACCGCCGGTCAGCAAACCAGTTCTATTCCATGGTTCAGTCAGCCAACAGCCATGTCCGCAGGCTCATGAACGAAAAAGCGACCCACGAGCAAGAGATGGAGGAAGCGAAGGAGAATTTTAAAAATGCCTTAACGGGGATCCTCACTCAATGTAAGTGAACATTTTGGGGGCCATCTCTTTTGTTGTGATTTTGGTTTTTGCCTTTCTTTTTGCATTCGTTTATGTTTTTATTTGGGGGTAAGTAGTTCAATAACCTCCCACTTTTTTACTCCATATTGAATGGCAAATCTCATAACCTGTCTCATGTTCTGTGGTACTTGGAAGAGCACGGACCCTGCCCTGAGAGCTTACTTCTCAAGGTGAGCAATGTTTCTGTAGCTTTTCCTAAGAACTCCATGCCAGGCCCCCGGGACAGGACAGCCTGTCCATACCTACCACAGTTCATTCCACATCTCAGGATGGGTCACCATTCACCTGCAGGCTGTCCCAACTGCCCTGCAGGTCCTTCAGTAGAAAGCAAAGCCTGTCCTTGGGATTCTGTTTAGGAAGAAGGTACCATTAAAAAGAAAAACCTCAACACTTCTCTTTAGGATCCTTTATTTGATGAGGTGAGCTTTAGCTGTTCCCCTGGGTTGCTCAGAAGCAGAGACTTTTGTCCTTTCTTCATTTGGAAAGCAAATTGCCTTAACTACTTAATGTGGTGATTTTTCATGTCTAGATCCTAAATTGATGAAGGAGCGTAAATGGGGCTTTCTCATAGAACAATAGTCAAGGTAATTACCCAGGGCTCTATTCAAAAAAAAAAAAAGGTGTCTACTTTTTCTATCGGAGTTCTGTCTGTGTCTGTACTTAACATCAGAGTAGCATAATGCATCTCAGCTGCCATGTTCTTTCACTTGGTAAAAACTGTTAAATGACACTGTGACAATGCTACACTCCGTTCTGTACCAGGTGCATGGACCACACACTACAGCGACATTACAGGATTTACATATTCATTCTGGGGATAAGTAGTGTTTACAGGGATATAATATGCCAAAATGCCTATCACTTCTTTCATCATTGTAAATCCCAGGGATGATGTGTCTGTTAGGATGGGATGCTGGATGTGTGAAAAGTCAGAATCTTCAATGTGAAAGTATCTCATGTGACTTTGTTGTCAAAAGGCAGCTTCTAGCAAGATGCCAGTGGCTCTGGCCTGTAATCCTAGCTACTCAAGAGGTTGAGCTCTGAAGATCATGGTTGGAAGCCAGCTCAGGCAAGAAAGTCTGTGAGACATTTATCTCTGGTAAGCTACCCAAAAGTTGGAAATAGAGCTGTGGTTCAAGTGTTAGAGCACCAGCTTTGAGAAAATAAACAGCCAAGCAAGAAAATAAAGCCCTGAGTTCAAGACCTAGTACCAACACATACATACAAAAAAGTTTGCAGCATCAGAAAGTACTGTGTAGCAAATTCACAAACATAAATCAGTATATAACCAGCATAAGTCCAATCTGTCCTTAAAGAAAAGGAATGAGGGGAAAAAATAGAATTATTCTGTCTCGCACAGCTCACCAGCCTTGAGAAATTAATGGGTTAGTGGCCAGAGGAAAGGGAAGGAAAGGGTGCATTAGCAGAAGAGAAGGACAGAAGGCAAAACAACTCCAATGGTATAATTACTGTACTTAGTGCAGATAGCTGTGCTGTACTGTGTAGTATGCATACTGCATCACTGGCCATTTAGCAGGCTTGGCTCATTCACCTCACTCTGGAGTAAGTTTTCCTCCCTATACAATTTATAGTTCCATCTGGCAAAGGAGACTCAACCCTTGGTTATAAAGGGGAAGATAGGGTAACTAGAGTAGTTGAATATTTTCTTTTCTTTTGTAGTAACTATTACAGGAGGTCTCTATGATATAGTTGAAGAATTAGAGGTTCCTGCCTGTCATTATGCAGGTCTAATGTTTGGAACAACTGAGAGATAAGAAAGTGTAGCCTGTGCAGTCCCATATATCAGCTTTTTATTACCAATAAAAGCCCAATTGGAAAATGAGCTTGAGATGTGTAGCAATAGCCGCTTCCTAATGGGAAGCCCCAGCGTGGGGCATCTAGGCTCAGGCAGCACTTAAGACACAGGCTCACCTCCTGGATGCCTGAGCCCAGGAAGAACAGAGAAGAACGAGCAGAACGAGGGAAGTACCCAGGAGGAGTCAGTAAAGGGATGGAGAAGGCCCGGGAAAGCCCATCTAATGGAAAGCTCAACATTAAATTCCTAATCATTGAACTTTGGTTTTCACTCTTCCGGTCTATTCCACTCCTGACTATGAGAAGGCCCAAGTCTTATAACTATGTATTACAACCTCCTTTCCTACCACTAAACCTTATCTGCTAGCCATCAAGAGGTACTGTTTCTACCCTGATAAGCTTACCTCTGTTTGGCCTACTTTTTGTAAAATATATTTTGTTACCTTTTGTTCTCATTTTTAAGTAGTTGTACATAGGCATTGTGATAAGTAACAAAGCAGTTTATGAATATGAATATATCTTGATCTGTGTCCCCCCCTTTCAATAGTCTCATCCATTTCTCCCCTGTCCATTCTTCCCTTCACTCTTCTTAATCATGTAGGATACATACTGGATTCTTGACTGGATTCTTCCCTCTCCTGCTCTTCATTTGTCCACTTTTTCCCTTGCCCCAACCTCCCCCTCCATCCCCCACCCCCCCCTTTTGAGTACCTGATTCTTAGGTTTTATTTCACTGAACTTTGACTTTGCCTTTCTAAGGAATTACACTATTTGAGTTTTCCCTTGAATCTACCATATTTCACAGCTAGTACATTTGGATATACTTGCATATCACCCAACATGTTTACTTGTAAGTTTATAAGCTTCCACACAGACAGGAAAACATATCCTTTGTCTCTCTGAGCCTGATTTGGCCTACTTTTCTCCATGTTGATGGCCACTGTTCAAGTTCAAGTTATCTAGACTTCTATAATTATCTAGTATGTCAGTTAGCTAGAGCATACATTTGCAACAAAAATTTCTGCCAAACTATATTTTAAACAAGCAGAGAGGAGTCTCTTTTTTCATACATACACACACTATTAGCACTATGTTTATTAGCACTAACTTAAGAGATCAAGGCTTTTATGGCTGAGGTTTCTATGCTGCCGCTATCATTTCCTGGATGATTAGGAAATTAACATTTCCTAAGATAATTGCTGCTGCTCCTGCCATCACCTCTCTTTTTCTAGGCTGAAATCACATAAGAAAAAGGAAAAGAAAGAAGGAGTCTTAATATAGTATGAAAGCAAAAAATGTCCAAAGATCCATCCCAGCCTTCAATACATGTCTTATTAGACCCAGTGACTACATCTGGCCACACCTAACTATCAGAGAAGTATAATGCTTCCCTGGCTCATGGATCTCCAAAATAAAATGAGTTTTCATAGTAATTTTAGAAGAAGAAAGTAATGACTCAGAAGCATTTGTAGTTCTACCATACACCATCCCTTCCTGTCCGCTTTTACCTGCTTCACATTTTTAGCCTATCAGGCCTGTCTGTGTCAACTTCTTCATCATCAGCTTGACTGCATCACTCACTCTCACAGTCACTCCCTGTGGGTCATTCCCACTGGCCGCCATCCTTACAAGCCCATACAAGCTACCTCCTACCTCCAAGCCTATTCATTTCTTTCTCCCTGCTGTGTGCTTTACCCTCTCCTTTGCATGCATGAGTCTTTCTCATACTTTAAGACATTCCTCAAAAGGTCTTAAATGAAAGGCCACTCTCTACACAGTGGGCTAACTTTTTTGTTGTTGTTGTTGGTCGTGGAACTTGAACTCTGGGATTTGTCACTGTCCCTGTGCTCTTCAGCCCAAGGCGAGCACTCTACCACTTGAGCCACACAGCACCACTTCTGGTTTTCTAGTGATTTACTGGCAATAAGAGTTTCACAGACTTTCCTGTCCAGGTTGGCTTTGAACCCAGATCCTCAGATCTCAATCTCCTGAGTAGCTAGGATTATAGGTGTATGTCACTGGCACCCAACCAGAGTGGGTTTTCTAGTCCACTTTTGGCTAGTGGATGTCCTATCCCTTTATTAAGGTCCTCTGAGGCACTTATCCAGTTGTGGGATGATATCATGCTTTGTCTGATTTAAATTACTGTATCCACAAGGAACATTTAATTCACTTGTGTGTACCAAGTTCCTGAAACACAGAGACATGAAACACATATTTGGTAGATGAAGGGGCAAGTACATGGGCAATGCATACATTGGAGGCAGGAAGGAAAGCTGCTTGAAATGTTTTCAGAATTTTCTGGTGTGTCCACCAAATACTTTGAAATGGGTGTTGGTGCCATCCATGGTATCATGGCTATTACCTGTGTATGTGATGGATCTACTCCAAGAGGGAACTATGTTTGTATTCTAAACCACTATACTTTACTAGACCATGAGTCAGAAACTACTGGATATTAGGAGAATTGGGGTAAAAACAGAACAGAGAAATACATGTTAGTGTCTCTCAAATGGTAACCTTCCAACAACCCTTTGCTCATTACAATAATTTGATTCTGGGCAGTCTTTCAGCAGTTGGCATATATCAGCAAAGTCTCTGGAGACCTCAGCTGATGTTAATGCCTACACTGCTGGTTGAGGAGTACATGTCTCAGCGGAAGCATCCTAAGGGGATTTGCATGCATCCTTCATAACCAGGCTTGTGTTGGATGACTGAAGACAAGAATAACCTTAAATGTAGCCTGAGTTGAAATTACCAGAATTAATCCTATTGGAGGATTGCACAGGTCACTGAGCAATCTGTTTTCTGTTCTTTCCTGTATGCTTTTTTACATCAACTCTTCCCAGATCTTCATATCCACCATGAGAAAGTATTATCAGTTGGCTTGACTAACCTGCTCAACACAGACACATTTTTATCATTCTGGAAATGTTAGATGCATCTTACCTTTGAGCTTTTCCTTCTGTGGTGGAGTTATGTGCATCTGCCTCAACCCCTTTCTGCCTTCCCAAGCTTAACTCATTGTGTTAGGATGACTCAATACAGGGAGAGGGGGAGGCTGCTTTAATAATAGCCACGAAAGTTCAGAGTGATGGATATACTTCTAATATTTCCCAAAAGTATAAGCAGTCATTCCCTTTTATCTGCATTAATATTTCTGGCAATCATCATAGGAACCACATGTGGCTTTCTCACTTCGAAAGAATGGAACTGTTTAATATTAGCTCTCATTCTCCTACATGGTAGGAATCTCCTGGGTATTGAGCAGCAGCCTAGAGTGCTCTCCCCAACATAAAAGATCCCTAGTACCTTTCTTCATAGCTTCCCACTGTGGCACATTCATTACATAGCCAAGAGTGTCAGGAAGTTGCTCTGAGGCATCCTGGAAGCAAGTACACTGACAAGCTAGCTCATTAAAGGAAGTGAATTACACCTGGTGTCCTAAAGACACCATTTAGCAACATCCACCAAAGATAAGGTACATGGCAAGACTCAAATGGTGGGCTCCTTTATAGATTGTGCTGGTTGAGTTGGACAAGGGAAGCTGCCGGATGTAAGAAGATGGACAAAATGTGCCCATCTCCTAACCTTGCTTGTCATGCTTGCCTTTGCGTCACTTGAAAGAAAATTATTGAAGGATTGACCTGGAATACCGGCCTAGCACCCAGAAGGAAAACAGAGGTGTTATCCTTGAATTTTAGTATTTAAATTTTCCTTGAGAAAGACCAAGTTGTGATGTCATAATGTATATAAACTCTATCCTTGCTGGTGTTCTGTTCTTCCAACATTCGCATAAGTCCTAACCTTTTTCACATCTCTTTCAAGTCTTCTTCCTAGGACCTGCTCTTAAATATAGTCAAATAGATAGTCTTTTCACCTAACACTAGCTAAAGTGTAAGGGGCAGCAACTAAAACCAACCAAGAATTTGGAATATACAGCAGCCATTCACTTCTGCTTGGAATAACTTAAAGGTGCCAAATGGTATGACATTGCTTCTCCTGGCATGGTACCTGGTACTTTCTTTCTGGGCTAACTGAATAGATCTCATTTGCTTACATAGCAAAAAATGGCAGCCCAGATGAATCCTCTCATTCTTAAATCTATTTTGTTTTTATGTCCTCCTTTGTCTTGCCCTTATGTAATTTCTTTTTTTTTCCATTTTTTTTCCAGGGCTGAGAACTGAACCCAGGGCCTTGCACGCGCCAGGTGGGCGCCCTTCTGCTGGGCTAAACCCCCAGCCCCGCCCTTATGTAATTTCTTAATCTGTCCACCTGGCAGGAATTTCCCCAAGTTTTCCTACTCAGAGCCTTATGAATTTTTATCTTCTTTGCCTTTTAAAAATTTATACTTCACAGGAACTCCCCATAGGCCTGCTCACTTGGAGTTCTTCAGTTATGAGCCAAGCTTACATTTCAAAGCTCAGGACAGGAGTTGTTTATAAGACCAGGAAGCATGTGGGCCACACTCAGTTATTAATATGCATGCCAGGATGATCAGCTGTGTCTGCCTTGTTATGATACATACACAGCTAATACAAAAATTCAACACAAGATATTCCCCCTTTGCTACTTTCCCAACAGGCTTCTTAAGATGGCTAGAGAGTGAGAGAGACAGACAGACAGACAGAGAGGCAGACAGAGAGACAGACAGACAGA
The DNA here is from genome assembly GCF_000151885.1 of Dipodomys ordii. NCBI lineage: Eukaryota > Metazoa > Chordata > Mammalia > Rodentia > Heteromyidae > Dipodomys > Dipodomys ordii. Next base: position 22,481,680 of record NW_012267217.1, on the reverse strand, counting down.
AACAGAGTCAGAGAAGACAGTGAACATATGATGGAACAAAGTAGAGAAAAGGCAAATGGAAAGCAAATAGCAGTGATGACAAGGGTCTATTAATATTAATAACACATGTCATACATATAATGAATATGAATAAAAAGTAAAAATTATAGCATATAAGTTAGAAAGCAAAATTAGAATCAAATTGTTTGCTGACACATTATCTGTTTGGTTTTCTTATAATGAAAAATGGAAATGGACAGAGGAGGATCTTAAGACTAAATTAGTAGTTTACAGGTGGAACTGAAGAGGTGTGATGATATCACACAATATAAAATGTTGCTTTCTGGTTAGAAAATGAAGTATGTGTTCCCAGCACTCTTCTCTTTCCCACCTCTGCACACAGCTCTATAGGACTTACCTTACCTGAAGTATTTCCCCCCCTCCACAGCCAGAACTGATGCTCACTGTTATCACACAGCACCATCAATTAGCACCCATAGCCAGATCCCTTTCTCTTCCCTTCCACTGCAGTTCCCCCTCCCTGTCCCTGTCCCCCTCTCTCCCTCTCTCCTTTCCCTCCCTTTCCCCCTCACCTTTCCCCTTCCTTTCTCTCTTTTTCTCCTTGTCCCTCTCCCCTTCTTTCTCTCCCTTTCCCTCCCCCTTTCTATTTTGTGATACTGAAGCTTGAATTCAAGGCCTTGACCTTGGTAGGCAGATGTTCTTACTACTGAGCCATGCCTCCAGCCCTATTTTCTGCTACGTGTGGGTGCGGGTATGTGTCAGCACCGGGGTTTGAACTCAGGGCCTCATACTCAGCTTCCTTGCCCAGAATTGTCACCTTTTAACTTGAGCTATGTTTCTAGCCCCCCACCTTTTTTTTTTTTTTTGCTGGTTAATTGGAGATAGGGTATTGAAGACTTTTTCTCTCTGGCTTGCTCCAAACCATGATCCTCCAGACCTTAGATTCCTGAGTCAGTAGGATTAGAGGCATGAGTTTGTACCCAGCTGCTGATTGTTTTTGAGATAAAGTCTTGCTTCCTGGCTGGGCTCATGCCTGCTTATGCTAGCTTTCTTTTATTGCTAGTATAATAGTTATGGGTCATCATATCCAGCTCTCTGTTGAAATGGGGGGTCTCACAAACTGGGTCCAGGGTCCCTCAAGCTGCAACCCTCCCAGTCTCAGCCTTCCAATAGCACCTGGCTATTGTCTTTTCTAATCTCATTGTACACACTCATGGGCTTGGCCTAATTTCTGGTAAGTGCCCTTCATGCAAATATTTGTTAGCCACTCCTAGATGGAAATGAAGATATTATTGGAAAACTGGGCTGGACAGTAAAAAACTGTACAATATATTTCTAAAGGTTGCTCTTTTTTGGCATAAACCATGATCAACTGACTTGTCACTAATAAGACATTTAAAATGGAGTACCTAGAATGTACTTTAGTTGATGATTTTACAGGAATAGGAATACAGTGCTGTAATTAATCTTAGTTCAGCTTGGAGATTGGACGCATTAGAACTATCTTATGCAATTTCATTGTATACATTTTTAAAATAGCAAGTGATATCAGCTTCATCATCAGTCTTTAAAAAAATGGTAGATACCCTTTTTAACTAGACGTGAGAAGATGCTGGGCTCTAATCCCAGCTGGAACATTCATTAGCCGTATCACTGCAGGAAAGTCTTCTGAGCTCCTTGAGTCTCTGTTTCTCCAAGTCTATGGTGAAAAGTTTCCCTCAAAAATCCCCAAGGTCCTCTAAAAACCCCACATCTGTTTCTATATGAACAACCTGGCCCCCTCCTATCCCCGTATATCTAACTATCCTGCAGTGCCAGGGCTTATTCTTGCTATCAGAAGCTCCTCGGGTGACCCTAGCAGAGGGGACCTCATGGCCCTCCAGGCACATTCCACCTGTGACATCAGTGCTTGTCTCATTGGGTTGCACTGTGAATTGGAAGCCAGATATTGAAGCAGGAGTGTTACCTGGCTCTCTATAGATGCTGAGCCTGGTCAGAGTTATCGCAGAGACGGCTCTGTGGCTCACCAACATTCCCTCCCTGTCACAGCCTCATCTGTCTTCTCCCCTGAACTCATAAAAGCCTTGGCTGTTTGAATGAATGATTAAATCCGTTCCACAAATATTTATTGGGGCCCTATTAGGTGTCAGATCATATGCTAAGTGCTCGAGTGAAATGTGAGGATTTCTGACCTCTGTGTGTGCCATGATCCCCTTATAGGCAGATTGGTGTCCTGGTCCACATTTCTTCTGCCTAAAAAGCTCTCTCTGAAATCGTTTATTTCTCAGGAACATCTCAGCTAAACATTTTTTTTTATTTCTGCCCAGGGAAATTTGGTTCTTACATCCCCTGCTGTCAAAAAAAGAATTTTATGAAGTGTTAAAGTGTTTCCCCATGTCTGTAGAAGTCACTGCTGTAGTTCATCCATGGGAAGAAAAAAGTCTGTAACTGCATTAGCAGCCCAACGGGTTTTCTATTTCTCCTCGGAACCATGCTGATAGCTATACTTGCCAATGTACTCAATTCTGGAAACACTATTTCCATTAAAAAAAAAAAAAAAACTTTTGGTCTCAGGGAATAAATGCCCAGAGAAAATAAGAATGCTTCCAAATGAAGGGTGAGCACAGAATGTTCTTTCTCATGGGACAGGATACGAAGGCTGATAGTAGAGACGGTTACATGCTCACTCACCACAACTGACTCAGCCCTTGGTAGTGTTTTTCCTTTCAACATCTCCTAACATACAACCAAATTCAATAATGATACCAAAATGTGTGAAATTAAGCCTTGTACTCTGAAAGCACCAGAGTTGTGGGTGGCTAGAGTTCAAGATTTAATTTAGTGCATGGTAATTCATAAAGCCAAGCAACTAAGCTAACAGTGAAAGTTCTGGTACTTTCATATGGGCCCAGTGCTAAGGTCTGGAAAATAAAACACAATCAAGTGTAAGGAGAGGTGCGCATATGTTGGAGGAGAAGATGGGGGACAGTCCTTGTCTACATTGAATAGAATCTAGACAAAGCTTGTTCAAAGCCAAGACATTCCCACTGAGGACAAATGATGTGTAGTGAAGTTACTCTGAGGGAGAGGTGATGTTTGAGGCTGTGTTCATCCAGAAAGAAGCATTGGTTACCAGTGGAAGAAAGCCATGCGCAGGGAGACTTGTCAGTACCCACACATTGAAGGAGACAAACTGCTGAGCTGTGTAGCAGGGCAGTGGCAGGATCTGCCCAGGTAAAACTAATTAGTCTGTTCCTTTGCAGCAAAACTTTACAAACCTCTGTTCCAGAGGTTCTCGGGGCTAGCCAGGAGATCAGGCTGTCTCAGTCAGCCTCCTTTGCCTTTGGGACTCAAAAGGACAGAGTTTGTGTTCAAGTCATATGGATAACACATGGTAGAGGTAGTGTAGATTTCTCTGTCCTCCCTTTTACACACAGCCAAGACAGGTTTGGGATCCTAACAGTAGTCCCTCAGCCCACAGTCTCATTCAGTTTCTCCTGCTGAGGCCATTATTCAATATGATTCTTTCCAGCAAAGGACAAAAAGGATTTTGGAGGAAAGCAAGAATGCTGAGGAGTCAGACTGAAAGTTGGTGCCAGCCTGGTAGAGACAAAAGTAGGGGCCTTTCTTTCCAGGCAGTTACAGTGTTCTGTACCACGGTTCAGATGCCTCAATAAACTTTTGAAGGGTGGCAAGCTCAGTTTCCTACTCTATCACAACCACAGATGCTTGGCTTCTTTGCATTGGAAAATTCTATTTACCCACAACCTATGGTTCGTTTGAACATTTCTGGCCTGCCCTAGAACTTTGCCTTGGAACTCCCCTGTACCTGTTCCTATAAGGTGATTAAATTATGTCTTCCTCTGGGCTTTAAATAGCTGAAGCCATAGTTCTGCCCCCACCCCCACCCCACATTGATTGTATTATTATGATACTGGGGTTTGCACTCAGGGCTTCACACATTTGCCTGATTTTTTTCTCATTCATGGCTGTTGCTCTAGCATTTGAGCCATGCTTCCAATTGTAATTTTTGCTGGTTAACTGAAAATAAGATTTTCTTCTCTTTCTTCTATTTCCATCCCAGTTTCTAAAAGAACCAAACAAACTATCCTCACCTACCCAGGAAATACATGTTAGTCCCTCTACCTCTGCTATACACAAAGATGATTAAATTCAGTGCCTAGCCCAGATCTTCTATGTACTCTTTCTTTCACTTGTATTTTTTTGAGATAAGATCTTACTAACTTTCCTATGGCTAGCTTTGAATTCTAGATATCTTGTGTCCCTGTCCTGAACAGCTTGGATTATAGCCCTGCATCACACATCTGCAATTCATTCACAATATTGCATTCTGTGCTTTTTAAAAAAAAAAACAACCTATCTTAAGGCAGAACCCCTAAATATCCTTGTTTCTATTCAACTTGAAATTCCAGTCCATGCTTCCTTCAAACATGGACCTATGTTCTATTTCCTAATCTTCCTAGAAAGCTCCTTTGCTCAGAGCCTAGCATGAAGTGAATGAGCAGGAGTCAGGAGTCTGCCTGCAGATCTCCCACAGCAGCTTCCTCTTCCCCTTGGGCCCCACTTCACTGCTCTCCCTCAGTATCTGGGTGTCCAGACAGCAAAGGCAAAAATCATTTATTGAAATTCTTCTGAGGCCAAGGTGTACCAGTTCCAACACATCTAAAGTCTTCTCTTTCCTTTGTCCCTTCTCCTGATAAAGAATTCTACCCCAGCTTTTAGTACTTAAGGACAACAATAACAAGGGAGAAGTTGAGGGAGGTCAGCTATCTCATTTGTTATATGCTTTTGATAATCTCTTCTGAGCTACTCCTGGAGGATTTGGAAAAATGTTATCCCTTAAAGAGAAAAAAATGCTCTTAACTCTACAGAGTTAAGGCTCTATCATGAACCTAGATAGCATTAAAAACAAAAATTAGCCTTGCAAGATGTATTTGAGGTGCTTTATGTAGGCAAGCCATCTGCCTAAAGAATGTAATCAGTTGCTCCAGATTTGGGAAGCTAAGTGGATTTAAGTCTTTTTTTTTTTTTACAGCTGTGTAGCCAGAACAGGGAATATAGGAGCTACTGGGACTCTGAGCAAGAGTGCAATGAGGGAGAAAGGGCTGTGTTTGGGCTCTTCGAAAGACCTTACTCTTTCTCTTTCAATAACTCCTCTGCCTGGAGGTCAAAATTCAGAGAGGCCTTAGACAGCCCAGAAATCTGAGATTTGTACTCAGTGTCCTCATCATTCCCACACTGTTTAAATATGGTCTGTTTGTATGTGCATAGATGTGTGCTTCTCTTCCCTGTGAAGGCTCAAGACAAGCGCTTTTCAAGACAGGCAATAGAGCTGCTCTGTCTGGGAAGAAGGAAGACAAGGCATGTGCCCCAGAAATTTGGGGATAGGGCAAAGTACAAGAAGCAAATTATTCTTGAAGAATTTTTTAAATGTAGAAGACTAGGTACATACGCAAGTGTATGTATGTACATTGTGTAGATGAATGTGTGTTTATATGACATAGGAATAAATAATCATAAGAAGGGAATTTGTAGCCATATTGAGTGATTAAGAAGTTTCACAGACACTCTGTGTATCTGATGCTCATTTAAACTTGCTGGACATACTAGAGACTCTAGGATGATGTCTAAGACTGACATTCTTGCAAACTTTTGAAGAACCTGTCACTCCTAATTTTTTCACCATCTTCAAACAACCTAATTGAGACACAATACGTGGAATTTTAGAGGTAAGTTTTGCAAGGAGTAAAGGGCCAATTTAATTTTTCTGACTAAGAGCTCTTTCTGTTGATAATACACTCTTGAATAAATAAGAAGCAGCCAGATGCGGTACATGCCTGTAATCTCTGTACTCAATACTTGCTGTACCTTTTTTGTTAAGTACTTTCACTTTATGAGAAGAGGCCAAAGCAGGTGGATCACAAATTGAGTACTAAGTTAGCCTGGTCTAGTGAGATTCACAAAAAATCCTAAACTTTTCTGAGCCACACATATATATGTGTGTGTGTGTGTGTGTGTGTGTGTGTGTGTGTGTGTGTGTGTGTGTGTGTGTGTGTGTGTACACATGTGTATATACATATGTATATATACATATATATACGCGCGTGCGCACACACACACACACACACACACACACACACATATATATATATCACTGGAAGTTGAAGGCACTGAGTGGGGAAGTGGGGTTTTGATCTCAATTAGTTCTGCCTATAGTACAGCCTTCTGGAAGCCTGCCATTTTGAACAAAAGCCAATGCCATCTTGTTCACTGTTTAACTCTTTCACAGGGAAGCTGAGTCTTGAACATCTCTTATAGCCAGTAAGTACTTGTAGCTTTCTTGTACATAAACCAAGTAATATGAATTATACTAGAGAAGCAGGAATAATTTAACTCCTGGGCTGTCTCTTTGGTGTTGTCTGCTGCATATAATGCCCAGGGTATAGTTTTCACCTGTGACATCAATGGTGCTCATCATATGATCTGTGATTTTTCACAACATGGTCTTTGAATCACACTCATTAGGGCATACTGTTTGAGGTACTTTTTCTAGAAAGATGATGAATTCATGCTGAAGGAAGGGCTCTACCAGAGTCCTTTTGTGAGACAAGCAACTTTCATATGCAAGACAAATGGCTGGCTGGGGGCAGTCTGTGCAACAGAGAGAGAAATAATTCAGCCAGACTAAATTCACTGTGAGTATTTCTCAAGCATAAGCTGAGTTGCACCGTTTCTCTCCCTGTATCTTGGAGTTACCATTATTGCAGGGTGGGGGGGGAGTATAAGACCTCATAAATGGATTAAATCACATTTGCTTTTACTTTTAATTCATTATCCTGTTGAAAGAATATGGTTCCAAAAAGAGATTAGCCAGTAAGTTTTTAAATTCTGACTTCTTTCTGAATCCCTACCCATGTTTTAGCTTCACATAGATGTCTGTAAGACACCCTCAGGCTCAAAGGGCCTGAAAGCAAATTCTTTATCTTCTCTCTTAGACCTCTCTGTGTGCTTGTGTTTTCATTGATGTTCTTCCAAACCAGAGGCATCTTGTTCTTCCTTCTCTCTGCCTCTCACAGAGCAAGTCGGCCCCTTGTCCTATTAGCTCTCCCTATCTAAATAAGCCTTAGTCACGTCTACCAAACAAATCCTGCTCCCTCTTCCAGCTCTGCCACCTACCACATAAAATTTCATAATGTGGATTAGAACATACACGATCTTTTCTGATTCCTTCTCCTCTGGCATTTGCCCCATCTGGAGATCAGCTAATTTCAAGACCTTTCACAACTCCAGCCTTTAAACAGCCACCATTATTTTTCTGCCAAGCGTGATTCATCAAAAGGTCTGCATGATCCCTATTCCATCTGGCTATTTAGTTCTGTCTTGCCTGGTCATGCATACCTTTCTTGTACAGGATAAATATCTGCTTGTCTTTTTCTTCCCCCAAACTGATATCTCAAATATTATATCTTAAATGGTGTATTTCTAGCAATCAGCCAAGTATTTAGTAAGATTCCAGATTTTTGTTGAATGAATGAGTGAATGAACTGAACCCATTCCTCATGTATATAATCAGATGTTCTAAGCAGTCAACATTTAGTCTTAATCAATGTCTTCAACACAAACATACTTGAGTAGATTTATTTTTATCCATAAGGTATGCATTATAGGCCATTGAATCTGTCTGTTCTTCTTTTCTTTCTCTCTCTCTCTCTTTCCCTTTCTCTCTCTTTCTTTCTTCCTTTCTTTCTCTTTCTTTCTCTCTCTTTCTTTCTCTCCTCTCTTTCTCTCTCCCTCCCTCCCTCCCTTCCTCCCTTCCTGCCTTCCTGCCTTCCTAACTTCCTGCCTTCTTGCCTTCCTGCCTTCCTGCCTGCTTTCCTGCCTGCCTGCCTGCCTGCCTGCCTGCCTGCCTGCCTGCCTTCCTTCCTTCCTTCCTTTCTTCCTTCCTTCCTTCCTTCCTTGCGCTGTCTGTTTCTATGTCTGTATCTGTCTGTCTGTCTGTCTCTGTCGCTGTCTCTCCCTCTCTCTCTTTCTTTTTGTGCCAGTCCTGTTTGAGTTTTGAGTTCAGGTGCTGTCCCTGAGGTTTTGTGTTCAAAGCTAGTGCTCTACTATTTGAGCAGCAATTCCACTTTCAGCTTTTTGGTGATTAATTGAAGATAAAATCACATGGACTTTCCTGCCCAGGCTGGCTTCAAACCATGATCTTCAGATCTCAACCTCCTGAGTAGCTGGGATTACAGGTGTGAACCATGGGCATCCGGCTCCATTGGGTTTTCTTATAGTTCTTTACCTTCTGTATACCTGTCTGTGCATCATTAGTGCCTCTTCACTTCACACACACACACACACACACACACACACACACACACACATACACACACACAATTTTTTCTTTGCTGTACCTTTTTTTGCTACGCACTTTCCCTTTATTTGTTATTTTTTGTTGTTGTTATTGTTTTTTGTAGGTCGTGGGGCTTGAACTCTGGGCTTGGGCGCTGTCCCTGCGCTCTTCAGCTCAAGGTGAGCGCTCTACCGCTTAAGCCACAGTGCCACTTCCAGTTTTCTAGTGGTTTATTGGAGATAAGAGTCTCATGGACGTTGCTGCCTGGGCTGGCTTTGAACTGTGATCCTCAGATCTCAGCCTCCTGAGTAGCTAGGATTACAGGCGTGAGCCACCGGCTCTCGGCTCCACCTTCCCTTTATGACAGCAGCATTTTCACTATTTTTAACCCAAATATTCAACTGAAACACCGATTGTCCCTTCCTTCAGCCCTGGTGTCAGTACCATAGCTCTTAAAACAACAACAACTCTGTAATTGAAATCAATGGGTCTTAAATTTTCAATAATCTCATGGTCATCCCCTGCTCCCTTATGACCTCTGAACTGACTTGTGGTTACTGACTGCTATGTATTGTTTCCACAAAAGACAACTGAAATATCCAGTCACTTACCCTGCATGCACAGCAAACTAGCAGGAAGCCCAGGTGGTAGAGCTCAACAAGTTTTCTACCTCACCATCTGCACTATACCCTGGTGGAGGAGAGGGGTGATCAGGGCAAGGTCAGCATTCAGAACAGCTCAGTATGACTAAGCTGGCAGCATGAATTTTTCCAAAGGAGGCTAAGGAGGGACTCTACATAAACTCAGTGAAAGTGTAAACCAAGTTAATGGAAAATTCTCCCATCAATAGGGAGAGAAAAAACATGATGTGACGAAGTTTGCTAAATAGATAGTTTGCAATTGAGGTTCTTGAAAATAGCAAAGAGTAAACATAAAACCCTCCTTGAAAATCACCCACAAATTGATAAGTATTTTTACTTATTATTAGCATTATAAGATATTCACCATGGTGTGACTAGGAATGTGTTCCTATTTTCTTACACTCCTTCATACACTTTTATGTGTGGTTTAACAACTGTAGCATTCAGAGTTTTTCTTCAGTGTGGATTATTACTGTTATTTTTCTATTACTCTTTGGCACTCTTTGGACACCAATAGATCTGGAAGAGCTTTATTGTCCTTTGTTATAATAGAGCCCTGGGAATAACTTAAAAAAGGTTTCTGTGAGAGGGTGTTAGCATCTATAAGAAGCTAATTTTAGGGATGGGAAGGTGGCTCAGTGGTAGAGCACTTGCCTTGCATGCCTGAGGCCCTGGGTTTGATTCCTCAGCAACACATAAGAAAAAAAAAAAAAAAGGTGGAAGCAGTGCTGTGGCTCAAGTAGTAGAGCACTAGCCTTGAGCTGAAGAGCTGAGGGACAGAGCCCAGGCCCAGAGTACAGGCCCCACAACCAGACCCCCCAAAAAAAGAATCTAATTTTAATTGTGCGTTCCTAACTATTTAAAGTTTGAGGCTTATTCCTATGGTCTATTCAGTGCTCTAGTCCTCTTAATCCCATTCATACTAGACCAGTATAAGCTTAAGGAAGATTGAGGCTATTATGGGTTTGGCCCCAGCTCTAATACCTACTTCTAAGATCTTTATCTAGTTTTGTTCAAAACCCCTCAGCATTTTACCATTCCACTAGCACTGTGCCTGGAAATAACAGAAGTACTCAGTGAGGTCACGGTGATAGAATCTCAAACGGTTTAAGCACCAACGGGAGGGCACCCTTAGGAAAATTACCACAGGATAATAGAGAATGGGAGATGATTGTGGTATAGCCTGGATGTATGGCAATCTGACCTGTATGCTAGGGCCTGCTGACTAAATGAACCTTCATGTGCCTAAGAGTGGAAGCGAGGGCTCCCATGACCTGCCAGGGAGGGACTGACTTCAGTCACTGAAAAAGGAGGAGGAAAAAGAGCAAGGAAGAAAAACAGCCCTAAAGGTTATAGGAGTTAGTGGACCTATTCATTGGTTGGCCTTGGAACCTGGACACGGTAATGTCTTTAGAGAGCTATGTTTGGGTCCTAGACATAGTGGCCAAAAGAGGAAATGTGTTTGGCTTTTGAAATTCAGCCACATGGCCTTGGCTTCACTATTAAGCCTCTAGCCAGGCTTATATACCAATGCCATGGTCTGTATGTCTGTAGATCTACTAAATTACATTCGTAAACAAGACCTAAAGAATGCTTAGACATAGAGGCCTTTTCCCCCATGGAACTTAGAATTTGTTTTAACCTAAAGTTATGGATACAGACTTGAAAGGAGACAACCCCCACCTTGCTAAAAATGTAAGTACAAAAAGGCACAAATTGGACGGATATCGATGATGTTGTTTCTATTGTGACATCATCCATAGACTCCTAGTGTCTTTGCTTTGCTTCCCTATAGTGATCACAACATAAATTACTTGTCTTGTTTGACTTCCTTGTTCACCAAAGTTGAGCAGATTGTGGCCGTTTTCAACGCTTCTACCAGACAAAAAGCTTGGGACCATTTCTCGAAAGCTCAGCGCAAGAACATAGACATTTGGCGAAAGCATTCTGAGGTTGGTGATTTTATGATTACTTTTTAACCACCATCACACAGCTGGATTGGCAGAGAGTACTGTAGCTGCAGCCATTATGGTTTTTGTTATTGCAGGCGGTCCTCCTGCCATTTTCCTCTCATTGTCCCCTTCAAATCCACCTCCGACCTGTTCTTGGTCCAGAAAAGCAGCTGACTTCACACTTAGAACATGTTTTCTCCTCCACAAATGGAGAATGGAATCTTTCTCATTCTTGGTAGAAGAAATCCAAACGCTACCAAGGTTCTTTTGCCTAAAAGCAGTTTCAAGACAAGTGTAACTTAATATAGAAAATGAGTTTTTGAGTACACATTTCTTTTTCCCTGCCGTGTTCTATGTGATGATGACAGTTTGCTCTTTGGGCTAAAAATGGCAAGTATGCCTTCCTACTCATATTTCTTCATCGTAAGCTGTGTTCCTTGTGCTAGCCCTGAGGTTCTGCCAGGGAGCAAGTCTCTGCCCAGAGCAAGTTCTCTGCCCAGAGCAAGTCTCACAAGGGGTGTCAATGTCCAGGCTAGCTGAGGCCGTCTTTCAACATCAGTGCATGTGTGAAGTGTGAGTATCTACCCTGAATGACAGAGTCCGGACATGGCCTTCCCTGCCACTCAGACATTAGCCATTGGTCATACAGCTGTTATTTTTGACTCCACAGTGTAGTGTACGCTTTGAACCTGTCATGTGAAAGTAAGTATACTGTCTTTGTTTGCTTCTTCAAAAATAAATGAGAGAATGCTTTCCATTTGGATGCCTTTTCATCTCTAGCATGTTGATATTAAAGTACTCTAAATGATAGTCCCCTCTTTCAAATATCACAAACTTATAGAAGGTAAGGTTTATTTCCTTAATGATTTTGGCTCACACCTGTAAAAAATAAAAAATTAATTAATTAATAAGTGTCTTATGAAGAGTTTGAGGAACCACAAAGCACTCAACATCAATCATTTGGGTAACATTTTAAGTGCCCATTAACTAATGCTACAGTTGAATACCAATGGCACTAGATGGGAATACTAAATGAATTATTATCACTGCTATTATGGTGAATACTGAATGACTTCACAAATAACAGGACACTTACAATGCTAGTGCAGTTTGTTGATGAGAAGGACACTTTAAATTGTGCTCACTAGTGCCTCAGAAGATGGTTGGTGATAGATTCAAGGTTGTAAATAAGAAGGAAGTGGATTTCTTTTTAATTTTTCAGGGACCCAACAATAAAGGGTTCTCCCTAACACCAATTTAAGACCAAAGCCAAGATTTGTTTTCAGCAATGCTTGATGAGTAATGCACTCATTACTTTGCCCATGTAATTGTAACCCCTCTGTACAGTATTTTTACCAAAAAATCAAAAGACTTGTTTTTAGGAGGGGAAAGGGAAAAACAAAAATAAACAACAACAAAACAGCCTTTTTTGGATGTATTGAAAGTAAAACACAAATTGGAATCCATCAACTCTGACTTAGATCTGGGAGTGATCAGTCTATGATATTTCTCCTTCCGTAAGAAATGAATATGACTAAAAAATGTTAGGAAAATGGCATATGAAATGAATACTAAGTATACCTGGGCACAAAAAGACCATCATTAGCATGTGAGTGTCCACAATTGCAAAATACTGATAGATATCAGGCTTCTTGCCTTGTCTGACTGCCCACATTCCATTATCCTTACCATCCCCCAGACTGGTACTGCCCAGAGTAGGGCTTGCCACACATCCAGCATGAGTCTGAGGTAGCTTGCCTTCTCTGTATGGTCTTTGGATACAATGGGTATTTCCTGATGATGGATGGAGTGTAATCCTCAAAAGCCCTCCTGTGAATGGTCTTTGTGCCTTCCTGCCACTTCCACCCCATCTTTCTGTACACGTTGGGAAATGGAACTCTAAATTACCTTTGATTTTCTCTCCTACATGTCGCTTAATTGATTAAATACTGGTTGGTAATTTAACATTGTGGATGATTTCTCAGTTGCATATAAGCTTGATAATTGGCTTGATTTTTTTCTGCATTCCCATGTACAGCATCTGTTAATTATCTGCAACACCTCTACAGATTTATTAGAATGTACTAGTGATTTACTGCTGAACCAGAGGCACCCTGTGGAAACACCCTTGGTTTTTTTTTTCTTTCCTCCATGCTTTTCCTTTGTGCTACCTCTCCCCTCAGTAACAAATTGCCTGACAATTTGTCATTAATTGTAGGACTAAGCAACAGGCCCTTCCAGCTTCATTTATTCTTTCTATCTGACTTTTCCTTGTTTCATGTACTTTCAAGCTACTTCTCTTGGATTTGGTCTCTTTGTCAATAGAAAAATTAGCTGTCCACCACCTAAAACTCTCCCCACTAATAAAGTTTGAGGCCCATCTCCAAGACCTTATAACATTATTTAAGACAGAACTGAGACCTCTTTCTTCTAGGTATCATGGTCATATAAAGAGGCAACATCTGTCTTGCCAGTAGCCTTTCAGGAATGCTGAGTAATGCCTTTTCCTGGAACTTGCCCCTATACCCTACTGCATTCCTGTCCTCAACAAGGGTGATTTCCAGAATACAGAGGTGATGGTTCGAATACTGTTAGCAATAAATCTATTCCTTTCCATCTTGGCACAGTTAAAATCTGTGACCTAAGGGAGGGAGCCTGTAACATGGAGTGACAGATACACATCTATTGGATGGGTAGTGGAACTATATTTAAGGTCATGCTACTAATTAAGTATAAAAATGTATTATTACCCCTCCATGTATTATAGAATAAAATTATTTTAATGATTTGACTCTGTTTTTAAGAGACTTCATTTTAAAGCAGTAAAAAGAATAATGAAGACTTCCCCCTATCTTAAGTCGTTCTGAGGACGATAGCTAGCTAGCTAGCTAGATGAACAGAATGAATAAGGATTCACAGGTGCATAATCTAAAACAGTATAAAATAACCATGTATCTATTTCACATAAGTGGGTATAATGTCTTGATTCGGCTTAGTAGTAAGAAATATATTGTTTAATTCTTAACACTGTACAATTAGTTTCACAAACTTAATTTATTAGTATTCCCTCTTTCAGGATGAGTAGAGAAAGGCCCTCAAGTAGACTGAGTTGATTGAATCAGTTAGTTTCTCCTGCTCAATGGAGAAAGCAGGAAATGGTCACAAGGATCCAAGGCTCTACTTAGTAATGCCAGAGCCACCAATGCAAACCTTTAAAGCTTACATGATTATGTAAAAACAGAAGACCTTTATTTTTTTTGTTTGCCAACATTTGAAGTTTAAATTGTGGATGCCTGCATGGTGTAAGTGTAGGAGTTTGTGTCCTTCCTCTCTTTCTCTCACTCTTTCTGTCTCACCCATACACACACACACACACACACACACACACACACACACACACGGGCGTGGGTCGTGATAACATTAGTCAACATTATCAAGAATATCAATAAGTAAATAATAACTCTGCAAGTCTAGTACTGAGCATAATAGCAAGTCTTTAACATCTAATGTATTTCACTATGAAAACCATTAGGACCACAGTATTCTAGTGAGCAAATTGAGGTTAAGAGTGATGAAGAAATAGTCCCAAAGCTACACACTGACTAGTGGTCAACTTAGGCCACTTGAAAATTCCATTGCTCAAGTTCTTACCAGGAGAATGCTCCCTGCTTTGTGCTAGCTACATCATCCTTACAACAGGTTGGCTAGATAGATATTATTGTCCCCCTTTTTGTTTTAACAAATGAGGAAACTGAGACTCAAAAAGCATTAAATAATTTCCAGAGAGCCCTGAACTATATGAGCCCTTAACTTGGTGAGCATGGATTTATCTCAACTCTGAAACCAGAGCCTTTGGCCTTTGTTCTACCCCATTTCCCTCAGAACTTCATTTAGATTAGGTGGGAGGGATGTTTGGGTGAACACCTTAGACTCTAGATGTTGATATGTCAGCCATAATATACCCAAATACCAGTAGGAAACGCCACAACGACTCTGACATTCATGTATCCTGTACTTCCAGGAGCTCCGGAATGCTCAAAGTGAACAGCTCATGGGCATTCGTCGTGAAGAAGAAATGGAAATGTCTGATGATGAGACTTGTGACAGCCCTACTAAAAAGATGAGAGTCGATGAATCAGGTAATGCTGATAACTGCCAGGCACCCAGGAGGGCTCACAATGAGCGGTCATATCATAGATGGGGAGATGGCCAATAACTCACTTTGATTTGAGTTATACTAAACTTTCATCTATGAATGACTCTACATTTTATTAACATAACTTTAAGCTCTTTCTTAGGAACATAGTGCTTTAAATTGCTCCAGTTGTTTCTCCACATGAAGGTTTGGGCCATTATACATTTTTCAGGGATATTTCCCTATTTCCATAAAAATCCTTTTCCAGAGTATGGCAGTTAATAGATGATTCTGAAATACATATAAAGTTTGGTTTCAGTCCATGTACTTTTTGCTTGGGAATTGTTTCATCCCTAAAGAAGCTCTCTAGTCTCTTGAGCCAAAATGCTGGAAAATTAGACTTTTTCCTATTAAATTTTAGTTCACCTAACCCGTGATCAGAGGATGGCCCCATTTGGTACTCGGTGAGAGGTGTCATTCCTTGAATTGTATAATGGAAAGAAGCTGAAAGATAACTTTGTTTTGTATGCTCTGGCAATTTTCCTTAATTATGAGTTCTTTGGTATTGAAACAGCAGACAAGGGTAATGCTCATTCAGAGTAGAAAAACTGAGGCAGGCCAGGAGGAAGAGTATTGTCTGAAGGATCTGAAAAAAATCCACTGTTGCCAAAAAAGAAAACTAGAGAGATGGTATAGGTTTGATTCTGTCTACTTGTACATACCAGTGAATAAAACACATTTGTCTCAGAAAGATTACATGTGACTAGACATAGAGGCTCTTGGCTAACTTGTTGATAAAGGAAGGAGCCAAAAGTGATTGTTGTCTTCTGTGGAGGGTCTAGACTTTAAGCTGACAAGGAGCTGTCTCGGCAAAGGTTCTTCCAGTGCGTGCTGTTCTTTGAGTTCTTGTAACTTACAATAGTCAGCATTCCATGGGGCCATATGTTAGGGTGACCTTCCCTGATTTTATTCAGAAGCCAAAATGGTCAGGTCATCGAAAGTGTAAAGTGCTTAGAATGAATTCCCAAAAGTTCCTGCAGTCAGATCACAAAGAAGGAGTTCTAATTTCCTTAGAGCAGCGCTTCTCAGAGATGTGCTCTCACATCTTGTGGTATCAGCATCATCTAGGAACTTATTAGAAATGGAAATTCTCGGGCCTTACTTACTGAATCAGAAACTTCTAGCGGATGTAGAAATGAATTCCAGCAGCCTGTCACAAGTCCTCAGCTGAATATGTGCTGAAACTTGAGAAATACTGCCTTGTAGCGGGGCTGATGTTTGTTACTGTGCTAGGTGGGGATATGAGGTAACTGGGATGGGCTCTTGGATCATGCACAAAGGCCCTCCCTATCCTTGTCTGGTGAATCTCGACCCCCCAGACTTGCCTTGAACCCCCCCGTGGCCAATGCTATTCTTACCGATCTAATCCTGTTAAAATAACCTTTACAGTGGAGGGAAAAGGATAACTAACTGAGAGGTGGGTCTGCCATTAAAACATAAAAGGGGGAATCTGTAGAGCACATGGGCAGCAAAGATGGCGCTGAGAGGGAGTTGAGTGGGCAGAGCCCGATTTACTTTACCTTCAGTGCATAACCAGCCCGTGGAAGCTTAGGTGCATGATAGGGTGTGATCTTGACAGTGATTGGTTCCTCTTCCTCCCTTGCCATGCCACCCCCTCTTTTTTGCTTTAAAAAGGGCCTGCTCTGTTAATAAACAAGTTTATTCCTGCTTGAAAAAAAAAAGAAAATTAAGCCTTAATCTGAAAAATCCATTTATTTAAGCCTTGAAAGGTTTAGCATACAAGTAGACATCATACTATTACTTTCTGAAGCCATACTTCTCATGTCTAAAGATAAACCTAGTGTTTATGTCTCTATTAAGCTGCTACTATATTTCTCAAAACTATGTTAGGCTAGAGTATGTATCTATTTAACAAAACCATGTTATTGTATTTCTAGTTAATAAGCCTTCCTATGTCCAGAGAACACAGTATTAGTGTGATATTAGTAAATTCAATATCTCAAGATTTAAAAAAAATTGTTGAGAAACTTTGCATCATTTTTAAGTTTTTAGATGAGCGCTAAGATTACATACTGACAAGGGAAGTAGAGAAGAAAACAATGAATTTGAAACTATCCCTTTGTTTCAGTGATATTTCTCTTAAAACAACCTATTTCACAAGGAAAAATTATGTACAATTACATAGTCTCCTAGGCTAGTAGTAAAATATGAATGGTTGAACAATAGGCTGGCTGAGGTCTTCCAAGTCATGGGAAGTTTGTTTGTACACCTGTAGGATTAGCAGCCAATCTCTATGGCAGAAGCAGGGATCTGTTGCCATAGCAAGAACCAGAGGCTCTCTCTGGAGGTCTGACTGAAGAGCAGACCTCTTTTTTTGGTTCATTCCCTAGGCATTTTAGAAGCATTAAATGAAGTGCAACAATGAACTTACATTAACTTTTGCCAGCAGAATTAACATTTACTTGGCCAGCAGAATTAATGAACAAAACACAGTGTGTGTTGTCTCCCATCAATGAAATAGAGAGATGAAAGAAATGGAATTCAAATGCTGGGGCCCCAACAGTTCAAAGTCTCTTTCGTCTTGTTAAAAAATGAGATGGACTGGAGAATGGGGCATGTGGGTTCTGAAGAGAGCCCAGACTGATTAAAGAAACGGAAAGCAGCTAACATGTTTTATTCCACCGAGCCCTAAAGATACTGTCCAAAAGCAGGTGGTGCTTTCGTTTCAGCCCTGGTATTCAGAGATACAGCCTGACAGCAAGAATTCCCATCTGGTCTTTGGACTCAACCCCAGGCAAATCCAAGAGCTGCTTGAAGCAAAGGCCAGGGAGCTCCTGGAGCCTGAAGGAAGAATCTTCCAGTGGCATCTTGTTTGGTGACACATCACTCGTTTCTTAGGTACACATTTGCAACTGCATGAGAGGAGTAGGCCCCTTACAACGTAGCATTCTGATACACTGGTGAGCATTGCCAAATAGAAGTGAAACTCTCCGTCCTTCTAAGGAACCCCTTGCCTGCCTACCCTGTCTGCTAAAAATTTTTTTAAAAAAGTAGGGCTTTGCCTCAGGTGCCTGGGGGAAACAGCCTCCTGGAAATTCTAGTCAATTGCAAAAAAGAAAATACTTTAGGAGTTGCCTGTATATGTGGAAGGATGTGGAGGGAGGCCCTCCTTAGGGTGCTCAGGCCAGGATGTCCCAGTGCCAGCTTTTCCACATTCCCACCAGAACAAAAGCCTAGGCTGGAGCCAGGTATGGAAATAATACCCCTGGGAGAGATGGGAAGAATTAACTTTGTTTCTAGAAAAGGCACATTTTAATACCTAAGAACTTGGGTAATACCTTAAGTTTAATTTTCTTAATAATCATATTTAAATCTATCACTGGTGTTCCAGTTAGGAAGAGTCTTGCTTTCTCTTTTTCCTTTTTATCACATTAAATAATTCACAACATGTCTTTGGCCCAAGTACTACCATCACTGTCAGTAACTTTGGCCAGATAGTAATCATGGACCAGGTTGTTCATATATCCTCATTGGCTGATCCTAAGGAGGAAAAACAAGTTTGCTGGAACAAAACTAAGATGATGATAAAATGCAAATGAATTCTGTTAATTAATTTGAAAATCATGACAGATTTAACCAAAGCCTTCATTTAAGAAGACCAGCATCCTGCTCTGTAGCCTGTAAAGATAATTTTGATAACAATACAAATATGTTATTGCTCCATGTACCTCCTTCTAGAATCAAACTTTTAATCAGACTTTTGAATGTAGATATATTCCCTTCCCTCTCTCTTTGCTCTATCCTTCTGTCTCTCTATCTATGTCTATATAGCCTCTCCTCATTACCTCTTTTATATTCCTCCCTCTCTTCCCCTTACTATAGCCCTCTCTATTGGCAGTGGAACTGTGGCAGGTTACACAGGGAAGAAAAGAAGAAAGAGGAGAGGGAGGCTTTGTGTGGCAGAGCACGGTTAACCTTAGTATCCTGAGAGTTAAATGAGCCATTGTATAGAAGGTGCTAGTGATTTTTATAGATGTTACCAGTACAAAAATAAATACTCAGTAAATATTAATTCATTATTTTCTTAGGCATCCTCCAGCACCTAAGCTGGAGCCTTTCCCTGAGGAGGTGCTCTTGTTGAGGGCTGGAAGGAGGCTTAGTGGTAGAGTGCTTGCCTTGCATGCATGAGGCCCTGTGTTCGATTCCTCAGCACCACATAAACAGAAAGAGCTGGAAGTAGCACTGTGGCTCAAGTGGTAGAATGCTAGCCTTGCGCTAAAGAGCTCAGGGTCAGTGCCCAGGCCCAGAGTTCAAAGCCCATGGCTGACCAAAAAAAAAAAAAAAAACAAAACTTGTTGATTTTGTTGGATGTTGGTGACTCACACCTCTAGCCCTAGATACTCAGGAGCCAACCCAGCAGAAATGTCTGCAAGACTGCATCTCCAGTTAACCAACAAAATGCTGGATAGGAATGAGGCTCCAAGTGGTTGAGTTCTAGGCGTGAGCAAGAAAGTCAAGCTATAAGTGTGCAGCCCCAAGTTCAAGCCCTAGTACTGGTGCACATGCATGTACACACACACACACACACACACACACACACAGTTTCTTGACTTTAATTGTACTTTCTCTTTGTCTTAATGTTTTTATGCCTTTGGCCCAAAAGTCAAGAGGAAAATGGTGGATCTGAGAGCAATTTTCTGATTCTTTTTAAATGGACCACATCAAAAATCACATTGAAATAAGGATGATTGCTTTCCCCCAAAATATCCCAAAATTATACAAAATTCACTGTCACATACTAAATAGACATCATTCTAGTCACCAATAAGCATTCTTTTTTTATTAATATGGTTTTTATTGTGAAAAGACCATACAGAGGGGTTACAATTACATGAGCAAGGTAATGAGTCCATTTCTTATCAAGCATTGTTGCCTCCTCCTTTGTTTTTCCCCTACCATCCCTGACCTCCCATCTCCAACCAATAAGCATTCTTACAGCACCTTGTCTAACTTGAAGGAATCCAGAATGGCAAGTTCCCTCCCTTCAAAGTGGTGTCCTTCCCACCATGGTGTGAGATGGCTTTTTGAAGAGAATATTTTATATTATCAGAGGCACAATACCTACTAACTAGTAAACAAAACCTAGTATAAACCAAAATGCACATCTCTACCTGGTGTACTCTTTGATGAGTGTTCAGTGAATACAAATTTTAGAAGAGGGAAATTAAAATGCCCGTTGCTTAATAGACGACACTTAAACCCTTCCACATTAAACAAACAAATGCTCTTGGGTTTTAATTACACCTCACTTAAACTCTGAGCTCTTTATAAGAATAAATGTTCTTTTAATCATGAAGTGTTCTCTGGGTTGCCAATTTGCCATAGACATTCTCAACATAGGTATAGAATTTTTTTTTAAATTTCACTAAGAAGTCAAGGATTTTACAAATCTTTCAGCCAACTAATTAGTAACTCAATTAAGTGCAGTTGGAATTAGCAATATTCAGTCTGGATAGTTTTGTATTAGTTGGAAGCCTTAGGTTTAGAAAGTTATTAATAAATAAGGCTGTCTCCAAGTATCTCCTAGATTTCAAGGCTGCTTTTGGTTTTCAGGTATAGTGTACAGTATTTGCCCCTGGTAGTTCTTAAACAAGAACTTACTGAGGATCTTCGATAAGGAGATCATAGAAGGCAAAAGAGGGCTCATTGCCAACCCTTCCCCAGCCGGGCACAGAAGAAAAGGGTTACTAAATGCCAGGCCAGAGTTTCAAAGCCAACTGAAGGTGTCCCCGAGGACAGTTGTGTCACTGGCTTGCGTTTTGGAAGCATCGACTGTGTGATTTACAACAGCTGGCTCTAAAGTGGATCAAAATTGGCCGAGGGACCAGTACATTCAAGCATGGAAAGTAGGAGGGCTCAATGTGAGGACACATGCCTTCCGGAGTGGGTAGCAGCAGACCCCGAAGCGGGGCTTCGTTGTTGAGTGCCAAGCTCGAAAGACAAGCTGTTTTCCCAGGTAATGACAGCCTGGAGAGAGAAATGCAGCTGTGGTATGTGTCCCGCAGGGACCACTGAATTAAAGGCAAGCCAATTTCTTTATAACCACAAGTGAAATGTCTTCTGGAAACCCAAGTACCAAGCAAGAAAATGCAATTAATTGCACTAATATGGCTTAACAATGACAAGAGAACTCTTCAAAAGTGTCAGAGGAGCTACTTCTTAAACTCTTGCAAGGGGTTAAAGCTTTTCTCTGTTCCATTCTGTGTTTTGTTGTTGTTGTTGCTTTCTTTTGATTTTGATTTTTATAAATCTTGCAAACTTGCCAAAGGAATTCAAATAGATGTTTACTTTGGGTCGATTTTTTTAAGGTCCCTGAGTTTATGCACAGTTACATTTCCCTGTCCATAATGGACATGCTTCTGAAAAACGTAGAAATCATTTCTTTCTGTAAATTGCTTTACCACTTAAATGCAAGGAGACAGATGCTATTAAATTGATCCAGTAGCAGAGGATGCCTTTTTAATGGAAGCCCTCCTGCTGCCCAGCCAGACTGTGTTTATCTGTGTTGTAAATTCTCATTTCCAGGCTAAATTATCTTCAAGCTTAGATCCTTTTAGAGTCTTATTCCGTGTCACACCTCACAGTGCTGTGACATCTTTCATACATGCACAGACTTTCCATAGTCATATGCTTCATATGCATGTGACCCTGGTAAGAGAGATTGCAATGTGTTTAGACCAAAGCTTTCCCCCTGTACCCAATTCTGCTGTATTACTCATAGGGAGTTGCACCTTAGCTGAGGTTCTTGAACCATCTACAACTAACTTCTACTTAGCCTGGGTCAGGATGGGTTCTAATGATTTGTGCTGTGACAGTGCAGCCTAATTTCCCAGCCAGTTGCCCTTACAAAGCAGCATCCTGCTCTGTGAGGTACTGACTTCTCGTCTAGAGTGCTGAGTCCTTCGAACTTGCTGGAGGACATGGGCTGCTGGGCAGTTGGCAAACAGAGCTGGAGAATTAAAAAGTTAACAACCAATCTTCAGAAAGAGAGAACTAAAGAGGACTTGACCTAGGAGAGGTTCGGACAGAATGGCCAGTGACTAGCTCAAGGTCACAACATTTCTGCCTGTGTATACTTCCACAATGTCCTGAGGTTTCTCAGGCGCCAGGAACATCATTATCTAGATTACAGTTCATTATGTTTTCTGGGCATTTCGTTCTGGTGAGGCTTTGATGCAGGATCATTACATAGGAGAGTAGATTTAATCCTGTTTCCTTAGCAGGCTTTAAGGACACTGAGGGAATATTTATGTAATAAGATGCAAAGTTGCTATGGAAAATACTATAGCAACCTAGCATCTCCCTGAGCCAAGCAGCCACTTGTAACAGCAATCTAAATTTACATTTACTTTAGTGTCATTTTATCGACACTCTTAGTATCTCATTCTGACAGGATGTGAAAATATGTTTTCAGCTCGCATTTCAGCAGAATTAACATAGTGTTGTTGGAATTTAAGTGTGGTTTGCACAACTTCTGGGAAAAAAATTAGAATATTCCTGAAGGAGTTTAGATGATAGAATTTAGGAGTTTGTAAACTTTAATTGTTTTTGTTTCTAGACATAGGAGCAAATTCCCAACTGGAATTAACTCTAATTTTCCTTTTTCAATTTGTGAGCAATAAGTTGAAATTTCTTATTATGTAAAAGGGATTATCCTTTTCAACATTGCTATGTTTTGTTAAGAGCTCAGTTGTGATTCTAATACATGCTCAAAGAAGATATTTTGGGTAGGTCAGTTCACTGCCTTCTCTAACAACATGTACCATTTTTAATGTAAAAAATTATAAATATGAACCTCATTTAAAAAGTATCTAATGGTTAAAATTTACATAAAAAATAAAATAGTCATAATATCACAGGAGAAATGTTTTCATTTCTACCTTTTTTTCCTTAACAGAATGACTATCCAAATATTTTTCCACGCTTTTTTTTTTTTTTTTTGGTCAGGGGCTTGAACTTGGGCTTAGGTGCTGCCCCTGAGCTCTTTTTGCTCAAGCCTTGCACCCTACCACAGCTCCAGTTTTGTTTTGTTTTGTTTTGTTGTTTGTTTTTTTTAAGTGGGTAATTGGAGAAAAGAGTCTCAAGGGACTGTTATGCCTAGGCTGGCTTTGAACTCTAACCCTCAAATCTCAGCCTCCTGAGTAGGATTACAGGTGTGATCCACGGGTGCCTGGCTTATGAAAATTTCATGGCTACCATGAATTTTTTTTTAAGCTTGATAGCAGTAACGGTACATGATTTTGATTTCAGACAGGCCTTGTATAACAAGTGAACTTTAGTTTTAAACAAAACAAGCTTTGTTATATTCTGATAAAAATGCAAAGCAAATGGGCTTATATTTCCTTTAGATCATAAGCTCTTTCTCACAAACCTTTAGGAAGTAAAGCTAATGGTCTTTGTGGTAGTATTCCTGGATACCTAAGGTTATTAAAAGCCTGATCATTAGACCAGCCCTAGTAGATTTACTAAAGGTGAGCTTGGCTGAGGAGTTGTAAATATGTAGGCTAGTAGAAAGATAGTATTCATTGATTTTCTTCTATCTCTCTCCATCTCAAATCTTGAAGTGTGACTATAAGGCTGTTAAAGTGGGACATTGGCCAAAAGAATCAGTAGCAGACCATATTAAACTGATGCTGTTACCAGCCTCTTAGCACTGTGATGTACTGTCCACAAGCTCCATTGTTCTGTTACTCCCTGCTTGTGCTGCATTGTTCATGTAAACACAATTGGTGACATGAGGGCATTATATCTTAACCAGAGGGCAAATTGACCAGGTGACCACATAAAAAATGAAAAAGAAAATTGAACCAAGTAATTTCTTTCTTCCTAGGATTTCTTAAACAAAACAAAAAATCCACTTGCCATTATTAGTTGCTTATCTTATACTTAGAAGCCCCAGAAATGGAAGTTTATAGCAAGATAAAAATTATAGTAAGTCCTCCATATCAAAATGGCGTAGAGACTCGTCCCTTCTACCTGACTGAGTGCCCTTATACCAGGGAGAGACTAAGTGCTCAGCAACACTTCCCCTCAGTTCAGGACATAATGCACAAAGCCTCAGGGGAACTTGCTAGAAAAGGACATTTTTACTTAGACTTCCATTACTAACAGAAGTATAGAGAAATGTTTCTGGAAGCAAAGTTGCAAGACAGAGACTGTCAACAGTCATGTTCTGGGGAGGAGGTGGAAGGGTCAGCTGTGATTTCCCTACGCATGCATCTAGAGCCTTCCCAACTCAGAGGCCCAGGCCCTGGCTTTCTTCTTAGGATAAGTTAGACCATTCCTAACTAGGAAGAAATGTTGAGTCTGTACCCACAGAGAGAAGAGCAGCAATGAGTTTTTTGATAAAGAAGAGACGTTGGAAGTGGTTTGCGACAGCCTCCTCTTTTTCAAAAATAGAATAATGCAGTGCTATGTGGAGAAGTTGTTGTATTTGCCTGAGTTTGTGAAGTGGAAAGCCTAGAACTCTTAGCTTCCTTCCTTTCAGGCCAATGACCTTTCTATGGTGCCACGAAGTTTTATGGGAAAAAGACTACAGACTCACTTTCAAGTCATGAGTAAAATCAGCCAAAGATTTTAATGCCTCCTGGATACATAGAACCATGATGCCATTTGGAGACAAAGATGACTGGAAGACATTTATCACCTTAAAATACTCATCCAGACAAAGTCAAATCAGGCTTATACTCTTCTCTATTTTCTATCACCTAGGAAGAAATATGCTTCAGCATAGGTAATGTACCCAGTGAACTATTTTAAGCCCATTCCTACAGAAATGCCAGCTTAAAAAAATTCAGAAAAATGGCATGATCTTCTTTCTAATTGAGTGATAGTTACTTCCTCTGTTCAGCAGAGTTTTCTGTGTTGCTTTAGGCAAGAAGAGTAAATGCTTTGAAGAAGTGAGGCACATTGGCAGTGAACAGTATATATTGTGCCTTTTCTTGAATAAACCACACTTACTGTCAGAGCCTATGTTTTCTGTTCCCTAACACTCCAGAATAATAAAGAGAAAAATAAGGGTACTTCTTGATCGGAAATGATCTGAGCTACAATATCATCCCTTTGATTTCCCATCTCATCCCCTGTTTTCTCTGTACCCACCGGGCTTGAGAGAGCCCACCTCAGGATCATCCAAGTATTGATTCACCACCTAATTTCAAGACTTATTGAAGTTCCTCTCCCTCTTTCCATGTTCCTGGGGCTTTTCTTTATGAGATGTTCCTCTCAATATATCTTAGAAATAAAAGTCTGAGGAAGAGCATCTACAGTAATATCAATCTTATTGCAATTCACAAACTCAGGGAAAGTTTGATCTGGAAGAGGTCTTAGGAATAATATATCTTCTCTTTCCCCCCAGTGGTCTAAACTTAATGAGAAAAATATTGAATTTTGGTACTCCCAATAATAATCGGCTATATTACTGAACAAATACAAGAATGTTATATTGGATATTTGTAGGGTTTTATTATTGTAAGTAGTTACCTACAACTTGATATACAATATATATTTTGTAAACCTTTTGGAGACAGAATGAGATATTTCATTCTTTTAGTAATTTACCAATTGGTTTTTGCTGAGTTATCTACACTCACATAGCAGACTTTCCTTGTATACTTTGTGTGGTTCTGAAGCCATTCATTCTTTATCCCCAGCTCTTTGCCTCTAGGAAATGTCTTAAGTAGTGATAAAATGAAAACAGATATTTAGCGAATTCTTACAAGGTATATAGGACTGTGTCCTTTTTCTCGGTGTTAGATTAAAGGGAAAATTATCAAGTTCTTATCAGACTAATAGATACTCTGTTCTTGAACTGAGAGTATTACTTATCCAACTCTAAAAAGTCATTGCTGCCTATCATCAGTTCTGCTTACCCTAGACCAATATGAGATCATGGGTCTGTGCCGTCTCTGGTTGCTATACTGTCAATGTCATAGCCAAAAGCAGGAAAAGAAACCTTGATATAAAGAACTATGAAGGATGCGAGTATCTGAGAAATGTAAATCTGTTCATCTGAACCCTCTCAACCACAGAGAAATGTCTGTATTCATTTCTGCCAACAGAGGTGAACACATGCTGAGGTGGGAGGATCTTTCCCCTCTATGCTCCTAACAGATCACTTCAGGATCCTTTCTGTAGGCCTAGCCTACTATGTTGTACATAATAGGCGACTGAGAATTTGCTAAATGAACGTTAGAAATGAGATATAGTATGAACTAAATTTTTACCTCTTGGAGGATACTGATTGATCCTTAGGACCAAAAAGGAGAAAAGAGTCTTATCTATTTAATTTTCACAGTATTGATACCCCTCCCCTACTTTTTTTCCAGCCAGCTTAGTTATTTGTCCTCAGTATCAGCACCATTTCCTTACCAAACACTCTTCTACCTCCCTCCTACACATGATCCATGTCCAGTTAAGCCTGAGTTTGGCAGGAAGGCAAGTGTAGGTGGAAGAGAGCAGGGCTGGCGTTCCTCTCAGGAAGCCTGGTTCTTAGAAACACCCACTGGTCTCAAGATTGCTGTGTGTGTCTGGCTCCTTCCATCCCTGTGGGTTCCAGCTTCCCTAATTACCTCAGAGTCTCCAAGTGTATATTTAGAGTAGGAAGAAAGGGATGTCCTGCCATGTCTTTAAGATCCAGAGGAATATGACAAGGTAAATAATGAAGCCAACAGGAAGAGGAACTAGGTATCATTTGAAACCAGAACCAGATCGAAATGATTGCCAGTGAAAAACATTCCTTGATTTTATTTTTATAGTAATTCAAATTTGCTAGTTCTTTGGGCTTTGAAGTAGAAATTAACATTTAAATTGGGCTTTTTTGCCCTTTCTATATAACATTTAGGCTCCTAAGGAATATTATAATTGATACCGGATCATCGATGTCATGTTAACAAAGCACTTTCTATAAAACCATCCGTAGCACTTTCTCTCCTGTGTTCAATAAAAACCAGTAACAGGAGTGCTGCTGCCTCAGAGGAATTCTTTTAACCTTTCAGAAACAAAATATTTCATGCTAATTCCTGCTTAATTGGAAGGAAGTCATTTTTTAAAAATCATTGAATATGGACTTGAAGTCTGTTCCATTCCTGACCTCTTTAATTTAATCAAGGTCACCTCATAAACTTACCCAAACAGCTCTATTTCTCAATTAGAAATAGAGGTAGAGCTGTTTAAAAGCATTTAGTTTCTGATTAATAGTGCTTAACTGGAGCATCAGCACTTGCAGCGGTTCTGTGAGGAGTTAGGGCGAGATTAAAGCATTGCTACCTGAAAAATTATACTCATCAGAATCTCAAAACAAATCATTGTAATGAGCAAAGCAAAACTGCTTTTTTGTGAGGCTGTAAGAAAGGCTATCATGCTCAATATTAAGAGGATTTTTAATATCTGAACAACTCTCTCCCAGGGATAAAAATATTGCTATAATTTAGCCACACAGACAGTTTGTAAAATATATGTACTTTCCCTACCCAAGGACTCAGAGAAGATGGATACTGAGTTTTCCAAACCAGGATCTGTAGCCCTGAAACTCCAGGGACCAAAAGAAGTACTGAGAAGATAGGTCTAGTGGAAGAATGAAAAGTGGAGCCATCTGGATGGGTGAAACATCCAGCATTCTGAAAATGTATCTCTGGCTTCCTTCCCACATCTCCTTCTCACTTTCTGAGCCTGACTGAGCACTGCCAAGCTCAACTTCAGATTCTTCTGTGCAGTGGGTCATTTGGGTGGTCAAAGCATCTGGATGGCTCTGAGACCTCAAGGGCTGACACGAATGAGAACTAGTGAGTCCCTGAAGAGAGTGAAGAAATAATGGAGCCAGATGAAGTCAGAGGCCCCTACAAGGATCACCAAGTTGTTTCTGGTGCAACTTGGAAAACCATGTCCTTCTGTCCAAGCCTCAGCTTTTGTAGCAATGACCTAAAGCCCATGCTTAGAGTTTCCTTGACAAGATTATGAGAAATAAGTAATAAAGGGATTTTGTGGCATGTTGCAAATACCACACACTAGGGCACTATGGAGCGTTGATGGTGCTTAGCAGTGACAGGATAAATGAATGGTTCACCGCCAAGGCTGCACGTGAAAATCACCTGGGGAACTTTACACAAATATCCATGCCTAGGGCTTAATGCTCAAGCATCCATTATTAAAATACTCCCCCAGTGATTTTGATGCACAAAGGATTGGAAACTGGTCTATAACATGAGAGTTGATGGATGTCAATAGGTGAGGGGGAAGAAAGAATAAAAAGGATTGAGGTAAGGCAATGCTAGGCGAGAATGAGAGTAAAATTAAAAAATTACACACATGTACTGGACAGGAAGTGACTGTTAAAGCAAGTAATAATGGACAGGTGTCAGGAAGGCAGTGCAAGTCTAGCTTGCAATATGCCAGTGGAGAGCTTCCTGTACCAGGTCTGCACCAGTGGCAATCAGGGGTCTTCTGATAACTGAAGAAAGGCTGCTTGGGTGGGGCAGCAGGATGGCTGGTACAGAAATGTGATGTGTGCATGCCAGAGAAAGAGTCCCTGCCTTTCTCTGACTAAGAACAACCAAGTTATTTTTTTCTTCTCTGCAAGTGGAAAGAGAGGGCAGCAAGTATGCCTAGGCCGTTGGCTAAGGGAAAAACCTTAGCACCCAGTGATCAGGAAAGCACACACACTCAGGAGGAGCCTTATCTCCTGCACAAAGTGGGTGAGCCAAGGACTCTGGCCAGGGATGGTCAATTCCAGAGGCTCAGCCTAGTCTCTCCTGGGTACAAGTCACAAACCTGCCATGACAGAAATATGGCAGCAAAGGAAAAGTAATACATGACAACACCTAGTAGATCAGAACAATGTTATTTTGGAGACATAGCCAGAGGATTTATGAAAGCATTCAGTCACAATATCATCACAGGAGAGGCAGTAAGTAGCATTCAGAGTGGAGCAGGCAGATGGATTCATGAAATGTAGAACTAGGTAGAAGGCAGAGAAGCCGGCAAGACCATATTGGATAAATAAAAGCTTGAAAGAAGGCCCTTTCACTAGGGAGAAGTCAGTGGAAAGAACTGAAAAGAAAGCAGGTGACAAGAAAACAAAGACATCCATGACAGGAAGAAAGTTATACAGAAAGTGTTAAGCAAAGGGGATCCAGTCTCTAATCCCCCAATACCAAGAGGAGGCTCTCCCCACAAAGGATTGGGGCAGTCAGAGGGAGGAAGAGGCTTCTGGAAGCCGAGTGAGTGAGGGGAGAGCTCTTTTTTGGAGCAAAACCCAGAGGACATGCTCCTTAGAACACAGAGCTGGAAACAGGAAGTGTGGGAGGCAGATGCCCCATGCCAGACGGGAGGGCCATGCTTGTTTGGGCATTATTATTGTTTGTATTGTATTATTATTTTTATTGTAAATGTCAGGGGCCATGTAGCAGGAGAAGGAAAATAGCACTTCTGGAGGGGAAGGATTCATGAAGGAAATTAGAAGTGATCATATGCTGAAAAGGAAGGACATGGATGGGTTAGGAGGAACAAGAGATGACCGCCTTTAAGTTACAGGCTGATGAGGAAAGGAGAGGAGGCATTTTTTTCAGGTGGTGGAGTGCTGTGTAAAGCTCTGGTCTTTGGAGGAGATCCAGTTCTGGTTACAATGAAGCCAGCAAAGTAAAACCCAGGTTGTCTGTGAGGGAAAGATCTTGCTTCTGGGAAACAGAGTCATTTTGTGATCCGTCTTAGTCTAGACTAAGGCTGACTACCCTAAGAAAGAATTTGTAAAAGTTAGAGGAATAAAGGTAGCTCTGGATCTTGGACGTTAAAATAAGGTTGGAAGTGAAAAGGACAACTGGACTGTAATCACACTAAAAGGAGGGTGGGGAAACCCCTGTTGTATGCCTAGCCTACTGGGGCTCTGTAGAAGCCAGCTTCCTTCGACTGTTATAGGAAGCTGATCTCCCTCTACCCCCCCCCATCTTTCCCCTGCAGCCTCAATCTTTCCCCAGGCTAACTGGGTCTTGGTTAAAATAGTTTCCACTGTGCCTCCATCCTTACCTGCTTCCATTGGAGCTGAACTCCTACCCCAGCCCAACCCCAGGTACTTCCAAAAACAGCCCTTCCCAGCTCTCCCCTCACAGCAGTGTTTTCTTCTTCCTCTTGCCACTACTTATTGTGGGAAGGCCCTTCCCAACTGGTGTCCTACAGGCTGCTTTTTCCTGGGAGCCTTAGAGGTCAGACCAGTGCTGCCTTGCTGCCCTGCCTTGGCCTGGAGAGACACTCAGCCATATTTGCAAGAGTCACCTCATCTGTTTCTTTGAGGTTTCTGAAGTCATTCTCATCCGACAAAGCATCTCCAGCATTTAAAACGACTGACTTAGCCTGACATTAGAAGACATGAGCATGTGCTTCTTTTCAGCTGAGGACAATGGGTGTGCTTGGGGAAGGTCCAGGAGGATAACAGTATGAGTAGAAACGTGATAGGGTGTGATGTGAATCTCCGCAGTATTGGGAGCTCAGCAGCAACTTACAAGCCTTACCACCTATGCAGACTTCATTAGGAAGAGCTATGTTGGGGGAAGGACAGAGGATTCTTTTCCCTGAGTCACCTGCTGCTGGTTTGTGCCTCCAGACTCTCATTTAAACCATAATAATCACAAGCTCTTGCTTACCTGTACTCTCCAAATTACCCTTATTCCAGTGGCCTCACACAAAGATGAAAATAGACACTGCCGTGTGTGTCTGTTTAGCTCTCCCTAATAATAGCTAATGTGCAGACTATAATATACACTGCAAACATAAAATGTTATATCAATGCTAAGTTGTAATAATAATAATCCTGCAAAAATGTAGCAGAAGGAATTTCCACAAGCAATTTAAGGAAGATTGCTGCTTCAGTGGGGATACAGGTGTTACTGAAAAACAGATCAATTGTACTTTGTTGACAACCTAAGAGGGGATAGAGTCAAAGATTGGCTGTTTGGCAGGTACCCCGCCATGCTCTCTATGTCTGTGTCTGGCCACTGATAGTCACAGTAACTCGAGGGTCTTCTGAGGTGTGCGGCTACTCTGACCCTCATCAGCCCAACTAGAATGGATCAGGGGACAGCTCGCCAGGAGCCTCAGGCATTGGGATCTTTACTCCCTTTATTCCAGCTGACAGCCTAGGCACTTTCAAATGCAGCATATGGGTAAGTTTGGATGGATGGACAACACTCTGCCTTTGTCATGGCTGTCCATAAGGCCATTTCAGAGGAGACAGCACAGAAAAGGAAATCCCCGAAGTAGAAATAATGATTTGCTCACTGTGTCATGCTTTTGTGGCGGTGATGAGGCAAATGACATGCTTAGCCCCGTTCCAGGCCCCACTCTTACCATGATGATGACTGCTGCTATTATTTGAGGAAAATGAGAGAAGAACAGCTGAGTAGTGGCTGTACCTTTTTACTGGAGTCTCCCCGGAACTCTTCTATCTAAGGCTCAATAGGGACAGGATAAGGTTGTCTCCTCAGGTGCAGAGTAGACAGCTGTGGACACACCAAAGAAGCTGAGGAATAAAATCAGAATGATGAGCCCAGACATGTAGTTCCTTCAGAAGGATTTCCTCCAAACCACCCACAGCCTTGGTGCAGGGACGGGGGTATGGAATGGGCAATGGTTCCCTATGGTCTCCGTACCAGGGCTATGAGCACCACTTGAGGACTGGGAGGAGTGTGATTACTCAGGATTTAGGCTAAACATGTGGACATGGAAATCCTGGGGGTGGGGCCTGGAAACCATACACTTTAATTTGCTCCCCAGGTGATTCTACTGTGGGCCAGTATTAGATGAGCACCTAGTGACAGGTAACACCAGCGAGTAAATGCCAACTTTTCTGTGGCTTACCCAAAAAAGAAAAGTTTTTTTTGTGTTACTTTGTTTGTTTGTTTGTTTTATTCCTGGGTCACAGAGTAGTCCAAGCCTCTTTTCTTCTATGTTATACTCAGAAGCCCAAGCCCTTCTAGCTGTAGGAGGAGAATGAGAGACATTCAGAAGTCTTGCATATATTCCTTCCATTGCACCCAGGAGAAATAGCCATGAGCAGGCCCCAGGGCCTTCACCTCTCCACACAGAGAAGCTGAAATGTCTCCACTACAGTCTAATAACCACCAGAGACCTTAGGCCCCCAAGCAAGAGTTTCCTACAGGGCATCACATGGGTCCCTGAGTCACTACACCACTATAAACTACAGCTCTGTTCCGTAAGGGACCAGAAGGCACAGTCAGGGCAAGAAAGAAACATGTGAAACTTAAGGATATTGTGGCTTTAGCTTCTAGGCCTTGAGCCTGTCCCTACCCTCTGTTGTTCTAGACCTAACAGTACAATTCCCCACCAGTGAGATACTTTGAAGAACTTTTTTCTTGTCTGCGTGTGGGAAAGCAATCCACCATTCAGCAGCCTCTTCTCAGTATTCCAGAAGAGTATCTGGGGAAGTAGAAGGAGAATGTTAAACACAGCCCTCTCCACAGATACTAAGATTGAGAATTCTGCAAAAATCTAGATTTTGCTAGCAACACTATGTTAAAGTGTTTTGTTATTTAGTTACATCTTGCCTGAGCATGCAAAAGCTATTAAACATACTGTCAGTGTATTGGGATGTAGCCCAAAATAGCTTACATTTTTTCATATATTGCTAATTATTTTATTTTTCTGAGGCTGGCTCAGTGAGAGAAGAGAGCAATTTCAAGACTTTCACCAGACGATTTACGTACAGAAGTTAAGCATGTCATTATCTGTTACCATGGAAACAGCAAGTAATCCAGAAGATGGAGGAGGAGGTCACTCTGACCATAATTAATATAAAGAATAATGGCTTATATAGATTCTAGTAAAGGATACAATGAGATTCCCTGTAATACCTCTAAACCTGTTTCCCAGCAGTGCAATTTATTCTTTGGGTCAATTTTCGCATACTAGTGGCACTGTGGTAGTTTTAGTAGTTTGATGCTAATTTTGGAAGTGAAAATTAATTTTGCTTAGCAAAAGTTTCCCATCATTTGTAATCCACCCCTTCTCTTTTTGACCATCTTGATGTTTGAACTTAGGGCCTTGAGCTTGCTAGACTTGCGTAATACTGTTAAGCCATGCCTCCTCCAGCCTATTGCATTTAATTCAGCATATTCCAAGATCCAGAGTTTTCTAAACACCAAGCAAATATAAAAGTCTGGCTGTAGGGGCTGGGAAGGTGGCTCAGTGATAAAGCACTTGCCTTGTATGCATGAGGCCCTGGGTTCAATTCCTCAGCACCACATAAGCAAAAAAGAAAAAAAGCCGGAAGTGGTGCTGTGGCTCAAGTGGTAGAGTGCTAGCCTTGAGCTGAAGAGCTGAGGGACAGTGCCCAGGCCCAGAGTTCAGGCCCCACGACCAGACCCCCCCCCTAAAAAAAGTCTGGCTGTATTAGATTTGGCTTTCTTATATGCACCTAGCTATGTTTTCTCAATAAATGAACTAATAGGTAATAATCCAGAGGCACACTGGATTTAACAGTACTTTTAAAAATCACCAAAAGATTTCATTATGTGACCATAGTTTACAGGTAGCACATCTTACTGTATTCCTTTTTTTAAAACTGAAAGTTAGTAATCCACATAGGATAGCTCTTAGCTAAACATTCCATATATTGTAATAGTACGTCCTTGGAGATTCTTATTCAAAAGTGCACAAGCAATTTCATTTTAATCCTTACATTTATTTGAGTAGTGGATTTCTTTTACAGTCTCTTGGGGGTTGCTTTTGTCCTGGAAGCTTGATGACACATTTAATCAAAACTTCTCTTAATTAGTAGTCTCTCGAAAGAACTAAAGAGAATAAAATAGAGAAAGATAAGAGCTGACCTTTCAAGTTTCTGAAAAATCATATGAGGTCAGAAATTACTAAGATTTTGTTTCTTTTAGAATTCTAATCCAAGAAATATAATGGAACTTCTTTCAGGCAGCCTTATTTAAGTGGTAGATTCAGGACATCATCTGGATGTTGAGTGATGTTTGCAAACAGGTGTCCTGAAGCTAAATGGAGTCAATGTACAATTTCTCACTCTTTAGAAGAGAACCACTTTGATGCTGTATGAATGAACGAGCCTTTTTTCGTAAATATCAAGCTTGAAATCATTTAATCAAGAGTGTAAATCACTTATGTGCCTCAATTATAGAAATTATGATGGGATTGGCTGGGATATTGATTTCTTTTAGAGGGGAGGGAGACAGGGAGGAGGAGAATTATAGCTGTTTCCTTTCTTTTTTTTCCTTTTCCTTTTGAAATATAATGATATCACATTCCTATTCCAGGAATGCACACAGCATTAT
The DNA here is from genome assembly GCF_000151885.1 of Dipodomys ordii. Lineage (NCBI taxonomy): Eukaryota > Metazoa > Chordata > Mammalia > Rodentia > Heteromyidae > Dipodomys > Dipodomys ordii. The sequence goes on along the minus strand of NW_012267217.1, from coordinate 22,447,211 downwards.
GTCCTGCTTGGCAGGCCCAGTGGTCCTGGACTTAGCCAAAAATAAAAACTCTCAGCTGTACTATTCCATAGGCTTCTCAGAGAGCCTCTAAAATAATGGACAGTGCACTTTCCTGTATATATTTATGTGCAGATAATTTATTTAAATAATGTTGCTGGCACATGCTTTATAGCTGCTTGCATTTTGCTACACAGATTCCAGCATATCTTGCAGACTATGCAATTCATTTGGAAAATGTAATTTCCATCCCTGCATACTAATCGATTCCTTCACAAACACCTGCTATCAGTTATGATAATAAAAATGCCACTCTGAATTGAAAAGGGGCCAAATAGAGCTTCCTAAGGAAATGACTTAAGTGTCTTTGAATGCTACTAAATGTAGTAATGTGCTTGTGTAGTGCCAACATTTTTTTCATCATTTGCATTTTCTGTGATTTTTGCCCTATTACACCATCCTTCATTCAAATGATGCCTCATAACCATTTGGTGGTGGGTTGGTGAACTGACTTGTTAGGAGGTGGTATCTCAGGGTGTGGGTAAGATGTGCTGCACAGCGTGATAAAACACCAGCTTCTGCTCCTGGGTATGGCCTGGTCATTTCTGATTTTATAAGTCCCTGAAAACTGTAAAACTGCCTGCTTCCTTGGCTTTGCACATACACATACACCAAATAAAATTTCCTTTATTCATTCTCCTAAGCCTCCAGTTCATTCCACGCACCATTGCCAAACTAATCTTCCTAAATCGCCAATTCTATCATGTCCCCTGCAACCCCCAAACACCGTCAGTGGTTCTCAATTGGCCGCCCCATTGAGCCTAACTTTCCCCATTCTCTCTCAGCACCTGAGGTGGCTCACCTTCCTCTCATTGCTCCCAGGCAGGCACTTGACTTCTTGTTCAAGCTCCTCTCCTTCCTGCCTTCACTTCTCATCTCTGGGCTTTTGCTTATGATCTTGCTGTCTTGACTGAGTTGCCTTCCTGATTCTTGAGTTTTCCATCTTTCTAAGCACACTTGCTCTCCCAGTCCACATTTCTCCCTCTCTCCAGATGCCTCCTGAATATATTTCTTTGCTGTATGCCTTGACATAAGTTTCTCATTTGTTCATTCAGCCTACATATATCGAGTGCCTACTATATGCCCCCATTCACTGCTTTCTCTTCCTTCAAATGTAGTAGTTTCTTTTTAAATGTGACTATGTTTCAAATTCCTTGAGAGAAGCAACATCTAAGATGCCAAGTAAGAAGTCAGACCTGGGCACATCGAAGTACACCACAGATGCTCTTGACTAAATGATCCCAAATGGCTTGAAGTAGGGAATTTCTGGCTAATTGCCTGTTCTGTTTGATTAGTATTTTAGTGTCTGCTCTCCATGGAATATCATTTTGTGAAGGGGGATACTGTAAAACACTTAACTGAAATTATTACCATAATTTGATGTTTGATAATGGTGGAGAGAATTCCCTGAGGTCTCACAGCACCTGTGCAAATGCTATGATCTTTGTACTGCTCTGTGCAGGTGAGGCATGCCAGGGGTTAACCTGGATCTTGACCTAGGACACAAGGGATGTGGTGAAACATGGAAGTAAGCATGTATTGAATCTGATGTATGATGGGTGCCCCACTATGCCCTCATATAGCAGAAATTATATCGATGACAGATTTTCTTTCCTACCTTTTTGTGTCTTTCCTGAAATGGGGGGGAAAAGATGAGATACTGGCAGAAAGAGTAGAAGGGAGACTGGCTTTGTAACGACTAAAAGGAATGCTAAACACATGTAGACTGACACAGTACAAGGAGAGAGAAGGCAAAGGCTTGAGTCAGCAGGTGGGTTTACAGACTGTTTTTGCAATTTGGCTTGCTGGGGCAGGAGGGTGTCCAGTATCAGGAACCAGGGGATTACCCTCCCCAGTCTTCGTTTGCTACCATTCAGCCTTCTTCAGTGGCTCTCAGCAGTGCCAGAAGCAATATATTTAAGACCCACAGTTAGTGCCTTAACTCTTCTGTGTGAATGAAATCTGAATCTGCATATAGTGAATTTCAGGTTTCACCTAGAAGTAGAGGAACCACTCTGCTTTGTCAGTGGGGGAAAAAAAAGTTTTAATCGGTTGCTGAAACAGATGGAACCAAGTTGCCATTCTGATAGGAGTTAGAGAAAACAATTTGTGCAATTTGTCCCAGCAATAGAGCAGGAAGCAATGGTGTGTATATAAATGCCTCTCTCCCCTGGGAGGCTGTCGTACACCTCAACCTGTGGAATGGATGGTTCTTTGAAAGAAAACAGTACTGCCAAGGAACTGAGCAATCTGGTAGCATAGGCTGTGGCAGATAGGATTCTTACTGGAATTCTAAATACCCTCATCACTGCAGAGCCACACAGACCAGCTTCTGTGAGGATGTCTAGGTTTGGAAGAGAGTTCAGGAGATAAGAATGTAGAAGGAATTAATCCTGTGCCTCCAAGAAGCATTTGTGTATAAAAAAAAGGATACATAGAATAAGTTAAAAACGATTCAGTAGAAGGATTAGGGATGTTGATCAGTGACAGAGCAATTCTTTAGCATTTTCAAAGTAACTCCCTGTACTCTTTCTGTTTGTCCTTCAGCACTAGCTGCTCAGGCCTATGCTCTTAAAGAGGAGAATGACAGCCTCCGCTGGCAGCTGGATGCCTACAGGAATGAGGTAGAGCTACTGAAGCAAGAGAAAGAACAGCTTTTCCGAACAGAAGAAACCCTCACTAAGGACCAGCAGCTACAGTTCCTACAGCAGACCATGCAAGGCATGCAGCAGGTACTGGCCCCCTCTGTGTATGTGTGCCATTGAAAGAATGAGATACTTTGTGGGCCCTGTAGGTGTGAATGTGCAGCCACTTGCAAAAACGGGGGGGGGGGAAGAGAAATGACCCTCCAAATTTTAAGTTCTTAGGAAAGGGAAATTTAAGTTCATAGGAAAAGTTCATGTCTTTTCATGGAAAGGTGGAATCCAGAGAAAAGCCAAGGTAAAGAAATATGTGGAAGATCACAACACTGGAGATGGGAATCAAAGTGTGAGAAGTTTAGAAGTTATAAGGTTATATCTGGTGGTACATATTCATAATCCTAGCAAGGGGGGAGGCAGAATTTGAAGCCAGCTGCAGGCATAGATCAAAATCAAAACAAGAGCCTGGAGCACTGGTCATCCTAGGTACTCAGGAGGCTGAAATCTGAGGATCACAATTTGAAACAGTCCAGAAAGTAAAGTTCATGGGATTCTATCTCCAATTATTTTGCAAAAAGCCAGAAGCAAAGGTGTGGCCCAAGTGGTAGAGTTCCTCCCTTGAGTGAAAAAGTCTAGGGAGAGTTCAAGGCTCTGAGTTTAAGTCCTGTGCCATCATCAAAAATAAAAACAAAAACAAAAACCAAGTCTGTAGGCATGGCTGAAATTCACTATATGCAGATTCAGATTTCATTCACACAGAAGAGTTAAGGCACTGACTGTGGGTCTTAAATATATTTCTTCTGGCACTGCTGAGAGCCACTGAAGAAAGCTGAATGGTACAAAAATGAAGACTTGGGAGGGTAATCCCCTAGTTCCTGATACTGGACACCCTCCTGCCCCAGCAAGCCAAATTGCAAAAACAGTCTGTAAACCCACCTGCTGACTCAAGCCTTTGCCTAGCAAGTAAGTACAAGGCCATGAGTTCATGTCTGATACTCCACAAAAATAAATTTCTCCATGAAGTATAGGCTGTGGCACATGTTAGTAAATCTTTACCAAACATAGCACAAGAGTTTTTTTTTTTACAGGACAACTGATTTTGTTTTCAAAATCAGTGTAAACATAATCTGTATTGTTCCCATTTCTGGATTATACATAGGGTCTCCATAGGAAGGATTGTTGAGGAAATGGATGTGCCCAGTGGGAGCTAGGTAACTTTAGAAATAGGGCATTTGATGTTTTTGTTGAAGAATGCCTGGAATTCTGAATGTAAAGCTCTGCATTTATGATGTTTGTTAGAAAGGAGGTATCTATCTTGGGCTTTCAAGTAGGCAAAAGGATCATACACACTGAGAAGTCAGAAGTTGGAGAGAGAGGAAAGCCCAAGTCCTGGCAGCTGTGGGAATCGAACCAGAGATTTGTGAGTGGGTTTGTATCTGAAAATACCAGTCAATATATGATATTCTTAAAGTATTTAGACCTTTAAAGTTATGGTAGAATAATAGAGCATAAATTATTATCATCACACATGGACATTTTATTCACTCTATGGAGTACAGAAATCCAACCAATATTTCCTGGAGAAAAAAAAATTGCTTTTATTTAAACTGGAGAACTCTAAGCAGAACAATGGAAAGTCAGTGGACTGCCTTTTACATTTGTCCCATCCCCATTGACTGTTCTCAAAGACCAGAAGCATGAATTGCTTTCAGAAAAAATACGTTTTAATGATCAAGGATGCCCACCCCTGCAACATGATCCAGACAGGGAAAATAATTGAGAGGGAAAGGAAATTTAAAAAAAAAGAATCACAGATTGGGAAGTGAGCAAGTTAATGACCAGGTCACAGAAATTATGTCTTAAACAGCTCTTGCCATTTTAAAGCAATTTCTGAGTCTCGGCTCTGAGTCTTAACTGGTTGATGTTCACAGTGCGTGTTAGACTAATCAGTGAGATTCAGAGGTCAGAGTCAGCCAGGGAAATGTCATTGCAGTCATTGCTCAGGTCCCTGCACTTGGAAATCGATGTAACAGCTGCTGCTGTGTGAGCCTACAGGGTTGTCCCTATGCCCAACATGGGGTACAGAAACTGGTTTGTGTGGGGAGGGAAAGGGGAAAGCTTGCTGGGAAGAGAATCTGTTGATTTCCCCAAAGAATGCAATACCAGAAGCAGCCACACTACAGGAAATAAGCCATCTTTTCTTCCAGGAAAGATGACTTCAGTTGCTTTGAAAGGAATCAAAAAAAAGTAAGCAGAAGTAAGGGTATACTACTTGGTCAGAGAGCCACATGAGTCCTCCATGCAATGGTACTGAGGCCACAAGCCTGGTCCAAACTGGGAAGGGTTAGGAAAGTTCAGTCTTCTGAAGGAAGGGTTGCATTTATGAAGCTTTTCATTCACTCACAGAATCTCCTTGTTGATGGGAAATGTGCACAAATGTAGTTCTTCATTTGTATTTCTAGGGTGGTTTGGCTCAGTTTTAGCTACAGAATGTTATTGTCTCATCATTGTCAAGGCCACAAGTTCAAAATCTAGCTGGGGAAAGAAGGGCTGGTTCCTTTAGGGGCTGCACAGAAGACAGATCTGTGCTTCTGTCCTGGTACTGGTGGGCGGCTGGCAATTTGGAGCTGGCCTTAGTTTGTACCCAAGTCTCCCTGCCCTCTGCTTCTATTTCTGCATGATGTTTTCTTTTGTTGGATAGCTAAAATTCTGCTTATTGTAAGAACACAGCTCATATAGGATTAGGGGCTCATCCTCATCCACTATGACCTCATCTTTGCTAATTATATCTGCAATGACTCTTTTCTTAAATAGTATAACATTCTATACCACGGAGGGTTAAGATTTCAATATATGGACTAAGGAGAGGGGTACAGAGCAATTTATAATAGACGATAATAATCAAAATGTGTTTATTGCGCTTGACACCAGTGGCTGATTCCTTAACCCAATGTGCAGAGAGAGAGGGGGGAAGACAGAGAGAAGTGGGGGGAGAGAGGGAGAGGGAGAGAATTTTAGGGAAAGAGATTTCTTTATTAAAATGTGGAAACCGCTGAAAGTATGACAGCCCCAGTTCTCCTAGCCATCTTCAAAAGGCTGTGCAACAGAGAGTCGGGCAGCTAACAAGCACAGGCAATAACAATGTAGAACATGGCAGTTATCCTCCTTTCTCTTGATCATTATTCACATTTGTTTTTAATGTTTCATTTCTTCCTGAAATACCCACCAGTCAGATAATGGACACTACTAAGATATCACTTTTCTGATTTTTTTTCTGTCTTAACATTATCTCTTGTCATCTTTGCTGAAGCTTCTGCCTAACAATCGCTTTCTTTCCAAAAGTTTATTTCATTTTCTGATGGTTACCTTTCATTGAGTCTTGTTTGCCTAAGCTGTGATCCACCTACTTTAGGCTTTCCCTCAGTGATCATAGATAGGTGCCACTTCACTGGCTACCCTTTCATGGAGATGTGAGTCTTGTGGATTTTTCTGCCCAGGCTGGCCTGGAACCAAAGTCCTTCAATTCTCAGTCTCCAATATAATTTGGATCACTGGCATGAGCCCCTGGCACCTGGCTCATGCTATCTTATTTTTCGTATGGTTGAAGTAACTTCTGAATAAATCCTTTTGAGAATAGTAATTAGAATTTTTGTTTCTTTTGTTTGCAAGACATTTCTATTAATTCCAGAAGTCGTTGTTTGGTTTTCAGTATTTCAACTTCTTTGTGGACAGTATTCTTTACAAGTAGATTGTTTGCAATTAGATGAACAGAACTTGGTGTGCTTTCTGGGAAGTTTTGTTATTTGCTGATTGCTGTGTACCCAGGCCTCCTATAAAGCTGCATCTTTTATAATACAGTAGCTATCTGAGGGCTCCTTTACTAGTGGGCTTCACTTTAGAAGAGCTGAGGATCTCCCAAATGTCAAAAAATCTGTCAGATAGTATGAACTGCCCGGTATTGCCCTTGTGTTCTCTTTGCTCTGTAAGTTCATTCATTGACAGGCATTTGAACTGAGTCTCTAGAGGAAGGAAACATACATACATATATAAGAGAGAGCTTGCATGTGTGCACATGCATACACACACACACATACATGCACATACATGCACATACAGCATTTTGATGTCTTGAACAGAAAATTATTTCTGGGCCTTTTAACTCTAGCCCTATCCCTGAATGAATTCCTGCTTAGTATGTGGCTGGGGTGGGAGTGGGAAAGTATGGAAAATTGTTGTGGCCATCGGGGATATAGGGGGTGGGGGATGGGATGAAGAATAGTAAACAAGTTTTATGAATGTCCAAGTGGAAGGTTTAAGGAACTTAGGGTAGCATGTTTTAAAGATGGCAGCCTGGGATGAGGAGACAAATACATGAATTAAAATAGTTTTACAGAGGAAATGAAGACTAATAGTAAAAGGTGAAAGAAGAGGCTGAAATATGCAATAAAACAAAATAGAGAACTGCCTACCCTGTCTCTGTTGCCTAGTCCTAGAAGACAGAGAGAGTTGAGGAACTGAGAAAAACCAATATACCAAAAAACTAAAATCTTGCTCATAGCTGGAAACCTAAGTTGTAGGGGCAGCACTGGGTGGAAGGAGGCACAGATAATGTATGGCAGAGACAACATAAGATTTTTAAATGACACACACCTGTAATCCTAGCTACTCAAGAGGCTGAAATCAGAGGACTATTGTTTGAAGCCATCTGAGGCAAGAAAATCTCCAATTAACCACCAAAAAGACAGAAGTAGAGCTGTGTCACAATGGGTAGAATACTAACCTTGAATGTAAATAGTAAGGGACAGCACTCACACTCGGAGTTCAAGCCCCAGGCCCAGGACTAGTACAAATAAATTCACACCCACTCACACACACACGCACACACACACGTGCGCATACCCACACGTGTACACACACACACACACACACACACACACACACACACACACACAGAACTTGCCTGGAGAAAAATAGGGGGAAAAAAAGAAAAAGGAGAAATTCTTCTAAAAGAAGAAATTCAATACTTTTATCATGATAAATTGCACCTCGAGTTTTCACAAAGTATCTAGAATTCTAGATATGAATATGAAAAAACTAAAAATGAATTTGTTTGGAATTTATTCACTATGCATCAAGAAAATCTACCTTGTAGGTAGAATTCATGAACCTCAAAACTGTCCAGTTGGAAGGAAGAAATAGCTTATACATGATGATCTGGTTGCAGATTTATTCAGGAAGAACCTTTTTAACAATATTATCATAATGCCTTTAATATATGAAACCATTATACATCCATGCAGAAAAGAATCCAGTATCACTGGACAAGGCAAAAATATCTCATTAAAGTGCAGAAATGGGGACTTCTTTTAGAACTTTATACAAGTAGTAAAGCCTTCCACTTGAAAAAATCGAGAAGTGTGTGTGTATATAAATAGCCACTCACATGCATAGAAAAACCTGGGACTGCACAAACATACCCTATGTTTGTCCAATTTTATTTTGGTTACCCAGGTGCAATTCCTTTCTTTCTGTGTAGAAACTAATTCACAGAACATTTCCCACATTCATATTAAAGACCACTAACATTCTACTAGAATCAGAAAAAAGATACCAATGCCAATCTCTCTCAGATGGCATGGCTTTTAAAGGGTTCAATGTTTCAGCATCAGGGTTCACAGGAGCCTTCACATTTCCAGTTCACCATCCTCCTCCTGTCTTTTCACATCCTTACCCAAGACTTTTCCATCTTGTCTTCATCCCAGTCCACATACCTTTGGGAGGCTGCAATGTGATAGCCCATATGATGAAATGTGTTAACCCCACACCCAACCATCAAGGTCATTTGTAGAGTGTCTGCTGGTTTGTTTTCTGACATTTGCAGATGGTATTCCAGGAACAGCTGAAGCAGGTAGGTGTCCCATATTAGCACGAGGCTCTTGAAGAGATTATTAGCTTCATTTGGAACCAGAAATAGAAACCTGTGTTCTGATTCTTGGCCCAGGGCCTTACAGAGATCCTGCCTGTGTGAAATGATCACACCTGACATCTGTTCAGGGTTTGGAAGTTTCAAAGCATTTTCCAGCTTGACTCTGCACAAGATACAAAGACTGATGTGAAGACAACGCAGTGTGGGGCAAGGATGGGCCACTGCGTGTCTTGCTGTCTTCCCTCCTGAGGTAAGGGAGGAGATAAGCTACAGCCATGCCATCAAGGGTATAAATCAGATTATGATTCTGATGTAGTAGAAGTCAGAGCCACCGCTACCTAATTCTGTCCTGCTTTGGAAAACCCAGCTGGCTTTGCCTGGGTTCTTTACCTGGCCAGAAGGCTCTACTAAGCTCAGTGAAGCTTTACTGTAATAAAAGGAAATCAAGTGCGTGAATGTAATTAGAAAAGCTGGTGTTCAAGTGCATACTTACTATATATGTCTGGTGAGGGCTCATAAGAATTATGACAAGACTCAGAATTCCAAGATTATGAAGTCTAAATTCTCTGGTCCTCCATGACCTGTGTTGTTACTCCTGCAAGAAGACCACTTTCTCCAGCTGCCTCCCAGAGGCACATTCCCCTCACAACTCCTCAAGACCAGGAACCCAGCCCTGTTGCCAAATGAGAACTGAGGGCTAATGATGTCAAATGACTGGTACAGGGTCACCTGGGAACTCCAGTGGGAACTCCAAGCCCAGGTCTGTCAGAACCCTGTGCTCTCTCCACCCCTATAATTTTCTGTAATGTGCTTGAAGTAGCAGAAGCTTAGAAAGCTGTAGACTCTCAGTGCCTGAGGATTACAGCAATATTATCTGCCAAAACCCATTGCCTGTTTTCTGTGTCACAGCCCCTCATTTGGTCTTTATATTAGTAAAGAGCCAGCCAAAGGGAAACAACATACATGCAGCTTGTATTTATTAAAGCTGAACTGCAAAAATAAATCTCTTCACTTCTGAGAAGGGGAAGAGAAGCGCTAATAAAACTTAACTATGGGAAGCTTCATCTCATCATTAGTTTTTCCTGCTCTGCCATTAATTAATCTGATCACCAAATGCATCCTCATTAGTAATCATTCCTTCTAGAAATAATGAAGCCAGAAGATGAATCGATGTAGGAGCCAGGCGTTGCCTGTGCAGACCATTATAATTGTTTGGCTTCTGCTTTCGGTAGTGTTGTCTGACCTGCAATGGAAGGCCCAGAATCTGCAGTAGACTTACAAGTTCCTAGGACAGAGGAATTGTGCTCTCCCCCGTCTCTGTCCTGGCAACAGAATCTGGATGACCTTTGAATGACCTTCCCTTTCACCACCTCTCTTGGAAATTGCCTCCTGACTTATAGGCTATATTGCACTATGAGTACCAGATTTATAGTGGAATGGATCTTTTCTTAAGTGTAGTAAATCAAAATGGCCCTTTGCTGCAGACACAATCTGGCCTTCTCTTCCGTTTGACCATTGCCATCTCTCTCCCTTCAGCCATGGACACGAAAATGAATACTGTAGGCTGGCCTTGACTTCATTTTGTTATAGTCTGCCAGTGCAAAGAAACAGACTTGTTCACACTAAAACCCTGAACCTGCTGGCGCCATGGCCGTCTGCAAAGAGCAGGTGTCCTGCTCCCAGCCAGACTGATGCAATTATCCACCTCGTGACGTGGGCTACAGTTGGGAGGGCATGGAGCTGCAGGCTTTCTCCATGCAGCTGGTTAGGAGAGGCAACAGAGGGATTAGGAAGAACAGCCAATTTCCTTCTCATCAGAAAGGAAGGCTGTGCAGAGAAAGCAGGGATAGGCGTGGTGCCTCAGACAGAAAACAGCCTGGAAATGAGAAAAAGACTGAGGCAGAGAAAGAATCTTCTTTATCTGCATAAGAGAGCACACAAAGGAAGAGGAACATGGCGTGTTTGGGGCTCTCAGTTTCTCATTGTAGTTTATTTTTCTTTGTGCAGAAGAATATGTAATCCTGATGTAGAAAAACTTGAACATAAAAGAAGCCTAGAAAAAAGAAAAAAAAGAACAATAAGACTCCCCAGACAGAACTACTCTTTCACGTCTTTTTTCTCTATGTATATATAAACATATAGCATTAATCACAATTAAATATCGACCAATGGGATTGCCAACATTAGTTGAAAATTCTAGAACTGTAACTGAAGTGTGGAACTGGGAATTCAGTTCCAAGATGTTAGATGGTTAGTTAAAGACGATGTTTTCTCCTCTGTTTAACAAAGCACCCTGAATAGTCATTAAGGGAAGCTTAAACAAATTACTGCCCAATCTGGTCCTCAATTTATAGACCACCCACTTCACTCAATTGATCAGTGAAAAGACCAGCATCATGAAGTTCTTCACTGGATGCAGTTTCTTCCATTGGGTAATTGCCTCTTTAGTATTGTGCTCTTTGCCTATTCTATGTCTCTGTCTCCTCCGTCTCTCTGTATCTGTGCTCACACTCCTCCCCCATCCCCACACATGAGGGGGGGTTGTATAGCCAGTTCAGTCTTACTCTTGAAAGTTCTGAAGCACAGGAAAGGGGAAAGTATATTGGAAATGTTGCTGTAGATTTCCAGGAAAGGAGTATCACAGCAGCACTTACAAATGAAAGATAAACCCAGTGACTTTTCAGAGTTTTATTTCCTTCTCCCTTTTGTTCTCTTGATCATCCACCGTTCTGCCATATTTACCAGACCATTTCTCAGACCTTCCTTCTACCTCCATCACTAATTATTACAGAATCTGACATGGCTCAGATACTCTCTTAGGGTAAGTTTCACTGGCAAGCATGGGTCTATCACCACCCATGGCTTGCATTTTATCTGCAGGGTCTCTCCCAGTGAGTCTAGGGTTACCTCTAGCTCTGAATCGTGGCTGAGACCCTAGGACCTAGACCACAGAGCATAGATGGTACATATGTGCCCATAAATACCTTCCTACTATTCAAACACTTAAGAGCATTGTTGATTCCTAAGAGATGACATTTTTATTTCTGCCCTGCATCTCAAGGAACCAAGTTTTTGGTGCATGGATAGTTTAGAGAAGAGGACTATTTGGGGCAGGGCTAAAGGAGAATAAAGGAGGGAGAGAGCACGAAACCTGTTAAAAATTGTTTGAAGTGTTTGATAAGAAGAAAGATAATAGGATAAATTTGTTCAAAATATACTATATACATGTATGAAAATAGCACAGTGAAGCTCCCTGGTGGGATTAGTATATGCTAATAAAATTATAAAACATCAAAATTTATTCTAGCTTGAGAAAACTCCAAATCAGGCAACAGAGTCCTTAAAATGTCTTCCTAGTTGTTTCTCCTAATGTTGAAAGTGAAGATAGATTACAAATAGTGATTTATAAGAAAATGGTGATATAGAAGATGGAACATAATGGAGGGCATTTATTTTCAATAAATATTTACTTATTGCAAATGGTGCCTGTATCTCTGACTCATCCACTTGGTCTTTGTTTCTCATGTAGTCTTCCTTTTTTGGGTTCTTGAATAAAAGTTAGTCTAAATCTTTAACAAAAAGACATTATAAAGGAGACTAGAGCATAAAGGAGACTAGAACATTCCAGACCCAATCTTTATATAAAAGACCCTGGAAGATAGGAGGGAATACAGACAATTCTCTAAATATCTCTGCTGTTCTTCTTACTGTGACTTTCGGAATTTGTCTTAATGAAACAAAGCAGACCCATAATTTTCTATACTTTTGTTCCCTTGCCTGTGGCTTGTGACAAGCAGTAAATCCTAATAATGATAGACACCAATAAAATTCTGTTTGCTTATAAAAAGTGAACTTGGAACATCTAGTCCTGCCATAAATCAAGGAATGTTGCTTAAAAAATAAACTAAGAATAACAGAGAATTACCTCACAATAATGTTGGTATGTAATTGTGACACAGGCACCAACTAAATAATTTGCAATTAAAAAACAGTATTGTATAATAACCCAAAGTTTAAAATAAACATTTATGAGTCCATTCTGATGTAAACAAATTATGAATGCATTAGTAAGTGGGAGAGAATAGAACAATCTTACCTGATAAAAAAATTCCAAATGTATGTAGCCTTACACATATAGACTACTGCTTACATGTGACTTTCCAGCCTTAGGAAAGTGAAATGGTATTGACTTCTTGACTAAGAGCAGCACACAATGACTGCCTTCCAAAGAATGCATTGTGAAAAGAGGAAACAACAACAACAACAACAAAAAACTCTGGCTCTGGTGTCTCATGCCTATAATCCTAGCTACTCAGGAGGCTGAGATCTGAGGATCACAGAAGCTAGACCTGGCAGGAAAGTCAGTGAGACTCTTATCTCCAATTAACCACCACCACAAACATAACAACAACAAAAAATGAAGCATTATCACAGCACACAGCCACTATAAACTCAGCAGGACATACAGAGAAAAATACACTGGGCCTGCAGTGTTGGCAAAAAATGAATTCTGCACTGGTCCTTAAAGAAAATCACAATAACTTTCTAAGAACTGCTGTCATATTTTCTGAGAAAAGAAAGCTATGAGAAATTGATGGCAGAAAAAAAAGAGAGCTAAAATAAATCCTATAAATTTGGACAGTTCAAGAAGCAAGAGTTAAAAATGCTTCAAAGTGTTTGATAATTAAAATATAACTTATCAGACCTTGTGAATGGTATCTGAGACAGAATGTAAAGAAAAAACGTTAAACTTCCAGCAATCTATTTTAGGGGGGAAAACAATAAACAGTAGACATCCAACACCTGCTAAAAAGAAGATCAAGAGAATTAAGAGGATTTTCTTTTTAAAGTTACAGTAGAGAAGATCAACAAAGCTAAATATTGTCTGTTTGAAAAGATTAATAAACATAGAAAATCTTTGATATCAATCAAGAAAAAAGTTTCATCCTAATAAACAATATTAAAAATGAAAGCAAGGTTATAGTCACAGCCAGAGTTATCCCAGAGACTAAAAAGATCAGAGAATATCAAGAATCCCTTTAAATGCTTTTAAAATTAGATGATGTAGACAAATTCCTGTAGGAAATACAAACCATTTCAATATTGAATTAGGAGGAAATTGAAAACCTGACTGATCTCATTTAAAAAAAATTGAATTTGTAGCTTAAATTTTATATCAAAGCAATAGATGCAAAATTGTTGTGTGAGGCAAATTCTAGGAACCTTCAAGAGCAAGTTAGGCCAGTCCTTTACAAACTCATTCAGAGAACACAGGGTTGGAAACACTTTCCAACTACTTGGTAAGACATGTAGGGTTGAGGTGAGAAAAACTGTTTTTGTTTAATCAAAATATGTTGCCTCAAAGTTCCTACTTGGCCTGAGATCCTAGCTCTTGTTAAGAAAAAGAGGACCTGCTTTGAAATAAAGGATTTTGAAATGTAAGGCTTTGTCTTGAACTGGTTTCTTTTTGAGATGGGATTAAGATACCTCCACTTGTTCAATAAATAGCACAGTGTGCAGGTATATTTTGAGATTACTTGTATACTATTCATCTTGGTTCAAAGTCGCTTTATGTAAATACATAGTACCCTATTCAAACTAGCCAATCATAGCGGATTGTGAACTTGAGCTCAACCAATCTGAGCAGGGGGGCAGGGCCTGCTGTATTAAGGATAAATAGGGGAGCAGCCTGCCTGCTCTGTGTGCTTGGTTGCCAGATTTTTGGCTGGTGTTGAGACTTTCTTTAGAAGTAAATTTTGCATTGTTGAGATAATTCTTTATTTTTGTGTCTGTCTATGGAGAGTGTATTTATAATATTGATACCAAAAAGGAGAAGGGCAACATAAATGGGAGGAATTTACAAGCCACTGTCATTTATGAATATAGTTTAAAATTCCTTCAGAAAAGAAAGTTTGAGTTTGATATGTTATAAATGACCAAATTAGATATATTTCAGAAATGTAAGTTTGTTTAAACATTGGAAAAGTCTGCCTACAAACACTATCATATTTTGTAGACATGCATGTATATATGTGTAAGTATATATATATATACACATTCTCTGTGTGTACACATGTATATATACACACACTCATAGAATATGATTCTAACTATGGAACTCTTTTGGGTATTGCAAGGGAGAAGAGGGAAAAGGGGCCATGGAGTAATATCAGAATGTATTACAGCTATGTTAGAAGATGGTATAAGGGATCTCAAGGAAAGCTGTTGGTCAAGAGAAAGAAGAGGGAAAGAAAGAAAAAGAGATTATTTTGATTAAAATAAAATATACACATCTGAAATATCATTCCTCTTCATGCAATTAATGCATACTAAAAAATAAAACAGAAAACAGGCTCTTCAGGGGGAATGTATCAATGGAGGTGGGAAGGTGAATAGAGAGGGTAAATGAGGATGGAAATAGTCAAAGGAATTTATTTGCTTATATGAGAATAGGAAAATGAAACCTCTTGAAGGATGGTAGAGGACTAAGGAAGAGTGATGGAGGAAGTGAGCTTTGTCAGGAAATGTCACAATGAACCCCCTTGGTACTACTAATATATGCTAATAAAAATCTTTTCAAAAAGAAGAAAAGTCCTATTAATAGGATATAACTCATTAACAGGTTAAACTGGAATAATATAATCGTTTTAATAGTTATAGAATATTCATTTGTGATTTAAAATTAAAGCAACCAAAGATGAAGGAAGCTTGACAGAGAACTTTCTCATCATAATAAAGTCTATCCACTGTCAACTCAGTAGCAAAACATGAAGATTTTTTAATCCCTCCCATATTAATCCTAAAATAATCCTTCTTAAAACCAGTGTAAGCACTTGGACTAGAAAAAAACTAATTTTTCAAACTGTTCTTATTAGTGCATATTAATTGTATAATTAAGGGATTTCATTATGATGTTTCCATACATATATCTATAGGATTCTTTTATTACATCTACTCCTTCTATTGTTGTTTTCCCTTCCCTTAGTCATTTTTATCTTTCTTGAATTTTTTGTTGTTGGTGGTGGTTGCAGGGCTTCAACTCTGGGCTTGGGTGCTGCCCCTTCTCTCTTCAGCTCAAGGCAAGCCCTCTACCACTTGAGCCACAGCACCACTTGTGATTTTTTAGTGGTTTATTGGAGATAAGAATCCCACAGACTTTCCTGCCCAGGCTGGCTTTGAACTGTGATCCTCAGATCTTAACCTCCTGAGTAGCTAGGATTACAGGCCTGAGCCACCGGTGCCCGGCTTCTTGAAAAAAATTTTAATGGATTTTGTTGTAATTTTTTCGTGTTTGTAAGCAAGATACTTGGATCATATTTTTCTCTCTTATGCTTTCTTTCCCTGATCCTAGTTTCCATGGATTCCCCTTTAATGCTGCACTTTTCTGTTCATGTTCTTGTTTCCTGTCTTTCTTTAAATCCAGATTCCATAAATGAGATAAAACATGTACTAGTTGTCTTTCTGAGTCTGTCTTTCACTTAACATGATGATCTCCAGTTTTATCCATTTTCTAACAAATGATATTATTTCATTCCTCTTGTTGGCAGAATAATACTCCTTAGTGTGTGTATATATATATACAGCATTTTCTTTATCCATCCATCTGTTGATGGGCATCTAAGCTGTAGAATGCTATTTCCTTTTGCCATGTTCTTTGCATCATGATTTACATTTTCAAGTTGACTTCTAGAGGCAAAAACTCATCTCACTGCTGTTACACAGTCTGCTAAGCAAACCCTAAAGATGTAGCTTTCTTATTCTTTTCCTTTTGAAAGTCATCAACCCTAAATTTTGTGTCATTC
This sequence comes from Dipodomys ordii, assembly GCF_000151885.1. NCBI lineage: Eukaryota > Metazoa > Chordata > Mammalia > Rodentia > Heteromyidae > Dipodomys > Dipodomys ordii. Next base: position 22,430,787 of record NW_012267217.1, on the reverse strand, counting down.
CTCCCCTATTTCTGCAGTGCATTCTTAAGTAGCCATATTGCCTGGACAAGTACTTTTTCTTTTGTGCTAGCCTTTTTCAGCTGACTAGTGATAGAAATTTTCATCTGAAAGTCATGGTAGACATCCTAGGTGTAAGGTGATGATTTATACAATTGATAGGGCATTTCTGAGGCTGGAGAAGCTCTTTATTGCTGAGTAGGTTGATATCAATGGGGCCTTTGCAACTACAGCTCTAATTTCTCTTAATTTATGTACCATGGGAGCCTTTTGTGCTGTTATGAATGCGAAACCATACTGGCACCATTTATGCTAAAGTATCTGAGTAATTCAGTTCCCTTGGTTAATGCTTCCTGTATTTAATGTTTCAGAAGCAGACAAGATTAGTTCAAGATGGTAATTTTCTGTCTGCATTTTTTGAGATCTTTGAAAGATGGTGGTGCCACATTGTATTGTGCCAACTAAACCTCATCCCCATGCTGCTGCTGTTACTGTTGTTTTTCCTTTAAGACTCTGAGGCTGAAGGATGGGCAAATCTGGTATAGTCCAGAGGTTAAACAGCTGCAAAGGATCGCCTGCAGGTGGTAAAGACTCCTAGAGAAACAGGGCTTGTCTCTTGCAGCCCTCACCTGATCCTGGAGTGGAGGGAGAACAGAAGAAACCTGAAGCCCTCCAAAGATCCTGGTTATTCTGAGAGTCCTAATGTTAGTATTGTGTTAGTATTATGCTCACCTTTGGTCCTCAGCTCCACCCACACCTGGAGTTCCCTCCATACAGCTGGCCCCTCCCTCTCTCCGCCCAGACCCACCTGAACTCCCATCTACCTCACTTCCTTTCCCTCAGACCTTCCTGCTACCTGGATGGTGACGTAGGCCATGTGCTCCCTCTTGAGGGAAATATGATTCCTCTAATAAACCCTATAATAATCTTTCTCCTATGCCTGCCTGGCTCTGCATGGTCCCCTGAGATGGATGTGTGGGATTCTCTTTCACCTAAACTGTGGGTTCCAGACCAGTCTAAATATATGAAAGTAACTTGGAAACTTGATGGGGAACGATTGGACTTTCTCTGCCTCCCACTTCTGTAGATAAATGTGATTGTTTATTTGTAGAGCTGATTCCAGAGCCACTTCAGGTTTCTGAATGCTAAGTTCAAGATGCTCTTCTCTATTTGTCCTGTTTTTAGCTATCTGATCCTTTTAGTTAGCAGAAGGAAATCCGGAATCATTGGATTTTCTTTACTGAAGTTCTGCAGTTATCATGAGCTAAGTAACAGCGGAGATTCTAGATCCATAATTTATCAAGTTTCTATCCTTAGGCATCTCTAGTTGATGTAGAGATAATACCTTCAGTTTTATTTCCTCTATCTACAGAACACACTAGGTCTTTACCACTTCCTTTTCCATTAACAATCAACTAAAAGCTCTCAAGATTCCAGCACATATATTTCTGTTGTATCCATTAAGTTAAAAGCTGCTTTCTGAAAAATGCAAGCAAAAAGGCCCGTGATGGTGGTAATATCTGTTGCTGATGATGCTTGAATGATTATGGGTTGGCTCTTTGCAGTGGCTAAACTGGATGAACCTGACTCAGTTGGAAAAAGACCTCTCCCAAGGTAGCTACTAGGATTTTGGCAACAAATCACCCATACAGGGTTTTCTAACTGTCATCTTTGACCATAACTGAGTTACAAACCCTACAAGGAATGAATAAGTCTCTGTGGCCTTTGGGGTGTGTTGCAAGATCAGCTGTTCAATCTGGCTCTTATTTGATTGAAGTAAATGGGCCAACCTGGCTGGAAAGCATGCTAATATCCTAAATTTCTACATTAACAACTGTACATGTGCCCAGAGGTTGGGGTGATAACCAGCTTATATAATTACAAAATGAAGTGATAAGAATAGATAAATCTCAGCAAATAGGATTATCATTTGCAAGGCAGTTGCCAGCAGCAGAGAGAATAGCTCAGATAGCTCTTCCTACTTGAAGGAGACATTTGACACTTTCTCTTCTCAATTGCATAGATGGCAGTAATTCAAGTTGGTTGCTCTGTGTTTTGAAATTTTCTGAAGGAGGGCAACTAGCATACCTGGGTGGGGCACACTTATTAGCTAAAACTTCCTTGACCTACCTGGGTCTCCCTCTTCCCATTTTTTTCAAAGAAGGTAATGACATTACTTACACTCAATACTTTTGTTTATTGAAAGGACCTTGCTGAGTGGTTGTTTTTTAATCTCACAATATCCAACTGGTAAATAGTTTATTCATCCTGTGAAGGAAGTGAAAAACAGGAAGCCCAGCTGACCCTGAAAATGATGTCATAAAGAGAAACCATTCGAGAAAGAGGCCATCAGTTTTAGAGTAAAACATGTTTATATTCATTTTTTCCTGGGTTCAAGAAATTAATTGTGTATTTCATTGCAGATGATAAATTATTCCTCATGAGACAGTCATCAGGGGAGAAAGATTAGGAAAAAGAGGAGACCAGAGCATTAAAGAAACTTGAAGGTAGAACAGCAACTCAACAATGGAGCCAATTCCTTTCAAATGTTAAGTGTGTGACTCATTTGTCTTTTGCTTGCCCTTGGCTGTATTTCTTCTTAGAGGATCATGACCAGTAATTCCAGTTGGTTTCATGAAGGCCAAGAAATATCTGTGTTTTACACAAGCCTCTCTCACTGGCATATTCTGAGAAAGGTCTTAGGAAATCATATCTGATGGAGTAATTCCCTCTATCCCCCAGCCCAACAGGCAAGGTCATGATCTCCCTCTCTCAGATGTTGTTTATAGTCATGCACTTGATACAATTTAACACTAGTTAACAATTTAACACTTGTTAAACATTTCTTTCCTCTAAATGACATTACTTCCAGTGAAATCATGAAATGAATAATAATAATAATGGCCAAGAAAGTTTTCTTATATTGAATGTCACATATGCTTTTATTAGCATAAGTGCTAGTAAAAACATTATAATAAAAGCTAGATGCCAGTGGCTCACACCTGTAATCCTAGTTACTCAGGAGGCTGAGATCTGAGGATCACAGTTCAAAGCCAGCTCAAGCAATAAAGTCAATGAGACTCTTATCTCCAATAAACTGCCGAGAAAAAGCTGGAAGTGGCACTGTAGCTCAAGTGGTAGAGCACTAGCCTTGAGCACAAAGAGGCTCTGAGATAGCAGCCAGGCCCTGATTCAAGCTCCATCACACACACACACACACACACACACACACACGTACGTACGTACGTACGTACATATAATAAGAGAAAAAAAATCACAATTGTCTATTCAATTCCTTTTATTAATCCACCTGTCTGATTTTTTATCCTCCTTTAGATAATGTTGTGGGTTAGTCATTGTCCCACACTTGATATGTGGACTTTCAACAAAAACAGATACAAAAACACAGTTTAGGCAACTGATAATTATGGAATGGATTTAACATGTTCTTAATTGGTCTTTCAATGTTAAAGGAAGCCATTAGCTATTTAAACAGAGCACGTTTCAATTTTTAAAAATATTAAATTCAGTAAAACTGTTTCCCCCAGGAACTAAACTTTGCACTATCAGCCCTAGATAACACAACTGGTAGTTCTCTCACTTTTTATGTTTTAAGCATAAAAAATAATGCAATAATCCCAGAAAGACTTGAAGTTGTTCAGGTGCAAATCCTAAACTTTGCAGTAACTCTTCTATTATTGTTTAGTGTGAATACACTGTTGAAATCTAGAGTGTATGGTTTTAGAGATGGAATTTTTTGGAGTCCAAAACAAGCAGAAATAAATAATCCGAGTCAAATGTGTATAGATTTGTTCTTCTGTGTGAATGACAAGGATTGGGAGGGCTTGAGAGATGGGATACAATAGTTGGAATATAAAATGAATTTGTGGTTCTGGGAGGTGTAGCATAAGTGGTAGAGTGCTTGTCTGGCAATCACACACAAGGCCCAGAGATCAATCCTCCATTATGCATTATTAAATTTTAATAGTTTAACAGTACTGCCAGCAATTATTTAGAATTTAGATTAATGAAAGAATTTTTGTGGAGTATTTCATCACTCATTTTCTCAAAATTGCTGATGCACCAAGATAATAAATAGCAAGAACTTTGATAAGTTTTATTATTATCTTTGTTATTATCTTTATTATTATTAACAATGAGTGTATGCAGCTCCCTACATCTCTATACTTAAACCTTCACTCAGATCATCATCTCTATGGCTTGCTGAGTTTTTCCATCCTCTCTCTGACTCATAAGAATCTACAAAAATCATGCCTGCTTCCCTTTGGAAATCTTGCTTGGTTGATAGGATTATTGGCTTTTTTTTTCTTTTCTCTTTTTTCCTGCAGCAGGGGAAATCCTAGTTCATTATGGACTAGTCCTGGGAAGCCTAGAAATATCTCCGCTTTGAGCCCCTGTTCTCTTGAGTTCTTTCCTGGACTTAATCCTGCAGACACTAGGAGCTCTCTCTCAGATGTAGACACACTTTAAATGCTTCTGTGTTAGCCCCTTAACTGTCCCAGGAAGTGGCATTCCTACCAGCAACCCTGCCCCTGGGAGGATCAAGCAGGGTCTTTCATGAAGTCTCCAGCACCCCTGTGAAAACCAAGAGACATAAAAACACTTAGTATTGTTTTCTCATTGGTCTCCCTTGCTGTTCCAAATCCCTAGGGTACTGCTAGGCATAATCCCAGGGTTCAGGGTCTTTCAGAGGGGGAGCTAGCTGGCCCTGGTTGTTTGGTTCTGGCTGGCATTAGGTTTTTAACAGCAGGGTCAGGGGACAAGGCCACGTTCTAAACATCTCTCTGCGATAAATGCAACCTGATCCCATCAAGAACAAGAGATTGCCTTTCTGCCTAGCAATGAGAATGGCATTTAAAATTCAATATCAGAAAAGATATTGACGAGATTAAGGTCTGGGAGGAATTGATTTATGAGGAAAGACCCAAGGAATTAAATATGTATAGCCTGGTGTAATAGGATATTAGTCCTGAACACAATTTCATTCCTATGATCCAGCTTTAGGTCATCAGTCATCTGCTGAGCAGTGGAGCTCTGTCTGGGAGAGGTCCCTATCCCTCCCCCAAGGGTCACTGTGCCTAAGGCAGAGAGAAAGGCACCAGGATTGATGCTTAGGACCACAGGCTGGGTTACCCTTATGCTCCGCATAAATCAAAGTACGTTTTCATTCCCCGGTGTAAGTAGATGACATTTCCAACTAGAATAGAACTTGAGTAGTGTTACCACCCCCTGTAATGGGAAAATTCAAGCAAGTTCAATTTCATCCCTTTCCCAAGGAGAAAAGTGAACTTTATAGGTACTGTGTGGCTCCTTCCCTGGAGCCAAGTTTCTTTACCTTGTCAGAAATACCCTGAGATGTGTTTGTCTTTAGGCAAAGCCTTGCTCTTAGGTTGTCCCATGTGTACTTGATTTATTTTTATATCTCAGCTTTCCCTGACAATCAGAGAGTGACTGGATTTTCTATTAGTTGTAAAGCAGATATCGTTAGACTGTCCTCTTTTCCAGGCCAAAGTCAGTAAACAAAACAGAATGGAGGCATGGAGGGCCTAGGGAGCCTGGAGAGGTGGATAAAGGAAAAGGATCCCACCAAGTAGGAAAGAGTTTAGGGTGTATGCTTCCATCTCAGCACTATAGCAGGGTAAGGTACTGGTGGAGCTGGCAGAAATAAATATTCAGGGAAATCAAGTTGGAGATGAGGGAGACTGACAGTAGTAGGCTCTCAGAAACTACCAGGGAGACCTGATGTTCAAAGTGGTACATGCACCAGACCATCCAGACATGGGCACACCTACCATGGCCTCTGTGGGGGAACTTCCTTTGGAAGTCTCTTTCCTTATTCCTTAGGTGGCCTTAAAGTCAGGTCCCCTGAGAGGTATGTCTGATTTATAACTACAGGAATGGGATAATATTTATCAAAAACAAGTCAGAAAAGCCAAAGACATGTTAAATGTAAATGACACTCCATGGATTTAAATATTCCCAGCCCTCTATCGGGAATATTTAATCAGTGACTTATTTCCAGAGTAAATTACATTTCACAATAGTTTCCTTGAGTCCATTTCCCTTAACCTCTCATCTGATCCCCTAAAACCTCCTGAATTCCTATGGGAACATACTAGTAGTCACTAGTATTGGAGGATTTTGTGTTGTCTGAAACATTATTTTGTATAGACTAGCATCTTCATGACTCAGTTCTGTGAAGTAGTTTTCTCAATGTCTTCTACCTAGTCTAGCATTTTGCACATAGAAGTTCAGTATTGACTGATTGAATGAATGAGTGAGTGAATGAGTATTAGCAGATTGTTGTAGAACTGAGCTAGAGCCAAGCACTGGGAAAGGAGGGGGGAGGGGATGTGTGTATGTGTGTGTGTTAGTGTCAGTCACTGTCAGTATCTACCCAGCTGGTGTCATGAGGTAGGATGTCACCATAAATTTAGAAAGTGCCATTCTCTGCAACCATACATGACACAAGTTTAGGGTTCTGTTTGGGAATATTATTTTGTGCCACCCATAACCTCCATCCCACCTGCACACAATCTCCTGCCAAAGATCCATAAGATCCTTGTTACATAATTCTGAAGGTGTCACCCTTATAATATGATGCTGGTGATGTATTTCACATACAGTATTGACATGTCCTCTCTGACTTCTATGCAACCTTATATAGTCTGTTAACTTTACCTTAAAACAAAATTAGAAGATTTAAGGGGAAAAAAAGAGCAGGAAAAGATAGCAGCTTCTAAAGGAATGCAGCATACACAGTAGCTTCTCTGCAGCAGCCTAGCTCATAAATGGGAATGATGAATGCCTAGGTACAAATTGTCACTAGGAGGATTTTAAGTTTGGCATGTCCTGATTTCCATTTAAAATTGACAGTGCTTTGTGGTTGCCAAGGTAGAAATCTCAGCTTGAAGCAGGAAAATTGAGTTGTGCAAGTGGTAGGTCTTCCCCCAGACAGCGTGACCTCAGATACATGGCTCAACCTCTATGTTCCTACAATTCTCCCATCTGTAAAAATGGAGATGTGACCTCACTTATTCTGGGGCTCCAAATAACATTTGTAATGCTCTGTGAATTTGTCAGGGGAAAAAAAAGAAAAAGACCCATTACACACGGAAGACTCTGTTCCCAAAGAGCATTACAAATGATCCTATTAAATCAGTGGCCTGGAAATATCAAGTTGTGTCAGGTACAGCATTTATTTACCTGCTTATTGTCCGCCAGTGTTTGCACTTGATTGGCATATGGATAATTGTCTAATTGGAACACACTCAGTTGTAACCACCAAAGAATGTAATAGTGCATCTGTTTAATGCCATACTCTCAAATGTTAAATTAAAATTATGCTGTAGTCAGCCAACCCAACCAGGAGACACTTCTGATTAAGTTCTTGCTGCTTGTGAACTTCTGTAATTGAGACACAGTGGTACTTAAAAATTCAAACTAGAAAGAATATTATACAGTCTCATAAATATCAATGAAAAGGACCAGAAAGGCTGACTTAAATTATCTAGTTGTGAATGCTCTCACTGTTTTTGTAGGGCATCTAGTCAAATGAAGAATAGCAGGTTTGAATCACCACTGTTTTGAATACATAAATATTAGATTCACAGGTTTATACTTTGTAAACAATAAAGCATTAATTTTGTAGAATACACAAAATAGTCTGTAGTGTTGGTTTTAATTTTCCCTCTAGTGGTAGTTTTATTCTTTTATTTTAAAACTGGGACATGAAGAATTAATTACATAATTATGAATTAATTGATTGGAATTCTTTAACCTTTTAAGAGATATTCGTCTTCAGATGAAAAAAGGGTATCTGGAACTGCCAGTGTAATAAATCAAAATGTCTTAAGTGGAGCTGCTATTTTCCTCTGAAAGTTTTATATATTCATATGTCTAAAACAAATTACCCAGCAGCAGAGTCTCAAAGTGTTTTTGTTGTCATTTTGGTTCAACCCCAGAGAAATCAGAGCAATCTTTCATTCATCCTTACCTACTACCTACTACGTGTTACGTGTACCCAACTGACACATTATCAACCCCACTTTTGGTAGGTCTAGTCTAGCTGAAGATAGATAGGAAATGTGTTGTACTGTAGCAAATGCCTTGGAAGCATAGAGGTTAGATGAACTATGGTTGTTTAGTTGATTCTTTATTGGGGAAGAACCCAAGGCTACTGCCCATAATTGTGTAGGTTTTGCCCTGGAAAATAGTAATGAAGCCAAGCCTACAAAGTAAATGAGAAAGAAACCCAGTCCCTACTCTATTACCCAAGCCTGTGCCTTTGTGAGTGGTAGGGGTGGGGAGTGTCTATCCCTCTTGGCAACCTTTGAGCAACCTTTGAGTTGGGGCTTCAAGATTGAGTAGAAGTGGGATACCTGTGGCTCATACCTGTAAGCTTAGCAACTCATGTGGCTGAGATCTGGTGATCAAAGTTTGAAGGCAGCTTCAGCAGGAAAATCTGTGAGCCTTTTAGATCCAATTAATAATCAAAAAGGACAAAAGTGGAGGTGTGCCTTGAGCAAAAAAATGCTTAGAGACTAGTTGGGTACTGGTGGCTCATGCCTGTAATCCTAGCTACTCAGGAGGCTGAGAGTTGAGTATTGTGGTTCAAAGCCAGCCTAGGCAGGAAAGTCTCTGAGACTCTTATCTCCAATAAACCACCAGAAAACCACCAGAAGTGGCACCATGGCTCAGGTGGTAGAGTGCTTGCTTGCCTTGAGCTTACAGCTCCCAGGCCCAGAGTTCAAGCCCAACAACCAATACACACAGACACACACATAAGAAGCTCAGAGACAGCACCCAGTCTCTGAGTTCAAGCCCAATGACCCCCCACACACACACCCCAAGTAGGAAACTGCCAGGCAGAATTCTGAGTAGTAAGAGAATGTATGCATATCTGAGGAAGAATGAGAAGTCCTATAGTTTGGATTTCATCTTTTGGGCCCAGGAAACAAAAAATATTTTTAAGCATGGCAACACTTTAATTGTTGCATGGGCAAATCTCTCAGAAGTGTAGGGGGTGAATGTCAGTGTGATTAGGCAAGATCTTAGTAGCTTTAACTATGACAAAAGAAAGAATGGAGAAAAGACAGAGGAATAAGCAGGAGTGGGGGGGGTGGAGACTTGAACTCTGGATACCACAGGAGGAGGGTTGTGCAGGGTGAGGAGAGGATAAGCTATTGGACACCATTTAAACAATCAGAGAAGGATGCAATGTATAGTAAATGACAGACAGAGCCTAAAGAACTAGTACATGATATGTGTGGCTGAAGCCATGTATACAAATGGGATTTCTAGAGACAGCTTATAGCTGGCAGAAAAGAACCTGGCATTTCAAGTGGCAATTACAAAAAGCACTGGTGACATTAGTAGAATAGACATGCAGAATGAAGTCACATAGTAGGGCCACAGATTAAGTGAACATTGAAGGAAGCAGGAATTCTTACTCCCTCCTTATGTATTAGCATTAACTGAAAGTTTTTTGTATAAAAAGGAAATCAATGCCTGGGTCCCACATCTAGTTATTCAGAGTTAATTGGCCTCCTGTGGAGCCCAGAAATCAGTATTTTTAAAAAATCTTCTCAGATGATATTAATAAATAACCAGAATGATCAGAATGAAGAACTAGTGCCCTTGACTATTCTTTTAAGAAGGATAAATAAAACCCCAAAGCTTGAAAGCATATGATGAGATGCTTATAACTGCAGAGAATCAGAGAATAGAATTTTTTAATGAAGAATCTTTATATTCTGTAACTGGCAAATATGAAAAAACCTGAAAAATGCTTTCCATGAAGATGTGAGACAATGCAGCTCTTACCTACCACTGGGGTGTATGTGAAGCAGTAGAACAATAATGTAGGGTAGCTTTGCTACAACATCTGGCTAGGCACATCTGTGAGCCCAGAAGTTCACCCCTGGTTATGTGTGTAAGGGAAACCATTCCACAGGACCACAGGAAAACATGTTCTAGAATATTCACCTTGTAAAAGCATTGGAGACAGTTTGAGTATCCTTCATTGGAAGGGTATATTAGGTACAAAAAAAGGGGGGAGGGAGGGCTAAAATATTCTACAGAATATTATACAGCCACCAGAAGCAATAGAGGAGTTATACAAAATGTTAATCTGGCTGGATCCTAAAAAAATAGTGAAAATATAGAAAACCCGGACAGCCATGACAATGTATACATTTAAATATATACATTTAAATAAGGATCTAGACACTGTAAACCACTGAAGTGATTATCTACTCACAAGAAGCAAAGGGAGCAATGATGAAAGAGGAGATGTTTTATCTAAAAAGTGTGATTCCCAGGGAGGAAAGGGAAAGGAAGCTTAAGAAGTGGGGTCAAGGGTAGGGATTGTGTATGTTTCTATAGGATGGAGAGTTGGAAAGTGTAGATGAAAGATTGCAGTAGACTTCTCTCATTACTATGCAGTGTTGGAAGTAACAGCTGAGAGGTGAACCCAAGTAGTATTCTTCTCCCCCTCCCCAAGTTCATTACTGAAACACTGTGTGTTCTTTACAAAATGAACAGGAAGATCCACAGACCTACCCAACTGCCCAGAGACAATGTCCAGATCCTTTCCTAAGACTATGGTGTGACTTAATGGGTCAGTATATTCCACAGAATATTATGCAATCACCAGAGGCAGTAGATCACACCCCAGTCAATAAGCTGGAAAAGGTGGTTCATACCTGTGGTCCTGGCTATACAGGACATTATAAGAAGGTAAATCATGGCTCAAAGCCAGCCCTGGGCAGAAATGCCAAGACCCTATCTCAAAAATAAAGCAAAGAAAGGGCTGGTGGTGGTATGGCTCAAGTAGTAGAGAACCTTACAAAGCCCTCAGTAGTTCCAACACATGTTCAAAAAAAGATTGGATTTGAAATTGCTCAGTTAAAAACCATTTGATATCATCTATATTAGAGACACACATTACTTTGGGACAGTTGGGCCTGTCATGAGTGAGATTGAAGGCACAGGGTCGCCCCTCCTGTTCAGACAGCAGTAAACCACACAAACCAGAGCCAGATGTGGTTGGATGGTGATATGGACAGATAGGAGAATAGAAGGCACTAAGTGTTCGGGAAATGATAAGAACGTTACTGTTTTTGCCAGGGAAACCCAAAGTGGTTCTTAAATCTGGACTTGGTGCCAAAGCAAGGAGGAACAAGTGCCAAGTCAAGGGAAAGAGCAGTGTGCTTTGATTACCATCTACCCTGCAAGTCCTACAGAGCCAGTCGTTTTGAAGATTGAATGCAGCCCTTTTAGTTAATGAGAAACGCAATGCCAGTATTTCTTTAGGCTTTGATATTCAGGTTTGACCAGGCTCTGAAAAGGCAACCTGGACGTTGGAGATAGGTTGCTTCCTGAGAGGAATGTACTAACCCTCCTCATCATCAATGCAGTATTTGTTAGGTATGGCAACAGGAAAATCCTCCTTTGTCTTTTCAAAGTGGTCCTTTGTTGTCAAGATGTGAACAGACACAGTTGTTTCCAGAGCCCATCTTGAAGCTCATGAGCATCTTCTCCAGCCTCTAACATAGAACTGTGTGGCTGAGAATCAGCAGTGGAATCTAGGCAGACAAGATCAGCCTCCCCGTGAGTTATAGGTATGGTGCCAGGAGAGCTCAAAAAATCCCTTAAATGTCCTGCTTCAAAATAGCAGTGTAAGCCATAGCTTCATGTTTTGACAGCTTATATCAGCAATTTTCTTGGCTGATATATTGATTGTAGTTTGGACTTGAGTTCCTGCTGATCTAATAAAACATCATCGTCATAACAGAGAAAATAAGATGATCCTTTGTGGTACCTGCCACTTGGTGAAGTAGTTCTCTGGGGTGGCCAGAAAGCTAGCTTTGCCTTAATATGCAAGTGAATTGAATTGGACAAAATGAGTTAATTTTATTATTTGATCTCATCAGCTATCAGGATGTTGTTCACTAATGTATTCTGCATATGTTTTCAGAGAAATGTAATGGTGCCTTCACAGACACTAAAACAGATTTTGTACATCAGGATCACAAACAGCCTAAATGTGTAGTCAGAACGGCAGTGTTCCCTATACTTAAGTGGGGGAAATACATCACCAAAGCTCAGCCAGAATCTGGATGGAGCTCTAAGTGGTGTAAAAATCTATGCTGGTCATCTTGAGGATATGGTGCATTTTTTATGTTCTCCTGGCCTGCAGACCTACTGATGTTCAATATCCTTTTATTTTCATAGCAATTACTGACCATCCAGGAGGAGCTAAATAACAAAAAGTCAGAACTGGAACAAGCAAAGGAAGAGCAGTCCCACACACAAGCACTACTGAAAGTTCTCCACGAACAGGTAAGCAAACAAATCAGTTTAGACATCCCCACCACATATTCCCCAGTGCGTGGCTCACACAGACATGACTGAAGGGAATCTGAGGAATAATTAGCCTTACCCTGTCAACTTTAGCAACTTTGCTCTGTGGAATTTATAATGTCTTTCTCAACATCTCTATCTTCACCCCAGTTCCTACCAAGGCCTACCTACGTGTGAATATTTATTCAAGAAAATATGAATGAGGTTTGATACAGTTTTAAATATTGGCAATGTAGATGAATAAGCAGTTAGTTTCCTCTTAGGTCTGAGAATGAAGAAAACAAGTTTAGTCTAATCTGTGTTGGTCGTGCAGACATACAGGCAGAAAAGAGACAGATTCATGGCTACATTAAAAATATACCGTCTCTCTGAATCAGGGCACTTATCCGGCCATAGCAAGTGCTACAAACCTTTCATATGAAGTTTGTAAATCTGATCATTTCATCCTGGCTTTCTTTGATCCAGAAGTGTGGCCTGACATTGACAAGTGGATGGGAGAGTATTGTCTTACAGCAGCAGAAGATGGATCACTCTGCAGGCAGGCAGCCCAGTGAAATCTAAGCCCCATTGTCTGTCCTGGAGGAGCCATGAGAGCCCTTGAAATGCTTTCTGAGTTCTGGCCTCTCCCTGTTGCCAAGAAAGTAATGAGTGCTAATGAAATGAGCGGGCACAAAAAAATCACAGATAATAAACCCAGTGCTGGTGAACCAAGTGCAGGTTGTGCTAAATTTTTCATTCACACATAGCTATGAGAACATTATTTATACCATTTATTCTAACTCAGAGATTTAGAAAATTGAAAATATGAAGTAAGCAGAGCATGGCCATAATCAGCTGGGACTCAGCTAGTTTATAAACAATTTTTATTTTTTGCAATGATTTTTAGATTATAAATATATTTTATTAGTTATTGTCCCCGAAAAATATAAATGACTTGTTAGGGAAAAGTGAAGACACTGAGTATTTGTAAACTTTTAGGGCCTTGGACAAAATGGTGTACAAAAGTAATGATGTTATATGGTTAATATGGTAATATATGTTATATGGTTAAAAGTAATGATGTTATATGGTTAATATATATGGTTAATAATAGACTGAATCTGTATGATTTGAGCAATGTGAGATTGAACTGAATGTCTGGTTGACTCAATTCACACTTATCAGCAGTCTGGGAACACCATCAACACTCTCCCCCCCCACACACACACACATTGTCATTGTTACAATACAAGGACCATAGCTTTATGCTGGTGTTTTTTCTACTTGCTCTCTCCTTGGCTTTTTTTTTTTTAAATAAAGCTTTTAATTTGGAGAGGGGAGGGGTGGACTTTTCCCTTCTTTAAACAACTCAAATCCTTTTATTTTGATTTGAAATCCAAACTTAGTCATAAGAATAGACTCTTGAGTTGTGCCAAAGAAATTGATATGGAGGTGTTATGACATGTGTTTTTAAAGAGTAAAACACTCACGTGGGGTGGAGAATTGGGGAGCTGGAGAGCGATGGGAAGAAGAAGAGAGAGGAGGAAGAATGACTGAATGTGAAGAGTCAGGACAACTACCGTCATTAAAGACTTAGAAAATAGGGATGAGAAGCCAGGAGCCGGAGGCTCATGCCTGTAATCCTAGCTACTCAGGAGGCTGAGATCTGAGGATCGCAGTTCAAAACCAGCCTGGGCAGGAAAATCTGTGAGACTCTTATCTCCAATTAACCACCAGAAAACCAGATGTGACACTGTGGCTCAAGTGGGAGAGTGTTTGCCCAGGCCCAGAGTTCAAGCCCCATGACTGACAAAAAAAAGAAAAAGAAAATAGGCATGAGAAAGAAGTAGTTTTTGCATCAGCAGACTTGATGGTCTTTTTTTTTAAATAGAGGAACCGAGAATATCCAAGTCTCTTGTAGGAGGGGTTGATATGCAATAGCCAGTGGCCACCTGTGTACTATTTCCACTACCAAGCCATTGCCTGAGAGCCCCACCATACTGTCTCTACTTGTCCTTGAAGAAGGACATCTGCACAGTACACAATTCAGGCCCTCTCCTGGCAGTCCACCCTCCCGTGGAAGTAAATGGAAAAATACCTCTTGCCTCCACAAACATGGCTTTCCCAGGCTTTCTTTGTGTATGTGTACTACAGCTATACATGAAAACACTGCATCTGTGCCCACACAGATACTGCCTTAATAAATATACTTGCAGGTACATACACACAGAGAGAAATGTGTATACTTCACTCAACATTTATGATTTTGCTATTTGAAGCAATTGTCAGTGATGAGGAATACTGACAAGAAAGGCTAGGTCTTGAGGGCAGACTCTTCCCTTAAGGGTCTCAACCCCTTCATGGAAGGGGTAGTTGGGTGAGTGCTCTAGGCTTTCCCTGTGTGTTGAGATGCAACTTCCCTAGGCCCCTCCCTCCACCACTGCTGCCTTCCATTTCCAAGATAGTGATGGGGGCTTCCTGCACCTAGATGAGGGAGAGGAGAGGTTGGGAAAGGAGCAGAGAGAGACACTGAGAGGGCAGAAGCATCAAGGCCTGCATGGAGAAGCACCTGCAGGCTGGGGGGTGAACAGTACTGCGGTCAGGAGATGGGAAGAGAATGGGTGGCACAGAGGGGCACCTGGATCAGAGAGGCTGAGATTTATTGAATAGGGAGAAGGAGAGCAACTGATATCTTTATGCAGTTATGGATCAAATAGTCCTTTACTTCTTGAATGATATAGTCATGAACAAATAGTCCTTCTGCTACAGAGCAGACCTTTCTTCTGTGATAACTCATGGCAGTACAGTTTATTAGACTAAAGGTGAGATACACCGAACAAAAAGATTTAAAAATGCCCTACTAAGAAAACCTTAAGCTAGGGAAACACGGTTTTTTTAAAAGTCTTTACATGTGATATGTTAATAGATAGTCTGGCTATTACTGTGGTGTACACGTAAGGTATATAATATATAAAACATACTGTATATAGACACATGCATCTATCTACCTACCTATCTATCTATCTATCTACCTACCTACCTACCTATCTATCTTTCTATCATCTATCTTGCCCAAATACTCCTATATGTTATGCATAGAACTATCTGTGAGGCACCCTTAAAGATGATTAATTAATTTTTTCCATTAATTTGATGGATGTGATCATGAACCAGAGAACCTTGGATCTATAGCCATCTGACTGTGGATCCTCAGTTCACTGTCCCTTAGCTTTTTCATGTAAGGCTGGTGATCTATCACTCGAACCACACCTCCACTTCCTGTTTTTTGGTGATTAATTGGAGATAAGAGTCTATGGACTTTCTTTCCCTAGCTAACTTTGAAGCTCAATCCTCAATCTTAGTCTCTAGAATAGATACATTAGAGGCATGAGATACTGGCACCCAGTGCTTGTTTGAGTTTAAAGCTTGAGTTTAAAGCTACCCTGGAAAGCCTAGATACTTTCACTTTAATATGCTCAGATGGCCAGGAAGAACCAGTGTACAGAATCCACACACATTGGTGGGATATATGATTGTTCTTTTCTTTCCAGTTTTAAGTACCTGTTTCCCACCGTAAGTCCTTCCTATGAAGCAGGAAAAAGCCCAGCAGAGATGTTGTCAAGCAGCTGCCAGGCCACCTCACCTACTCCTTTGCTACCTGTCTCTAGAGGTCTGCTCCTAGCCAAGACAGGATCAAATGCTAATTACAGCTTTCCTAAACTTCCTGGTAGCTCATTACTCTAGGGCCTTTTGAGAGAGAAGAGTGTTTTCTAGGAAAAGAAGCAAAGCGTCCTCTCTCATTAGGTCCAGATACGGTGTCAGTCATTCAGACGTGTTTTTTCTCAGGGAGGACATGTACTGTAGCCTTGCGGCGTGTTCCAATGTCAGGCAAACCCATCATTCATGAGTGATCGTTAGCAGAACATCATTTAGCTGGTGGCAACTTGCAAACACTGCAGGGTTTAAATTAATAGCAATCCAAGTAGGAAACGAAATCGTTTCTTATTCTTAAGAACCACTTTTGTATGTTTTATGCCTATGGAACTGCTTTCTAATCTTATTATTCAAAAAATAAAGACCAAGATTCTTCTTCTTCTCTTTTCTTTCTTTCTTTCTTTCTTTCTTTCTTTCTTTCTTTCTTTCTTCTTCTTCTTCTTCTCTCTCTATCTCTTTTTTTTTTGGCCAGCCCTTCAAGCTTCTTAAAATCTCAAACTGGTTTCAACAAGACTCATTAGAATGATGTGCTCCATCTGTTTTCCTTCACTGGAAGTTTTATAAAATGCAACCTCAGATAAATCAGAGCTAATAAGTGGATATATACTTACCAGATATACTTGCTTCTTCTTTCACTGTTGTTTTCTTTAAATGTTTCAGTTAAAAGGTACAAAGGAGTTGGTGGAGACCAATGGCCACAGCCACGAGGACACAAATGTATGTACCAGGAACCTGGTGTTTCCTCTTCTCATTGGGTTTTAGGGTGAACTGTGGGATATTTATGTTATAAATAAAATGCTGCTTTTCAGTCTTTTAAGATTATTATACAGGCTGTGCTAAAAAAAAAATGTAGATAGCTCCGCTATTGTTAGCTTAGTTTAGCAAATGTCAAGTTAAATGTCCTTGAGCTAATCCCTACCTTCAAAAGTTTCTGATCTCAATGAATTTTCTTGAGCCCTTTATATTTCCAAAGCTAAGTAAATGCAATGAGACCCCGGTAAATAAGTTGTATACTGCATGTATATTTAACTTTGCCTGCCAAGGAAGGTCATAATTAAGTGATTGACATGCTGAAGAGATCTCTGAGTTCCTCACTTGCCCAAAAACTTGTCCAAGGAAGTACTTCTCTTCTGTTTCTGACCCTACACAGTAGCAGGATGCATCTTCCTTCCTGATGATGTTGAGCAGATCCCAATGAGCTCTGTGCTTCCTCTCTCACTGTCTCTTAAATATTAATTTGCCAAGCAAGAGATAAGTATTCTCTGTGTCTTGTAAGCTCAACAGTCTTAGACAGAGTATTATTCCTTGTATAGAGCATTGTCTATCCCTATGTCCAATGGTGTTGGTTTTGCCTTTACTTAAATCTCTCTGAGATCTCTGTGTACCTCATTACCTTTATCACAGGAAATGCTTACTAAGTGGTTCTTTTTATGTAGAACAGACTCAGATGTGATGATGAATGCCTGATTAAACACATCTAGGAGAAATTACATATTTCACATTCACCCTTATTTTAATTATATATTGCAGACAGCCTAATAATCCAAGTGCCCAGAATATTCCGTTTTCTAGTTACTTGGGCCTACCCAAACAATATTTCACATAGGATACTTACTTTCCTGTGATCCTGGTATTCTGCCTAAGTAGTAAAGGGTAAAAGGTAGGGATTTTGGAAAAGCAGGAGGCATGTCATCTACTCTCAAGGAACTGATACTTAAGGAAAATTTGGTGATAGAGTGTGGCATGTTCAAAAGGGTGGGACAGTTGGGATGGGATACAGTTTGAAGTTCAGACTGTGCTGCTTATAAACAGTGTCTGCTTTAGAAGTTACTTCACTTCTCTGTGCTTCATTTTCCTATTTCCCTTAAAAACCTATCATGATATTGTAATTGTTATTATAGCTTTTTGTGAGTAATCAAGAAAAAAAAAAGCTTCCTGGATCTGTGGGATTTGGCTGGACTTTGATGGATGTGTAGGACAGGGAACTGGAAGAAGGGACTCTCACGGTGCTATCCCCATTGGCAATATTGTGACATGAACAGTTCATTACCTTCATTCTTACTCCCAGACCCTTCTTCAGGTTCCTGTACTCCAGGGACCCAGTGCTGCCACCTTTGGAATCAAAACTTTCATATCCACTCCACTCTGGGCCAGTCCCTCTGCAAAAGGAAGTTGCTGTCTAATTAAATAAGCCAGATAGAGCTGTGTGGGGTCTCAATTTCCCACCCTTGTTAAAAGGAATTATACTGCCTGCCTTCCTTATTTCCTTCCTTCCTTCCTTCCTTAAGGGTTCATGTGAGAAGCAGATGAGATAATGGATAATGGATTGGAATTGTAAGGTGCTGAGTAAGAAGTTGTTCTGGTGCTGATTGGATTAAAGTAGATGATGATGATATAGATGATGATGATGATGATGATGATGATGATGATGTGTGTGTGTGTGTGTGTGTGTGTGTGTGTGTGTGTGTGTGGTGTGTGTGTGTAAAGAGAGCCTGATATGACATCTAGCCATTAGGCCCTTAGTTGAAAAACATTGAAGTCATCTATTATTACTATTATTATTCCTCCCTTGTGGAGGAAAGATTTTTATATTTTTAAACCTTTGTAGGATCTACAAGGTAGGCTTTTTAATCAGCTCAAAGAAATGACCAGAGATGCTCATTTTCTGCTGGGGAAGAAGAGGTAGCCATGACACCTTGGCTGAGGGCTTACTGAGAATGTTTGGAAAGGACATGGCCTGCTGGTCCCTCCCTCCCCCTCTCCCTTCACTGCTGGTGGCCACCTCCCCATTGGGTAGAAGCTAGCCTGATTTTAAGTCTCTGACTTGTTTGCCAGGGCTTTGCCAGTAGGTGAGTTAGTCATCTGTCTGTCTTTGATGTCTGCAAATTTGGCTTCTTTTGTCTGTGCTTCGGTGAGAGTAATGTGAAAGCAAAGATTTTTTTTTTCAATTGTTATTTGGGCCAGGCATTAGAAGCTGTAATAAAATAGTTTGTGCAATCTCCATCTCTTCTGAAGTGGCCACCAGGGCTACCAAGGTTGAAAGAAACATGGCTTGCAAACCAGAATGAGAGAGTTAAATCGAATTTGATTGGGCACATGGTCCTTGTGAACTTCACCTTCCATGTTAATAAGCGTGTTAAGGGCTGTATAGAGATACTTGGCCTAGAGCAGATACTCAACAGGTACAAATTTCACTACTGGTATGTGACATACCAGGCAGGACTTTGGCAGGATGTCTGTTTGTTTTAGTTTACATTTTTGTGCTGGTACTGGGGCTTGACCTCAGGGCCTCGGTGCTGTCCTTTAGCTCCTTTGCTCAAGGTTGATGTTCTAGCATGTGGACCATAGCTCCATTTTTTTTTTTGCTTTTTGGTAGTTAAGAGATTCATAGACTTTCCTGCTCAAGCTGGATTCAAACTTCAATACTAGATGTCTGCCTCCTAAGTAGCTAAGATTACTGCCATGAGCCACCAATGCTTAGCAGCGGGATGAATTTTAATGTGGCTCAGGAGGAATAAGCCTGGGGCCCAAGGCTATTGATAAGTCAGGATGTTTTTCACTATAATTACACACGTCTGGGTAGAAATTTTATACATTATTACTTATTGATAGTTATTGTATAGCAACCAGTATTGACTTAGGTGGATATTCTTAGTGGATGTACAGATACTTAAAAAAAAGTCCATTAAATAACTTATATTTGAAGTTTGTACATTACAGAAAAGAATACAACATAAAATAATTTAGTATCTCATTTCTGAGAGATAACTACTATTAACATCCCATTTTAGTTTTGTTTTCTCTACTATGTACATCATCAGAGGAAAGAACCTGTAAGGAAATGAATAAGAATTAGTACATTGTCTCATTTGTTCATTTTTGATATCTCACTATAAGTTAAATACTTTTCAGGCTACCAACAATTCCTCAAAGATATGACACAGTGACTGTATAATGTAGGTTGAATAACTGAGTATATACCTATGTTTTGCTATGACAAATAATACTGTAATTAACACATCTGTTTCTGGGGGTTCTGTATATTATATGCAGAGTCCTAAAGTCTGGTGGAGAGCTTCAGACTTCTGGTAGGCTCCAGTCAGACAGACTGGTTTGTTAACAGCTGGTCTTGTGATTTTAACATATGCCATAGTCTCTAGTCATCCTGTTGATGGTATGTGACTATTACTTTTTTATAGGTTTTGTATTTTACTGAGCACCAACAGATTCTAGCTAACCCCTGGTCTGGCATTCCTGCGCTCCTCAAACAGACACCTTGTCCCCCATAGCAGGAGATTCTTCATTAGGTCATGCCCAGGAGAAAAGTTTTCTGAAGGCTAAAACCACGAATAGCCCCAAACCGAGGCCGACCTGGTCTCTGAGAGGAATTAGACAGTTTGGTCTCACACTTGCTGATTTTCTGTACTTTCATCCCTGTATTCGAACTGGGTTAAAAACAGATGGGCAGTTCTACCTTTGACATGGACTTAAGTCCAAAATGAGCCTTTATCCCAGTCCCTTTAGAGATTTGTTATTCCAAATTTCTTTTTTTCCTAGAAAGCAAAACTATAAATTTCCTTTGGATGCCCATCTCTATACTATTTCCAACACCTAGAACTGCCAACTACTAATATAAAACAAATTAGAAAATAAGATGATCCAGCTTCATATAACATCTTTCTTTAAAAATAGTTATCTCCAGTAGCATCATTACCTGTGATTCCAGTGGGTGTATTAGTGTTCAGGGAGAGGGGAGCAGGAGGGATTGAAGGAATGCAGGAACAGATGAGGATTGACACAAAGTGGGAGCTGAAGCTACCAGTGTGGAGAGCAATTTTTGGTCTAAGAGGTTTCCCTGCGCATCTCCCCTTCTGGCTTTGTTTCACTTATAGAGAAACTGCCACCCCCATGCTCACCCCTAGTTGTCCAGTTTCCTACCCCAGGGTTAAAGATGTGTGCAATCTGTAAAATGGCCAATACACGGTCAAACAGAACACCCTTCTAACCAACAATAAAACAAACACACAAAAGAAAAAAGATTTCTCAGTTTTTCATGTGGTCTCCCTAAGAAGGTAAATCCTTGGAGCTGTCTTTAAATCTGTCGGGGTAAAAACATTAGGAGAGCATGCAAGAGATACTGCGGGAAGAGCATTCTTCAAGTTTCTTGAGAAAGCTATTGTTAGCCATATATTTTAATGATGTCTATGCAAGAGCCCAAGCAGAAGCGCAGTCCTCTTCCCCAGCTAGGGTGTGGCTTTCATCCTTCAGACAAGTAAAGCACCAGTTAAGAATCCCATCGTGGGTAATAAACAAGGCTACTGTGGGCAGGCAATTTCACCATGCTGTGTTCAAAAAGGGAAAGAATACCTCAGGCCCCATTGTGTCTTCCTATAACCACTTGAGCCCTGGTTTTAGAGTATCCCAAATCTTAAAATGAGAGGTGAATAGACAAGACAGAGACAGTAGTTTTGCCCCTTTCCAGTCCCAACCTATGGTCCCAGCAAAGGACTTGGACAAGCAGACTTCCTCTATGGCATCAAAGGTGCCCCATCTTTTTACTTTTCTCCTCACAGCCTGCCCCCAACCATCTCTTGCTGTCCCTTCTATGTGTTTCCATGTAGCTTGCCTTCCCCTTTTACCCTTTTATAGTCTTTGAAGAAGGCAGCAGAGTAGAGTATTCAGGACAGATCTGAGCACTAAGTTCGTTTAGCCCTGCCTGGCTCTACTTCCTGTCCTGGTGCTCCTGAGAAATTTACTGAACTCCTACTCTTCTAAAACAAAAATATGAATCACATTATCTCCAAGAGTTATTGCTGCATGATGCTGACATGATCATAGATATCAGGAATTTGATACCAGCTTTGCACACCAGGCACCAGCTAGGTTCTGGAAATCCATTTAGTGAGTCATTAAGATGTGGTCCCTGACCCCTGTGGAGCCAACTTCCTGTTCTCATACATTTAACAAGCTTGCTTGTCCCACTACCTTCTCGTCAATACTGCTATGGGAATGAGGGTCTCCAGGTAAGTCTGCAAGCACAGCCTCTACCAGAAGGACTGGCTCCATGGTGCCTGAAGGGAGCCAGTAGGAATGGATGTGAAGAGTAGCACACAGAGAACTCTTAAGACCCCCAGCATGTAATCAGTAACCATTGTGTTACTGTGGTACTCGTCTCCCTTCAAGAAGAGATGGACCCAAGTCTGTTGATCCCTAGAGTCACCTTTGCCCCGTAGAAGCCTGAAATTGAGAATGTAGGTATTCCCTTCACCATGCACGCATTTCCTCACATAGGAAATGCTCATATACATAGCTGGCCTGTCCTTCTATTCAGTTCCTATGCTATCCCTGATTTCCTCCTAATGATGCTTGCTTCTCTTCTCCCCTAACCTGCCCATGAAGCTGGCCTCACCAAACTGTTTTACCATGTTTCCTGTTCTCAGTTAACCATGTGTGCTACCATTTGGTGAAAAGTAATTCCACCTGAAAAAACATCACTCACATCCCACCCCACTGGAGAATGTTATTGTCTAGGGGAAACCTTGTGGGTGTACAGTTGCTCCTGGCTTGTGCAGAAATCCAAGGATGAATTACACTGGGGACTAGTATTGAGGATGGGTGCAGCCAGCTCCACTGGGGAAGGAAGGAATCCTTGCTTCCAGTCAGTGCTCCAGGGACATTTCCTTCCCAGTGTGTGACTACCAGAGGACAGCAAGTCTAGAACTAAGACTGGATTTTGCCATAAGGACAGAAGTCAGTGGTACCTGCTGGTCCAAGAGTGTTCTGGAACTTGTCATGGAATTAGTACATGTTTAATGCCCCTCTCAGGCTGAGTTTAAGTGAACATACTTTCTTCTCCCAAACCAGATTAGAGAAAAACAGGGAAGGTAATGTGAATTTAGTTCTGTGTGATATGATCATGCAGGCATATGGATATATGTCTAGATAAAGCCATGATGAAAAAGCTATCCATTTTGAAGACAGAATGTACTTCCCCTAAAAGTTTATGGTCATTCTACCTGATATAAAAGCAGGTACAACCAATTAGAATGGGAGGCTGTAGTTTCAGAGGTAGGGCATATAAATACATTTATCTGAAAAAAATGCTACTTTCTTTTGGGAGAAAACTTGGAAGTTCAGAAAAACAAAGAAAAAATTATATAGAATTTTGCTCCAAAAAAACAATTTTGTTCCTCCAAAATGAGTGTTTCCACTTCATAATATTTTCTCCATTGTATGTATTTCTCAATATGTATATATATACATTTTTACCAGATTTATAGCATATTTTGTAGACAATTTTAGCCACCCACACCTATTTTTGGTATAAAGTATGAGGGTGTGGCTCACATGGTAACACTAAAATTGAAATTTAAAACAAAGAGAAAAATAGGTAAGGAAAAAAAAGACAAAATGAAGCAATGAAAAAGCTAAACTAAATCATGAACATTTTCCAGTGTTATTAAACATGTTGTCTTAGTATGATTTTTAATCATTTCCTGATATTTCATGCGATAGATATAATCTACTTTATTTTACCACCTCTTGTATGGGCCTCAAAATATTTGTTTTTGCTGCCATGGGTAGTGTTCAATGAATGTACTATAAGAACATGTTGTTTAATTCATCTATCATTAAGTACTTGGTAATTAGAGAAGTTTTATGATTGGTCAGGATTTAGAGATGTAGAGAGCTCACTGATTCTTTGAGATGATTAAACCTCAGCCCCACATGAAACAGGTAGACCATAATAATGTCTGAGTCTTACCTCATAGAGAGCATGCTGAGTTCATCCATGGGACAAGGAAATCACTCTGAAGCACATTTTCACTTTAAAGAGAAAGGCAAATCCTATACACTTCATAAATCATTTAGAAAAACAATACTTAGATATGCTATTTGGGTCTTATGCTGTGCACTACATGTCAGTCTTCTTCACAGCCTAAGGCTTGTAGCACTTGTGCTCTGTGTGATTCCCAGGCTAAGGGTAATGGAATCAGGCTAACATCTCTGCTACCCCCCAGAGAGAGGGATCCATTAAAAGAACAAAATGAGTTCTATCCCCTCCCAATAGAAAATTAAGTTTTTGTTCCTAACTGTGGTGAAGATATTACATGAAATGCCTACATTATTAGCAAGAGATGCAGATACACAGACAGAGCCATGACTTTGATGCAAGTGGTACCATTCTAAAGCCACAGGAAACCAAGGTGGCTCCATCACAGCACTCCTGCCTCACCTGGGAGACAGCCTAGCCCTGCCTGACATCCCGAACACAAAAGGAACATTCAGCATTACTTGTGGACAAAGCCAGGAGTCCAAAAGGGGCAGCATAGTGCTCTAGTGGTCTCATGAGACAGTGGAGGAGAGGCAGGGGTCACCTTTACCTCCGTGCCTTCAATCCACACTGTGGCTGCATTAGGACCAGTTGACTGTGAAGAGCCAGGGGCAAGGTATACATGTGAAATGCACTATTGCTTAGTTCTCGGTAGTGAGTTCCATAATTCCTTGGCATCTGCTAGCCACCATAACTTTGAGATGAACCTGCCATGCTGGGGTCAGCCTGGGAGGGAGGCTTCGTCCTTGCTGCTGGTGTGCCACGCGGACTCGGGTTCAGCACTGCTGCGCTCTCCTGGATGGCTCTGTAATATCACAAGCAGCAGCCATTCTCTATTTCTCAACTCACTCTTCATCCTCAGACCTCATCCATCATATTGCCACATAATTCCCTGGCTGGTGGCATTTGTCTGAGGGAATGTGTAGGAAGATGACAAAGTAAAAATGGAGGTGTGAAAGTAAAAAGAAAAAGGGGAGAAGAGCAGGAAAGATGGGCCAGAAAGAGTCCCTTGTTCCATGACTCTCTGCTGCCTGCTTTTCAACCTCTCTAAATCAACGTTGGCAGCCCATAAAGCTTCCACCGTCATATGACGCCCCCTGCCAACTCCAGGAGTGAAATCTGCTTTCATCATAAATGTGCTTGGTGGCCACACGGGCATCCACACTTCCGAGAAAGCTGCACCAAAAATAAAGCTCATGAATCCAAAGCAAAAAGCTCAAATGTTAGTCTGGAAATAAAAATACCAGTGGAAGAAACTACACAACTTAGTCTTGGAAATAAATTCCTTTAAATTGCTCACCACCAAATGAAGAACATCTCAATGCTTCAGCCTCAACAACTGTTTCCAGATCAGACAGAGATCACCCCTCCTTGTGGTTTGGCCAGGCCTTAGCCAAGGAGTAAGTTCATGGCCACCAGTTGAAGCTTCATCGGTCCTCTCTCCTGAGATCTTTGCGGGTGGGGGAGCAGCCTACTGAGGGCCAAATTGGACATTCTGATCAAACCTTTAAGAAGGTTGTAATCCTTCTACCTGTGGCTCCAAAACTAACTCAGGGTAGATAACTCTATACATCAGTAAATTGCATTCCAGTGGGAATCTCCTGGGGGAGGTACATACCTAATGCAGGCAGAACAAAAGTGGAATTCAGAAGGAACACTGGTTAGCAAAGGAGATCCACAGGCTTTGTTACACTGTCTGCAGAAACAGTAAAGGATTTCCTGAAAATGTGTAATACTTAGGGATACAGGAACGTTGGTCCTTGCCCGGCACCCTGTCTGGACAGCAGCACCCTGTTACTACGTGAGTCCCTGGGAAGCTTACTATTCAGCCCCTTACTCATTTCTGAGAATTGTAGCTATTCTCAAAAGCTCTGAAGTTTCTCCTGAAAAGATTCACCAGCCTTGGAACACAGATGGATTTTTTTTCACCCAAGAAAAATTTTCTGTTTATTTAAGTTTTTTCCCCCTTATCCCTGAAAAATCCTCTAGGCTTCAGCCTTCCCAAGCTCTGAAATTGTCCTGGTGGGGAGATTTGTCGACTCATATACAGTTTCACATAATTTCTATTATGCCAGCTTCCCCGTGAGATTACAGTGTGGCTTTCTCGGTCTGGATAATTTCCAGACTGCTTAGTGTATGCTGATGAGCTACTTATGTTTAGAGACTTACAGAATTTAACTTGCAAAGGCAATTCCTTGCCATGCCAACTTTGAGAACAGTGGCGTGAAGCTGTAAGAAAGGCTACAAGTGCAAAAGCCCTAGTGTCCACCAGGTGTAATTCATCTCTCCACATGCCACACACACACACACACCATTCTTGCACACTCAGTCCACAAGGTGTAATTCTGTGGTCTCCATATACCACACCACACGTACACATTATTCATAACCATTTTATATGAAAATATTCAAATTAATCTCCTTGGTAAAAACAGAATAACTTTTGGCTTGCTATAGAAATTAAGAGTTGGTCTCAGATCCTGCACAAATTGGCTTTAGTCCACAGGTCAAATTTAGCTAGGTGAAGCATCCATTAAAAATTCTAAATGATTAGATTTTTTATTGATAATCCAGCTTCCTCTATCTATCATGTCATCCTTTTTGCCTACAATGCAAATTTCACCTATTTTTTTTTAAGCTTAGCTCAATTCTCATAGTTTGGGGCCTTCCCCTGGGATTGGGCCAAATCAATTACCATTTTCCCCAGATTCCCAAGGTATGTGAGAACATCTCAAACATTTTGAGTAGGTCAGAAATGACAGGTTTATCCTCAATTGAAGTATAAGTGCCTCAAAGCAGGGAACTGTGTGTATCCCTTACAGAATGTACCATTGTAATGAGCCTATGTAAGCGCAAGTATTTGTAATGCTTATGGATTGATAAAGGTACTGACAGCATTCCAGCAGCCTCAAATGCTGCTCTGAAATTATTGGATCTGGTTAGATGAGAGAGAGGAAATGCTTCTTTCTGTGTATTATCTGAGGTGATCTAAGAAAAAACAAGTATCTGTAGATGCCTTGTAGACTGTAAACATTAGAATTGAGATAGTCAGGATTACCTCGTCCAGCTTCATAATTTCTTTTCTTGCTTAATTGTTATATGTGTTTGAGCCTTACATTCTCTAGGAAATGCTTTTCAACCTTTAGGAAGTCACAGAACCAGAGATCCTTTCAAAGCACAGAGTTCTGGGACCTAGGAAATTGCATTTCTATTAAGTGCCACAGTAGTTAGTGTTGGCACTAACTTTGAAGCACACTTTGAGTATCAGTGCCGCCTACCTTGCACTGAGGCTAGCCTGGGTACCACCCTGGGCTGACACAGCACCAGTGGCCTTGCCTGGTCAAAGCTAATGGCATCTGTGTTTGGACATATTTTACCTGCTGGGCCATCTTCTTAACTTCTACAGTCTGAGAGTAGGATTTTCTAATATTCAGCTCTCTATCTTTTTATCTAACACAAAGCCTATCGTTATAGTAGCTGTCCAGTAAATATTTGAGGAAGGACAAGAGCCAAAGTTTAGTAAGTTCTAATCAGATTAAGCCAAACTGAGGTGTCCAAATGTCTAAATAATACTTCAGTACTATTCAGTACTATTCAGTGCTATTTACCTCCAAAAGAAAACACATAGTAATTCCCAACCAGTGGTCTGCTTAAAAAATATCACAGCTGGTAATCCTACTCCCTCAGGAGGCTGACATCTGAGGATTGAAGTTCAAAGCTAGCCTGGGCAGGAAAGTCTTAAAGACTTTCATCTCCAATAAACTACTCAGAAAAAGCAAGAAGTGGTGCTGTGGCTCAAGTGGTAGAGTGCTAGCCTTGAGCCAAAAAAAAATCAGGGACAGAATTCCTGAACATAAATATCTTTAATTTCCCCCATTTAAATATAACCTTTTGTCTTCTGCCTTTTCATTTGACGCCCTTAAATCAATATCACATCTGGGAGAGGTTGGGAGAGATCAGTGAGAATTATGAAAAGATTGGCATTGATCAGGATGCATAAACTGAGATGTTGAATTATGCAGCTACTTAACGATACATTTTTTAAAACATTCATCACATCCCTTTGGAGAATGTGAAAAAGACTGACGGATACACACCTGCCTTCTGTGCCTCCCACACCCACCTTTGGTCAGGGCCAGTCAAGTCTGTGGGACTGAGTGCAGAAGAGCCCATTCGGACACACCACAGTCATGCTGTGAGAAAATGGCATGCGACAGACAAAAAGGAAAAAGAAAAAGGTGGAGTGTACTAATGGATCTGGAACCTGCTTGCCTGGGCCTAATCTTGGTAATACTCCTTACCAGGTGTGAAAACTTAAGGATGCTCCTTCAGTACCTAGTCTGTGCCTCCCTTTGTCCATCTGTAAATTGGGGTCAATGAGAGCACCAGCACCTGTCATCTATGATGATTATTTGCTTTGCATTGTGTTGCTTTATGTTATTCAAAGTACGTGAAATTGTCCATAGACCATATTTGTTCATAGATCAAGTTGTTCATGAACCATATAGCAGCTATCCAGAACACTCCATTCTTGGAGTGTTTCCCATGCATGACATATGCCACAAGGCAGCGAGGAGAGAGAATTCAATTTTGGAGTCTTGGGAATGGGGTCAAATTAATGTTTACTGTGATCTCACAGTATGCCAGGCAGACATAGTGAAATTTGATTTACTTTTATAATAATTAAATGGCTTTCTTTCCCATTTATCAGATTGCATCCCATCTATTTTCATGACCTAATTTACTACCATAAAGGTCAAAGAAAACCTTCTAAATTTTAATATTATCATTAGTAATGTAAACTCAGCAGGTGAAAATTATGATAGCAGTGCTTTGTAGCAGAGAAAAATAAGAAATGTCATACTGAGAAATGAACTGGGAAAATAGCATGCCAAGAGCGCCATAATACAATTAATCTTTACTAGCAATGGAGTCAGTATCATGTAAGATAAATCAAACCGACTAATTCTGGTTGCACATACATACATTTTTTAAAACTATTTCACTTTAGTTTCTTCTGTTTGCTGCTCCATTTTTATTGGTGAAAGAGATTTTTCATGTCAGTGCCTTTTAAGGCTATGAAACGTGAGGATCTGTGTAGATACAGCAGTGTGGATTACATTGTTTTATGTAGCAGAATGAACAGATACTTTTGAGATGGAATTTTTTATAATGTCTATGGTCTATGGTTGGCATATTGTAAAATTAAAAACAAGATGCTACCCTATAGTTTAAATTATAAAGGCATTAATGGGATACAAAAGATTTTTCTACTCATTTTGAGAACATTTTTATTTAACATGACTGGCACAGAACTATACCAAAAGAAAGTCATTTAATTACCAGCTTGAGACCACCATTTAAGCCTGGTGTGAACTGTGATAGCTGTAATTAAGCTCTGACCCAAGCAGCAGTAATGCTCATAGTATTTAATGAGAAACATTAAGAAATCAAAATTATTCATTCAAAGTCTCTGTTCTTAATGTGGAATATGCTCCTTCTGGAGCATATGTGTAGAATAATAACATTTAAAAAATAGGAACCAAGAAAAAAAGTGTATATATGCACACACATACATGTATACACATGTATCTACTATACATTGGTAGAGGGTTTTTATACAAACGATATGAGGTAAATATTTGAATATGAGTCTTTATACCTATATATTGAAGTTAATTTTCAACCTCTAATTTGAAAGTTTTTTATATGTATATGTGTATGTATGGAAAACGCTAATAACAATTATTATCAAGAATTAAGGTAAATCAAAGATATATCTTGTGTCTTATATTTTAAAAAGGAAAAGTTTATAAGCTTATAGTTTGATCTCTATGATAAAAGTTAATATATAAATTTAAGTCTCTGAAAGCATTAATCATAGATACAACATACAATTTAGCATCTTTAGTTCCTTTAGTCTTAAAGAGTAAATCAGTTTTGTTACTTTAAAATGATAGAACAGGTCCAAAAGCATTTACATTGCTCAGAATGATTGCCTTGTGCTTGCCACTGTCCACTTCATGGATTTTATAGACCACTTCAGGCCAAGGATACTGACCAGTCTTCTGAAGGCTTGTCAGTGAGCCCCATAAATTTTATCCTTTCTATGTATATGGTATCACATTTATTTAGTATAATTCAACAAATATTACAGAGGCTCTGAGATTTATAATTTTCACAAAAAATATCAGTCGCAGCTATGTGGAAAGCACTGCAAGGTACTGAGCATGCTGTGGTAAAGAAAACCAAGCATGGGTTGAGTGAGCACTGGAAGCCCCAATGGGGCTACTGTAAACAGATACTACTTCTTATAGGACAGCAGGAGATGGCCCCTTAAAGAGATGACCCTGGAGGGAACAACGCCACTCATATGCTCTCCCAATCTCATTTCACACATCCCACTGCCTTTTTAAAGCCAGACGCCAGTAGGTCAGGAGGCTGATATCTGAGCATCGCAGTTCAAAGCCAGCCCAGGCAGGAAAGTCTGTGAGACTCTTATCTCCAATAAAACCACTCAGAAAAACAGAAGTGGCACTGTGGCTCAAATGGTAGAGTGCTAGCCTTGAGTTGAAGAGCTGAGGGACAGTGCCCAGGCCCAGAGATCAGGCTCCACGACCAACCAAAAAAAAAAAAAAAAAGACCTTAGCCCAACATTTCTAAATGTAGAGCCAATACCTGTCTGATTATTTTCAGTGTCTGATTCTAATTTTATTATTCTGCTAGCCATCCAGCCTAGATTTGTTTGTTCATTCTTTTTCTCTTTCTTCTTTTCTTTCTCTTTTTGTTTCTTTTTCTTTGTTTCTCTTACTCTCTCTTTTTTCTTTATTTTTTTTGCACCAATACTGGAATTTGAACTCAGGTCTTACACTCTTGACTCAGATTTTTCACTCATGACTGGTACTCTACCACTGGAGCCATACTTTTGGTTCTGGCTTTTTTCAAGCTAATTTGAATAAGAGTTTCAAAGGTTCTGTCTCCCTGGGCTGACTCCAAATTGTGATTCTCAGATCTCAGCCTCCTGTGTAGTTAGGATTACAGATGTAACAAGCACCCAGCTGACTCATGTCCATTTTAAATTATTGATCTTTGTTCTCATTCCCACATGGAATCTATCCATTCTTCCATTCTTCTGTATTTCCCTTTCTCTTTCCCTATCTATAGGTTCTTCTGTATTACAAAATGCTTAGGATATAGCCCATTACCCATGTGGCCTGAACTTGTTCTTTCAGAGTGTAGCTTTGACCACATGCTTCTGTTACCCACATCTTACAAACAGCAGAAAGAGGTGTACACTTCTTCTGCAACCCCAGGATTCTGCCTTTGCAATCTCTTACTGTTTGACAGTTATAAGTCACATTGGTACATAGGAAGTCTATCACTGACACATGACAACAGCCAGGCCTTGCTGGCACTGCTCCCCAGGTAGGGCACTGGATGATCTCCTGCTTCTCCCCTGTTATACCGTGACTGTACAGGAACTGCTGTTCCCTGGGCCTGCCTGGAGATGCCACTGGCTCCCGAGAGAGCTAAGATTATAGGCAGCCTTTGAAGGGGGCCGATCCCAGGGCTCTTCAAGCATTCACCATCATTCCAGAGATGGTTGACAAAGATAATACTGGTACCAGGGCCAAGGAGGACATTAACAGTTGTCCAGACTCTGGAATGAATAAGCATTTGTTCAGCTACTAAGCTGTTTCATACTGCTCATGTGATATTTGGCTTGCTTTCCTCATCCACAGAATGGGAATGAACAAGCCTGACCTCATAAGTGCTGATGAGGATCAGACAAATTCTACTTATAACACTCCCTACATATACAATTAGCTGATGCAAGAATTTAGCAAACAAATACAAAAAAAAGATCAACTAAGTACAAGTCCACCAGGAAAATGCTGACAACCACACTGTCTTCACAGCCTTTCTTGAAAGGGTCCTTTTGTAAATGGCCTGTAATCAGTCTTCACCTACTTTAATCTTTGCAACTGGAAATTTTAGAGAACACTGTTGTTGCCTTTTGTCAGGGAATGTAACATACATGCTCGGTTCCAGCAATTGAACCACAGCAAGTGGAACATTGCAGAGTGAAATGCAGCCTCCTTGGGATGAAATCACAGTGTCTCATGGCTGAGGGCAGGAGCCCAAGCAACTGCTTTCAAATTCTCTCCCTCACACTGATACCTGCTGGGCCTCCGAGACTTGGCCTTGTGAAGATCCTGAATATCAAAGGCTGCTTGACAAAGGTACACGGGTGGCCAAAAGACCACAACCCTCCAGACAGGCAGTGCCAAGAGTCAGAATCTGGCTAGGTTAGCAAGATGTTGGGATTTCTGAACACACAGAAAATTCCAGAGGTTCTGCTCACTCTGAACCAGAAGAAATTCCAAGGTCTCGTCATTGTTTTGTCAACAAGCCTTTTTCCACCCACTTGTTGATGTGCAGTTTTTCTCCCCCTGCTTCATCTTTCCTCTCTAATTCTTTTTTCAAAAATATTTTTATGGTCTTTAGTTGTATAAAGGTATTGACATTCAACAAAGAAGTTTATGAACACTGTGTAGTCTCACCCAATCCTCCTTACCCCCACCCATACCTCCCTTCACTTTTCTTAATTTTGTAGGATATTTATTGAATTCTATTTTGCCATTTAGCAAAGCAGTTTATGTATACAGCACATCTTAATCTATGTCACCTCTTCACCATCCTCTCTGATTCTTCCTGGCACCAGAAATACAGGATGGGGTCATAATATCTGTACAGAGTTGGATGTGTAGTTCTGAAGGGAAACTCCAAGGCAGGGCAAAGGGCAAAGAGCAGGCAAGGGATTTTGGAGCAGGAAGACACTGTAGAGATTGTCTGTTTTGAATCTCTCTTTTACAAAGAGAAAATTTAAACAAGGGTACACACCAGGTCACTGGTAATTGGAACCAGAGCCATCTGCCAAATCCATCTTTTTTGCACAACTTCAGGTCATTATTTGGAGGTCATTCCTTCATTTATCAGCTACTGGATGCCCACTACATGCTAGTCGCTGGCTCAAAAAGGGAAATATGAGGAGTATTTCTATTTTCCTTCCTCCCCAAACCAGAGTACTAATCCTGTGAAAAACAGCTTATAGGTTATTGGAGACTGGCAAATCTTTTAGTGGATTACTTTTGGTACTTTGCAAAAGTAACTGGTTGGCATTTTGACCATCGTCTACAGGGCGCCTGATTTCATCATGTCTTTTGTTTATAAATGAAGGAAGTCTTACAAAAGGGACCAAGATTAGAGTATCAGAGGAAGTAAAGAATACATGAACAAACAGAAAAAAAAATCAAGGCCAGGGGACAAGTAAGACAGAGAAGAAGGTGAGCCTTGTGGAGTCCTATTGATTGATGTGTCATAGGCAGCACAGAGAATCCTCACATATGACTTCCTGCTTGTCCCATTCACCTTGCACAAGCAGCTCTGGAGGCCACTGGCCCTGGGAGAGCCATAAGGAAACCACATGACAACTTCCTTGATAGGGTAAGACTAATTAGGGATGTCACACAGTTGGGGTTTTTTTTGGTTGTTGTTGTTTTGCCAGTCATGGGGTTTGGATTCAGTGCCTGGGCACTGTTCCTGAGCTTCTTTTGCTCAAGGCTAGCCCTCTACCACTTGTGCCGCACCACCACTTCTGGCTTTTTCTGTTTATGTGGTTCTTACGAATTGAACCCAGGGCTTGCATATTGGTAAGTGCTCTACCACTAAGCCACATTCCCAAGCCCTATGCAGTGTTTTATTTAATGAAATATTCAACTTCTGGCACACTTACATATAGCTCTTCAAAATGATAGCTACATACTATCGGTTTCCTTTTATTTGTTTTTTTTAAAGAAAACAATATAACAAAATTGCCACCAAAAACTTAAAAAGAGAAAATACCTACTATTCAAACACAACCAGTTATCATTTTTGCATACTCATTTTTCTTTGATTTCAGTCAAGATCTGTCACAGGATTCTGGCATGCATTCACAGGCCCAAGTATATGTATTAAAGACATATTTTATATCCAGACAGCCCTATAAATAATAAAAGTGGACAATGAAGATACCACCATGTTTTCTAGAAATGTGTAGTTTTCATATTTGGACCTCAGAGCCATCCTTGAAGGCAGACAGAGTGTATCATTCATGTTTTACATAAGAAAGTTAAGGTTTAATGCTCTGCCTAAAATTTTTCTATGTGGATATAATGGTGACAGAATTAGAACAGAGCTTCAATCAGCCATGAGGCCTGGTTCGCTTAGTTATACATGTTAACTCACTGAAGGAGCAGTGTTCTTGTTGGGGGAACACACACAGGTGGAAGTCAGATCTCTTCAAACGCATAAATAATCAGTTCTCACTTCTGTGACAGAGAAAGGTTATGCAGGTGAGAAAGGTTTGCCAGAGGCCTGAATCAAGTGCTTCTAGAGGATATGGGCATTTACCTATGTGTAAAAGTTTAAGAAATATTTGTCTTTGGTTGGTCCCCAGTGATTCATGTCTGTAATCTTAACTACTCAGGAGGCTTAGAACTGAGGACTGTGATATGAAGCCAGACAGACAGGAAAGTTCATGAGATTCTTTTATCCAGTTAACCAGTATGGAGCTGAATGTGGAGCTATGGCTCAAGAGGTAAGAATGCTAGCCTTAAGCAAAAAGAAAGCTAAGGGATACTATCTAGGTTTAGAGTTCAAGCCCTGCTACTTTCACACACACACACACACACACACACACACACACACGGAAGAGTTTGTTCTCATTAACCTCCTTTGCTTCCACCCTGCCCATGCTTACCAACTTCCATTACTTGGAAACCTTTAGGGATAGAGGACATTGCTTACAGACACCCAGTCCATAATCAGTCTTTATAGCACATTGCATCTATCCCAGTAAAGGATTGTTAACAGGATAAAAAGATAAAGGGTTTTCATAATAATAAGGGTTTTTAATAATAAAGGGTTTTCTAATAATAAGACTTCTCCATTCTGTAAAGTCCTTTCCATTTTCCAGAGATTTGGAGTAGTAAGAAAGATGGTGAATATTCTTAAGCAAGGGGCAACCATGCATAATTCAATGTCTTTGCAAAATGTGTTCCCCAAATACTAAATAGATGAGTTGGAATATTCTAAGTAGAGAATACAAAATCTAATTGTTTTCTAACATCTGTGTTATAGCTTTTAATAGAAATTGTTTAACTCATCCCCAAAATGGAAACTCTTGGTGATGGGGGGAAGCATGGGTCAAGTCTCTGGCCTACCTTTAACATTTGTGTTTTTGCCATAGTTAGAGGTGAGACATAAAGTATGTGTTTCCTCTGATATCCTTGAAAATAGTGTTTGTTAGTATTCAGTATCATAATTAATTTGTCCCTACTGTTGAGGGGTTCTTCCCAGAAACATTTGGGCAAGCCTCCCACTTAAAGTTTTCATCATTTGCAATAATCCATCCTGGTTTTACCACAGTCATGCTTATAATCTTAAGAGCTGAGTGTCTCCCTGCTGAGAGACCCAGAGGGATACCTACATGCTCATAAACTGGATAGTGTTGCAGGCTCTCCTGTAACACTAAGCTTGGGTAATCAGTCTTGTTTATAGCAAGTGCATGCAAGGCTGCTCTTTGCCCAACAAGAAGGATCAAGGTTGACTACTGACCAAACAGACCTGAACAAAGTTCCATCAAAAGGGCTATGAAGGCCTTGCTTCTAAGTTTGTATATCCTACTTCCTCTCAAATATCTTTACAAGATGCCAAGTTGAAATTTTGAACCTTTAAGT
Organism: Dipodomys ordii; assembly: GCF_000151885.1. NCBI lineage: Eukaryota > Metazoa > Chordata > Mammalia > Rodentia > Heteromyidae > Dipodomys > Dipodomys ordii. The sequence continues at coordinate 22,395,093 of NW_012267217.1, read as the reverse complement.
TCAGACTTTCTGAAATTAAGCATACCTCCGGCCATACTTTATTTCTCTGTTATCCTGTTTACCAATGTATCTACTGATTCTCTCCATTTTTTCTCATCTACTAGTCACCATATTTTTCAAAATATTCTACTTCCCGAATATTGTTTCTTGAATCCTGTATACACTTGGCTTGGTTTTAATAATTGTTATCAAATAATAAAAATGAGTAGACTATTACAGTTGGCTCCAACCTTGTCTCCACTTTTTCTCTTAACCATTGTCCTAAAAAAATTCAGTTATTCATGCAATTCCTCTGCTAGCCACTCTCAACTAGATAAGACTTGCAGATAAAATCTAAATTCCTCATCTACCTACTTCTCCAGTTTCACTTCCAGACATTTTTTAACCCTTTTGTAACAGTATATTGCTGGACCCCAAGTATATATGCACTTTATTGTCATTTTGAATTCAGTATCTCTGAAGTCCTGAATCCCTTGTTATAGACCAAGCATACAATAAATGTGTGATATATATATATATGTGTGTATGTATATATGCATATATAATTAGATGAGTAGGCACCATTCTTGTCTCTACTTTGTCTCTAAACCAATGTCCTAAAACTTATAAATACATGCACACACATATTGGTGGCTGGAAGTAAAAACAAGCATAACTTAAAGGCAGCATGGGTTTTAGAGAACTTACTAAGTTCTATGTTGTCCCTGTGTGCTTTGCTTGTATTGACCATTTATGGTGATAGAGAGTTTTTTGTTTGTTTGCTTGTTTTAGGTTTTTTGTTTTCCCATGCCAATTCTATGCTTGAACTCAGAGCCTAGGCGCTGTCCCTAAACTTTATTCACTTAAGGCTGGTGCTGTACCACTAGTATTCTTTGGAATCTGCACCACTAAGTTAGCATCACTAGGTTCTGAGCATAGCTCTTCTGTCTTCTAGAAGGCTAAGGGAAAAAAAGAAAGAGAGAAAAAGGATGAGAGAAAGAATAGAAGGAAGGAAGGAAGGAAGCAAGCAAGGAAGGGAGGGAGGGAGGGAGAGAGGGAGGGTGGAAAGGAGGAAGGAAGGAAGGAAGCAAGCAAGCAAGGAAGGAAGCAAGGAGGCAAGGAAGGGAGGGAGGGAGGGAAAGGAGGAAGGGAAGGAGGGAGGGAGGGAGGGAAGGGAAGGAGAGGGAAGAAAGGGAGGAAAGGGAAAGGGAGGGATGGAGGAAGGAAGGAATATAAAAACAAAACCCAGCTTCATTTTCATCCTGTATAGAACCTGCAGAAGTACTCAAAAGCTGGAGCTTCTGCCATCAGGCCCAGGACTGCTGGACTAGTATTGGGAGCCAGAGGTCTCTCCATGGTGAGAGACGGGCCCACACATACTGACTGTCAATGGCCGTGCAAGAGAACATTTGTGGTCAGGAAAGCACATAGCACAGGATCTAATAACAAGATATATATTTTGTAGAAAAACATTTCTTCAATCGTTTCTTATCTTTTCATCTTTATTGGCCTACCCCTAAAACATCATTGAAGCCAAGAGTCACTGGTAAGAAATATCTGATTCCTTGTACACAGTGTTGATTCGGCAGCATTGGTTTGGGCCAGGCTCGGAGCCCCCGTTCTTCATGACTCCAGTTTTATGACAGACAGTTGCCTAACAGCACTCTTGGGTGGTCTCAGTCTGTTCTGCTATTGCCATTCCCTGCTGGCCCCTGACATGTTGCCTGCCCTCTACCACTCCATTTTCCTCACTAAACCTGGCCCCAGGACACCATTTAGTCTGGGCAATTAACATGGGCCCGTTGTCTGCTAAACTCCTCTGAGTAATCTCATTTGGCCCCACTCATCATCCAGGCTGTGAACAGATCACCCTCTCTCAAAGATATTTAATTCCACTTAGCTCTGTGGCTCTCTGTTGGTATTTTTTAATGATGCAATCATCTTCCTAGTTAACACTCTTCCTATTCGTTCTTTTCAAACCTCTCCTGGGAGACCTTTATGGGGCCTCAGTCTGCACTCTGCTTAGCAACCTTATCTTCCCAGGCCTGGAAGGCCAGCACACATCCTTATTTGTCCTTAGGGCATACCAGGAACAAAACTCAGCAGGCTCCTTGACCCATAGCCCAGAGAGTTGAAGTGTACACACAGTCATTCTATGCTCTAATTGAGACAACCTAATCAGAAAACACCACATGTTATTTATCTCACTAGAAATTCTCTTTTTTCCCAGCCTGGTTATTCTTTCTAACATATTCTAGTCCCATCTATATAAACTTTAAAAGATTTGAAGTTCTTCATTGTGTTTCCACAGGGCTGGCTTTCCATTCTGTTTTAGAAGTATAAGAGCATCACAAGACCACACTAAAGTTACCAGCACAACAATGTTTATTGCAGCATTATTTACCATAGCTAAGATATGGAAACAAGCATTATTTACCATAGCTAAGATATGGAACCAACCCAGATGCCCCTCAGTAGATGAATGGATCAAGAAAATGTGGTATATATACACAATGGAATGTTAGGAAATGGAAAAACTTGGAAAAAATTATATTAAGTGAAGTAAGCCAGGCCCAAAGAAACATAGGTCCCATGGTTTCCCTTATATGCAATATCTAGTATATGTACGAGTCAAGCAGAAAAGGTCAGATAATGTGATGTCAGGAAAATGAACCCTTAGATATGTATCTTAATGTTTTTTTTCTTTCATGCATGTGTTTCTAACGCATTTATAAGATTATCTCTTTGTTGCTTTGTATGTCCCTCCCCCACAGTATAACCCCTGCTTTCACTATATTTGATGTCAGTATAACTTGAGGAGGAGATGGGGAAAAACCAGTTGTTTAAGGATACAGGTGGACCTGTTGCAACAATGAGAAGTACAAGTTGTCATGTCCAAAACGAGCTTTACAACGTCGGTGCGGGGGGCGGGGAAGGGGGGGAAGGAGAAGGATTGGGATTGGGGGGGAGGGGGGAGGCTGGGAAGGGATGTGAAGGGTAAACCAAAGGAGGAGGCTGCAATGCTTGGTAAGAAATGTACGCATTATCCTGCCCATGTAATTGTAACCCCTCTGTACAGTATGTTCACAAATAAAATAAAATAATAATAAAAAAAGAAGTATAAGAGCATCTTCCTCTATAATGAACTTTTATGTGTAGCTATTCCCAGGCTTACATCCTGTAAACCAAAGGTGGGGAAATGTCTAGCCCATAGGCTGTCTTGGGACAAACATATAAACTTCCTATATGCCCAGTACTGCCCATGGCTATGTCTATATTGATAATTTTGTATGATCCACAAATGAGGTTATAAACATTCAAATAGACCTTGACAGAAAAAATGTTTCCCCTCCTCCGTCCCTGTTCCAATCCCTGCTCTCATGGGGAGATTTCCACGACCAGTCCCAGGCCTCAGCTGATACCCTCTGATCAGCCAAGATCTTCTCCCTACTCCTTCTCTATATCACTGATTCCTTCAATTCTTCACCTACTGTCACCACCTACTCTTAATTACTTAGTTTTCAGCAGGTAAGTCTGACTAAACGAAGCTTCCAAGGTGTTCCTCAATTCCTACAACTTCTCAGTTTCTTTCCTAGCAATTTCTAACTACTCCTAATTTGCAAACTAGTAGCTCATATGTTAAATGAAGGTCTATTTTGATGTGCTAAGTTTATTTTTATATTTAAATGGGGAGTATTCTCTGCTTGGTTAGTTTGTCAAAATTTCTAATTTCTCACCACTTAATGCAAAGAGGATATTTAACTCTTGTTCAATATCCTAGTCTTTCTCTAGAGCCATCTTTCTTTGTAGATATATAATATTTGTACCTCTTTATGGGGAACATTTTGGCAATTAGATACATGTTTACAATCAAATCAATGTAGTGAATACTTCCATCTCTCACAATATTAATAATTTTTTGTGTTATGAATTTTGTACCCTTGTAGCCCTGAAGTATATTGTTTTACCCAATCATTATCCTACTGGGTTATAGAAAACCAGAAAAAAATTGCTCTTCCTCTCTGTATTTTGATGTCTTTATCTAACTTCTTTCCATTTTCTTTTTTAAAATAGATTTTTAATGTAAAGATACTGTACAGAGGGGTTACAGTTACATGAGGAAGATAATGAGTACATTTCTTATCAAGCACTGTTAACCCTCCCTTTGTTTTTCCTCTACCATCCCTTCCCTCCCCACCTCCACAACTGCTCCCCCTCAACCCCCTCGCAAGTTGTAAAGTTTGTTTTCAACATAGTGTCTTGTACATCTCATTACTACAATGGATCAATCTGTATCCTATTTCAACATTTTGTTATTTCCCTTCCCCTCCCCAAATTAGAAAAATACATACACAAAACGCAAGGCACTGGACTCAAATACAGTGAAAACAAGAGTTATATCATGGGAGAAGAACATACAAAAGAAACAAAAAAAATCACATAGTGCACTATAAGTACACCAAAAACAACAGCAAGAAAGATAAAACCTCTTGTGTCCCTGTCTTGGGTTCATTTCACTTAGCATCTTCTTATATGGTCATATGTATATAGCTTTTGACCTTTTCTGCTTGCCCTAGACATATACTAGTTATTGCAAATAAAGGAAACCTTGGGACCTGTGTTTCTTTGGGCCTGGCTTACTTCACTTAATATAATTTTTTCCAAGTCTTTCCATTTCCTAACAAATGGGGCTGTGTCATTCTTCCTGATGGAGGCATTTCCTACCTCCTACACTTTCCATTCTGCAGTATCTACTCTTTTACCACGAAATTGACTTTCTAGTTCCTACAAATGCATGAGAATATATGGCATTCATCTTTCCATGTCTGGCTTATTTTGTTTAATGTCATGAGTCAGCACCATGTACATTGCTACAAGTGACAGAATTTTATTCTTTCTATGGCTGAATATTGGTAACATACTCCCTTCATTCATCCATGGATGGGAATCTATGTTGCTTCCATATCTAAGCTACTATTAGTAATGCTGCAATAAACATGAGAATGCAGGTATATTTTTGGTATGTTGATTTCATTTCCTTTGGAGGTATGTTCAATAGTAAAGTTACTGGATGACTTGGCAGTTATACATCCTCAGTTTTTTGTGGAACCATACTGTTTTCCATAATGTTTGTAACTAATTTGTATTCTACCAACAATGTATGAGACTTTCCTTTTATTACCAAATCCCCATCAGCATTTGTTACTTTATGTCTTTTTGATGATAGCCATTTTTACACACTAAGACAATATCTCATTATAGTTTTGATTTGCTTGTCTCTGATAATTAGTGAGACAGTATATTTTGCATACTTTCTTTTAATCAGTTGTCTTCTTTTTGGAGAAGTGTCTTTTTATTTTAATTGGATTATTTGGTGGTATAAGGTCTCAGCTTTTCTTAGTTCCTTATGTATATCCTGGATATTAACATACAAAATCAACATACAGAAAAATGAAAACATTTTTATATACCAAAAACGAACTTGCTGAAAAAGAAATCAAGAACTCAGATAAATAGTTTGCAAGTATTATCTCCCATCCCAAACCTCACCTCTGAATTCTGTTGATTACTTCCTTTGCTGTGCAGGAGCTTCTTAGTTTGATATAATCCCATTTGTCTATTTTCCTTTTATTACCTCTGCCTTCAGAGACCTGTCTGTAAGAATCCCTGGCTATACCAATGTCTTAGATTCCCTGTGTTTTCATGTGGTGATTTCATGTTTTACATTTAAGGCTTTGATTCATTTTATATTCAGTGAGAGGAAGGGATCCAGTTTCAATTTTCTGCATTCACACACATACATGCACATATGTTCTATGTAATTCTATGCATATTTCTAAATCTATGTATCCTGGATATATTTTTATGTATGGGATATATTATATTACATAATATATATGAGATATATGAATGTGTATTCAATCTTTCTAGCACTATTTATTGGAAAAACTGTCCTTTTTTAATCTATGACCTTGGCACCTTTGTGAAAGTTTGATTGGCTTTATTAATTATGGATTATTTATCCATTGAGATATGTTTATTTTTATACCAGTATAATACAGTTTATTTACTCTAGCTTTGTAGCAAGTTTTGAAGTTGGGTATTATAATTCCTCTAGTTTTGTTGTTGTTGTTTTATATGTGTTTTTGCTTGTTTTTGTTTGAGATTGCTTTGGCTAGTCATTTTTTTGTCATTCTACATGAATTTTGCTGTTTTTAGTTCTTCCTGCTATGACTGCTTTATTTATTTGATATAAATTATTGGTTTTGGCAGGAAATACATTGAATCTGTAGGTTTGGGAGGGGGTAGTATGGTCATTTTAACATTAATTCTTCCAAATCATGAACACAGAATATCTTGTCACTGTTTTCTCTAATTTTTTCAGCAGTGTTCTATAATTTTCTTTGCAGAGATCTTTCAGTTCCTTAGTTAACTTTATTCCCAATTTCTTTTTTGTGTAGCTTAGGCTGACCTCAAACTCATGATCCTCCTGCCTTTCCTACTGAGTACAAATAGTATTTATAGTGATTTGTAGATTTATAGCAAGTGGAACTATTTTCTTGATTTCTTGTGCAGTAAGTTTGATTTTGGTATATTAAAGTGTTTTCATTTTTTTATGTTGACTTTGCATCCTGCAACTTTCTGAATTCATTTACCAATTGAAACAGCTTTTGGTGGAGTATTAAAGTTCCTGTATGTATCAGAATAATGTCATCTGTGAACATGGATGATTAAAACTCTTCCTTTCCAATTTTATTTTGTTCTCTTGCCTAATCGTTCTAGCTAAAGCTTATATTGTGAAAAAGTAATGAAGATAGACACCTTTTGTTCCTGATCTTAGAGGAATCCTTTTATCATTTCCCTATTTAGTATGATTGTCAGAGTTTGAATCTGAAAGATGTCTCAAAGGCCCATATTTTATAAACTACTTGGAACAGAGAGTGGAAACTCTTAAAAGTAGAACCTCGTTGGAGGAAGTTAGGTCATTGGAGGTGTATCCCTGAAGGGGATTTTGGAACCCTGACCCCTTCATCTCCCTCTTTGCTTCTTAGCTACCATGATGTAAGCAGCTTTGTAAGGCAACAGATACTTGAGGCTTCTAAAGCAAGATAAAGAGCACCAGTGCCAGCTGTAGCAGCTTGGTTCTGGTAGATGAGGGAGTCTAGTAAGTGAATGTCTCCTTTGGAGACAGTTGTCTTTAAACTAGCAAACTTGTTAAAGCCCATAGGACTGTGGCTCCTCCTCAAGTTAGGACTACCAGTCTATGATGAGGATTGCTGGTATTTTTTACCTTTTCCTGGTGATTCAGAATTTGACCCCTGTCTGGCTCAAACCACGGAGCTAGGATTGAAGTTTTTGTTTCCCTTGTTTCTCAATATTTCCTGTCTAACTCTATGCTCTTTCTAGTTTTTGTCATTTTTGAAGATTTCTAGAGTTCTTTCACACTCACTCTAAAATATAGATTTTCCTTTGTTACACCAATATTTCTCTCTGTCAGAGTTGTGTACAGGGCTCCTCTACTCAGCCATCTTGGCTCTCTCTTGAGAACAACCTTTCAGAGAGCAACTTTCCTCCATCAGCATTCAACTTCTTACAATTCCATATATTCTGGCTGTTAAGTTTCTTTTACATCACTCTCCATTTTGAGTCTTGATATCAAGATCAGAAGGGTGTGAATAAAGCTTTATCTACCTTTAAATTAACTATAGAAAGAACTAAAAATAGCCCAGCTTTAGTTCTTCAGGTCTTATTGGCTTGTACAAATCTTTATTCTTTGTTACTGAAGAAAAGAGTCTCCCGACTTTTGCTTTATCTGCCTTTTCTGAGTCTGCACGAGGATTCATAGCTACTCAACTTAAATACTTATATCAACAGTTCCATCTTGCCTTTCTAAGAGGCTCCATTCCCTGCCTACTTCCTAAACTTTTCCACATGGTATTATAAATCAGCTTGGCACAAACTTAACCAGAAATGTTTTCTTATTTGAAATAAAACATTAAAGTTATGACAGTTAAATACAGCTTTCATGACCAGAGTTAAATCAAAACATAGACAAAAATCTAAGATAATTTGTACAAAACTTTCTATTCATGAAGTTGCTTGGTTTCCTGGAAGCATAAGTTAGGAAACTTAAGTTTTGTGGTATACTCTTCTACTGTTGGGCAAATAGATGGATTGTTCATAAGATTTCATCTTCAGTTACTAAATGGAAGTGGTTATTTCATTTATGGAACTTTTCAACCCTGATGATTTTTATTGAAATGCACAAAATCTACAGAAATTTATAGATTGTCTTTGTTTTTGAACTTATAGGAAATCAATGTGTTGACAGTTGCCTTGGTCAACCAAGATCGAGAGAATAATATTGAGAAAAGAAGCCAAGGCTTAAAATCAGAGAAAGAAGCTCTGCTAATAGGTAAGGGAATGCTATTTTCGTCATGTATTCACTTCAACAATCATTATGTATTTAAATAAAATAATAGTATAGTAGTTTACCTTCTCCTTGTTATCAATCTAAACAGCTCTGCCTTCAGAGGTGAGATTAATTTCATCAAAATTACATACATTTCAAATCGGCGGCATACAAACTAACAGAGGTTTATATTCTTCTCTAACCAAATATATTAGCTGTTTTTTGGCATCAAACGGAAGTCAAGTAAACAGATTAATCTGAATTTCACTCATTTTTAAAATTTGGATGTAGTACTTACAGCTGGAGATCAGAGTTAGCTCTTATCCCAAGGTTCTTTTTTTCTCTCCTTTTTTCTTTTATTTCTTTTCTTTTTTTTATTGTGAAAATACTATACAGAGGGGTTACAATTACATGGACAAGATAATAAGTACATTTCTTATCAAGCATTGTAGCCTCCTCCTTTGTTTCCCCTTCCCATCCCTTCCCATCTTTCCCCCCACCCCAACCCACTCCTCCCCCCCCAAAGTTATAAAGTTTGTTTTCGACATAAAGACTTGTACATCTCATTGTTGCAATGGGTCCACCTGTATCCCTATTTTGTTTTTTCCCTTCCCCTCCACAAATTATACCAACATCAAATACAGGGAAAGCAGGGGTTATACCGTGGGGGAGGGACATACAAAGCAACAAAGATATAATCTTATAAATGTGTTAGAAACAATCGCATGAAAGAAAAAAAACATTTGAATACATATCTTAGGGTTCATTTCCCTAACATCAACTTATCTGACCTTTTCTGCTTGACTCAGACATATACTAGTTATTGCAAATAAGGGAAACCATGGGACCTATGTTTCTTTGGGCCTGGCTTATCCCAAAGTTCTAAACCAAGCCAGTTTCCACACAATTGAAGTTTTACACTAACAGAAGAGATATCCTAAGATCAGGCCCAAGGCCAGACACATAATTCTGATAAAACAGGAAAAGCCAAATGAATAGTATTGGCCAACTAATCTAGGGTTTCGTGTCCATGTGTGCACCCACTGGTCCAGGATAAACAAGAAAGGCCAGCTACTAAAAAGAAGAAAGAAGGGCACTATTTTTAATCTAAAATACTCTGTTTTCTCACTAAATACATCCAGGCTGGTTTTGCTCTGTCTGGACGAGAGGCAGAGTTCCAAATACCTCTTTGAAAGTCAACATCAGTTGATCCAAAAGCATTATGTACTCTGTCAAGAAAACGTTCTTGGGGAAGATGTGACTGGGATCCCAGGTCAGAAACCTGTATGTCCCAGGAGCCCTCAAACATGGGGGAAAGAATACCACTATTCTCACAAAATAATGCACAGCCTTGATTCAAAGCAATGGCTTGGCCCTGACTCCAGCATGAGGTTCAAATGCAGACTAACCCCTCCCTGGCATAGTTAACAGTGATGAATGAGTTCACTGCACATGTGTGAAAAGTTGTTCTCCTGTAGTTGGTTATCTGGCAGAAGTAGCACCTGGTTACATTCTCTAACTACTGCAAAAGCTCTCAGTTCAAACTGACAGGTACACCAGGGCCTGCAGAAGCTGGCACAGGATGAATTAAATTCAAAAGATAGTCCAAACTTCATCCATCACATATAGATTTTTCAACTACAGGGTTATTGAATATGACATCAACTTAGAGATACTCCAAGGAAAACCAATTATTTTTTCTCTCTCTCTGATGATATACAGCTGTAATAACATGCCATGTGCAAATCTCAGAAGACATGCTGATGTGCTCTCAGTTCCAGGAACCCAAAATAAGCCCATATGCAGTTGGTAACTGGACTTTTTTCTCCTATTGGCAACTTCATCCAATGCACACAACTGTTTCCCATTCATTCAGTGACAAAAAATACAGTTATTTAAAGGCTTAAGAAAGGGGGAACAGCTAGATACTGGTGGCTCATACCTGTAATCCTCACTACCCAGGAGGCTGAGATCTGAGCATCAAGCCAGCCCTGGCAGGAAACTCTTATCTCCAATTAACCACCAAAAATCCAGAAGTGGAACTGTGGCTCAAGTGGTAGAGCAGAGCACTAGCCTTCAGGAAAAAAATCTAACCAATAGGCCCTGAGTTCAAACCCAGCATAAAAAAAAAATGGGGAAGGCATGTCTTTATTTTCTTTCCATTAGAAATTGTTTCTGCTTTTATTTTATAATCTACTTGACAGATGTAACCCATTTGTAACATTATCTAAAAAAAATCTCCATATGTATATCCATACTGATGGCCACCACATGTAAAGAATAATATGCTTTAACACTGTGCATTAATAGGAGTATATGGGGAAGTTCTATTTATAACTGGCTGCCTCTGCTGCAAACTTCAGTATCAAACCAAAATGCAATTCATTACTCAATTCTATTAAAAAGAAATATTTTTGTAAGGATCTTCAGTAAAAAGTATGCATAAAACTGTGGGTGCTGGTGGCTTAAGACTGTAAGCCGAGCTACTCAGGAGGCTAAAATCCATATGGCTTTATTTGGAGACCATCCTAGGCAGAAAAGGGTACTAGAATTCATCTCCAAAAACAGCCAGCATAAATCAGGGCTGGTGATTTGACTCAAGTGGTAGAGTACTAGCTTAGCATTTGTGAAGTCCAAAACCAGGTACAGTTGGGAGAAATGGGGAGAACTTATCAAGATGCATTATACTCATAAAACTGACATGTTAAATGGAAACACTGTTGTATAACTACTTAAAGATTATTATTGTTGTTGTTGTTGTTGTTGTTGTTATTTTGCCAGTCGTAAGGCTTGAACTCCAGGCCTGGGCTCTTTTCCTGAGTTTCTTTTGCTCAAAGCTCTATCACTTGAGCCACAGGACCACTTCTAGATTCTTCTGAGTAGTTTATTGGGGATAACAGTCTCATGGGCTTTCCTGACCAGGCTGGCTTTGGACCCTTCCAGGAAATGGGCCGTTCTGCTAACTGACTTTGGCCATTTACCCCACATACCTACCTTAGGGGTGGAGCTATAAACCCACCCCAGGCAGATTGTGTAAGCTCAACACAGATTCTGGTGGAGTCATAATTCTTTTGGGCCAGTCGATAGAGCAAAGGAAATTCCTGGTACCAAATATGCCCTTTTCTAAGGATTTCTTGTGGGTAAAGTGGGTCTAGCAGTCCTCTGGCTTTCTGATGCATCTGGAAGAGTTAAGAATAATACTCTGCAAATTTTCTGGAATCTTCCTTATGATAACTAAACTTGTAGAGAAGACATGGAGACCTGTTCAGATCCAATCTAGATCAGCCACACTGCAGAAAAACTACCAGATTTAATTGGTCAATGTTTAGCACATCTCAGTATATGTAACATACAATATATTTAGGTGACTTGACTCTCTAGGAACATTAATGTTAACATGAGCAATGCACACTGGCACAAATTATAATTTCCTGGGAGATACAAGTAGTGAAAAAAGAAGCTGTTTCAAAAGAATTTAAAAGAGTATAGAACCTAAGGTTAAACACAAACAATAACCAATCCAGTTACTTGTGGCATATATTCTATCCATTCTCATGACTGAAGACTTTATTTCAAGTGCTTCATATTGGAATTTATCAGAGAAGATCTGGGGAATTTTGTTAATGAATCATTTGGAGCCTTGCACATCTGGATCCTAAGTTTTCCGAACTTTCTTCTTGACAATGAATGGGTGAAGTGTTCTATGCTCCAATCCAACTAAAGAAGATGGGCTCTTAAAAATACTTTAGCTGACTTCTGGATTATTTATTTTGTGATCAAGCTTGTCTTAGGAAGACAGATTGACATCTGATTAGGCTTTATAAAGAATTAGATTTTTCTGGTGTACTGCAGAGTATCATTTTATGTCTCATACCTCTGTGGTCACCACATGTTAAACCAGCTTGACACCACTCAGAGTCTGTGCCAGACCTCCTAGCTCATTCCACATATGGCCCACATGTTGGATTTGGCATATGTTAAAGCTGTTTGGGATACAGTGAGTCAGTACTTTTGATTTGGGACCAAAACTTTGTAACTGTGTTTGGCAAGAAACTACTAGATGTCATCATGAAGGAGAATAGATCAATTTCTTTTTATTAATAAGCCAGTACTCTGAGGGGATGTTGACAATCCAACTGTAGGTCTGTATCCCTCTATTTTCTCATGTTTTTTTATATACTAACCTAATAGATTTCCAATCCCAGAAGCCAAGTTCATCATGCTAGTCATCATTGCAAATCCAGTTAAAGCCCAAACCTTTCTAACAATTTGAATGGTTTGAACTGTTTGACACAGCAGCTTTTCTTCAAAACCTCTTCAAAATTTGATGCTTGTGGCTCTTAGCTATTCAGGAGACTGAGATCTGAGAATCCCAGGCAGCAAAGTCCTATGAGACTCTTATCTCCAATTAATTGCTAAAATGCCAGAAGTGGCGCTGTGGCTCAAAATGATACAGTGCTAGCTAGCTGTCCCTGAGCAAAAAAGCTCAGAGACAGCGCCCAGGCCCTGAGTTCAAGCCCTAGGATCAGGACACACACACAACAGCAGCAGCAACAACAACAATGGTTCCCAGAGAACCATCTGCACATTCTTAACGATCAGGCCAACTTTTGCACACAAGGCCCCAACTCCTTCACAGATCAAGACGTCCATACTGTGGGCCATCAAGGTGTTTCTTCACATATCCCTCACACCACCATTTCTGTCACCGATGCCATCCCAGACCAGTGCAGGGGCTATGTCTGAAATGATCCCCTGACTTCTGGGTAGTAGGGGCAAATGAACCAACATTGCAGAGACAAGTTCTACAAAAAGTCAGGCAGTGACTATTTGGAGTTGGCAGTGAACAGAACTGAAGCCCATTTACGACGCACTTGAGAAAAGGAATGTGGAGAGTAATATGTTCCTCTCTAAAAGCTACTGACCATAAGCAGTGAGTCACTGACTGAAATCTTGTTTCCAAAGCACAAATATCCATATCAATAAATCAGCAAACATCAGTCAAGAGTCTACCATAAGAATGATCAGTCCTCATTGTGAAAAAGAATCACCTGGGCAATTTATTCATACCACAGAATCTTAGGCCACTCCCTAGAGTTTGTTCATTCCCAAACTAACATTTACATAAATACTGAAGCAGGAACTTTGGAATCATGTTCTGAGAACTTCCATATACCAGTACCAACACCAACCTCTGGGTTAGCTGATGGTGGAAAAAGAGACGTTCACAGATACTGGCCAAGATCATTGGCTTACCCTGTAATCTCAGCTACTTGAGGTATTGATAAGAAAATCGTGGTTCAGCCTAGCACCAGTGGCTTACACCTATAATCCTAGCTATTCAGGAGGCTGAGATTTGAGGATTGCAGTTCAAAGCCAGCCAGGGCAGGAAAGTCCATGAGACTCTTATCTCCAATTAACCACAAGAAAACTGGAAGTAGCATTATGGCTCAAGGGCTAGAGCACTAGCCTTGAGTTGATGAGTTCAGGGACAGTGCCCAGGCCCAGAGTTCAAACCCCACAACTAACAAAAAAAAAATTATGGTTCAAGACCAACTTGGGCACAGTCAGTGAGACTCAGACTGAGACTCAGTAACACAAACAAGTTGTGCATGGTGCCATACACTTGTAATTCTTGTAATTCCAGCTATCAAAAAGGTGAAATTAGGAGGATCATGGTCTAAAGGTAGCCCCAGCAAAAGTTCAAGAACATATCTGAAAAGCAAAAAGAATAATGTTCTGACAAGAAGTAATCAATATACTTTTAAAAATAGGAATTGCTTGCAAATGATGGATTGGCCCCGTGACATCCTGCTAGCTGATGATCACAGTCAGGATCCTGATGGTCCTGAATAATCTCGGCAGGTGGCTATTCTGATTATTAATGTATTGAGGCATCTGACAAGTAACCTAGGGAAAATCATTCATCCACTGTGGACCTAGGACTCATACTGTCCAGTTAGGAGTTTAATTGGATGGTCTTTTTTAACTGAGTACTCTGTGATATATGAAGACTGTTATTAAGGGGGAATCCCCATTTAGACAGTGATCTAATATGCAAGTAGACTATCACATGTATCAACCTATAAGCATGAGCTTTAAAAAAAACTAGAAGGTGAACTGGCATGGTAGTATATACCTATAATCCATACACTCAAGAGGCTAAAGTAGGAGATCATGAACTTCAGATAGCAAGAACCTGTCTTTAAAAAACAGAAGAAGTAAGCTGGGCACTGGTGGTTCATGCCTGTAATCCTAGCTACTCAGAAGGCTGAAATATGAGGATCACAGTCCAAAGCCAGCCTGGGCAAGAAATTCCATGAGACTCTTTTTTTTTTCTTTTTTTTTCTTTTATTTGTGAAGATACTGTACAGAGGGGTTACAATTACATGGGCAGGATAATGCGTACATTTCTTACCAAGCATTGCAGCCTCCTTCTTTTGTTTACCCTTCACCCCCCCTCACCCCCAATCCCAATCTTTCTCCCCCCCCCCCACCCCGCACCAACGTTGTAAAGCTCGTTTTGGACATGACAACTTGTACTTCTCATTGTTGCAACAGGTCCACCTGTATCTTTAAACAACTCAAGTTATACTGACATCAAATATAGTGAAAGCAGGGGTTATACTGTGGGGGAGGGACATACCAAGCAACAAAGAGATAATCTTATAAGTGCATTAGAAACACATGCATGAAAGAAAAAAACATTAAGATACATATCTAAGGGTTCAATTTCCTGACATCACATTATCTGACCTTTTCCGCTTGACTCATAGATATACTAGATATTGCAAATAAGGGAAACCATGGGACGTATGTTTCTTTGGGCCTGGCTTAATACTTCCTAAGGCTATCTACAAATTCAACGCAATACCTATCAAAATTCCAACCTCATTCTTCAAGGAAATAGAAGAGGCAATCCAAAAATTCATATGGAACAATAAAAGACCCCAAATAGCAAAAACGTTCCTCAATGGAAAGAACACTGCTGGAGGAATATCAATACCAAATTTCAAACTCTACTATAAAGCCATAGTAATCAAAACAGCTTGGTATTGGCATAAGAACAGACCTCAGGACCAATGGAATAGAATAGAAAACCCAGAAATGAACCTACAAACCTATAGCCACCTAATCTTCGATAAGGGAGCTAAAACAATAGAATGGAAGAAAGACAGCCTCTTCAGTAAATGGTGCTGGCAAAATTGGTTAACTACATGTAGAAAACTAAAGCTAGATCCTTATATATTACCCTGCACCAGAATCAACTCCAAATGGATCAAAGACCTTGAAGTCAAAGCAGACACTCTGAAAACATTACAGGATGGAATAGGAGAAACCCTAGGTCTCCTTGGCTCAGGCCGAAATTTTTTGAATAGAGACCCGGAAACACAACAAATCAAAGAAAGGTTGGACAAATGGAATTGCATAAAGTTGCAGAGCTTCTGCAGGGCAAATGACATAGCTAGCAAGATCAATAGAAAGCCCACGGATTGGGAGAAGATCTTTACTAGATATGAGACAAGGGTCTCATATCTAAAATATACTTGGAACTCAAAAAATTAAACCCCCCAACAACAAATCCTCAAAGAAACAACTGCCCAATAAATAAGTGGGCGAAAGACTTAAAGAGAAACTTCTCTGAAGAAGAAAGAAGGATGGCCAATAAACACATGAAGAAATGTTCAACATCCCTAGCCATAAAAGAAATGCAAATCAAAACAACATTGAGATATCACCTCACCCCAGTTAGAATGGCAAAAATCAAGAACTCTAACAACAACAGATGCTGGAGGGGATGTGGACAGAAAGGAACCTTACTTCATTGTTGGTGGGAATGTAAACTTGTTCAATCCATGAGACTCTTATCTCCAATAAACCACTAGAAAACCTGAAGTGGCATTGTGGCTTAAATGGTAGAGCGCTTGCTTTGAGCTGAAGAGCTAAGGGATAGCTCCCAAGCCCAGAGTTCAAGCCCCACGACTGACCAAAAAAAAAACAGAAGAAGTAGAAGGGCAGGAGTAAGGAGGACGAGGAGGGGAAGAAGGAAGAGAATGAAAGGATAAAGAGGGAGGATAAGAAAGAGGAAGAGGAGGAAGAAGAAAATCCATTTTGATCCCTTGATCTCTTTCAGCAAACACTCCATTTCAAACAACAGAGTGGTGAGACAAAGGATGGACAATTCAACAACTATATACACAAGACAATATGTTGGAAATGATCTGTACAACTTGGAGGAAGGGACATGGGAGGGAAGGAAAGTAGGATAAAATTGAGGGAGGGCATACCAAGATTGACAAGGAAGGTATTCATTACTTTACTTACGTAACTGATACTCCTCTGTACAATAAAAATTAAAAACAGCACTATTTCCATGTTCTCCATTACAGCATAACCCTTGTAAATGCAGTCTGTACCCAGCATTTCTATTCCATTGCTGCCCCTCTATCTTCAGCCCACTTCATTGGTTCACCTCTCACAGTGACCTGTTCTTGTCTTGCTGACTTGAATACTTTCTGTTGACAATTTCTCACTTTCTCCATCAGTCAGCTGCATTTTTTTCTGGCTGAACTCCCACAGGAATCTTCTGGAAATGCTTTCTTCTCTTAGCTATCGCGAAATCCTCTTTCTTTTTGAACCACAAGTTCAAGGTCACTGTCTTTTCTGTTACTTGTTTTGTTCTCTTTATTCTGCTTATAATTTTCTCAGTCTATTTCCTTGAGTTTTCATTTGTGCATGTATCATCCGGGTGGTTCACTAGACTAAAAGTTGTGCCAGAGAAGGAATTTCTCTGCCTTATACATGCTGACCCTTAGTACCTCCTGCTGAGTGAGTGACTAAAGCAACATATTTAAGGGAATAACAAAGGAAACAAAATCTAGTATCATTTGCTTGCTTTAATGCTGCTTCCTTGGTCTTAGATTCAGAACTGAGAGTAAACTGTAGCCTGTTTATATCAACTTTCTTAACAAGATTGGTCACTGGCTGAATAGAGCTGGTTTGTAGATTTTTTTTAAGGTTCTTTCAAAAAAAGACTAGTAGTACTAATAATTATTTGCTTCTCTCTTTTCTTAACTAGTTATTTCCAATTGTACTTTGCATGCCTGGGAAGCTGGTTCTTAAACGGACACTCCTCCTGCTTGTCCCCCAAATGGATAACAAGCAGGAGTTGAATCTGCCTTGCTGCAGGCAGAGCAGCTGGACACAGCCCATGGCTCCACCCTCAGGTCCTTCAGGTCACTCTCAGAGGGCCATAAAGTTATCTCCACTTGGCAGGAGAGGAGGGGAGTGCCTGGTGACATTTCTCATTAGCTATTCCTTTTCTATTCCTAGGAAAAAGAAACCCATTATTTACTTAGGAAGCTCACAATGAATCTGATCCCTCCCCCCACCAAAAAATTCCACTAACAGCAGCAGACCCCTAGCCAAAAGCAAAATAGAGCAAAAAATCTGCATTTTCTCAGGATGTCATTAAGGATATTAAAATTAGCCAGACATGCCGGTACCCACTTATAATCTCAGCTACTTGAAAGGTAGAGCAAGCGATCAAAAGTTAAGGATACCCTATCTTAAGTACAAAATATGTACAAACACACACGTGCACACACACACACACACACACACACACACACACACACACACGTCATCACCATTATTTCTTTCCGCTATCCTCATTACTTTCTAAAAGTAGATTTTAGATCATTTAAATAGGGATACAGGTGGACCCATTGCAACAATGAGATGTACAAGTGGTTCGAAAAATGAACTTTACAATTTTGGCTGGGGGAGGGGTGCGAGGGGGGAGGTTAGGGGGAGTGATTGGAAGGGATGGGAAGGGGAAACAGAGGAGGAGGCAACAATGCTTGATAAGAAATCTACTCATTACCTTGCATTGTAACCCCTCTGTATGGTATTTTCACAATAAAAAAATAAAAATAAATTTTAAAAAGTACTGTAAAATGCCCAAAAAAGAGATTTTAGCAAAGGAGGCAAAGGAGCATTCAAAGAAAGCTCATGAAGCTCAGAATAAAATGGTAAGATAAGTATGAAAATAGACTATAATTTTTATAGAGAAACAATAGTTGTTTTTTAACGTCTTCATTTTACTGTAAACCTGTAACATCCCTTTACAGGTCATGGAGAGCTTGTCTAAACCCTTCAGTTCTCTCTCCTGTTCTGTTTTGTTTTTAACTTGAAGTTTAAGAAACTTAATGTTCCATCCCGGAACATCCCAAGCAGCACAAAGGAGAGCAAGAGACAAAGATGTTACCATGGATTAGCCCATGGCCTTCTCCCAACACAAGATGACCTGCTACAAGAACCACAGGATTGCCTGCTTTTCTCCCTGATTGCATTTTGTACCACTGAGATCTCCCCCTTTGGCCCTTCAGCTCTCTAGTTTCACTGCTCACAATACACAGAACATGAGACTTAATGCAGCTTGTTTAAAAGAGCACTTTCAAATTTGCCCAAGCCAGCCTCCTTAACACAAAACAACACACATTCTGTGAACTTGACTCCCTCTCTGTTTTGATTTTGGATCTAGAAGCATTGGAGGATAGGAAGATAATGCTTTTTACCTTGGCCCTTACACCAGTATCCAGCTGTTCATTTGTCAGTATAATGTTGACAGTTGACTCTCACAAGGCAAAGGGCTTCTGATTCCTGATCACACTCCAACCCAAGCATTCATTCACAGGCCTTTATTAATGATCTTGTCAACCACAACAGAGAAGAGGAGAGAGGCTGGCTCCCTTTCAGCAGCAGCCATGATTGAAGGGCAGAGCATGTTAGAGGATGAACACACACTTCCTCCAATGGCAGCTCGGGGGACAGGCCACAGCTGTAATTACCAGGAAAACTCAAGGCAGTGATTTCTGGCACAGCTGTCTGAGTCATTTTCAGCACAGTCCACTGAGAGAAAGAAAAAGATAATTTTATCCTTTCAATAACTACAATTTTATATTGGTAAATCAAGCATAAAATTGGTAGTTGAACTGTTTCCAGGAGTCTTTGTTTAGAAATACCTTTATTCATCTATATATTATCTCCAAGTCTACCTTTACTAACTACTGTCATTGTAGGAGGGGAAGTGTTCTGTATACCAGGTTACCATTACTGTTTCTGGATCATGCTATTATTGAGTGATCGCTCAGTGATGTTAAAAATAGCATGACCAGGAGCTGGAGGCCTGGCTCAAGTGTAGAGTACCAATCTTTGAATGATAAAGTATCAGACCCCAGGTTTAAGTCCTGTTCCCGGAAATAAAAAAAAGTAGGAAAAGATAAAAAAAAATGGCAAGGGCTGGGAAGGTGGCTCAGTGGTAGAGCACTTGCCTTGCATGCTCAAGGCCCTGGGTTCGATTCCTCAGCACCACATAAGAAAAAAGCCAGAAGTGGTGCTGTGTGGCTCAAGTGGTAGAGCGCTAGCCTTGAGCTGAAGAGCTGAGGGACAGCGCCCAGGCCCAGAGTTCAGGCCCCATGACCAGACCCCCCCCAAAAAAATGGCAAGACCCTAACTCAGCCTTCCAAAATTCATTGAGATTAGATGGCATTATGTAACTGAGACTTTGCATACAATTTACAGTGGCTGTCTTTTTTCATTCAGGCATCATATCAACATTTCTTCATGTCCATCCTTTTGGAGCCAATATCGAATACCTTTGGTCATATATGCAGCAGCTGGACTCCAAGGTAATTTTCAGTGCTAAAATTTCACAGATTGCTTGCTGTGTGCAGGTGGACATGAGTGAACAGCACTGGGGTAGAACAGCCTGGGGAGGGTTATTGTGCTGCTTCCATAGGATGGGGGAGGGGTGGCTCAGTTGCCTTCTCCATTGCTTTTGCCTTCTCCTGCTCCTCTTTTCTCTCCCCTCCTGATTTCTTCCTTTTCCTCCTCTTCCCCCTTCCTCACTCTTCTCTTCCCTCTTTTTCCTACCCCCTCCTGCTCTTCCTTTCTCCTCTTCCTCTTCCTGCCATCTCCTCTTCTTTCTTCTCCCTCTTCCTCCTCTTTCACCCTCTTCCTCCCCTTTCTCCCTCTCATTCCTTCTCTTTTTTCTGGTTTCTCCTTCCATCTCTTTCTCCCTCTTCCTTCCTCCTCTTCTTCTTTCCCCTTCCTTCTCCTTTCTCCTCCCTCTTTCTACTTCC
Organism: Dipodomys ordii; assembly: GCF_000151885.1. Classification (NCBI taxonomy): domain Eukaryota; kingdom Metazoa; phylum Chordata; class Mammalia; order Rodentia; family Heteromyidae; genus Dipodomys; species Dipodomys ordii. Next base: position 22,374,555 of record NW_012267217.1, on the reverse strand, counting down.
TCCTCTGCCTTTCTCCCCCACTGTTTTCTTCTTTTTTATTTCTTCTCATTCTCCTCCTCTTCCCTCCATCTTCCTTCCTTTTCCCTTTTCACAGAAATTGAACCAATAGTTCCTTTTATTTCACACTGTTACAAGCATTTTTAGTTGTCTTTGTTATTTTTTTTGATAATGACCATTTTAACTATAGTTTTAATTTGTATTTCTCTAATGGTTAAGGGTGTTGAGCATTTTAAAATGTTTCTTGGGTACTTAACAATTCTTTTTTTTTTGAGAGGTGTCTGTTCAAGGACTTAGGCAAAACTTTTACCACTTACTTACATCCCCTGCCCTTTGTAGAAAGAAAAGCAACATAAAGAAATTTCAATTTACCTGTTGGCCTGAAAGTTCTAGAAACAAGGAAGAAATCAGAATCAAGGGGCTAATGTGACATGATCCTTAGGCCATATTGTCACAGGATTCCATGTTAGAGATATACACAACAGAGGGGTAGTCACTTCCATGAACATAAAATTATGACATGAAATGGAAGGACAGTTTCCATGACGTTTTCCACAGTATTCTCTAAGTGAAAAGAAGTGATTGCCAAGTTATTCTTAGTGCCCCTAAGCTCTCTCATCAGCAAATAGATGTATCTCTAGCCTTTTGTAGTATTGTGTGCTAAAAGAGAATAACCAGACAAAGCTCAATTCTTACTGAGTCACAATGACCACTGAGAACCACTGTGTACACAGTGATTCCTTACCCAGAGAGGGGTAAAGTCTGAAAAAAATAATGAATCAGAAAAGCCTGTGGGACTTTTGGCTGAAGGGAAAGTGGAAAGAAGTAAAAGCTACTCCAAGAGGCAAAACAAAATACATGCGATTTGTATGACCACATCTACAACATGCACTTTTTAGATCTATGTAGACATTTATGTGTTATTCTCATCAGTTAGCATGGACTAAATTACTACATTGTGCTGTTATTCAACCCAGATGACCAATACATGATTGCTGTTTGACTTTTCAGAGGGCCTGATACTTTTTTTCTTTGAGGAACAATCCAATCATCAAGAACTAAAAATATTGTTTAGTTATACAGATTTAGACATGATAGACCAAACAGGGTGGGAGGAGTAAGATTACAAAATTATTTCTTAATTCTTTATTGACATACTAATTGTGCAAATTGGTTAAGTCTAGTGTAATTGTTTTTTTAATTCCTTTGGGTATTTGTCCAAGAGTGGTATATATAAGGATCAAATGGTAGGTAAATGTTTTTAGTTTTTTTGAGGAAATCGTATACTGATTTTCATAGTGCCTGCACCAATTTACATTCCCACCAATAGTATATAAGATTGCTTTTTATTCCACAGTCTTGTCAGCATTTGTTACTTTTAGTTGTCTTCATGATTTGTTGTTCATTTTGATAATGATCATTCTAGCTTGGGTAAAGTAGTATCTCATTGTTGTTTTGATTTCCATTCCATGGTGAAGGATATTGAGCATTTAAAAAATATTTCTTGGATTCTTAGAATTCTTCTTTGAGAAGTGTCTATTGAGATCATCTGCCAATTTTTAAAGTATATTATTTAGTGTTTTAGGTTGAGGATTTTTTAAGCTCTTTATATATTCTGGATATTAATGCTTTGTTAGGTGAATGGCCAGTATTTTCTCCCATTAGGCAGGCTTCCTATTAACTCTGTTGTGTTTGCTATGCAGGAAGCTCTTTGATTTGATGCAGTCTCACCTGTTAATATTTGCTTAAGTTTCCTTTCTTTGTAGTCCTGTCCAGGAAAGCATTGATTATCCTAATGTTTTAAAGTATTTCCCTTGTGCTTTCTTCGAGAAGTGTCAGGTCTTACATTTAGATCATTGATCTATTTTCAGTTGACTTATACAGTGTTGGCATGTACACAATCTGCACTTTTTCCTGCACCGTTATGAAGAGAAATATTTAATATGTTTTTAGCACCTTTTCTGAAATTCAGTTGCCTATACATGCATGGGTTTATATCTGGGATCTCTATTTTGTTCTATTAGTCTATGAGTCTGTTTTTATGCCAGTACCTGTTGTTTTCTGTTACTGTGGTTCTGTCTTGAAAGTTGATATTATGATGCTTCTAGTTTGTTCTTTTTACTCAAAAACATTTTCGTTATTGAAAGTCTTTTGTGCTTCTACTTGAGCTTTAGGATTTTTCCCCTTAGGTATACAAAAGATGTCATGGATATTTCAATGGAAATTCCAAGAGATCACTTTGGATTGTGTGGATATTATAATAATATCCATTCTTCTAATCTATAAGCATGAGAAGTGTTCAGGTCTTCTTATCTTCAGTTTCCTCTCATTAGTGTTTTATACTTTTCATTGTAGAGATCTTTCACTTCTCTGATTGTTTATTCATAAAAGATGTATTTTCTCTTTTCAATCTATTGTGAGCTGCTTTCATTTCTTCTTAGCAAAAAATGCATTATAAGTCTATAGGTTATTGATTTTTGTATGCTGCCTTTGCATTCTACTACTTTACTAAATTTATTCATTCAAATTGTCTCTTAATGGAGTCTTTACATATTCTATGCTTAGGAATTCTATATATAGAATAATATCATCCACAAGCAAGGATAATTTGACTTTGCTTTTTTTTCTTGCTTAATTGCTTTAGCTAAAACTGCTAGTACTATACTGGAAAAAGAGCAGTAAGAGTAAGCAGCCCTATTTTGTTCTTGAGCTTAGGGGAAACTGTTTAGCTTTCCTCCCACTCAATATGATGCTAGCTAGCATCTATTATGTGAGATATAATACTTAATGTGTTCATGTCTTCTGCCATGAAAGAATACTGAATTTTAGCATGTACTCTTTGTGATCTATTGATATGATCATATGATTTTTTACCTTATTCCATTGATCTGATATATTACATTCATCAATTTGCATTCTTAAATTTATAATTTCTAAACAAAAGAAGACAGTAGGCATCTTTCTATATCTGCCATGAGACTAAATTGATCATGGTGATGATCTTTTAGATATGCTGTTGAATTTGCTAGCATTATTGCTGAGAATTTTTGCATCAGTAGTCATGTTTTCTTTTTTGTTGTCATTTTTGTTATTATGCCCTTATTAAGTTTCATCACAGCAATGTGACCTTATGGAATGAGTTTGGAAGAGTTCTCTCCATTTCATATCTCTGGAATGGATTGAAAAGTTTAGTAAAATTCAGCTGTGAAGCCATCTGGCCCTAGCATCTTCTTTATTACTGATTTTATACCATTACTTGTTTTTGAAATATATTATTTACATTATTATTTACATCAGGTAATGAGTTCATTTCCTTTCATACAGTGTTTTCCCTTCTCTCAATCTCTCCCAATTCCTCCTTCCTCTCTCCACCCATGAGTTGTATAGCTCACTTTCTTCAACCATGTCCAGCTCCACCACTTCACTTTTTACCCTTTTTCCCTTAAGTTCTATACCCTCTCTCCCCACCCCTGAAAATATACACATTACTTGTTTTCTTATTTCCTCTAGATCAATTCTGGAAAGTTGGTTTTTGCCTATTATCTTCCTAATTTCTTAACTCTTTGGCTTTTTAGTAATCAGTCATCTGAATTAGTTGTCAAGCATTTCATTCCTTTTAATATTTTTGGAATTTGTTGTTAGAGAGTTACGGTCTTTTAGAAGTGGCATATTATTTTTTTCATCTTTCTTTAGTTCCAACATTAAAATTTGTGTATTTATTGGACCAGCTCTTGCTACTGCTTTTACAGCGAGACCTTCATCCCAAGTAGTTATCCCCTAAGGATGTGTCACAGGATTGTCATTTGGTTTTGCTGTGTTGGTTTCAATGATGTGTGTGCATTGTACAATATTGTGTCTCTGAAGCTTCTTTGGTTGTGATCAGAGAATTTGGACAGTATGTACCATGGAGAATTCAGAAAGACCCACTAGTCTCTGTAGACCAAAGAACATTGGCAACACTTTAGCAGTTCAGGCAGGTGAGGTATGTTAGCAGTGATATGGGGTAATGACTTGGGTGGCTGCACCTACAATGACAGTTCCTCGCCACATGAGGTGACAGGAGTATCCTTAGCCACTTCAGCTGAGGTGCAGTCTCATGTGCTGCCCGGGAATAGGTGGTGGCATGAACAGCGGCACCCTGTCAGTGGGTCTCACACCCAATCCCAACAACAGAAAAGGGGTGGAAGCAGCCAGCAGAGGGAAGCATGCAGGTGAGAGGCAGCAGAAACCACGATGCCCCTCTGCTGGGAGCAGCGACTCGTTGGGGGAACCTCGGAATCTGGCTGTGCGAGCCTGGTGGCTGAGTAGTAGCTGGAATGTTTCTCTCCAGCCTCTCCAGCCGAAATGCCCATCTAGGTATATCCCCAAACCTGCTCTGTCCTTCCTTCTCTGTCCAAGGTGGAGGTAACAGCCAAGCCAGAGCTGGTGGTGTTCATGGCCACCTCAGATGCACCTTTGTGGTCTGTCTTGCCTTGCCTTGTCAGGAAAAGAGCCTGGGAACCATGTGGGCACCTGCTGTCAGTGCCAGCGGGGCACAAATCCACATGCAGCTTCTTAGCAAATACATTGTAAGTATATAGGTTACTGACTTTTTTGTGCTGCTTTTGCAGCCGACTACTTTGCTAAATTAATTCATTCAAATTTGTCTCAGAAGGCAAACTCCCTAATCCCCAAGAGCAGTGTCCCCCGTCTCCTCCATGTGGCAAACCCTGTTCCTTACAGTGCAGGGTACCCAGCGAGTTTGGAGGCAGTTTGTCTAATGCACCAAGTTGGGTTCTTAAGGCAGGCTACTTGCTGAGCTGTCTTAAGGGTAGTGGGATATCTGGGGTTCTAAGACTGGATTATGCAGGGGTTTCCAACCCCTGGAGCTTCCCACCTTCACACAGCCACAGGTCTATAACACCCCAGGTGTTCTTTGGGAAGTGATGTTATAACATGCTTCAAGTTCAGAATCACATTATTGTTTCTCTGTGGCCTTCCCTCAAATAGATAGAAAGATAACGGAAAATGCTGTGTGTTGACATAAAGGATGTGCTGCTTTGTCGTGTTGAACTTGGAAGGGTTTCGTTGATGAGGTTTGTGGCTGCTGTTCTTTCGCATTTTTTCCCTTCACCTGTCTCACTCTTCTTTACTGTCACTGCTTTCTTTGTGGGATGGAATAGTGGTATAGCAGAGTGCTGGCATGGAATGAGCCCTCCAGACGAGATTCCCGTCATCATTATTATCCTTCCCTTTGCACTGGGGACATGTCTTTCCTCCCTCTTCTGGCATTCTCTAGTGGAAAGTCTTGCTGAGGAGACACTTGTTTTCATGAGTTGAGATGGCTGCAGAATTCACTGGATTCTGTGTATATAAGGATTGCAGGGTCTTCTCCACTTCCACTATTAGTTGGTGATCTGTGCGTGCATAGTGTGTGTGTGTGTGTGTGTGTGTGTGTGTGTGTGTGTGTGTGTGTGTGTAAAATCATCTGGGAAATGGGAGGGATTGAGAAACAACGTGTCTATTTAGATGAAGTGAAAGCTTCTTTTATTACTCCAGGACAGAGATCAGATGAGATTTGTGTTTTCTCCTTTGTGAATCTCTGAAGAGAGAAAATTCACATGTCCAGTCCCTGGCAATTAAATAGCGGGCCTTTCCAGAAGAGATTGCATGAGATGGAATTCCACCGCTTAGACCATGAAGGAAGTTTATCCCTTACAACAGAAATACACAAAGTCTCCCCTGATTTCTTCCCTTACTCCCTGCTATCTTCTCCGTGAAATGCCCCATAGTGCTGTTAAGGCTTTTTCTTCTTCCTTCATCAAAAAAAGAGCTCTAAGTAAAACTGCTGGATGCCAGGGATTAGCCCACATACCATTTCTATCCCAGTGAGGGTGAGAGGATATGTAGACTTTTTAATCCATCGCACAAATTATTACTGTAGACTGGAATGCCATCTCCTCAGGGCATTAAGTAGAAAACAAAATAATGAGAGGTCTGCCCTATAAGTATCCACCAGGGCCTTGTATTCACATCAGCTGCCAAAAGACTCATAATCCTACCGCCTCTGGCAGCCTGTGGATGCTGAGGGTCTGGGTATCTTAGCCTGGCCCACCTACTTCTGGTTAATCAGAATGAACTGCAGGTCACAGTCCTTACCAAGAGCAGAGGTTAATATTACATTAAGGTGACACAGATCTGGCCCAGCACCACAACCCAGGAAGTTGACTGCCTCTCGTAAAGTTTGGAAACTCTACTTAAAACAACCTATTTTCCTAGAGATTTGACAACATCCTTGTTACCACAATTGCTATCAGATACCTTTTAGATCTTGCTTACACTGGTACAGATGAGAACAAGAAAAGCAGACCAGTCTCAGAATATAGCTCCTCTTATTATCCTTTCCCCAAAGGCCACACATGAGTTTGAGGGTGATTAGGAATAGAAGGAGAGGCAGGAATTAATTTAAATTATGCTGAGCATGTAAATTGCACATGGCTCCTTAAACTATGTAGCCCAACAATGAGCCATTTTCCAGTTAGATATTATTCCTGCTCCTGATGATGATATTTACATAGTTTTATTTTTTTCTCAATTACCCATTCTCATCTACCCAGCTCTCCTCTCTCAGAAAAAATGTGTCAAAAAGAATTGCAATTCATTCAGAGAAACAGGACAAGAGCAATGACTTCTTAAAGCCTTGCTGAGTCAAAACTCGTGCTTGGATACAGGCAGGACACTCTTCAAAACAGACCACACTATTTTGACCAAGGCTTCCAATACTAAATAGAATCCCATGTGTGGGCCCAGCAAGGCCATGCTCCTGCTAAGAATAAGCTGCACTGAAGAACCACTGAAGCAGAGCATGAGCAATTGCATACTTTCTGTCTCACAGAGTGCTTCCTCACTCTTCCCCAATTTATACATTCTTAAGGAATTGTGATTCATTCTCCAGAACCCTGGAGTCCTTCTATATAAGTCTTCTGATAAGTCCAATAGAGCAGAAGATTTGATTTTGAAACCCTTCCTATGTACCGCCGGCGTGGGGGGATGTAAGAGGACCCACCAATCTTGCATGACACCACTATATGTGACCAGTTTGGGTGCTCGTGGCCACATGTGCACTTCCCACGTGAGAAGGAGTCATTTGCTTTTCTAGAAACACAAAAGTAGAACAATCTTGAATCCCAGAAGATTCAAGTCCTAACTTAAATTTACAGCATAATCTTTCCCATGCCCTTGCTGAGTGATAAAAAAGGCTGTATTTACATTGGTATTTTTAAAACTTACCCCCCCCAAAAATAAACTCTTGAGTATGTATATTTTAGTATGATTGCTTAGCTGACTATAATGAATGTGCATTTTAGGTATTGTGGTACCTCCAGAAGGCATGTGACAGTCAAAGTAACAGCATTCTTCTCTTGAATTCTTAAAGAACTAAGGAGGATGTGCTCACCCACTGTGAGAGAAGTTGAAAAGGTTTCCAGGGTCCCAGTGAGTCCTGGAGTAACTTACAACTTGTCATGTGCTCAGGCCTGTCCTAGAAATCAGACAAGAAAAGAGGAAGGCCAGAGTCTGGAAAAAAATTCAGGATACATGTTGCATACATGTAGAAATGTTATGATGAAACCCATCTTGAATAACTAATGTATGTATGTAATTTACAAAAGAGAAAGAAAATGATCAAAGCTAGAACTCTCCTCTCAACAAACTTGTAGTCTAGTTGAGAAAAATAACACAGTTCTGAAGTCTTGAGAATCAGGTGTGAATGAATAGAGTTACCAAATGGGCAAGGCAGATATGCAGGAGTCAGAGATGGGTCCAATCTGTTAGAGGCAACATGAGTGGTATGAAATCCTGGAGTCCAGTTCATTCTACTGGCTTCCTTCTTGGATGCATGAGCCAGCATGCATTGCCTTCCTCCTGCATTTCTTCCTGTATTCTTCTTTCCACCCTTCTTTTCTTCCTCCATCATTTTTCTTCTAGATGTTTTTCTCCTTTGAATTTTTCCTTTTCTTCCTCCTTGCTTTCTTCTTTCCTTCCTGCTCCCTCACTTCATGACACATCTGTACTTTTTGTCTCTGCTACCACTTATTGTAAAGTATGTGTATGTTGGCACCATAGATTTGCCTAGAGGCATGGAGATTGAACAAAATGTACATGTACACTAATGGCCAGATATTAGCTTATCCTGTAGAAGGAAATCTGAATTTGAACCTGGCTTCCAGGCTCCCCAGCCTTGACACAGCCTCTACTAGTGTCCTTGTAGATCCCCAAACAAGAGCTCCCGGCCCCCTTATCCAGTGCAGCTTGCCTGGTGATGCAGGATTCGGAAGTGATCATGACAATAACACACTGATGCGTATCTGCTTGTGACAGTGTGTACATGTGCTGAGAGGCCTAGCCAGGAGAAAGCAGGCTTGGGCTAGAATAAGCAGAGCAGAAAATAAATCAAGCAGTTTCTTAAAAGTCACCTTGTAGTGTTAACAATATACAACCACCTTGGTGATATATGTGTAGCCTTCCCTACTTCCTAAAAGAAGTGTGAAAAACAAGAATGTTCTGGAAGGAATATATGAAAAGATATTGAGAAAGCAAGATGCCAAGAGCTGACAATAAAGAAAAGTAGGAAACAGAACTGAAGTATGACTAAGGTTGGACATGAAGAACAAACTTGGAAATCCTCAAGGTAAAATGTCATACAGGTTCTTCTTTCAGGCTAGGATACAAAGGTCTTGAAAACACCAAACTAATCAGAAGGCATTTTCTCCTTGACATGCAATGTGAATGCCTTTAAGGAAATTTTCCAGAATAGAGCTAAGAGCCTCATTAACTGAATATTGTGGAAGGATTTCTTTGAAGTGGTCTGATCCATGATTATGATATCTCTGTCCATAATATTTACAATTTTTCCAGCAGAATCAGGCTGTTATCTTACATTCACAATAGAAATGTAGCTAACTACATCTGAAGAGACTAGTTTCTATTATATTCATTTCTGGCCTTCTCAAGGCCAGAAGATATGACTTATTGCTATCTAAATTTAGCATCATGAACATTTGAGACCCAAGTTTCACTAGTTTTTAGCTACATAGCCTTAGAAAACTTTAACGTCTTTATCTCTCAGTATTACTATCCGTAAAAAAAAATTATTTAATGCCAATTGTGGAGCCTGAACTCTGGGCCTGGGCACTGTCCCCCAGCTCTTCAGCTGTAGACCAGCGCTCTACCACTTGAGCCTCAGCCCCACTTCTGGCTTTTTCTGCTTATGTGGTGCTGAGGAATCGAACCTAGGGCCTCATGCATGAAAGGCAAGCACTCTACCACTGAGCCACCTTCCCAGCCCTGTAAAATGTTTTTTTTGTGTGTGTGTTACTATATGTACTTAATGAGTTGAGACCAGAAAAGCATTCCAAACAACATTAAAGACATCTTACTTTCGCTTACTACTTATTTGTTGGCTGTTATTTGTTTAATACTTAACACTACCCCTGCACAAAAGACTTGTCACCCTAATCTGTTTTGCCACATACTGCACAGGTGAGGGGCTAACCTTCACAGTAAGTTTCTCAGAGCATTCTAGGTTTTCTTTCCATTTCCCTGTTTTACAAGTGATAAAATAGGCCCAAAGGTGTTAAGTGACTGATTAGTTAATAATAATCATTTCAAGATCCTTTGCATCTTCATTTCTTTAATCTAGCTAAGTGAGGAGGTATGTTTGCTTGTTGATGAACTGAGAAGATAACACACTCACCCTAGGCTTGGGTACAGGACTCAGGAGCTTGGCTATTATCTCCTGATGTAAGCCACAGTCTCCTTTTTGGAAAAAAAATTAGTTATTGTACAGGTAGTCATGTATAGAAGGGTTAAGTTGCATAAGTCAGATAATGAGTGCTTTTCTTTTTGGACCATGTCTCACCCTTTCCCTTGACCTCTCCCAGTTTTTCCCTTCCATCCCCACCCTCAGTTGTATAGTTCATTTTACCATATAATGTGTAGTGAGTACCGCTGCTATATTTGTTCACCCATTGTCCCACCTTTTCTGTGTTCCCCTCCCCCTTACCCTTCCAAAGGCAAGCTAACAAACAAGATAAAAGTAAAAGACAACAAAAACAGCAACAGCAACAACAAATCTCTTGTTTCCATTTCTTGGAGTTCATTTGGTAAAAGATCATTTTATAAGGTCATATGCTCATAGCAATTGAGCATTTGTGATCCTCTCCTATGAATATCCTTCTTTGGTCTCACTATGTGATTATCTTGAGACCTGTGTAATTTACCATGTTTCAGTGTATTGTTTTTAACCATCCAGTGTGTTTACTTGTAAATTGATAGGCATATTCTAATTACCACAAATGAGAGAACCATGCAACCTATATTTCTCTTAGTCTGTCTTACCTCATTCAATATAATTTTTTCCAATTCTTTCCATTTGCTAATGAATGATATGATATCATTCTTTCTGATGGAAGCATGGAATTCCATTGTGTATACACCACATTTTCTTGGTCCATTCATCCACATAGGGCCATCCGGTCTGATTCCATAGCTTGACTATAGTAAACAATGTTGCAATGGACATGGTTGTGCTGGTCACATTAGTGTGGCATTGTTTGTGTTCTATTGGATAAATACCCAGGAGTGGAGTTGCTGGATCATACGGAAGCTCTATGTTTAGTCTTTTGAGAAACCTCCATACTGCTTTCCAGAGTGACTGAACAAGTTTACATTTCCACCAACAGTGCACTAGCATTCCCTTTTGGCCACATCCCTACCAGCATCTGTTGTTGTTAGTTGTCTTAATACTAGCCATTCTAAATGGGCTAGTAGATGAGGTAGAATCTCAATGTTGTTTTGACTTGCATTCCTTTCATGGACAGAGTTATTGACTATTTCTTTTGTGTCTATTAGCCATTCTTGCTTCTTCCTCTAAGAAGTTTCTCTTTAAGTCTTTAGTCCATTTATTAATTGGGTTGCACATTCAGCTTTTTTATAACATGCTCTAGGTACAAGTCCAAAAGCATCATGGAAAACAAACCACAAAATTTCAGTCCACGCTAGTCCCCACCCCCCCATCTTCACTTCTGTTTGGTGATCAGCTCACGTGGGGTTGCTTGAGCATCAGCATGCAAGTGTGTAGGTCCCTGGTGGATTATGACTTTTCTGGTTCTCCCTGTCACTAGGCTAGCATTGTGATAGTATTCTTAATGCAGTAATCCTGACCATCTACACACAGGTGCTTCCCTGTGCTTCCCACTCACTGGCACTTACCTGGAAGCTCAAAGGTGTGGCCAACATTGTTTCTGGTCCTAAACACACAGCTCTGTTTTCATAGGGGTTGGTATCCATGGTCAGAACGAGCTATCCCAACCAACCACATTGGGCAGACCTAGCCTAACTCCAGACTTGATGCCTGTGTTACCCTGCAAAGATCACTTGCTCTCTCCAAGGTGTCTCCACGCCTCAGTTTCTATGTTTATAAATGATTCCCTATCTCATGAGAATGTGGTGAGAATTTACGAAAGTGTTTCCAAAAGAGTCTCTCTAGAAATGAGGCCAGGAGCTCTGAGCATAAGACCCAGGGATCACACAATATCTCCCAGACTCCCACTTCTCACAAAGTGAACTACTGGGTGGGATCTGAGGCCTGCAGGCAGAGCACAAGTGTCCTTCAGTTCTCTATTACAAGTGTCGAACTCAAGTCTCTTTTGCTGTCCCTATAATCCATTGCATTCAAGGAATAGCTTTAGTCTTCAGTAAAGCAAGTGCTGTACCCAGGGACACAACCTAGGGTGCCTATGCACCAAGTGAGAACTGGACTGGCTACAGACTATAGAGCTCTGTGAATCCAACAGTGCCTTCCAGTACAGAAAGAAGGAAAATTCTAAGGTGAAAGTGGCACACAAGTGGACAACTGGCCTTAACTATCCCTACTCTCAAACCACATATAGCACCAACCCACACAGTAAGAATTATCAAATACTCAGCTACTTTCCCTCAGTATGAATGGTATTTGGAGGGTCAAACCAACAGAAAGAAAGACCAGAGTCAAACTAATAAAATTAGAGATTAAAAATGGACTATCGGGAAAAACCCAATGAAACTAATATCATTGGTGATACTTTATAAACTTACTTTCTATTGAAATAGAAAATCTAGAAAAAATAGATAAATTTCTAGCAACATATGACCTACCTTAAACCACTTAAGCACATCTATAATGAACAATGAGTTTGAAGTAGTGGTAGTCTCTCAACAAAAAATACAGGACCACATGGACTCACTGACAATTTCTGTCAGGACACTAAGGTAGATCTAACACCAATACAACTCAGACTACTCCATAAAATAGAAAAGGAAGAAATAAAATTCTACTTAATTCATTATTGGATGCCAGTATGACTTTGATAACCAAAACCAGATGATGATTAGAAGAAAACAAAACAGAGAAAACTAGAGACCAATTTCCTTGATGAATACATATGCAATTTTGTTCAATAAAATGTTTGTGAACTAAATTCAACAATACATTAAATCATAAACTGTGGCCCAGTTCATTTCTTTCAAGGATGCTAGATTATTAAACATACAGAAATCATAAATAATACAGCACATAAACAGAGTACCGAACAAAATTACATGACTATCTCAACAGATGCAGAGAAAGCCTTTTGACCAAGTCCAATATCTCTTTATGATGAAAACTAGGAAGAAAAGCAAAATAGCTCAACATAGCAAATCCTTAATGTGATGGACTTGTAGCCAATATTTTACTCAATGGGAAAAAAACTGAAACCAGTTTCTAAACATTCAGGAGCAACACAAAAGTGTCAGCTCTCTCCATTCTCTCTCTCTCTCCATTCCATATACTCCTTGAATTTCTAGCTAGAGCAATAAGGCAAGAAAAAAAGAAAGAAAGATAAAAAAGGAATAATTCAAATGATCCCTGTCTGTTAACTGTATGACCCTATACACTTAAGAGTATATGATCCTATACTCTCAAGACACCATCAAATGGCCAATAGACGCATGAAGAAATGCTCAGCCTCTCTAGCCATAAAAGAAATGCAAATCAAAACAACATTGAGATACCACCTCACTCCAGTTAGAATGGCTATAATCAAGAACTCTAATAACAACAGATGCTGGAGGGGATGTGGACAGAACGGAACCTTACTACATTGTTGGTGGGAGTGTAAACTTGTTCAACTACTTTTGAAAGTAGTATGGAGGTTCCTCAAAAGACTCCACATAGAGCTCCCCTATGACCCAGCAATCTCACTTTTGGGCATTTACCCAAATGTTCACAAACAAGATCATACTAAAGCTACCACCACAACTATGTTTATTACAGCATTATTTACCATAGCTAAGATATAGAACCAACCCAGATGCCCCTCAGTAGATGAATGGATCAAGAAAATGTGGTATATATACACAATGGAATTCTATGCCTCCATCAGAAAGAATGACATTGCCCCATTTGTTAGGAAATGGAAAGACTTGGAAAAATTATATTAAGTGAAGTAAGCCAGGCCCAAAGAAACATAGGTCTCATGGTTTCCCTTATTTGCAATAACTAGTATATGTCTGAGTCAAGGAGAAAAGGTCAGATAAGTTGATGTTAGGGGAATGAACCCCAAGATAAGTATTCAAATGTTTTTTTTCTTTCATGCAATTGTTTCTAACATATTTATAAGATGATTTCTATGTTGCTTCATATGTCCCTCCCCCACGGTATAACCCCTGCTTTCACTGTATTTGATGTTGGTATAATTTGTGGAGGGGAAGGGCAAAAACAAATAGTTTAACTAGGAATACTTATGTCAAAAAACAAACTTTACAACTTTGGTAAGGGGGGGGAGTAGAATCAGGTGGGGGGATATGGGGGTAGTATGGGAAGGGATGGGAAGAAGAAACAAAGAGGAGGCAACAATGCTTGATAAGAAATGTACTTGTTATCTTGCCCATGTAATTGTAACTCCTCTGTACAGTATTCTCACAATAAAAAAGAGACCATCATAAAGAAGAAAATTCATAGATCCGATAAACACTTATGACAAAGTAGAAGGATACAAACTCATCAAACAAAATTCAGTAGCTTTTCTGACATACAGTAAACAGACTGAAAAAGTAATCTGTAAAAAAATAGCCTTATAAAATAAAATATCTACAGATAAACTTAACTAAAGAGATAAAGAACTCAGATTAACCCAAGTGATCTTGAGCAAATATAGCAACATTGGAGTTTAAGATAGCACCTGGTTTCAAATTATACTGCAAATCCATCTTAACAAAAGCAGCATAGTACTGGCACAAATGCAGACTTGTAGGCCAATGGGATAAACATCCCAGAAATAAGTCACAGCTTACAGCCACTTGATTTTTTTTTTTTGCTCAAGGCTAGTGCTCTACCACTTGATCCACAGCTTCATTTCCAGATTTTTTGGTAGTTAACTGGAGATAAAAGTGTCATGGACTTTCTTGTCCAGGTTGGCTTTTAAACTCAACCCTTAGATCTCAGCCTCCTGAGTAGCTAGGATTACAGAACCCAGCTTGATTTTTTGATAAAGAAGGAAAAACATACTTTGCAGAAAATATATCCTCTTCAACAAAAGATGTTGGGAAAAACTGGATATTGACATATCAAAGAAACATAACACATGCTGACAAGAATGAAGAAGAAAAGATAATTCATACTGCAAGTTGGTGGGTAGGTAATTTGGTTCAGACACTACTGAAATGTGTGCAGGTTCCTCAACAAACTAAAAGTAGAACTCCTTAGGATACTCCTATGCCACTGGTGGCCAGATACCTGAAGAAATGTATGCCAACATATACAATAGCGACATCTACACACCCATGCTTAGTTCAGTAGTATTCATAATTAATTATTCATAATAATCAGCCTAGGTGCTCCAAAACTGGTGAATGGATAAAGAAAAATGTCCACATACACACTGTAGCATTATTCACCAATAGAAAGGAATGAAATTATGTCATTTTCAGGAAAATAGATGGAACTGGAGATGATGACATTAAGCAAGACAAACCAATCCCACAGAGTCAAATCTTATGTGTTGTTACTCAAGTCTAGAATGTACAACCTAAAAATAACATTAAATTATTTTAAAAGGGGGTACCCTATAGGATGCGGAACCAGCTCGGAGAGGGGAGAAGTGGGGATGATAGGAGCTGAATATAATCAAGTGTATTATGTTATGATGATAGTAAAAAATACTGTTAACATAGGAGAATTACGAAAGCAACAGAGAGGGTAACTTTGATCAAAGTATATCTTATATGCATGTATGGTGATAATACAATGAACCTCCTTGTACAATTAATTTTTATGCTAATACTAGGAAGTTTCTAGATGATTATGTCCTGTTAGACCTTTGGCAAGCAGCTATAGGAAGAATGGGTGGGCCTGCCTGCCCAGACCCCCATTCACACCCCACTCACACACAGAGATGGTAGTCTTTAAATATTTTTGGCCTAGAGAAATAGCTGTTTCTCTCCCTCCTGAGGAATAGCCCAAGGCTTCTTCCCACCAACTCTAGTGATATTTATGAGGGCAGTTGAAAGCCAGCCTCGGATGGACAAGTTTACCTTGGTCTGCCCACAGCTCCATGGCTACCCAGGAGTAGCACCTGAATTCAACTGTAGATGAGCTGTGGAAGGACAGGAGTTCATCCAGAGGGTAACTTCACCTCATAAAGCATAAAGAAAATGGCATTGTGCATAATTTTAAGTTTTACCATAAAGAAATAATATGGGAGGAGATAGATACATTTAACCTGATTTAAACATTAGAGTAGGTACACCTGTATAGAAACATTGATCCTGGGGGGGGGAGGATTTAGTGGGGGTAGGGGGAGGCTGGGAAGGGATGGGAAGGGGAAACAAAGGAGGAGGCTACAATGCTTGATAAGAAATGTAATCATTATCTTGCCCATGTAATTGTAACCCCTCTGTACAGCATTTTCACAATAAAAAAAGAAACATTGATCCTCACCCTGTGAACATTTACAGTCTTTATGTTTTTATATGTCAAGTGAAAATTAACTGAATAAGAAAAATGAAACTGCCTTGTGAATCAACTAAACAGAGTTTCACCACATTATCTCCAGAGCATTACCAGACTACCACAACAGGCTTGCTTTCAATCAGTAGCTTATACAGAGACAGAGATATTTGTGCCAGGCACTGTGCTAGCTGATACATAAATACATATACATATATATGCACATATATATCACAATTAAGAGTGAGAGATAGCTATTTTGATTTGTATCTCACTCAGAGAGAGAGAGAGAGGGAACTGAGCATTACAGTTTTAAGTGATCAGCCCAAAGTTACACAGCTAGAGGCCTAGCCCAGAGCCAAATCCAAGCCTGTCAGATTTAAGCCCCTATTCTTAGCCCAAATATGCCTGAACATAAGAATTACCTGGGGTGGTTGTTAAAAATGGATTATATGGGTTATCTCCTCTGGTGTCTAGGAAAGCAGTTCTTTTAACAAGTGCCTCAGGTGCCAAATGTTTAGGAAGAGCATCCTTCACCCTTGGCTGTCCACCACCACTGCTGACCAAGCATGTAAGGCAGACCAGTGCCCAGGCATCACAAACCACATCCACATGCTGGCTCTTTTCCACAACTCTGTGTAACAAGAGCTCTCTGTGCATCTCAGTATCAACCCACCTGTCTCCCAGGACGGAGACTGAGCCCAGGTTGTGATGGTATTTTTCCCAGCTCCTGTGGCACATCACTCTGAGCTGAACTTTCAGCAATCTGTTTGGGAATCTTAACAATCCTTTCCATAAGGTTTTGTGAGGAAATGCAGACAATTTATTTCACCTTCTAGGACTGTCTCTGTTTAACTGAGTGTTGTATCATAGGCTCAGGAATATTGAATCTATGAAGAATGCCTTCCATGCAGTTGATTTGTCTCTGCCTGCTGTGTCTTTTGCGTGGCTCTTGGTAGGGTTGAATAAAAAGTGTAGACTCTGAAAGGATCTCTCTTTGGTGCCACTGCCATGAAAAGTTACAACAGCTTTGAGACAGTGAGCATTTATTTCTATGTGCCCAAATCTGTGCTGAGCCAGTAGCTCTCACACCATCCTTATTAAATGCCATTCCCATTTGCTAAGGCTTAAAGAGACTAATTATCTTTGTAAGGTTCATTTAGCCTATAACAATAGTAGATAGAGGATTCAAACAGAATATCAGACTTCAAATTAACCACCTTGCTATGAGATCTCCAGGCACACACAGGGATAGGAGGCAAACAGAGGAAAATGAGAGCAGGGTTAGGACAGAGAATTAGGGCTCATTTGTTCTGTATTTAAAGCCAAATGAATGACTGCTATAAAAAATACTCCTGTTAAAAATTTTTGAGGAAAAAAAAACAAGAGGAGAAAATTATACTAAAACCATCTGCCTAGATTTTATGACTGGGTGTCAATACTTTTATTGCTTTGGGGGTAAAAGTTTGGGTTTTCATTCCTAAATATAAATGGTCTCTGGTTCCTGTGAAAATTAAATGAAGAAAAATAGTTTGAGCAGCAAGAAATCCACTCAAATGCTCTCTGTTGCTCACCCTTAGAGAACATTTCTGTGCTGGGCAGATGAGGATGAAGGTTACATTGGTGAGGATTCTGTTAGGAGTCCTTGTTTGTCAAGGGATGGCATTCCACATGAAGCTGAACTCCAGCACTGTTTATCCCTTCATTTTAGTCCATCCCTGACAGGCCAGGATAATCATGCTCAGTGCTTTACCCTCCTCTAAGAGCTGTCTACTTGACAGCCAAGTAGAAAACAAATAGGAAATACAATAGAAAATGTCTGCTTTCCCATGCTCTTTGCCCACAACTAACTTCCCTTCCTCTCTAATAGATATCGGCCAGCGAAATCGAGATGCTTCTGATGCGGCTACCTCGCATGTTCAAACAGGAGTTCACCGGCGTGGGAGCGACGCTGGAAAAGAGATGGAAACTGTGTGCCTTTGAAGGAATTAAAACCACCTAGCTGTGGAAGGGCAGGAGATGTCTGAGAGTGAACAGAGCGTGAAGGCAGCCAGGGCTGGGAGCCTGGGAGCAGGAGGGGTGGGACCCACCAGCGAGGGACCTGGGGCCTGACTTTAGTTACATCTGCGGCAGTGATCTTGTGAGGGGAAATGTAACCTTGTACCAATCCCTTACACTAAGCAAAAGCTTCATACTGTGACAGATGTTTCCTACGAAAACCAGTGATCCCCCACTCATAACGATGGCAAAAATCTTAAAATAGGCTGCATTTGAGAATAGCTCACCTAGCAAAATATTTAAAGTTAGTGAGGGAGTAGCCATGGTGGTTGCTAGGCTACGGAGTTGTAAATGTAATGTATAGCCGACATCATTAAATGACATTTTCCTGGCAGTCTTTCTGTTTTAGTTAAAAAACAAAAATAAAAACAAAAAAAATAATAATTTTGCAGTGATGAAAAAAATCATACCAAAAGAAAACTTGAATATGTGTCTGAAAAAGTTATCGTATTTTATAAATTAAGTTATATGCTGTTTCCAGGGACTTTTGCCTTATTGAAGAGGCAGAAACAATGATTGGACAACTTGAGAACGCTTTACCAAGAATATTATTTTTCTAATGTAACAATTCTCCATCCTAAGTTCTTTTAACATGGACTGCATAACAGTTTTCATAAAAATGTAAATAAAGGGAAAACTCGTGTTGCTGTCTTGTACTTGGTATGTGACATTCAGGTTTCTGCATTAAAATAAACATTCAGTAAATATTCCTGTTACAAATTTTATAGGAAAGACATAAATTTTTTTCAATAAATATTACTTCTACCATATTGGTTTTGCTAATATTCTTTGATATATTTTCATACTTCCTTAAGAAATTGTTTTCTCATTTTTCATTTCTACTTCATAGTTTATCATTAAAATTATTAAAATTGAGTGACAATAAGAGGCAAAATAGTGTTTCAAAGAGAAATGAATAACATGATCTGACACACTCAGAAGAATTCAACATTATCCCTGTGATAGCCTGACTAAAAACTATATGCCCTCATTTGGAGTCATGAGAGAATATTGGACAACTCAAGTTTATGAAAATTCTACAGAATTAGCCAGGACTCTTCAATAATTTCAAGGCCATGAAAGACAAAGATTGAGGGATTGTCATGGAATGGAGAGTCAGTTTAAATCCTGAGACAGAATAGGACATTAGTGGAAGAAAAAAAAAACTGTTTTCCATGAGTGTATCCTGGAAACCAGGTCCCGGAGTCTCAAGCCTATAATCCTAGCTACTCAAGAGGCTATGATCTGAGGATCCTGGTTTGAAGCCAGCCTGAGAGACTCTTCAATCATCTTCAATTAATTGAAGATCTTTTTTTAAAGGTAGAAGTGGAGGGTGGTTCAAATGGTAGAACACCAGCCTTAAACAAAAAAGACAAATGAGAGAGCTAGGCCCTGAATTCAAGCCAGAGTACTGGCAAAACAAAAAGTATGAAAGTACCAATATAGGAGATTGTGTGCCAGAATAGATACATGGCATTTAAATATAATCAACTTAAGTTTTACTTTTTTTCTGACCTTATGGGGAGTTACTATGTAGCTAATTGATCACATTGTGATTTTTTTCCCCTATGTGTTTTCTGGAAGAGCTTCAAGCTAGAAAACAAATGAAGAAATTCACATATGGGCAATTTGAGTTTCTTCTTTAGCTTTAAAACACCTCTACTCCTTGCTTTCTTATATCAAAAGACCATTATTGAAGATATTGATTACTTTTAAATGAAGCATTTTTAAGACAGTTGAATGCTCTTTGAAATAATGAAAAGATATTCAAAGTTTCCCATTGGACATTATTGTCCTTAAGGTTCTTTTTCTTGAACCCTAAAAAAATTAAGGTAGTTATCTATAACTTCTATATTTTATTCAGGCTTAGTGCCAATGCTGTAAGCGTGTAGAGAAATAAGAAGAGACTGTCTCTCACTCAGGTAGTGGTGGCTCACGCCTGTGATCGTAATTATGGGAGTCAGAGATTAGGAAGACCATGATTCAAAGTCAGTCCAACCTCCCCCACCAAAAACTTATGAGGCTCTATTCATCCAATAGCTGGGCACCATGACACATGCCTGTCATCCTAGACATGTGCAAGGCAGAGGTCAAGAAGACCAAGATTATTTATTTTTTTTGGGGGGGGGGTCCGGTCATGGGGCCTGAACTCTGGGCCTGGGCGCTGTCCCTCAGCTCTTCAGCTCAAGCGCTCTACCACTTGAG